>NC_091989.1:66075895-66714469 GCF_044704955.1 Pristiophorus japonicus | reverse complement strand
TTTTGACTGTAGAGACACTGACCCTGAGTAAGGCCATTGTGATAGCACAGGCGGAACAACAAACAAATCTCTCAGCACACAAGTGCTAGCAATGTTCATAAATTAACTGGAACTGTGTTTGCGAGCAGAAATGTACAGGGCTGAAACCACGAGTCTGCAACTGCCAGCAGGCCTCAGGTGATCCAGATGACTCAGAGTCCGCAACAAAGGATGAATGCAAGGCAATTCACACCTTGTTGGCTTTGTGGAGGCTTCCATTCAGCTTATTCATGCCACTTCAAAGGGTATGTTTGAAAGTGCTGTGGAACAATGGGGCACCTCCAACGAGCTTGCATTAACCACTACGTGGCAGAGGAAGATCGGTCCATGATGGATCAAAGCAATTTTGAGCCTCAGAGAGAGGAGGCAGATGCTGAAGTACACGGGGTGCACACATTTTCGACGAAATGTCCACCCATAATGCTAAATGTAAAATTGAATGGCTTACCTGTAGCCATGGAACTGGACACTGGCGCTAGCCAATCCATCATGAGTAAAAAGATGTTTGAGAGACTGTGGTGCAACAAGGCACTCAGACCAGCCCTGAGCCCCATCCACACGAAACTGAGAACGTACACCAAAGAGCTATCACTGTCCTGGGCAGCGCCATGGTCAAGGTCACCTACAAGGGCACGGTGCACGAACTGCCACTCTGGATTGTCCCGGGCGATGGCTCCACACTGCTTGGAAGGAGCTGGCTGGGCAAAATCCGCTGGAACTGGGATGATATCCGAGCGCTATCACATGTCGTGAGGCCTCTTGTACCCAGGTTATGAACAAATTTCCTTCCCTTTTTGAGCCAGGCATTGGAAACTTTTCCGGGGCGAAGGTGCGGATCCACTTGGTCCCAGAGGCATGACCCATTCACCACAAGGTGCGAGCGGTACCTCACATGATGAGGGAGAGAGTGGAAATCGAGCTGGACAGGCTGCAACGCAAAGGCATCATCTCCCCAGTGGAATTCAGCGAGTGGGCCAGCCCGATTGTTCCAGTACTCAAAAGTGATGGCACAGTCAGGATTTGCGGCGATTATAAAGTAACTATTAATCGTTTCTTGCTACAGGACCAATACTCGCTACCTAAGGCAGACAACCTATTTGCGACGCTGGCAGAAGGCAAGGCATTCACCAAGCTTGAGCTGACTTCGGCCTACCTGATGCAGAAGCTGGAGGAGTCTTCGAAGGGCCTCACCTGTATCAACACGCACAAGGGACTGTTCATCTACAACAGATGCCCGTTTGGAATTCGGTCGGCTGCAGCGATCTTCCAGAGAAACATGGAGAGCCTACTCAAGTCGATACCACGCACGGTGGTTTTTCAGGACGACATGTTGGTCACAGGTCGGGACACCGTCGAGCACCTACAAAACCTGGAGGAGCTCCTCCAGCGACTGGATTGCGTAGGGCTGTGGCTGAAGAGGTCGAGATGCGTCTTCGTGGCAACAGAAATGGAGTTTTTGGGGAGAAAGATCGCGGTGGACAGTATTCGGCCCACAGACGCCAAGACAGAGACTATCAGGAACACACCCAGACCACAGAACGTCACGGAGCTGCGGTTGTTCCTGGGACTCCTCAACTATTTTGGTAACTTCCTACCGGGGTTAAGCACCCTCTTAGAGCCCCTACATGTGTTATTGCGTAAAGGTGAGAACTGTGTATGGGGAAAACACCAAGTAATTGCTTCTGAGAAAGCCAGAAACATTTTATGCTCCAACAAGCTGCTTGTATTGTATAATGCGTGTAAAAGACTTGTGCTAGCATGTGATGCATCGTCGTATGGAGTAGGGTGTGTATTACAACAAGTTAACGTTGTGGGGAAGTTGCAACCTGTCGTCTATGCCTCCAGGAGCTTGTCTAAGGCCAAGAGGACCTGCAGCATGATTGAGAAAGAGGCATTAGTGTGTGTGTGTTCAGGGTAAAGAAAATGCATCAGTATCTGTTTGGCCTCAAATTTGAGCTGGAAACCGATCACAAGCCCCTCATATCCCTGTTCGCTGAAAACAAGGGGATAAATACTAATGCCTCAGCCCATATACAAAGGTGGGCATTCGTGCTATCAGCGTATAACTATACCAGCCGCCACAGGCCAGGCACCGGGAACTGTGCGGATGCTCTCAGTCGGCTACCATTGCCCACCACGGGGGTGGAAATGGCGCAGTCTGCAAACTTGTTGATGGTGACGCAGCCCGCAGACTTGTTGATGGTCATGGAAGTGTTCGAAAATGATAAATCATCTGTCACGGCCCGCCAGATTAGGACTTGGACTAGCCAAGATCCTCTGCTGTCCCTAGTAAAAAACTGTTTACTGCATGGGAGCTGGGCCAGTATCCCCGTTGAAATGCAAGAGCTAATCAAGCTGGTCCAGTGGCAAAAGGACGATTCAGGCAGACTGCCTGTTGTGGGGTAACCGCATAGTGCTACTCAAAAAGGGCAGGGAGACGTTTATATCGGATCTCCACAGCACACATCCGGGTCTAGTAATGATGAAAGCGATAGCCAGATCCCACATGTGGTGACCCAGTATCGACTCTGACTTAGAGTCCTGTGTACGGCAATGCAGCGTGTGTGCTCAGTTGAGGCACCACTGAGTTTGTGGTCCTGGCCCTACAGACCATGGTCGAGGATCCATGTCGACTATGCGGGCCCGTTTCTCGGTAAAATGTTCCTTGTGGTGGTGGATGCTTCTTCAAAATGGATTAAATGTGAAATAATGTCGGGAAGCACCGCCACCGTCACCATTGAAAGATTGAGGGACATGTTTGCCACCCATGGCCTGCCTGACATACTGGCTAGTGACAATAGGCCATGTTTCACCTGTGCCGAATTTAAAGAATTCATGACTCGCAATGGGATCAAACATGTCATCTCGGCCCCGTTTAAACCAGCTTCCAATGGGCAGGCAGAGCGGGCAGTACAAACAATCAAACAGAATCTCAAACGAGACACAGAAGGCTCACTCCAAACCCGCCTGTCCCGAGTACTGCTCAGCTACCGCACGAGACCCCAC
Organism: Pristiophorus japonicus; assembly: GCF_044704955.1. Taxonomy (NCBI): domain Eukaryota; kingdom Metazoa; phylum Chordata; class Chondrichthyes; family Pristiophoridae; genus Pristiophorus; species Pristiophorus japonicus. The sequence continues at coordinate 66,711,424 of NC_091989.1, read as the reverse complement.
TCGCTCACAGGGGTGCCCCCGGCTGAGCTACTCATGAAAAGGACACTTAAAACCAGACTCTCGCTGGTTGACCCCAACCTGCATGATCAGGTAGACAGCAGGCGGCAGCAACAAAATGTAAATGATGGTTGCGCCACTGTGTCACGGGAAATTGATCTGAATGACCCTGTGTATGTGCTAAACTATAGACATAGTGATAGCTAAAGAAGGGAGTAGGGTGTTTGTTGTCAAACTAGACAATGGACAAATTTGCAGAAAGCACCTGGACCAAATGAGGTGGCGGTTCACAGACTGCCTGAACAACCCACAGCAGATACCACAACACACACCCAAAGACACCACCCCGGACCAGGAAATCGAACCCATCATGCCCAACAGCCCAGCAAGGCCAACAACACGCCAGCCCAGCGAGGGCACAGCCAACACACCAGAACAGACATTTGTATCGAGGCGGTCCACCAGGGAAAGAAAGGCACCCGACTGTCTCACCTTGTAAATAGTTTTCACTTTGACTTTGCAGGGGGAGTGATGTTGTGTATCTGTAAAGCATGCACTCCCATGTTCCGCCACCAGGGAGTGCATCCCCTGAAGTCCCAAGGGATCCCAGCATCCCTTGGGAGCACTGTATATAAGCCGGCCCCTAAGGCCTGTTCCTCACTCTGGAGTGTCTTGATAAAGACTGAGGTCACTGTTACTTTAACCTCCCTGTGTGCAGTCTCATCTGTGTTAGGAACACAATAATTATAATAAATTTGATTATGATTAATTGTGACGGAGAAGTGTTACAGAAAGTGTCACACGCAGGAAGTATCTAATGGCGTGTAATATTGGCAAAACAAATGTGATTAATTTATATTCCTTTTCTGTCTCGTTTACAGTCTTGTTAGCTGTGGCTCAGGGTAGCACACTCACCTCAAGGTCAGAAGGTTGTGGGTTCAAGTCCCACTCCAGGAACTTGAGCACAGAAATCTAGGCTGACAATCCAGTGCAGTGCTGCACTGTTGGAGGTGCCGTTGTTCAGATTTGACATTTAACCGATACCCGCTCTGCTCTCTCAGGTGGATGTAAAAGTTCCCATGGCACTATTTTGAAGAAGAGCAGGGGAGTTATTCCCGGTGTCCTGGCCAATATTTATCCATCAAGCAACATAACAAAAAAAAACAGATTATCTGGTCATTATCACATTGCTGTTTGTGGGAGTTTGCACAAGTTGGCTGCCACGTTTCCCACATTACAATAGTGACTACACTCCAAAAGTACTTCAGTGGCTGTAAAGTGCTTTGAGACATCTGGTGGTCATGAAAGACGCTATGTAAATACAAGTCTTTCTTTCTTAGTGAAATTGGTCTTTGGTACTCATATATATGATGAATCAAAAGTCAATGGAAAAGAAAATAGGATGCTGTGTAAAGCAGGTTGCTGTTTCACTATCTGCCATTCTGCAGCACTGCCCAGGACTCATTTCATCCCCTTTTGTCCCTTGTCGAAGCTGCTGTGATTCAAATGAGATGTTAAAGCCCCGTCTGCCTATTCAAGTGGTTCAGGCGGATTCCACGGCACTATTCAATGAAGAGCGGGGAATTCCCCCAGTGTCCTGGCCAACATTCCTCCCTAAACCACCATAATCACAACAGGTTAACAGGGTATTCACCTCATTTGCTGTGTGTGGGACTTTGCTGTGTGCACATTGGCTGCCACATTTGCGACTGCACTTTAATCGCAATTCATTGGTTGCAAAGTGTTTTGGGATGTTTCGAGGATATGATCTCTGTACAGATCCACACTTTCTCTAATTTAACATATTATCCAAGGTACAATTATAATGACTGCAGCGCCCTCATGTGGAAATATCTTATAATTTAAAAACTATTATTAATTCTTTAGTCTCCTGAATCATTGGACTATTTTTTACACTGTAAACATTGTGCAAAATAATTTGCTTTCACTGCTCAGGTTGTCTAATAATAATTTGTACCTCTGTTCCCTGCTGGGCTGTTGGTGACCTGCGTCTCACAGTGCTGGAGGCTGTAAAGAGGGAAGTTGCCACTGAGAATTCTCCCCTACCTGTCCATACATAGACAATTACCCTTTGTTTCTTCCATAGCATTGATTATGCCCAGCAATGGGAGGGGGCGAGGCGGGTGATGGTGTGTGTAAGTTACACCATGTAAGTTCCTCCATGACCTTGCCACTCCCTATCTCTGGAACCTCCTCCAGCCCTATAACCCTCCGAAATATCTGCACTCCTCCAATTTTCGCCTTTTACACACTCCCGGTTTTCATCACCCCACCATTGGTGGCCGTGCCTTCAGCTGCTTGGGCCCCGAGCTCTAGAATTCCCTCTCTAAACCTCTACACATCTCTATCTCTCTCTTTCCTCCTTTAAGATGCTCCTTAAAACCTACCTCTTTGGCTAAACTTTTGGTCACCTGTCCTAATACCTCTTTATGTGTTATTTTGTTTGATAACACTCCTAATACTTTGAATGATAAGGGAGTCAAGGGTTATGGGGAGCGGGCAGGGAAGTGGAGTTGAGGCCAAGATCAGATCAGCCATGATCTTATTAAATGGCAAAGCAGGCTCGAGGGGCCAATTGGCCTACTCCTGCTCCTATTTCTTATGTTCTTATATTCTGTGACACGCCTTGGGACCTTTTACTCTGTTAAAGGTGCTATATAAATGCAAGTTGATGTTGTTACAAGACAGACTTGATGGACCAAATGGTGTCGTAATGCCTTTCTTTGTATATTCGTGAGTGTAATGACGGTCTGTGCCTCACCTCTCTGTTGGTCTGGTGACGATTTCTGGGGGAGGGTGTAATGGTGATGTATGTGTCATAATGTAAGAGAGGAAGGTGGAGGGCTTAGGGTTTGAAATCCAGTGTGTGGGATATAGCGGCTGAAGGCACGGCTGTGGGTAACAATGGGAGGGTGCTGCATCAGGTCACCGGCCCTCCAGGATTGACCAGAAATTATAGTCTAATCTCCAATCTAATCTCTACTGCAAGCACCCTGGGAGAAAAATCGTACAGCAACAAAAGAAATTGTATTTTTTTTAAATATTTTCCTTAAACATTTTTGTCTGTTAGTTATAATAATAATATTATTATATTATAATAATAATATTATTATATTATAATATAATAGTAATAATTAAGGAAAAAAAGCTGTTTGATTGACAGTCAAGGATCATCCAATCACGTATTGAAGAGTCTATTTACTTTCCAATTGGCGGAGGAAGGTGGGGCACTGTGAGGATGGACGTGTCGGGCGACCAATGGCAGGAGTGATGGGGGAGGGGTGGTTGGAGGCAGGAGGTCATGTGATGACACCCCCAGCAATATGCCCAACCAGAGTTGGCAATCCTAGGGTTGCACAGCAGGTCAGAGTCAGAGAGGGGAGTTTGGGGAGGGAGGGTTGTAGGGCTGGAGGAGGTTTGGGAGATCGAGGGATAAGGATGGAGGAATTTAAACAGGTATGGTCACAGCTTCAGGCTTGCACTCTTATTCAGAACTGAAAAACAAAAGGCGAAGAAGAATTTGATTAGAATCAGAAAAAATCTTATCTTTCGCGCCCCCACCCCCCCCCAAAAAAAAACCCCAACCCTACAGCAATAGCAAGTGAACCCTGAAGTTGGTCAAGACCCGTAGATTCAAGAAATGTGCCTTTGGATTACAAAATTGCACTTTCATTATTTAAGAAGGGAGGGAGAGCGAATCCAGATAACTACAGATCTGTCAGTTTAACATCCGTTGTGGGGAAGTTACTGTCATCTATCATCAGGGACAGAGTGGCTAAGCACTTGGACAAGTATCAGCTGATCAAGGCGAATCAGCATGGATTTGTGACGGGCAGGTCACATCTGACTAACCTTGTTGAATTTTTTGAGGAGGTCACTAATGTTGTCCATATGGAGTTACAGAAAGCATTGGGTAAGGTTCCACATAAGAGATTATTAACAATAATGAGAACTCTTCTGACATAGAATCATATGGGCCCAAGTTTCCACATGATTCGCGCCTGATTTTTAGGAGCAACTGGTGGAGAACGGACTATTTTAGAAATCGCAATTCTCCACATTTTTTTTTCTGCAGTTCTAGTCAGGTAGAACAGTTCTAGTTTAGAACAGAATTTTTTCTTCAAAAGGGGGCGTGTCCGGCCACTGACGCCTGATTTGAAAGTTTCCACAGTGAAAACGTACTCCAAACTAAAGTAGAATGGAGCCAGTGAAGATTTTTGTAGAACTGAAAAAACCTGTTCTACACATTAAAAAATCAGGCGCAGGTTACAAATTAGGCGTCCAGAACGAGGTGGGGGGGAGGGGGGGAAGGGAACTCATTAAATTCGACAATAAATCCTTATTTATACTTCTACAAATATTATACAAATAAATCCAACCCTGAATAAACATTTATAAGCCAAGAAAAGATTAAATAAACCATCTTCCTACCTGTGTGAAAGTGCTTCAGCCAAGGAGAATTCTGCAGCCATTCGTGCCGCTGAGCGGGAGGGGGAGAGAGAGAGAGAGAGAGAGAGAGAGAGGGAGGGAGAGAGAGAGGGGGGTGGGAGGGAGGGAGAGAGAGAGAGGGGGGTGGGAGGGAGGGAGAGAGAGAGAGGGGGGGGGGAGGGAGAGAGAGAGAGGGGGAGGGAGGGAGAGAGAGAGAGGGGAGGGAGGGAGGGAGAGAAAGAGAGCGGGGGGGGGGGGGGGGTGGTGGGGAAGGGAGAGGTCAGGTCGGATCGGACCCAGTCCGGGAGTCGAGAGTCGGGTCCAGTGGGGGGGGGTGGGTCGGGTCAGTCGGGGGGGGGGGGGGAGCGGGTGTCGGGTCGGGTCTGGTCGGCGACGGGGGGGGGGGGGGGAGCGGGTGTCGGGTCTTGTCGGTGGGGGGGAGCAGGAGCTGGCCGTGGGAGGAGCCTTATTCACGCAGCCCCAGTGAGGCCATTCAGCCAGGGCTAGGGGCTGCGTGCTTCGGGCCCCTCCCATACAGTTCGGCGCCTGGAGCTACTGCACTTGCGTGCCCACTGTAGCGCGCATGTGCAGAGGTCCCGGCACTGTTTTCAGTGCAGGGACCTGGCTCCGCCCCCCCACAGCTCGTGCTGGCTGCGCCGAGGGCCAGAGGACCTGTAAGTAGGTGGAGAATACCGAGGATTTTTTTAGGCGCCGTTTTAGGCGCGAAAAACGGGCGCCCAGCTCGGAGGGGCGCCCGTTTTTTTTCTTGTGGAAACTTGGGTCCATAGAGTGGTTACAGCACAGAATCAGACTGTAATGTATGCACCTGTGAGTAGATTCACAGGTTTGTAGAGCTGTTGACCCCGAAACCTCCCTCGGAAGCCGGTGCCTCACAACTTGAGCCGCCTCGGGGAAATCCCCTCCGTGCCTTTCAGTTCTGCGCGGAGGGGTTTCCTGTACGGGCTGCTCCTGCACACTCTCAAACTTGCCATCCTCGTCTGCCGTCCGGACACGCCATGGTGCACCATCTTGCCGTCCGGAGGAGGCGGGGGTCCCCGATGGAGTGCACTCTACGCGGGAGTCCTCCCACTATTTATCGGGGACTTGGCCTGGAGGGTGGTGCACGGAGCAGTCCCGGTGCAATTAATTTTTAAGCCGGTTCACGGGCTCCCAGGCCGCCTGCAATTTCTGCGGTCTGGAAGAGTCCGTGTTCCACATTTTTATGGAGTGTGCGAGGTTGCAGCCCCTGTTTCATTATTTAAAGGGGCTTCTCCTCAATTTCTGGTTGCACTTCAGTCCCACACTCCTGATCTTTGGGCACTCTGTGCGGAGGGGAGCGGGTAGGTCCGAGGGCCTCCTCGTAGGACTGTTCCTGGGCATGGCCAAGGGTGCCATCAGCCGGTCCAGGCAGCGGGTGGTTGAGAGGGTCGTTCAGCCCGACTACCTGCCTCTTTTCCGTGCGTACATCCGAGCCAGGGTGTCCTTGGAGATGGAGCACGCGGTGTCCACCGGTACGCTCGCGGCCTTCCACGAGAGGTGGGCACCGGAAGGACTGGAGTGCATCGTTACCCCCGGCAACCAAATTTTAATTTGATTTTATATGTTTTAAAGTTTAATTTGTTTATAACTGCCGGTTTTAGTGTCCCCCTCCCCTTTTATAGGGGGCACTTGTAAAATGTATGATTTTAATGCCCAAAAAAACCCCACAAAAAAAAAAGGAAAAAAAAAAAAGGAAAAAAGGGCCTTGAAAAATGTTTGAAGTGTCCCCCAGATTGGAGGGCACTTGACTTAACTGTTTTATTTTATCTAACCAACCAAAAGAGTTGTAGAGCTGTTGACCCCGAAACCTCCCTCGGGAGCCGGCGCCTCACAACTTGATCCGCCTCAGAGAAAACCCCTCCGTGCCTTTCAGTTCTGCGCGGAGGGATTTCCTGTACGGGCTGCTCCTGCACACTCTCAACCTTGCCATCCTCGTCTGCCGTCCGGACACGCCTTGGCGCAGCATCTTGCCGTCCGTAGGAGGCGGGGATCCCCGATGGAGTGCACTCTACGCAGGAGTCCTCCCACTATTTATTGTGGACTTGGCCTGGAGGGTGGTGCACGGAGCAGTCCTGTGCAATAAATTTTTAAGTCGGTTCACGGGCTCCCAGTCCGCCTGTAATTTCTGTGGTCTGGAGGAGTACGTGTTCCATGTTTTTATTGAATGTGCGAGGTTGCAGCCCTGTTCCATTATTTAAAGGGGCTGCTCCTCAAATTCTGGTTGCACTTCAGTCCCACACTCCTGATCTTTGGACACCCTCTGCGGAAGGGAGCGGGTAGATCCGAAGGCCTCCTCGTAGGACTGCTCCTGGGCACGGCCAAGGGTGCCATCAGCCGGTCCAGGCAGCGGGCAGTCGAGGGGGTCATTCAGCCTGACTGCCTGCCTCTCTTCCGCGCTTACATCCGAGCCAGGGTGTCCCTGGAGATGGAGCACGCGGTGTCCACCGGTACGCTCGCGGCCTTCCGCAAGAGGTGGGCCCCAGAGTGCATCATCACCCCTGGCAACCACATTTTTATTTGAACCTTTAGTGTCTAAAGTTTAATTTGTTTAAGTCTGTCGGTTTTAGTGCCCACCCCCCCCCGGCTTTTAGCCAGGGGGCACTAAAAATTTGTGTTCTTAGTGTCCCCCAAAAAACAAGGGGCACTTGAAAAGCTTTTGGAGTGTGCCCCCCTTTTAATCAGGGGGCACTTGATTAAAGTATACAACAAAATAGTTGTAGAGCTATTGACCCCAAAACCTCCCTGGGGAGCCGACATGTCACATCTTGAGCCTCCTCCAGGAAATCCCCTCCGTGCCTTTCAGTTCAGCGCGGAGGGGATTCCTGTACAGGCTGCTCTTGCATACTCTCCATCTTGCCGTCCAGCGGAGGTGGGGGTCCCCAATGGTGTGCCTTGGAGTCCTCCCTCTATTTATTGGGGACTTGGCCTGGAGGGTGTTGCATGGAGCAGTTCCGTGCAATAAGTTTTTAAGTCGGTTCACAGACTCCCAGACAGCCTGTAATTTCTGCGGTCTGGAGGAGTCCGTGTTCGATGTGTATGTACAATGTGCGAAGTTGCAGCCCCTCTTCCAATATTTGCAGGGGATGTTCCTCAAATTCTGGTTGCACTTCAGTCCCACACTCCTGATCTTTGTGCACCCTGTGCAGAGGGGAGTGGGCAGGTCGGAAGGCCTCCTCGTCGGACTGCTCCTGGACATGGCCAAAGTGGCCATCAACTGGTCCAGGCAGCGGGCAGTCGAGTGGGCCATTCAGCCCGATGCCTGCCTCTCTTCTGCGGTTACATTCGAGCCAGGGTGTCCCTGGAGATGGAGTACGTGGTGTCCACCGGTACGCTCGCGACCTTCCGCGAGAGGTGGGCGCTGGGGGGACTAGAGTGCATCATCGCCTCCGACAAACAAATTTGAATTTGACCGTATTACAAAAGGTTTTCCATATAAAGCTAATTGGGGCCAACCTTGGGAAGTCCTGCACGGTTGATTTGCGTTAAGTTGGTGAACAGTAAGGTTTCTGCGGTCCACGCCATGAACGGAAAATCAGCCCTCGGATTTTTCCCACAAGAATATCCAGTAAGATAGCTTCTGGGATCGGCTGCATGACATCAGCATAAATATATTCACCATCTGTGCTGGTTGGATCAGGAACTGCTCTGTTTGAGTGATTGATATTGTCCCCTTGTTTTTTCATAACTGTTTACCTCCTCTATTTCTGGTCACATTTCAAAAATATGGAGGATCGCCTCACCAAACAATGGTGCAAACGCACGGTGTGCATTCTGTCCCTGACTGCTGCATCTGAATTAATCAGAACATCTTCCGTTCTGAAGAAAGGTCATCGACCTGAAACGTTAACTCTGTTTCTCTCTCCACAGAAGCTGCCTGACCCGCTGAGTATTTTCAGCATTTACTGTTTTTATTTCCGTCATTTGGACCTACTTTCCCCACCTAAGTATTAGTGAATCTGGCCCCAGAGGAGTTCTTTGGCTTTTTGTGTGACATACGAACATATGAAATTGATGGGCAGTAACAGACCAGCTGGTCCATCAAGCCTGCCCCATACGCATGATGGTGCCTGGAGCATCGTGACTAGATATTTCCTACTCCCACAGCAATCATGTAATCTCCTTGGAAAGGCAAGAAATCAGAAAAATACCCAGGGTCAATAAGTGGGAAAAAAAACTCTGGTAAATTCCTCTCTGACCCCCTCAGGCAATTAAAACCAGTCCAGGAGATTACACAGACCAAGTGTTAACTATAAAGACACTTACCTTCTAAGGTGATCTTATCGAAACGTATAAGATTATGAGGAGGCTTGACAAGGTGGATGCAGATAGGATGTTTCCACTGACAGGGGAGACTAGAACTAGAAGAGCATGATCTTAGAATAAGGGGCCGCCCATTTAAAACAGAGCTGAGGAGAAATTTCTTCTCTGAGGGTTGTACATCTGTGGAATTCGCTGTCTTAGAGAGCTGTGGAAGCTGGGACATTGAATAAATTTAAGACAGAAATAGACAGTTTCTTAAACAATAAGGGATTAAGGGGTTATGGGGAGCGGGCAGGGAAGTGGAACTGAGTCCATGATCAGATCAGCCATGATCTTATTGAATGCTGGAGCAGGCTCGAGGGGCCGTATGGCCTATTCCTGCTCCTATTTCTTATGTTCTTATGTTCATATGATGTGAGCACTGCCCCAGCCAACTGTAAGATTAGGATCACAGGTCATGCACAGATACCCAAAGGTCTTAGGATTTGTAAGTTATTTTATTAAAGAGCTACAGTTTTAAAGCATAATCAGATACTACATACGGTTAGGACCTGAAACGTTAACTCTGCTTCTCTCCACAGATGCTGCCTGACCCACTGAGATTTCCAGCATCAGAAAGCTGATTCAGGAGGCTGTTGGATACTGCAATTGTATATTTAAATGGAAGAATGAGTTGGATATTCTTTCATCGTCGCTGAATCAAAATCGTGGAACTTCCTACCTATCAGCAATGTGGGAGCACCGTCACCACACGGACTCCAGTGGTTCAAGACAGCGGCTCACCATCACCTTCTCAAGGGCAACTAGGTATGGGCAATAAATGCTGCCCTTGCCAGCGACGCCCACATCCCAAAGAATATATTTTTTTAATTAAAAGTGGGTCGAATGTTTGTCCTCATCTATGCTTATCTTTGTCATAGTAGCCTTGAAAAGGCTCTTGATCTAGGCGATTTAACATAGGTCAATTCTGGTGTATCTTGTAGCTTTCCTGGCGCAAACCTTACAGCGAAGCAACCTCATCATCATCATCATCATAGGCAGTGCCTCGGAATCGAGGAAGAGTTGCTTCCACTCTAAACATGAGTCCTTAGGTGGCTGTACAGTCCAATACGAGAACCACAGTCCCTGTCACAGGTGGGACAGATAGTCGTTGAAGTTAAGGGAGGGTGGGACTGGTTTGCCGCATGCTCTTTCCGCTGCTTGCACTTGGTTTCTACACGCTCTCGGCGATGAGACTCGAGGTGCTCAGCACCCTCCCGAATGCACATCCTTCACTTAGGGCGGTCTTTGGCCAGGAACTCCCAGGTGTCGGTGGGGATGTTGCACTTTATCAGGGAGGCTTTGAGGGTGTCCTTGTAACCTTTCCTCTGCCCACCTTTGGCTCGTTTGCCGTGAAGGAGTTCCGAGTAGGGTGGTTGCTTTGGGAGTCTCATGTCTGGCATGCGAACAGTGTGGCCTGCCCAGCGGAGCTGATCAAGTGTGGTCAGTGCTTCAATGCTAGGGATGTTGGTCTGGTCGAGGACGCTAACATCGGTGCGTCTGTCCAACATCCCCAGCATTGAAGCGAAGCAACCAAGTAATTTGTCTCCACGGGTTGTAACCTCGTTGATAAAATTTTCCAGCTCATCTGTGCTGAGCCTGTCAGTTGTTTTGCTTCTGAGTCATTAGATACCTGGTGGCAATTATTCGGTACTTGGATATTTACCAATTGTTGATGGACCTGCTCATTTTCTATATAATTGCTTGTAATTTGTGGAGTGGATGGAGAAAAATGACTGACAATAGCCAGGAGAACATTGAGTAAAAGCAATAGAACAGTCTTGGGCCAGTCAGCCCTGACACCCAGAAATCTGCGTTATTAAGAGATTTTTGTTTTCGCCTATCACGATCTGTTGTATTCTTTTTAAGTATCAAAATCAAAATGTGCACAGCAAAACACAAATTGACATTACCATGGTAAATGAATGGGGGGTGGGGAAACATAACCTATTGAAAACTGGTGCACCGTGCCAATGTCTGCACTTCAAAAAGAGTAAAGAAAATGTAATCAATTTATGGAAATCAGCGTTTTGTGCAGAACAGGTTATTTTTAGACATTATTTATGAAATGGACCTCTTGAAACAATGAGCTAGTTCCCTGTCATTGTAATTCAAATGTGTGACACTGAGTAAAGGACTAACCTCTATTACTAATGGAGGATGATTCACAGAAAACAAAACACATGTTCAAAACTATTTGTGTTTGTTATTTCTGATCAGGTCTATACACTTAACACAGAGCTGATCATACAAAACTTTTGAGAAATTGACTCCAAAAATTCTGGTTAATTCTATCCCCTGATGCGACCTGGTCGAAAAATACCACCAAAAAAGACAAGACCAAACTGTTTCTGACTCAAGCAAGCTTCAGAAATACCCGACATATACGCTCGAGCAAGTAGTTTTTGAAGTAGAGCAGGGACCATTCCTCCTTCAATCAACACCTGAAACCGGTCATTCATCACTGTTTGCAGAATACCACTCTTGCTCTTCTCTTCTTAGGCAGTTCCCCGGAGTCGAGGATGACTTGCTTCCACACTAATGAGTTCTAAGGTGACTGATGAGACCAATGCGGGATCTACAGTCTCTGTCACAGGTGGGGCAGACAGTGGTTGGAGGGACGGGTGGGTGGGGTGCTTGATTTGTCGTACGCTTTGCTGTTTGTATTTGGCTTCCCTGTGCTCCCGGCGAAGAGACTCGAAGTGTTCGGCGCCTTCTCAGATGCTCCTCCTCCACTTTGAGCGGTTTTGGGCCAGGGATTCCCAAGAGTCGGTGGGGATGTTGCATTTTTTCAAGGAGGCTTTAAGGATATCCTTGAAGCATTTTCTCTGCCCTCCTTGGGCTCGCCCACCATGACATAGCTCGGAGTAGAGTATCGGGATCTAGCATTGGGCATGCGGACAATGTGGCCCGCCCATCGAAGCTGATCGAGCGTGGTCAATGCTTCGATGCTGGGGATGTTGACCTGAGAGAGAATGCTAACGTTGGTGCACCTAGCCTGCCAATGAATGTGCAGGATTTTGCAGAGCCAGCATTGGTGGTACTTCTCCAGTGCTTTGAGGTGCCTACTGTACATAATCCATGTCTCTGAAGCATACAAGAGGGCGAGTATCACTGCTGCTCTAAAGACCATGAGCTTGGTGCTGGGTTTGAGATATTAGTCTTCGAACAGTCTTTTCCTCAGGTGACCGAAGGCTGCACTGGCACACTGAAGGCGATGTTGGACTTCGTCATCGATGTCTACCCTTGCCGATAGTAGGCTCCTAATGGATGGGAAGTGGTCCACATTGTCCAAGGTCTCATCATGGATCTTGATAACTGGGGAGCAGTGCTGTGTGGCGGGTACAGGTTGGTAGAGGATCTTTGTCTTACTGATGTTTAATGTAAGGCCCAGACTCTTGTACGCTTCAGTGAAGGTGTCAACGATGGTTTGGAGTTTGGACTCCGAGAGTGCACAATCACAAGCATCATTTGCATATTGTAATTCAGTGACAGAGGTTGGAGCAACCTTGGATCTGGACTGGAGATGTCAGAGGTTGAACAATTTCCCGCTTGTCCTGTAGTTTAACTCCACTCCAGCGGGGAGCTTGTTAATGGTAAGATGAGGCATTGCAGTGAGGAAGATTAAGAAGAGCATTGGTGTGATGACACAGTCTTGCTTGACCCTGGTCTGCACTTGCATTGGGTCTGTGGTGGATCTGTTGTTAAGGATCACGGCTTGCATGTCATTGTGAAGGCAACGGAGGATGGTGGCGAATTTTTGAGGACAACTGAATATGAGAAGGACACTCCATAATCCCTCATGGTTGACAGAGTTGAAGGCCTTTGTAAGGTCAAACAACACCATGCACAGAGGTTGATGCTGCTCCCTACATTTTTCTTGGATTTGTCGCGCAGTGAAGATCATGTTTGTTGTGTCCCTTAGTGTGCGAAATCTGCATTGCGACTCTGGGAGGAGCTCGTCAGCTACTAGGAGGACACGATTAAGGAGGATTCTTGTGATGATTTTCCCTGTGGCAGACAGCAGGGAAGCTCCTCTAATTACTGCAGTCGGACTTGTCCCCTTTCTTGAAGATGGTAATGATTACAGCGTCTCTGAGATCCCCTGGCATGCTCTCCTCCTTCCAGATCAGAGAGATGAGGTCATGGATTCGCGTCAAGAGTGCTTCTCCGCCAAGCTTCAGTACTTCAGCGGGGATTCCATCTGCTCCTGAGGCCTTGTTGTTTTTTTGTTGTCGGATGGACTTTTCAACCTCATGCCGGGCTGGGATTGTGTCGAGGTGGTGATGGGTAGCATGCTGTGGGACGGAGTCGAGGACACTCACGTCAAAGACAGAGTCCTGGTTGAGAAGATCTTCGAAGTGCTCCTTCCAGCGGGCACTGACTGCCTCTCTGTCCTTGATGAGCTCCTCTCGTTTTTGGCCAGCAGTGGAGTAGGGCCTTGGGTGCTTGGGCCGTTGGTGGACTTGACTTCGCTAAAAAATCCACGCACGTCATGGCTGCCGGCTAGATGCTGGATCTCCTGCACTTTTTGGACCCACCATTTGTTCTTTACATCAAGAGTTTTTCGTTGGACCTCGGCCTTCAGTTGTCTGTAGATCTGCTTTCTTTCATTCGAGTTGTGATGTTGTTTCCAATTCAGAAATGCTTTGTGTTTGTGGTTTATCATCTCCTGGATCTCCTGGTCATTCTCATCGAACCAGTCGTGATATTTTCTGGTGGAGTAACCAAGCGTCTCTTCGCAGGTGCTAATTATCGTGGACTTGAGGGCAGACCAGGCACTGTGGACACTCTGTGACTCCGGTTCATTGGAGGTTGTCAGGTTGTCTGTGAGGCGTTGGCTGAGTGGGGCTTTCTTTGCAGGGTCTTTGAGTGCTTCAGCGTCGATATTTTTGCCGCAGCTGTTTTTGCCCCTGCCGTTTTAAGGCTACGTTGATGGAGATATCAGAATGGATTAGTCGGTGGTCTGTCCAGCAGTCGTCAGATCCTGTCTTGGCACAAGTGATACGGATGTCCTTGTGGTCCCTTGCTCAGTTGATGACATGGTCTAGCAGATGCCAGTGCTTGGAGCAAGGGTGTTGCGAGGAGGCCTTATACTTGTCTTTCTAATGAAACAAGGTGTTGGTTATGACGAGGCCGTGTTCTAAACATTTCGTCAGGAGGAGGATACCATTGGAGTTGGTTTTCCCTACCCCATTCCCTGTCAAACACTCCTCTCAATAGGTCTGTGTCCTTTCCAACTCTGGCATTGAAGTCGCCGGGGAGAATCAGCTTGTCGCCCGTTGGGACACGGGACAGGGATTGTTCAAGGCTGGAGTAGAATTCCTCTTTGGCCTTCCAGGGTTGGGGCGTATGCACTGATAGCATACTGGTTCCTGGTTAGGGTGAGCCGAAGGGTTATGAGGCGTTCATTTATCCCATAGGGGGAATCTCTAACGCGCCAAACTAGCTTATTTTTGATGGTGAAGCCAACCCTGTGGAGGCGTTCTTCTTCGGGTTTGCCTTTCCAGAAGAAGGTGTATCCACCAACTTGTTCCTTGAGCTGACCTTCTGCCCGCTGTGTATCACTCTGGGTGGCGATGTCGATGTCGTACCGTCTGAGTTCCCGGGCACCGATAGCAGTGCGACGTTCCGGTCTGCCGCTGTTGGGGTTGTCTATGAGGGTCCTGATGTTCCAGGTCCCAAACTTCATTTTAAAGGGTGGAAGATTCCTTGTGCGTGAATTCTTTTAACGTGGGGTGGCCGTTGCACACCAGCTACCACAGGGGCTTAGCAGAGCAAGGTCTTGGTCCAATGGCAAGGAGATCCAAGATGATTGGAGAGCAGGCTCTGATGCATGGGCCTAGCACACACACACTCACACACGCACCACACATATTCCTGCTGACCATCTCCCTCCCTCCCTCAGATATTCTTTCCCGGGTTTTCAGAGATCACAGTGTTGGTGAGCACATTAATCTTGGAACAGCTTGTGAATTTGTCCATAGAATACTGACCCTGTATCCCGGGTCCCCCTGTCTCCAGCTCCACGCGCTGCTCTCCTGCACTTTTCCGCGCTCTCTCCGGCTGCTCACGCTTTGGTCGTTGGTTCTTTACTAGTGACCATGCGTATTCTGGCCTCGTATCCCGACCTCGCTGCTGGTCCGTGCTGAGCCTTCCCTGGGTCCCAACCTTACTGTTAGCGCTCTTTGCCACCCGCCGATCCTCACGGCTCGCGGCCCCCCCAGCCCCCGGTGCCATGTTTTTTACGGTTTCCTCGTCCCTCGCCGCCCGATGTCGTCGGATTTGCAGAGTACCATTATGGACAAAATGGCTGTAGCAATTACCTACATAACCAAGGTCACAAAATCACTTTAAAGTGACACATTGTTTATTATTAAAAAAACTTGACACCTTTCAGAGAGGAAGAATAACGTGCTGTATAAACGCAAGGGTTTCCTCTGTTTCATACGTCTTTTTTTTAAATACAGGTGTTAAGGCACAAGGCAGAGGCAATGGGGTGGAAATTCGCTTTGAGGCTAATTAGGGCACTATTGGCAACGGGGCGGTAAATTTTGTGCCGGGAAATGGTTTGCATCGGCAGCCACAAAATTCACCAGCTAGGTCCTGAGTGTGGAGCGGAGTGCTAAGGGAGGCATCCCACACCTCTTTTAGGGTGCTAGGCCAGGTGAGCAACTGAAAATCCCGAGCTAAAGAGCCGGCCTCAGAGCGCACTAAGAGAGCCTTCCGTGAAAAAAATAATTGGCAAAAGAAACACCAGAAACATTGCCAATACCTTGCTCACCCACATAATCATAAATTGTAAAAATCAAACAATTAAAAACAATCACACGATGTATTACCTGATGTATTAATTCCTTCCCTCATGGCTGCCGGGGCATCTCGGACCGCCCGGTTTTTCAGGTGGTCCCACGAGGGCGCGCCAAGGGGCGCTACAGGGTCAGTGCCAAACAAAAAAATCATAGCGCAGTGGAAACCGAGCACGCTGAATGTGCCGAGCTGCACGTGTACTGATGCTCGTGGCTTTGAACCCCTTTAGCGCCCCTGTTCCCACCCTTTCCAGGGGCGCTAAGCTAACAAATTTCCACCCATAAATCTTAGGATTCAAATGGTACAAAAAACAAGATTTTTTTTTGGTATGTCCTAAGGCAAGTATCTCACTTGGGCCACCAGGAAAGTGTAGCTGAGGTGGTTTCCCATTGCCGTCCTGATGGTTTGCATTTTTAAAGTACCTTGTCCTAGGTGGGCTGCAACCAAGCCTAAGAGGTCTCCCTACCTTTACGATGAAGAAGGGGACAGCCATCGGGCACAAGCACCCTTGCTGGATGTCAATCCAGTGTTCTGTGCCCGCACTTGCCTTCTGTCTGGAGTGGGGCTTGAACCCAACCCTTCTGACTCAAGAGGCGGGAAGACCACCCCTGAGCCAGTGGTCTCTTCATCTAGACATGACCATCCCTAGTCTCAAGATTAACCGACTGCCTTGTATTTTACGGTTGGCTTAGAGTTACAAGGATGATCCCAGAAGTGAGAGGGTACAGCTGTCAGGAAAGGCTGTACAGGCTGGGGCTCTTTTCTCTGGAAAAGAGAAGGCTGAGGCGACCCAATATAGGTCTTTAAAATTACATAGAGAATAGGTTTCCATTTGTGGGGGAGTCCAAAACGAGGGTCCATAAATAAGATGATCACTAATAAATTCAATAGGAAATTCAGGAGAAACTTCTTTACTCAGAGAGTGGTGTAAATGTGAAACTTGCTACCACAGGGAGTGGTTCAGGTGAATAGTATCGATGCATTTAAGGGGAAGCTAGATAAGTAAATGAGGGAGAAAGGAATAGAGGGATATGCTGATAGTGTGAGATGAAGGAGGGTGGGAGGAGACTTGTATGGAGCATAGACCTGTTGGGCCGAATGGCCTGTTTCTGTGTTGTAAAATTCGATGTAGTTCTATGTTATAGCGATGTCAATCCTCAAAAGATAAAATTGCTACAGAAAACATGATTGCCAAAGGCCTTCTAGACAAACCAGCCAACGTAACTGCTGTTGCTTCCTGGTTCTGTTCACTGATATAAATAAAGGCAATGAAGTACTTTTGAAGTGTAGTCACTGTTGCAATGTATGGAAATGTGGCAGCCAATTTGCACACAGCAAGATCCCACAAATGGCAACATGATAAATAACCAGGTAATCTGTTTTGTTTTAAAGTGATGTTGGATGAGCGTACAATGTTGGGCAGGAAATTGGGAGAACTCCCCTGCTCTTCTTCGCATAGTGCCATGGGATATTTAATGCCCACCTGAGAGGAAAGACGCTGCCTCGGTTTAATGTCTCACCTGAAAGATCCCACCTCCGACAGTGCAGCACTGCCTCAATATCAACCTAGATTATATGCTCAAGTTTCTGGAGTGGGGGTTGGACTCATGACCTTCTGACTGAGGCAAGAGTTCAACCACTGAACCGAGGCTGGTCTATATCTAAATTTTTCATCCTTTCAACTCTCGATTAGCATTTTTTTTAAAGTTACATTTAACAATATTGGCTGTGGAAATTCGTGAGAGGTGGTCGTGGCCATTCTGGGATTGTGCCCTTCAGTGCTGGTCCCACTGACGTTTGTGGGGATCAGTGGAAGAGCACCTACATTTTATGGGGCACATCTCCAGTGCAGCAAGAACATACAGTGCCGGCCCACCACTGGGGGATTTGCCCAGACTCTGTTATGTGCCCTCTCTGGATTAAAAAAAAAATGTTTCCCAGTTGTCGAGAGTCCAAGCCAGGAATGTGGTCGGCATCCCCAGTAAGTCCACCTCCGCCCATCGAGAGGCCAGTACACCTCATTTCTCTTGACATACTGGCCTATATTGGGTCCTAACCAAGGGAAGTGGCATCTCCTGCATTAAGACTCCTCACCCCTACTCTACTTAAAACATAGAAACATAGAAAATAGGTGCAGGAGCAGGCCATTCGGCCCTTCGAGCCTACACCACCATTCAATAAGATCATGGCTGATCATTCACCTCAGTACCCCTTTCCTGCTTTCTCTCCATACCCCTTGATCCCTTTAGCCGTAAGGGCCATATCTAACTCCCTCTTGAATATATCCAATAAACTGGCATCAACAACTCTCTGCAGTAGGGAATTCCACAGGTTAACAACTCTCTGAGTGAAGAAGTTCCTCCTCATCTCAGTCCTAAATGGCTTACCCCTTAATCCTTAGACTGTGTCCCCTGGTTCTGGACTTCCCCAACATCGGGAACATTCTTCCTGCATCTAACCTGCCCAGTCCTGTCAGAATTTTATATTTTTCTATGAGATCCCCTCTCATCCTTCTAAACTCCAGTGAATACAGGCTCAGTCGATCCAGTCCCTCCTCATATGTCAGTCCTGCCAACCCTGGAATCAGTCTGGTGAACCTTCGCTGCACTCCTTCAATAGCAAGAACGTCCTAAATCAGATTAGGAGACCAAAACAATATTCCAGGTGAGGCCTCACCAAGCCCCTGTACAACTGCAGTAAGACCTCCCTGCTCCTATACTCAAATCCCCTAACTTTGAAGGCCAACATACCATTTGCCTCCTTCACCGCCTACTGTACCTGCATGCCAACTTTCAATAACTGATGTACCATGACACCCAGGTCTCGTTGCACCTCCTCTTTTCCTAATCTGACGCCATTCAGATAATATTCTGCCTTCGTGTTTTTGCCATCAAGGTGGATAACCTCACATTTATCCACATTATACTGCATCTGCCATGCATTTGCCCACTCACCTAACTTGTCCAAGTCACCTTGCAGCCGCTTAGCATCCGCCTGACAGCTCACACCGCCGCCCTGCATAGTATCATCTGCAAACTTGGAGATATTACATTCAATTCCTTCATCTAAATCATTAATATATATTGTAAAGAGCTGGGGTCCCAGCACTGAGCCCTACGGCACTCCACTAGTCACTGCCTGCCATTCTGAAAAGGACCCGTTTATCCCGACTCTCTGCTTCCTGTCAGCCAACAGTTCTCTATCAGTACATTACTCCCAATATCATGTGCTTTAATTTTGCACACCGATCTCTTGTGTGGGATCTTGTCAAAAACCTTTTGAAAGTCCAAATACACCACATTCACTGGTTCTCCCAGTTCACTCTACTAGTTACATCCTCAAAAAATTCCAGAAGATTTGTCAAGCATGATTTCTCTTTCATAAATCCATGCTGACTTGGATCGATCCTGTCACTGCTTTCCAAATGTGCTGCTATTTCATCTTTAATAATTGATTCCAACATTTTCCCCACTACTGATGTCAGGCTAACCATTCTATAATTACCCGTTTTCTCTCTCCCTTCTTTTTAAAAAAGTGGTATTACATTAGCTACCCTCCAGTCCATAGGAACTGATCCAGAGTCGAAGACTGTTGGAAAATGATCACCAATGCATCCACTATTTCTAGGGCCACTTCCTTAAGTACTCTGGGATGCAGGCTATCAGGCCCTGGGGATTTATCTGCCTTCAATCCCATCAATTTCCCTAACACAATTTCCCGCCTAATAAGGATTTCCTTCAGTTCCTCCTTCTCACGAGACCCTTGGTCCCCTAGTATTTCCGGAAGGTTATTTGAGTCTTCCTTCGTGAAGACAGAACCAAAGTATTTGTTCAACTGGTCTGCCATTTCTTTGTTCCCCATTATAAATTCACCTGAATCTGACTGCAAGGGACCTACGTTTGTCTTCACTAATCTTTTTCTCTTCACATATCATTATGGTCACCCCCATTAGGGTCACCCCCTGACATCATTGGCCCAGTTCGAGGGTGGGCAGAGATTCCGCCCCTTACAAAAGCGATTGTAAATCCCAGAAATGGCAAGTGGGTTACTTTTGCTTTCTGGTGAGTTCCACCAGAGTTACAAGAAGATTCTGGTGGAAATCTCCAGGAAATTTGGGCCCATTAAGTTTTTGGGTCCAGGGACCTGAATGACACTGCGGGTTAGATGCTGACCTTTCACCTCTGGGATCTGGGATCAAATCCAGCCTGGACTGATGGCATGGAAATCTCCTCTAACTGTTGGTTGCAAGAGTACACTGTGAAAAATGTTAGAGCAGTCTCAATCCACTTCCAAGTGTGCCATGGGCCTATAATGTCACTCCGACAGGCTGAAGGATGGTTGCTGTGGGAATGGGATGATGTGTCTCAGTGATGCAGTAGGTGGCGCTCTTCTGAGATTGGGGCAGAGTTGAGGAAGCTCTGCTCTGAGTCTGATGCTAACTGGGGAGTGCTTGATGCTGGCTCTGGCTACCTGAGATCAAAAGTGCCCCATTCCCCCGTAAGGATATCCCTGACCTTGATGAGAGCTAAAAGAGCTTCTCGTTGCACAGGTGGGTGTCTCCTGGAGGTGCTGATCTCACAACTTGCCCCTAAATTGGACAACTGCGAACCTGAATTATACCACATAATGTGCTCCAATACAAAGCCAACTAGACAAATGGAAGGAGGCGATACTTGATAGAGCTACAGTACTGCCAATTGCCACCAGATGGCACTCAACAACAACAACTTGCATTTCTATAGCACCTTTACCATAGTAAAACATCCAATGATGCTTCAGAGGAGCGTAATCAGACAAAATTGATACTGAGCCAAAGAAGGAGACATTAAGACAGGTGACCAAATGCTTGGTCAAAAAGGCAGCTTTCAAGCAGAGTCTGAAAGGAAGAGAGAGGTGGAGGAAAGAGAGGTGGAGAGGCGAAAGGTTTGGGGAGGGAATTCCAGAGCTTAGGGCAATGTGGGCTGAAGGCACGGCCACCAATGGTGCGGCAAAGGAACTGGGGGATGTGCAAGAGGCCAGAATTGGAGGAAAGGAGGGTTGTGAGGATGGAGGAGGTTACAGAAATAGGGAAGGGTGAAGCCATGGAGGGATCTGAACACAGGAAGGAGAATTTTAAAATTGAGGCTTTTGATTGGCAGAAGGACCAAAGGCGACATGAGGAAAAACTTTTTTACGCAGCGAGTGGTTAGGATCTGGAATGCACTGCCTGAAAGGGTGGTGGAGGCAGATTCAATCGTGGCTTTCAAAAGGGAGTTGGCTAAGTACCTGAAGGAAAAAATGTTGCAGGGCTACGGGGAAAGGGCAGGGGGTGTGGGACTAGCTGAAGTGCTCCTGCAGAGAGCCAACACGGGCTCAACTGGCCGAATGGCCTCCTTCTGCGCTATAACCGTTCTATAATTCTATGAGACGTTACCGGACCGGGAATCAATGTAGGTGAGCGAGCACGGAGGCGATGGATGAATGGAACTTGGTGCAACAATGGTACACTCATTTTAATTCTGCTCCAAATGATCCTGTTGGTACAATTGCCAGAAAGCTTATAGAACAATGTATTGAAAAAGGAGACAGACTAAAATTCCAGGAAGAAGGAACTGACTGACTACTCATTCTGTGTGTAGCATTTCTCTTTCACTTCCTTCCACTGCAAACTAGATTAAAAAGCCTTAATAAAGCCAAAGTGGGAGAATAGGTCTCATAACCTGGGCTTGCATTCTCTTGCAAATAGGAGATTGAGGAGTGAACTGATGGAGGTCCTTTCAATGTTAAAAGGATTTCATACGGTGGCGATGGAGCAACTATTTCCTCTGATGGGGGAATCAAGGACAGGGGGCATAATCTTAAAATTAGAGCTAGGTCATTCAGGAGTGAAATCAGGCAGCACAAAGGGCCGTGGAAATTTGGAACTCTCTCCCCCAAAAGGCCGTGGATACTGGGGGACAATTGGAGCTTTCAAGACTGAAATTGACAGATTTTTGTTGGGTAAGGGTATCGAGGGATTATGGATCAAAGGCAAATGGAGTTGAGGTACAGATCAGCCAGGATCTAATTGAATGGTGGAGCAGGGTTGAGGGGATGAATGGCCTCCTCCTGTTCCGAGAAGCAATGTTATGTTATTTAAAGCAGTTAGAAGGGAAGTTGTGAAGATTCCCAGTGCTACACAGTCAAATTGCGAAATAGTTCACGTTCGGGTCTTGGTGAATAGGAAGTGTTTGGAAGCTCACCATAGGCAAAGAGTAACACATTAGAGCTGGTCACAGATTCACTTGCTAGGTCAGAAATAAACCTTGGTGCCACACTGGAGAAACAGGAGAGGAAACAAAGGATTAAACTAGTTAGTAAATTGATGACTCTTTGATTTAACTTTAAAAGCCAGGGTTCTGCAGTGAACGAGGTAAACATTTCTGCTCAGTCCGTGAGCACATTGGCCCAGAAATTGTGGTCGGAGGCTTCCTGCGGGCGGAGGCCTCCGACTGAAACCTTTGTAACAAAAGTACCGGTGGTCTCGGAGGAACATAGACTTGTGGACCGAGGCCTCCATTCACAGTCCAGCGTAGGGGCCCATGTATTCCAGGAGCGTATGTGCAGCAATGGTGAGTTCCGTATGTACAGAGATCCATTTCTATGATTGGGGTACCCCACCAAAAACACATCAACATTTTAAATAAATAAGAAAAACACTTCACATATTTAAAATTGAAATTGAATTTAATTAAATGTTTCAGACAAAAAAAAATGTTTTTTTACTATGTTTTAATAGGGGTAAAAAATAAACTTAACTTAATGGACAGGGTTTTTAACATAAACACTATTGATAACATTTTATTTTTCTATCTTTTAAAATCCTGTAAGAGTTTGAAGGACATTTGCTGGGCAAGAGTTGGGCAAGTAGCCCAAATCTCCACTCGTGAAGGCCCTACTCCCGGGGATGCGTTGGAACTGTCAAAACACATTTTGACAGTTCATAAGTGCCGGTTTTCGGCGCATGCGCATCGCATACCAAAAACAGCCACTTGCGTGGCCTCTACAAGTGTGTGCACACATCATACGCGCCCGTATTCATGGTGAACTTTGGCCCATTATCTAGGAAGGCACTCTAGTGCTGCACTGTCAGAGGTGCTGTCGTTCACACAAGGCCCCGTCACCCCTCTCAGGTGGATGTAAAAGATCCCACGGCACTTTTCAAAGAAGAGCAGGTGATATCTCCTGGGGTCCTGGCGACATTTATCCCTCAACCAACATTCACTAAAAACAGATTATGTGGACATTATCTCATTGCTCATTGTGGGACCTTGCTGTGCACAAATTAACTGTCACCATTGCCTGTGACGACACTTCAAAAGTAAATCATTGACTGTAAAACACTTTGGGACATCCTGAGGTTGCGAAAGATGCTCTAAAAATGGAAAGTATTTATTTTCTAACTTACTTGTTTCAATTACTCTGCACCAAATATACACTGGAACATTTATGGACTCTAATAACATGCGGCTCTGTTAACTGTAAAGAACATTTTCCTTCTGCATTGTGAAGTTATTATCTTTGAGCTTTCCCTTCTATTCTTGTGAGTTTTTACGGAGTCACTGTGGAATTTGTAAGCGCTGAACTATTCAATAAAAATGGTGCTTATAATCCTTCCAATCTGCTGTGCCATCAGTTACTGTTGACATAATTGACTTAACTAGTACAGGCTTACAACATTCATTGTGACTACATAAAAAAGGTAGCTCATAAACATTGAACTCCAGCTCTCTACTGGCCATTTAAAGCGGCAAAGATCATTCCAGTCTGAAGACCCATCACTGGCTCCTGCATAGACCAGATCAAGCGCCAACATCCGCTGGATTTCATGGTACTTATGCATGAATATAATTCTTTCAAATGCACACTATGATACTAATCCCCAAAATAGGTGGGTTTGTGTTGGGTGGGAAGTAAAAATGTAGAGAATTCCAAACCTGAACCCAACCTACCCTGAGCCCGCCCACCCGGTTTTCCCGAGTTGAGATGGGACCGGGGGATAGGGGAGTAGGCGACCATCCCTCTCCCAGGAGGCGGGTCACTCATTTAATATTTTAATGAGGCTGTGTGTCTCAGATATTTTCCTTGTTCCAGCTTTAATCCTGGCTGGCTGAGTTTCCCAATCCTCGGAAAACCCGGCAGCTAAAGGGAGGTGAAGATACTGCAGGGAACAGGTAAGTGTTTCTGCAACACTGCTTGTGGGCCAGGAGGAAGAGAAGTGCTTTTCTCCGGCCCTCCAAGCAAGAAAGCAAAAATGTCCCCAGCAATTGGATCACCCACTTTCCCTTACCATTCAATGCCCTCTCGATATCCTACACGGTCCACGATCTCTCCCGGCACCCCCATGTCCTCCAAACGCCCCCCGTGAACTTCTCTCCTCCTCCCCTTATCTCTTTAGCCTTCCGTGATCTTCGCCCCATCTCCCCCGATCCCTCCGTTCCCCCCTGTGATCTTCGCCCCTCCTCCCCCGATCCTTCTGTCCCCTCTGTGATCTTTGCCTCTCCTCCCTGATCCCTCCATCCCCCTTCCTCCCCCGATCCCCCCGTCTCCCCTGTGATCTTCGACCCCCCTCCCCCGATCTCTCCATCCCCCTGTGATCTTCGCCCCCATCTCCCCCGATCCCTCTGACCTCCCTGTGATCTTCGCCTCTCCTCCCCCGATCCCTCCATCCCCCCTGTGATCTTCTCTCTTCCTCCCCGATCCCTCCGCCCCCCCCCACCCCCGTGATCTTCGCCCCTCCTCTCCCAATCCCCTGCCGTTAAATCCCGACCGCAAAACCGCCACCCCCCTCCCAAGCTCCCTACCCAACTGCCCCATAATATCAGGTCCTTAATGTCCATGGGGCAAATAGGGATGGGCAATAAATGCAGCCTTGGCAATGTCACAACATATCCCGAGAACAAATGTTGAAAGAAAAATCAATCCTCAAGTGTTCAACTCTCACTCACCATTCATCCATTCAGTGTGCTGTGGGTTTGGGATTGAATATGTAAGAGTTCTGTGTCGACTGCTCCAACCATTTTGTCCTATCTGGTAGCATGCCGATGATTCCTTGTTATTTAATGAACTGGCATTGTGAAGCAGTCATTGTGTGTACTGTACATGTTTATAGCCAGAGGTCCCGGTCAGGTGGCAAACACCCAAATGTGAGCTCAGCCCAGCCCATTATTTCTCCCAAAGATACAACGTAGTACAGGTAGCGCGTTCCGAATCCGGCAACCTCGGGACCGAGGCCAAGCCAGTTTTCGTGTTTTTCCGGACTTCAGAATGTGTTTCTGATGTCCGAAGTCCAGAAACACCCAAGCCCAGGTTCGGGTATTTCTGGATTTCAGAACGCCAGAAGCACGTCCCGAGTCCGGAAATGCCTGGGCCCAGGTTGCTGCTTTGGGGAGCTGCAGTGTGCTGTGCAAAGTTTGATTCTGGCCGGGGACTTGTGCACGGGAGGAGAGTTGCGCGCGGGAGCTTGGTTGGTTCTGGCCGAAGGGACTTGTGTGCTGTGCCGAGTTGATTCTGGCCAAAGGGGCTTGTGTACTTTGTAAAGTTGCTGTGAACACAGGCGCAGCGATGCGGTGACTGTGAAGACCTGGCCTGGAACAGGTAGGATTGGCATTTTTATTCTTGCAATTTTTGTCACTGTACATTTTTTGACGTTTCACTGGGCCTGGCTGGCGGCGGAAACAGTTTGACAGGGTGTTCGGATTCCCGAACATTTTACGGATTCTGGACAACCCTGCCACGGATCATCCTGGAGTCCGGATTCCGGGATCTTCCGGATTCCGGAATTTCGGATTTTGGACACTCAACCTGTACTATCAATCCTTTGGTGTAATAATGAAACCAAATTTAATATTTCTGCAGCTTCCTGAACAAGTTCAGATCTGCTACATTCTTCTTTTACACAGGTATCTGATTCCATTTTTTGTATCAACACATTTGACTTTGTTGATTAAATGTCAATGCTGTTTAAGTTTCGCAACTCGAGTTTTAAAAGGCGCCATTACAAACACATTTTTACTACTTAATTTACTCCAATGAAACACTGCGGTAGAGAAGCCAAACCAGACATTAGTGTTTTTGGGTTTAGTTATCATTTACCAGAGTTTAACCTCGGGTGCATGGAATGGAATAGTACAAGTGTAGATACAACCTGACATCCACCTAATCAGACACGTCAAAGGAGATTAGGTTGAGTTATTTTTGTTTGATTATATGCCACATCTCATGCATCAGGTAAAACAAAGAGGGAATCAGGTTAACATTGGTGTGAACCGGTTTGAGCTTTGCACTGACATTAAACGTGTACAATGCACATGAGGTCTCGAGACTGGAACTGACTTCAAAGTGAACCCGAGTGAGCCTGCTCATCCAGGGCCCCGACCTCGGATTCAAGCTGCATTGATACAGTGGTGGGCAGTTTCTAATGAACCCCAACACCATGAGCAGAGCCTCACATGTATGAGGTAACTTATCAGAAGATCGCAGAGAAAGACAGAACATGGGTATTTTACATCACGTCGCTGATTAAAATTGAAGTGCAAATGGAGGGGTGGGGTGGGGGTGGGGGGGATTGATTGGGGTTCCAGGAAAAGCATTTCTTAAGATTCAAGCCAATTTCCCACATCTACCCTACGGTGGTTACTTAGTCATGGGAGAAATGTATATATTTATACAGCACCTTTCACAACCACCGGACGTCTCAAAGCACTTTACAGCCAATGAATTACTTTTGAAGTGTAGTCACTGTTGTAAGGTGGGAAACGCAGCAGCCAATTTGTGCACAGCAAGCTCCCACAAACAGCAATGTGATATGTCCAGATAATCTGTTTTTGTGATGTTGGTTGAAGGATAAATATTGGCTGGGACACCAGGGATAACTCCCCTGTTCTTCCACGTCCACCTGAGAGAGCAGACGGGGCCTCGGTTTAACATCTCATCCGAAAGATGGCAACACCGACAGTGCAACACTCCCTCAATACGGCACTGGAGTGTCAGCCGAGATTTTTGTACTCAAGTGTCTGGAGTGGGACTCAGAGGCGAGGGTGCTCCCAACTGAGCCACAGCTGACACATGAGATTCGAGGGGAGACTTAATGGAGATGTTGGAAATGATGAGTGGTTTTGACAGAGTAAATAAGGAGAAACCGTTTCTACTGGCAGGATGGTCAGTTACCAGAGGACACAGATTTAAGACAATTGACTAAAGTATCAGAGGGAAGATGAGAATTTGTTTTACGTAGCGAGTTGTTGTGATCTGGAACGCGCTGCCTGAAAGGGCGGTGGAAGCAGATTCAATAGTAACTTTCAAAAGGGAATTGATTATACATTTGAAAAGGAGAAATTTCAGGGCTGTGGGGAAAGAGCAGGGGAATGGGGTTAAGTGAATAGCTCTTTCAAAGAGCCGGCACACACATGGACCTAATGGCCTTCTTCTGTGTTATATGATTCCAAATTCTGACTCAACTTCCTTGCCGCCATGGGGCTTCCGACCTCTCCAGCCGCAGAAAATTTGGAGCTGCAGCATCGATGGCAAAACTCTGGGAAGGGAGTCAGTAACATTGAAGTTTAATCTTCTTAAAGAGCGACAAGATTCTTGTGCTTTTCTGAATCACCTTAAACTGTGAATGTTGTGGTGGGGGGGAGAGTGGGGAATAAATAAAGACCGTTAAATATAAAATGCTACAATCAGTATGAATAACATGATATTTCTATTTGATATTTTTATTATACATGAAACAGAATTAAATTAATCAACCTTTGCAGAGCTCATTAATCGTGTTCTCCACTGATGGGATATTTCAATCGAACAACAGCTGCTCCAATTGTATCAGAAAATGGAAATGTTCTTTTCACAAGGACAATGTCACATTTCCTTGAATTCACTCGGGGAGGAGAAACATATGACAACAGACTCGTTTACCGTAGAGTAATTAAAGGACACCTGGAGAGCTGGTTCGTGTATGTGAATTTTTGCACAATTTTAATACACAGAATTCCCACATTCAAGCTGTTATATACTGAAACAGAGTTGTACCTCTAGAACTGTTTGTAGCCATTTTATCTTTTGTTGAATAATAAACTTACAAAGTTTCAAACTCAGGTGGAAATTCAGTTGGCCAGCGCCTCAGTTAGCGGCCAGAAGAGGCGTTAAAGCGAGCGTAATAACTTAGCAAGCGGGCTCGCAGCTTTTAGCGCCCCGACGGAAAATTCAGTTGAGGGCAAACTGGGGCGTGAAACGCTAGCGCCTGGCTGCTGACTATCCGTCCGATCGTGACGTCTGTCAGGTGCAACGACCACACCAGCGCTCCGCTCGCTAAATTCGGTCCGGCCGCCTCATTTAGCGACCGCCACTAATCACATCTGAAAAAACAGTCGGTACAGCCTTCCACAGTCGTTAATTGGTGGCTAGTTAACGGGATGAGGAAATGCTTCCCTCGGAGGTCACAGTCAGTGCAACATTTACACACAGCACGGTGCGTGAGCCTCCCAGTTTGCAGCGGCAGTCAGACCCAACAGTACAGCTTGAAAACAAGTGATTTTGTAAACTTTAATGGGTGCGTTACTACGCCGGGCCTTTAAAACTCGGCTTTTCCCAGGATTTCAAATCAGACTTCAGAGTATGCACAATGGATTCCAGAATTTAACGCGAGGATTTCTGTTAGTGCCCCTCCCCTCCCGGGCTAGGTGTAACGGCTGATTTAACTCCCCTGTCAGCTCTTGGCCCGATTCCAACAAATTTCTCGGCGGGAGGCGGAAACTTTTTCAAGGCGCTAAAATTACTGCTCCGCCTGGATTAATGCCTCAAAATGGGCGGTAACGAATTTCCACCCCAGGGAATTTTTATTCTATCCTACTAGAATGCTACAGATTGCTGTGTACTTATGCTTACTACCTCCACAATTTGATCTTCCAGTCTCGCTACATATTTTTTAGTTCGAGGTTTAATCAACTGCGTGCTTATCTTAAAAAGCTAAAGTTTCTGAAAGTGGAAATGAAATGCAAGACTTTCTAATTAATGCAACTGACTGAATCTTCAGTAGCTGTGGGAAAGGGTCCAGTGTGAACTTTCACCTGTAAGACTTGGACTGATGAGGTTAATGGGTTTTTTCCTGTCAGCTGCGAACTAAATTGATGCTTCACTGAGTTCATCACAAGGTCACAAGTCCAGCCCGACGCTCCCACCAACTGCTGCAACTAATTGTTTCTTAAAAGGTTCCAGGAGCTTTTGCCTCCTCCACTCTGCCCTGAAGTCCAGTCCAAGTATTGATCACTCTCTCTGTGAAGAAGAACCGATTGACGGGCCACTCTCCTCTAGAGAGGTGACCTGATAGGGGTCATTAAACTTATGAACGGGTTAGATACGATAGACGTAAACAAGATGGGGGGGGGGGCGGAGGATGGGGGGGAGGGGGGAAACCAAAACTAGGGGCCATAAATATAAGATAGTCACCAATATATCCAATAGAGATTGCAGGAGAAATTTCTTTACCCAGAGAGTGGTGAGAATGTGGAACTCGCTACCACAGGGAATGGTTGAGGCGAACAGTATAGATGCATTTAAGGGGAAGCTAGATAAGCATATGAGGGAGAAAGGAATAGAAGAATATGTTGATGGGGTGAGATGAAGAGGGGTGGGAAGAGGCTCGTGTGGAGCATAAACACCTCGTCCTGGTTAACCCTTGCCACAGGATAAAGACCTAGCTCGGTCAAGCCTGTGTGGTGTCTGATGTGCAACGGTCACCACACGTTAAAAAAAATCCATGCACAGGCATCTTCCACCCCTTCAACTGGAGTTCAGGACTAGAACATCGAGTCCTTCATTGAAACATCTGTGAACTCATGTGGAACCAAGTCATCCTCCTTCGAGGGACCGCCTATGATGAAACACTGGCATAGACCAGTTGGGCCGAATGGCCTGTTTCTGTGTAGTAGACACTAAGTATTTCTATGTCATATCAGTTCCAAAGATGCCTGTCACTAGTTTAAACCTGTGTCCCCGTGTCCAATTCCCACAGTTTAATTTAAAGTAGTGTTCCAGATTAACCTTTTAGAATCTTAAAATCCTCCACAAAAGTCAAAACACCAGCTACTTGCATTCACAGAACAACTTTAACATACTAATGCGTGCCAAGAGCATCATCAGACAAAATATGACAGAGTCAAAAAAGGAGACATTAGGGCAGGTACCCAAAAAATTGTTCAGGTAGGTTTTACGGAGCATCTTGAAGGAGGAAAGAGAGAGGTTTAGGGACGGCATTACAGAGCTTAGGGCCAAGGCAGGTGAAGACACGGCTGTCGATGGTGAGGCAAAAGAAGTGGGGCGTTGGCCAAGAGGCCAAAGAAGTTGGATGACCTCTGAGATGCCTCGTTTCCAGGCTGAAAAGCCCATGAGGATATTCTGTATCAAGACTGCTGCCTTCCACCTCTGGGAAACTGCCCAATTACACTCTACATCACCTTCATCGACGCCCTCATAACCTCAAGGATGGATTTCACTATGCTCTTCTCACTGGCCGCCCTTCCTCCCTGCCTCACAATCTTCAGCTTTTCGTGAACCTGTGCCTTCTCCGGCACAAAGTCCCAAACTCCCATCACTCACAATGGCCCAGAGGGAGCGCAGGTTAGAAGTAGGACAACACCACATTGGAAGTTCTCCGATCTACGCTCCTTTCATACGAGGCTGCCAGCAGGGAGCACCAAATTAACCTTGTGGAGCCAGGGTGCGTGCTTTGACTAATGTCACCGCCTTGCCTCAAAAATGGAATTGAAGCAATTCACTGAAACAAATGTTTTAGTTTCCCCTACGTCAGTACAATTGTTCTGATTGAAACTGAAAAGCAGTAACAAAAGGAAATTGCATGTTTACTAATCCAAATACTGGGGTCCATTGCACTTTGCTTTGTCAGAGTAAAAAGTTGTAATTTAGCCTCTTTGTGCTCTGAACTGAATCAAATTACACTTCTTCAGTATAACAAAAAGAGGATCACGTCTTTTTCTATTTAAATTTATTTTGTCTTTAGATCATTCAGCCAATCTAAACTGAATACTGACAAAAAAACTTATTGGAGAAATGTATTATATTTACCTGCAGGCAAACATTTTAAATGTCACTTAACCATCTGGCTCTTTTATATCTGAAATGTCACCTGCACTGTCACTAAAACTGCCACAGGTCCGGCAACGCCTCAAATTTAAAATTCTCATTCTTATGTTCAAATCCCTCCATGACCTCACTTCTCCCTACCTTCGTAACCTCCTCCAGCCCTACAACCCTCTGAGATCTCTGTGCTCCTTCAATTTTGGCCTCTTGTGCATCTCGGATTCCATCACCCCACAGTGGTGACCGTGCCTCCAAGTGTCTAGGCCCCAAGCTCTGGAATTCCCTCCCTAAACCTCTCTTCTCCTTTAAGACACCTCTTTAAACCTACCTCTTTGAATAAGCAATGGTCACCTGTCCTAATACCCCCTTCTCTGGCTCAGTGTCAATTTTTGTCTGATTATGTCCCTGTGAAGCGCCTTGGGATGTTTAACTAGGTTAAAGGCGCTATATAAATGCAGGTTATGTGGTTGTTCTATAAAGCGCGGGCAATCCGTTTTGCCAGATTACCACCCAGGCATTATTGTCCTGTTGCCACCATTGCTATAGCCATGGCAACATTCTCCGGGGCCTACTGCAGGGCTGCAGGAGTGGCCCCCTGAAACATGCATTTGGGCCCATTTAAGATGCAAACCGGGGTCATATAGATGTCCATAGGTCCCCGATTGACACTTATGCACTGAACTGAGCGGGGCAAGTGAGGTGCCCGCTCCGACCAGTATCAGCTGAAGCCCATCCCAAAAGTGAGTCCTGTTTTGTTTGTTGTGGGGGCGGGAGGAGCAGGTCAACTCCAACCTGGACCACTGCTGCTCTGGTTCCAAGCAATTCAAACATCATCCCCCCAACCCCCACCTCCCCTCCCCCACCCCCACCCCACTATCCCCCACAACAGACTGCTGGACACTTGCCTGAAGTGGATGCATTGATAACATATCCAAAATTCCATAGATTTTAGAATGGTTCCCGCAGATTGGAAGGTAGCTAATTAACACTGCTGTTTAAGAAAGGAGGGAGAGAGAAAGCGGGGAATTACAGATCAGTTAGCCGGACACATCTGTCATAGGGAAATTGCTAGAATCTATTATTAAGAACATGGTAACAGGGCATTTAGAAAATAATAATAGGATTGAGCAGAGTCAACAGATTTATGAAAGGGAAATCATGTTTGACAAATCTGTTAGAGTTTTTTGAGCATGTAACTAGTAGAATAGAGAAGCGGAACCAGTGGATGTGGTTCCCCCTTATCTATTCTTTGAGGATATAACGAGCATGGTGGATAGAGGTGTACCGATGGATGTGGTGTATTTAGATTTCCAAAAGGCATTCGATAAGGTGTCACACAAAAGATTACTGCAGAAGATAGAGGAGTCAGAGGAAATGTATTAGCATGGATAGAGAATTGGCTGGCGAACAGAAAGCAGAGAGTCGGGATAAATGGGTCCTTTTCCGGTTGGAAATCGGTGGTTAGTGGTGTGCCACAGGGATCGGTGCTGGGACCAGAAATGTTTACAATATACATAGATGACCTGGAAGAGGGGACAGAGTGTAGTGTAACAAAATTTGCAGATGACACTAAGATTAGTGCGAAAGCGGGTTGTGCAGAGGACACAGAGAGGCTGCAAAGAGATTGGGATAGGTTAAGCGAATGGGCTAAGGTTTGGCAGATGGAATACAATGTCGGAAGTGTGAGGTAATCCACCTTGGGGAAAAAAACAGTAAAAGGGAATATTATTTGAATGGGGAGAAATTACAACATGCGGAGGTGCAGAGGGACCTGGGGGTCTTTGTGCATGAATCCCAAAAAGTTAGTTTGCAGGTGCAGCAGGTAATCAGGAAGGCGAATGGAATGTTGGCCTTCATTGCGAGAGAGATGGAGTACAAAAGCAGGGAGGTCCTGCTGCAACTGTACAGGGTATTGGTGAGGCCGCACCTGGAGTACTGCGTGCAGTTTTGGTCACCTTACTTAAGGAAGGATATACTAGCTTTGGAGGGGGCACTGAGACGATTCACGAGGCTGATTCTGGAGATGAGGCGGTTACCTTATGATGATAGATTGAGTAGACTGGGTCTTTACTCGTTGGAGTTCAGAAGGATGAGGGGTGATCTTATAGAAACATTTAAAATCATGAAAGGGATAGACAAGATAGAGGCAGAGAGGTTGTTTCCACTGGTAGGGGAGACTAGAACTAGGGGGCACAGCCTCAAAATACGGGGGAGCCAATTTAAAACCGAGTTGAGAAGGAATTTCTTCTCCCAGAGGGTTGTGAATCTGTGGAATTCTCTGCCCAAGGAAGCAGTTGAGGCTAGCTCATTGACTGTATTCAAGTCACAGATAGATAGATTTTTAAGCAATAAGGGAATTAAGGGTTACGGGGAGAGGGCGGGTAAGTGGAGCTGAGTCCACGGCCAGATCAGCCATGATATTATTGAATGGCGGAGCAGGCTCGAGGGGCTAGATGGCCTACTCCTGTTCCTAATTCTTATGTTCTTATGTTCTTATGTTCTTATGTTCTTATGTTCTTATGTTCTTATGTTCTTATGTTCTTATTTGGATTTTCAGAAGGCATTCGATAAGGTGCCACACAAGAGGTTATTAAACAAAATTAAGGCTCATGGGATTGGGGGCAATATACCAGCATGGATTGAGGATTGGTGAATGGACAGAAAACAGAGAGTAGGAGTGGGACATTTTTGGGTTGGCAGATTGTAACTATTGGGGTGCCGCAAGGATCAGTGCTTGGGCCCCAGCTATTCACAATCTATATCACTGATTTGGATGAGGGGACCAAATGTAATATATCCAAGTTTGCTGATAATACAAAGCTAGGTGGGAATGTAAGCTGTGAGGAGAATGCAAAGAGACTTCAAGGGGATATAGACAGGCCAAGTGAATCGGCAAGAATATGGCAAATGGAATATAATGTGGAGAAATGTGAAGTTATCCACTTTGGTAGGAAAAATAGAAAAGCAGAGTATTTTTTAAATGGTGAGAGATTGGGAAATGTTGGTGTTCAGAGGGAGCTGGGTGTTCCTGTACACGAAGCACTGAAAGTTAACATGCAAGTATAGCAATCAATATGTAATAGATTATGAGGGGCTTGACAAGGTGGATGTAGAGTGGCTGTTTCCACTGATGGGGGAGGCTAGAGCTAGAGGGCACAATCTTAGAATAAGACAGAGATGAGGAGAAAGTTCTTCTCTCAGAGGGTTGTAAATCTATGGAATTCACTGCCTCAGAGAGCTGTGGAAGCTGGGACATTGAATAAATTTAAGACAGAAATAGACAATTTCTTAAACGATAAGGGGTTAATGGGATGCGGGCAGGGAAACGGAGTTTAGTCCATGATCAGATCAGCCATGATCTTATTGAATAGCAGAGCAGGCTCGAGGGGCCATGTGACCTACTCCTGTTCCTATTTCTTATGTTCTTATTAAGAAAGCAAATGGTATGTTGGCCTTTATTACAAGAGAATTTGAGTATAAGAGTAAAGATGTCTTACTGCAATTATATAGGGCCCTGGTGAGACCACACTTGGAGTATTGTGTATAGTTTTGATCTACTTACCTAGTGAAGGATATACTTGCCATAGAGAATGCAACCAAGGTTCACCAGACTGATTCCTGGGATGGGAGGATTGTCCTATGAGGAGAGACTGAGTATACTAGGCCTTTATGCTCTAGAGTTTAGAAAAATGAGAGGTGATCTTACTGAAACATGCAAAATTTTTGCAAAGCTTGACAGGATAGATGCAGGGAGGATGTTTCCTCTGGCTGGGGTATCTAGAACCAGGGGTCACAGTCTCAGAATAAGGGGTCAGCCATTTAGGACTGAGATGAGGAGAAATTCCTTCACTCAGAGGATGGTGAAACTTTTGAATTCTCTATCCCAGAGCGCTGTGGAGGCTCAGTCTTTGAGTATATTCATGACAGGGATCGATAGATTTTTGGATACTAAGGTAATCAAGGGATATGGGGACAGTGCAGAAAAGTGGAGTTAGAATCATAGAATCATAGAAATTTACAGCAAGGAAGGAGGCCATTTCGGACCATTGTGTCTGCACCAGCCGACCAAGAGCTATCCAGCCTAATCCCACTTTCCAGCTCTTGATCCATTGCCCTGTAGGTTACGGCACTTTAAGTGTACATCCAAGTATCTTTTAAATGGGGTGAGGGTTTCTGCCTCTACCACCCTTTCAGGCAGTGAATTCCAGACACCCTCTGGGTGAAGAAATTTCCCCTCTAAAACCTCCTCTAAACCTCCCCCCCATTACCTTAAATCTATGCACCTGGTTGTTGACCCCTCTGCCAAGGGAAACAGGTCCTTTCTATCCACTCTATCCAGGCCCCTTTTAATTTTATACACCTCAATCAGGTCTCACCTTAGCCTCCTCTGTTCCAAAGAAAACAGACCCAGCATCTCCAATCTTCCCTCATAGCCAGAATTCTCTAGTCCAGGCAACATTCTTATAAATCTCCTCTGCATCCTTTCCAGTGCAATCTCATCTTTCCTGTAATGTGGTGACCAGAATTGCACACAGTACTCCAGCTGCCTAACCAGTGTCTTATACAGTTCAAGCATAACCTCCTTGCTCTTGTATTCCATGCCTTGACTAATAAAGGCAAGTATTCCATATGCCTTCTTAACCACCTTATCTACCTGGCCTGCTACCTTCAGGGATCTGTGGACCTGCACTCCAAGGTCCCTTTGTTCCTCTACACTTCTCGGTGTCATATCATTTAATGTGTATTCCCTTGCTTTTTTTGACCTCCCCAAATGCATTACCTCACACTTAGCCGGATTGAATTCCATTTGCCACTGTTCTGCCCACCTGACCAGTACATTGATATCTTCCTGCAGACCACAGCTTTCTTCTTCATTATCAACCATAAAGCCTATTTTAGTGTAATCTGCAAACTTCTTAATCATACCCCCAACATTTAAGTATATCATCATCATAGGCGGACCCTTGAATGAGGATGACTTGCTTCCACGAGTTCACAGATGTTTCGATGAAGGACCCGATGTTCCAGTCCTGAACTCCAATTGAGGGGGTGGAAGATGCCTGTGCGTGTACATTTTTTTAACGCGTGGTGACCGTTGCACACCAGCCACCACAGAGTTTGACCTTTATCCAATGGCAAGGGTCAACCAGGACGATTGGAGACCTGCTCTGCTGCACGGACCTAGCGCACACACATATCGCAGTGTGGGCTGGCCCATGCTACCCCTGGGCCCTCAGCTCTTCTGGGCCCCGTACCCTTATCTGTTGCACCTCCGCCACGATCTCTCAATGCTCCTCCGCCATAAACATTCACCGCATCTCGCCACAAACACTCGCCGCTCATCCGCCCCGACCTTCCCACTCCTCTGTACCTGGGCCCTGCCGATGTTCCTGCTCACGCTCCAAAACGGCGACCAGGGTTTTGATGATGTCACCCAGTCGCCCATCTCAAAATCATCGCATACTTGGAGCAGCTCACGCTGGAGGTTGAAGTGGTGTGCCGTTCCAACTCTTTTACTTCCCGACCTGCGGAGCATTGATATATACCAGAAAATGAAAGGGAACCAGCACTGATCCTTGTAGAACCCCACTAGAATCAACCTTCCAGTCACAAAAACACCCATCAACCATTACCCTTTGCTTCCTGCCTCTGAGCCAATTTTGGATTCAACATGCCACTTTGCCCTAGATCCCATGGGTTATTACTTTTGTGACCAGTCTGCCATGTGGGACCTTAGCAAAAGCTTTGCTAAAACTCATATACACTACATCATACGCACTACCCTCATCGACCCTTCTGGTTACCTCCTCGAAAAATTCAATCATGTTAGCCAGACACGACCTTCCCTTGACAACTCCATGCTGGCTGTCCTTGATTAATCCATGTCTTTCCAAGTGAAGATTTATCCTGTCCCTCAGGATTTTTTCCAATAATTTTCCCACCACCGAGATTAAGCTGACTGGCCTGTAATTATTTGGTCTATCCCTTTCTCCCTTTTTAATTAATGGTACAACATTAGCAGTTCTCCAGTCCTCTGGCACCACAACTGTAGCCAGAGAGGATTGGAAAATGATGGTCAGAGCCTCTGCTATTTACTCTTTTGCTTCTCTTGCCTGGGATACATTTCATCTGGGCCTGGTGAATTATCCAATTTCAAAGCTGCTAAGCCCTCAACACTATTACTCTCACTATGTTTATCTCGTCTACTATTTCACACTCCTCCTACCTCATTGCAAAGTCTGCATCACCCCTCTCTTTTGTGAAAATGGTGCAAAATATTCATTAAGAATCATACCCACGTCTTCCGCCTCCACACACAGATTTCCTTTATGGTCTCTAATGTTGGGGTAGAAGATCATCCATGATCTTATAGAATGGCGGAGCAGGCTTGAGGGGCCGAAAAGCCTACTCCTGCTCCTAATTCTTATGTTCTTATGTTCCTCGGGGGAAAGTCCACCCCACTGTTTCATAATGAGGTCACATAAAGTGTGACTGGAAGTAAGTATTTGCAAGGCTTTGAATATATCCTAAATCATATGTATTGTATGATTTAGGATATATTCAAAGCCTTGCAAATACTTACTTCCTATGTTGATAATATGTCAGCCATGGTTTAATGGCAGTACACTCATATATCTCATTGCTGCTTGTGGGAGCTTGCTATACGCAAATTGGCTGCCATGTTTCCTGCATTACAGCAGTGACTGTACTTCAAAAAGTACTTCATTGGCTGTAAAGTGCTTTGGAATGTCCTGAGGTTGTGAAAATCTTTCTTTTTCTATATAACACCCTTACTGTTACAGCCATGATCATATTGAATGGTGGTGCAGGCTTGAAGGGCCAAATGGCTGCACCTATTTTCTATGTTTCTATGTTTCTAAAACAGAGTATCTTCTGACTCAAACATCATTGGAGATCAGCTAATACACACAAAATGTTTATCCAGTGACCCATAGGACAACAAGATAGGTCTCAACAGCACAGAATGAGTGCAAGAGGCTTGATGAATGAACAGGAACCCATTTTGCTGGATTCCCACTCAATTTACACAGCAAGGTAATTTCCAGCTGGTCCTTTAGGCCATCCTAAACTGTTCTAGGAGCAAATATTAGGAATTTGGGTAAGTGAGTCCTGCATGATTCTCGCTCCCCCGGCCACCTAGTTCTAGTACATAATGTGTGAAAGCTTCATTTAAATTAGGATAATATTAATGAGATGCAAATTCATCCCCTTGGGATTTCCTGATCTTCTGGCCAGGAATGCTCTATGAGTTTGGGTCACCCATGTATAATGGACAATAATAGTTCGTTTTAGGAAGTGAATATTAAAGCCATAATCGTTGGATTATTTGATTGCTAGGAGGAGCACAATTTTCTGTCCCTTAAATTTAATAGGTGGCAGGGGGAGTGAGAATCATGCAGGACTCACTTACCCAAATTCCTAATATTTGCTCCTGTCACACAAAGCTGGGAGGGCTCATTTGTAAAATCCGCCCCAGTTTACATTGGTGCCTTGGTTCTTGTGTGTTGAATTGTCATTGTACTTATTTGGGCCAGATTTTATTAGCACTGAGGAGATAACAGGGTGATTTGACAGAGTTGTTTAAAATTATGAAGGGATGGGACAGAGTAGATAGAAGTAGGTTGCCTGCAATGGTTGAGGAGTCTAAAACGATAGATCGTAGATGTCAGACAAAATGTAAGATATTTAGGACAGACAAGGAGGAGAAACTTTTTTTCCCCACATAGAAGCTATAAAATGTTCTACCAGAAGCAGAGACTATGTAAATGTTTAATAGGTTAGATAGGTGGTCTAAGAAAAGGATGATAATGGGGATATGGGCACTACTGCTCATGTTGAGGATAAACACCAACACAGACTGGTTGGGTCGAATGGTCTGTTTCCAATTATTTTAATATAACTTTCAATCAAGTGCCCCTTTTTTTTTTGTTGAGGGCACCAAAAACCATAAATTAACAATTACATATTGAAGGGAACCTTTGTCAAATCAAATCAAATTAAAAATTCTGTTCCCTGTTAAAATGATGCACTCCAGTCCCACGGAAGGCTGCGAGCGTACCGGACACCGTGTGTTCCATCTCCAGGGACACCCTGGCCCATGGAAGAGAGGCAGGCAGCCAGCTGAACGATCCCCTCAACCGCCCGCTGCCTGGACTGGTTAATGGCCACCTTGGCCAAGCCCAGGAGCAGTCCTACGAGGAGGCCTTCCGACCTGTTTCCATATTGAAATTTCTATGTGATTCTATGTATGTATGTGAAGTTCATATATCTTGATGTATTCATTTGTTTATGTGTTTAAGTAAATCATTTTTAAAAGACCAAAGCAGAAAATGTACTAGATTGCACACATTGCTAACTACCTCTCCATTTCTACGCAGGAACAATGTTAACAGTGATTGGATAAATATAGACAGATCATTTTTGCCCTGTAGATGGCAGGCTATTGACAGAGCAATGATTATATGAATTGCATTCAACAAAAACATTAATATGTGATACATTATTATTGTAATTTGTTAGAGTAAAGCCATAGGCGATCAATATAAGATAGTCACCAAGAAATCAAATAGGGAATTCAGAAGAAACCTTTTTACCCAGAGAGTGGTGTGAATGTGGAACTCACTACCACCGAGAGTAGTTGAGGCGAATAGTATCAATGCATTTAAGGCAAAGCTAGAAAAGCATATGAGGGAGAAGGGAATAGCGGGTTATGCTGATAGAGTTAGATGAGGAAAGATGAGAGGAGGCTCGAGTAGAGCATAAATGCCGGCATGGACTGGTTGGGCCAAATGGCCTGTTTCTGTGCTGTATATCCTATGTATGTAATTAACTCTATTTCTTTAACAGTAATTATCTTAATTCCCAAGAGTGTTGTGGCACAGCATTAAATATAGTGATAATTCTATTAATAAAGGTTATAGTATTGCAATAAACTGTGTTTGACGGCAAGCTATTAACAGCAATCAGAATGACTGTCTGACTCTCTCTCTGACTCTTTCTCTGACTGACTCTCTTTCTGACTGACTCTCTCTCTGACTGACTCTGACTGATTCTATCTCTGACTGACTCTCTCTCTGATTATTTCTTACCCTGATTCCTGGTGGTCCAGGATTTTGTCTTTGTGGGCTATTTAGGTGCATATCATGAAGCCTTGAGGCCACATAGAAGATTTAAGTGAATGACTCCATTAATGAGCACCTGTATCTCAAATTGTTGATAGTAACAGATTGTGGTGTTTACTTTAGTCTTTATTAACCAATGTTTAAACTGGTAGAAGGATTTGATAGGTAGATACAGATAAACTATGTCCTTGATGAGTGAATCAAGAACAAGGAGATATCGAGCATACAAATTAGAGCAAGGCCGTTTAATTATGAAATCAGCAAGCAAATTTTCACACAAGGGCTATTAGAAACCTGGAATTCTCTCCCCAAAAAACTGTGAATGCTGGGACGATTGGACCTTTCAAGAGGAGGGTAAATGGAGTTGAGGTACACATAACCTATGATCGAACTGAATGGTGCAACAGACTCAAGGGGCTGAATGGCCTAGTCCTACTATTCCACTGAAATAGTGCTTAAAATACCCCTTACCAAACCTCTAGCCCTACAAAAATCAAACAGGACACACCAACAAATAAGGAATACAAGGGCAAATTGGATTGGATTGCCTGGGGTTCAAGGGTCAGATTGCCTAAGTTCAGAGGCAACAGGATGGACACCCCTGGACTAGGTGAATAACAAGGCATTCCCGTCTATTTTTGATGGTCGATGATAAGATAAGAAATATATTTATGCAACTCTTCATGTTATTGTACTTGCGGCTACTGGAAAGTTATTTTTAAAGGTAACATGAATATCAAAAGAAAATGGGGCTGAATTTGCGGTCGGAGGCTACCCGCGGGCGGATGCTTCCGACCTGCAAAAAATCTACAAACTTACCTGGTGGTCCAAGAAGTTCGGCGACTCACGCTCCTGGGCCTCTACGCATAGGCCTGCATAAAGGCCCTCGTATCCCAGGGGCGCATGCAGTTCGCAAGCGGACCTGGGATCATGTGGACTAACCCAACCAATCATAGAAGGGAATTCCTTTTCGTGCTTATGGGGATTCCGTACGTACAGAACTCCCATTAGTATGAATGGGGATCACATAAAAAATGCCTCTACACATCAAATACATTTAAAAAAAAACATATTTAAAATTAATTAAAATGGCATCTCATTAAGTACTTAAAGCAAAACTTTTATTTTTTGAAAAATAAATGTTCATGTTTTAACAGGGCTAAAAATAAACTTACCTTCTTGCACAGATTTTTTAATGTATAAATGATCATTAACATTTTATTCTTCTGTTTTTTAAAACTCTTATGCTGGTAAACGCAAGCCCCACACCTGGTTTTACAAGGCATAAGAATTTCACAGGCATTCGCTGGGCAGAAGTTGGGCAAATAGCCCAACTTTCCGCCCACGGATGATCTTTTCCAGAGGATGTGTACGATCTGTCAAGAGAATTCTTTAATAAGCGCCTTTTAATAAGTGTTCACTGGGGCCACAGCAGAGGAAAATTGTCCCCTAGATCTTTTGAAACTTTGCATTTTAGTTAGAGTCGAGGAAATAATTTCTGACCAGAGGCAGGAGATACCGTTAACTGTTACAAACTTTGAGGACCCTTACTTTACTCTATACATGAGCATCCCACTGCATGACGCTGCTCTGTACATATCTCTGGTTTGAACCCACAAAGCACACCTACATGATTGAGCAATCTGACATCAACAACCTTCATTGAACATGAATAATGTGCTGTGTGCAGCAGGTTGAAAAGAATAGTCAAACCTTAATCTACAATGCTATTTTAAATTTCCCATCCACATAAGATTTTACTCATCTGGGAATCGAATTCTCCCAAGCCACCTCTGAATTCCTATTCAGTTACATTTAGTAATGAGCCCCTTCACTATCTGCATATAGTCTATTTATTTTTAAATGCACTGTTAAAAATACTATTTTTATAATGGAAATTATAAATTGCAACAAAAGTGAATATGTTTAGTGAACAGCGAACTGCATTAATCATGTTGTACATTCATCCTAGCATTCAGAATCGTTGAGACCTATCCATGAATCAGACTCTATATATAAGCTTTCATGTACATGTGATTCTGGAAATAAGATTTTGAGATTAAGCATAAAACAATGCTCATTGCCAATTCTTACCTATAAAATAGAACAAAATGCACAGTGCAACACACCAGTTTTTAACAGAATTTAACAAATTGATATTTTATGATATTGTCTTTAGAATAAACTGTTAAAATTTAACAGAAAGAAAGACTGCATTTATATAGCGCCCTTCACGATCAGGACATACCATCCTGGAATCACGTCTGCAGCCGCAGAAACGCCTGTCTAGTCCACTAACTATTGAACCTCCTATTACTATTGCTTTTCCAATCTTCATCCTCCCCCCTGTACATTTGAGCCACCTGTGTGCTGTGGACTTGGTTCTAGCTGTACTCCCCAGAGGAATCATCGCCCGCACCAGAATACCTGATAGAGTGAGATGCACTCAGGGGACTCCTGCACTACCTGCCTGGTCCTTCTTGTCTGTCTGACGGTCATTTATTCCCTCTCTTCCTGGACAATCACACTGTGGGGTGACCACCTCCTGAAAAGTGCTATCCACATAGCTCTCAGCATCACAGATGCACCGAAACCTGGAGCTTGAGCCCCTCCAGCTGACGACACTTTCTGCACATGTGGTTGTCCAGCACACAGGAAATGTCCCGGAGTTTCCACATGACACAAGATGTGCATTCCACGGGACTGAGGTGCCCTGCGATGCCTCTATTTAATAGACTATTTAGTTTATTTCTGATAAATTAATTAAGACTTAAAAAAAAATCAATAGCGACTCACCAATTAGCTCTTTCCCTTGTGCTGATGGCACTTTAGTTTTTTAAAATCTGGTTCCCTGATGCTCACGCTCCCTTCGGGTCTGGACTCTCAGGCCTTCCTTCATCTCTCCCACTCCCTCTCGCTCTCCTGCAGGCCTGCTCTCGGGCCTTCTAACTTAAGAGTTCTTGAGGTCTGTGGCTACACTCCTCTTTTTCAGTTAGACGGCTCACCCGCCTTCCTCCTCTCCACCGAATTCCTGTTCTTACCAAATTCCTCCACTCTGCTTGCGATCCATTCCGATTGTGTTCCCCAGCTCTGCCTCCAAGCTCTGTGCTCAAGCTCTCACTTAAAAAGTCCTTGTTTAAAACGGGTAGTCGCTTATAGCGACCAAAACACATCAACCATTAAGCATTTGCATAAACGTCAATTTGAAACTTGCCGGTTATAGTGTCTTAAGTGCTTTGTTTATTTTGGACACAAACATCTGTTTCATTAACGTGCACTGAACGCGGGAAAAAATAAGTAAAATGCAAAAGCAAAATGCTGCAGATGCTGGAATCTGAAATAAAAGCAGACATGAAAACAAAAGATGGGTTCAGAGGAGGTGTAAATGGTTCCAGAATGTCCAACAGGAAATGGGAGTTGTGATTAAGATCTAAAGTTGTTTTTTTTTCTTTCAGGACAACGTAGTTTTACTTGGAGTTGGTGTACTTGGTCACCGCCTTTGTCCCTTCCGACACGGCGTGCTTGGCCAGCTCCTCTGGCAGCAGACGCACGGCGGTCTGGATCTCCCGGGAGCTGATGGTGCAGCGCTTGTTATAATGGGCCAGGTGAGAAGCCTCACCCACGATGCGCTCGGAAATATCATTCACAAACAAGTTCATGATGCCCATGGCCTTGGAGGAGATGCCCGTGTCGGGGTGAACGTGCTTCATCACTTTGTAGATGTAGATGGAGTAACTCTCCTTCCTCGACTTTCTGCGCTTCTTGCCGCCCTTCGGTGGTGTTTTCTTGATGGTTTTCTTGGTGCCTTTCTTGGCAGTAACAGTTTTCTTTTCAGCAGGCATCGTCTGGTTCAGTCCGGCGCAGATTGAACAGTTGTTAAACTCAATGTTACAGCTAGGTTGTAAAGTGCTTAGCACTTTAAGTAAATAGCATCTCGTTAAGGTGAACTGAATGCAAGAACAAACATAAGTAGATAACACCATGTTAATATTTAATCTGCATACGTTCAGAGGCTGAACTCCAAGCCATTGTCAACCTCTTCACCGAGGCGTACGAAAGCATGGGCCTTACACTAAACATCCGTCAGACAAAGGTTCTCCACCAACCTGACCCCGCCACTCAGCACTGCCCCCCGGTCATCAAATTCCATGGCACGGCCTTGGACAACGTGGACCACTTTCGATACCTTGGGATCCTTCTATCAGCAAGGGCAGACATCAACGATAAGGTCCAACACCGCCTCCAGTGCGCCAGCACAGCCTTCGTTCACCTGAGGAAGAGATTATTTGAAGACCAGAACCTCAAATCTGCCACTAAGCTTATGGTCTACAGGGCAGTGGTGATACCTGTCCTCCTGTATGGCTCAGAGACGTGGACCATATACAGTAGACACCTCCAATCGCTGGGGAAATACCACCTGTCTCCGCAAGATCCTGCAAATCCCCTGAGAGGATGGATGCACCAATGTCAGTGTTCTCGATCAGGCCAACATCCCCACCTTCAAAGCGCTGACCACACTCAACCAGCTCCGTTAGGCAGGCCACATCGTACACATAACCGACTCAAGACTTCCAAAGCAAGCGCTCTACTCGGAACTCCTACATAGCAAGCGATTCCCAGGTGGGCAGAGGAAACGTTTCAAGGACACCTTCAAAGCCTCCGTGATAAAGTGCAACATCCCCACCAACGCCTGGGAATCCCTGGCCAA
Source organism: Pristiophorus japonicus (assembly GCF_044704955.1). Classification (NCBI taxonomy): domain Eukaryota; kingdom Metazoa; phylum Chordata; class Chondrichthyes; family Pristiophoridae; genus Pristiophorus; species Pristiophorus japonicus. Next base: position 66,666,865 of record NC_091989.1, on the reverse strand, counting down.
AGACCGCCCTAAGTGGAGGAAGAGCATCCGGGGCGGGTGCTGAGCACCTCGAGTCTCGCCACCCAGAGCATGCAGAAAACAAGTGCAGGCAGCAGAAGGAGCGTGCGACAAACCAGACACCCTACCCACCCTTTTCTTCAACCACTGTCTGCCCCACCTGTGATAGAGACTGCAGGTCCCACATTGGACGCATCAGTCACCTGAGAACTCATATTAATGTGGAAGCAAGGCATGCTCCGACGAACTGCCTAAGAAGAGAAGAGAAGAGCAAGCTCCCACAAACAGCAATGTGATAATGACCAGATCATCTGATTTTTTAGCGATGTTGATTGAGGGATAAATATTGGCCAGCACACTGGGGATCAATCTCCTGCTCTCCTTTGTTATAGTATCACAGGATCTTTTATGTCCACCTGAGAGAGCAGACAATTTGGTTTAACATCTCATCTAAAAGTTGCCACCTCTGACAGTGTAGCACTCCCTCAGTACTGCATTGGAGTGTCCAGCAATATTTCTGTGTGCAAGTCACTGGAGTGGGACATGAACCCACAACCTCCTGACTCAGAGGTGAGAGTGCCATTTACTGAGCCACAACTGACACTACCCCATCAGCATAAACCCTTCTAATACCCTGTAAATGATGTGGGGTTAAAGCACTGACTGCATTTTGAATAAAGCTAGTTGTATTGCATGCAGTCTTGTTTATTTATGATTTGCAACATTCTTGTTATAGAATACTGTAATAGCACCACCATGTTAAGTAACATAGAAACATAGAAAATAGATGCAGGAGTAGACCATTTGGCCCTTCAAGCCTGCACCACCATTCAATAAGATCATGGCTGATCATTCACCTCAATACCCCTTTCCTGCTTTCTCCCCATACCCCTTGATCCCTTTAGCCGTAAGGGCCATATCTAACTCCCTCTTGAATATATCTAATGAACTGGCATCAACAACTCTCTGCAGTAGAGAATTCCACAAGTTAACAACTCTCTGAGTGAAGAAGTTTCTCCTCATCTCGGTCCTAAATGGCTTACCCCTTATCCTTAGACTGTGACCCCTGGTTCGGGACTTCCCCAACATCGGGAACATTCTTCTTGCATCTAACCTGTCCAGTCCCGTCAGAATGTTATATGTTTCTATGAAATCCCCTCTCATTCTTCTAAACTCCATTGATCAGGCCCAGTCAATCCAGTCTCTCCTCATATGTCAGTCCTGCCATCCCGGGAATCAGTCTGGTGAACCTTTGCTGCACTCCCTCAATAGCAAGAATGTCCTTCCTCAGATTAGCAGACCAAAACTGAACACAATATTCCAGGTGAGGCCTCACCAAGGCCCTGTACAACTGCAGTAAGACCTCCCTGCTCTTTTACTCAAATCCCCTAGCTATGAAGGCCAACATGCCATTTGCCTTCTTCACCACCTGCTGTATCTGCATGCCAACTTTCAATACGTAACCACTATAAGCAGTGGTGACTGTATGTAGAAACATTTGGAGCCTTTTTCATTCGAACAGAGGAGATTAAGGAGGGTTTTGATATGATATTTAAAATTATGAAAAGATGGATCAGAGTAGATAGAAATAGAGGCCATTTCAAGTGGTTGAGGGGTTTTCAATGAGAGGATGTAGATCTAAGATTAAATGTAAGAGATTTGGGATAGAGAGCAGCAAAACTTTGTTTTACTTGGAAGTTTGAAGGGTCTGGGATGCACTACTGGAGTTAGTGATTTAAGCAGAGACCATGTCAGGCTTTGAGAATAGGTTAGAGCGGTGGTTGAAAGAAAGGGGAATAAAGGGATATGGTAACAGGGAGGAATAATGGGATTAGGACTACTGCACATGTGGACTGTTTGGGTTGAATGACCCATTTCTGTGTTTTAATATATATAAATAATGTATATATATGTAAAGACAAAAAAATCGGACCCGATATCAATGTGCGATCAACAGTCTTTGGTCTTTAAGCAATGTTGAAATTTTTGATGCCATTTTTGTATTAGAGGAAGTTCTATTTAAAGTACCTTATCAAATCTCAAAAATACTTCACAAGCCAAGAATTACTGTCTGAAGTATAGTCGCTGTTATTATGCAGGCAAATGTGACGACCTATTTATTTACTGAATCATCCACCACGAGCAACGGAACGTTGCACCACAGAATCAATTTGTCAAGTCTGTTCTGATGTTTTCTCCAAATGAGCTTTTAGATTTAATTCCACTATAGGTTTTAACATTCCTCTTTCTCAATCAACTATTGAATTCTCTTTTACAAACTGCAAATGAGATCACTGAGCACTTAATCTGTCTTTTGAGTTGAAGTGATTTTGGTTGAGAGTGGAATGTTGGCTAGGATAATAAAACAGATGGGATTCTGGGCTTTATAAATAGAGGACATAGAGTACAAAAGCCAGGAGGTTATGCTAAACCTATATAAAACTCTAGCTCAGCCCCAGCTGGAATATTGTGTCCATCTCTGGGCACCACACTTTAGGAAGGAAATAAGGCTTTGGAGAAGGTACAGAAGGGTTCCAGGGATGAGGGAATAGAGTTACATGGATAGACTAGAGAGCCTGAGGTTGTTCTCTTTTTGGGCAGTAAAACCAGAGATATATATACAAGTGCCCCCTATAAAAGGGGAGGGGGACACTAAAAACCCGGCAATTAAAACAAATTAAACTTTAAAACATATAAAGTCAAATTAAAATTTGGTTGCCAGGGGTAACAATGCACTCCAGTCCCTCCGGCGCCCACCTCTCGCGGAAGGCCGCGAGCGTACCAGTGGACACCGCGTGCTCCATCTCTAAGGACACCCTGGCCCGGATGTAAGCACGGAAGAGAGGCAAGCAGTCAGGCTGAACGACCCCCTTGATCGCCCGCTGCCTGGACCGGCTGATGGCACCCTTGGCCGTGCCCAGGAGCAGTCCTACGAGGAGGCCCTCGGACCTACCTGCTCCCCTCCGCACAGAGTGCCCAAAGATCAGGAGTGTGGGACTGAAGTGCAGCCAGAAATTGAGGAGCAGCCCCTTTAAATAATGGAACAGGGGCTGCAACCTCGTACATTCGATAAAAACGTGGAACACGGACTCTTCCAGACCGCAGAAATTGCAGGCGGCCTGGGAGCCCGTGAACCGACATAAAAATTTATTGCACGGGACTGCTCCATGCACCACCCTCCAGGCCAAGTCCCCGATAAATAGTGGGAGGACTTCCGCGTAAAGTGCACTCCATCGGGGACTCCCGCCTCCTCCGGACGGCAAGATGGTATGCCATGGCGTGTCTGGACGGCAGACGAGGACGGCAAGGTTGAGAGTATGCAGGAGCAGCCCGTACAGGAAACCCCTGCCTGAGGTTGTTCTCCTTTGAGCAGATTTGACAGGTGTTTAAAATAATGAAGGATTTAGATAGAGTAAATAAGGAGAGACTGTTTCCAATTGCTGAAGGGTCGATAACGAGAGGGCACAGATTTAAGGTGATTGGCAAAAAAAGCAGGCGACATGAGGAAAAACATTTTTACACAACGAGTGGTGAGGATTTGGAATGCACTGCCTGATAGGGTGGTGGATACAGATTCAATAGGAACCTTCAAAGGGGAATTAGATAAATACTTGAAGGAGAAAAAATTGCAGAAAAAATATGGGGAACGAGTGGGGAAGTGGGACTAACTGGATTGCTCTTCGAAAGAGCCGGCGCAGACTCGATGGGTTGAATGGCCTCCTTCTGTGCTGTACTATTCTATGATTCTAGGATAACAGAACACTTTGAATATTGCCATGGGATTTATTACATCCACCTGAAGAGGCATTGCTTTAATATCTCATTTGAGAGATGATATCTCCAACTTTGTATATCTCTATATTTCCTCTCCAGCAATACAGTCAACACTACCGCTCCTCCCCCCTCCCCCCCACACTCAAACTTCAAACTCTCAGTTCCTCTGATCTTGACCTTTTGTGCACCCTCCCCTCCATTTGTACCACCATTGGTGGCTGTGCTTTCAGCTATTTAGATCCCATTCTCTGGAATTCACTGCCTAAACCTTTCTCCCTCCTTCTCTTCCTTTAGAAACTCACCAGTCACCTCTCCTAATCTCCCCTTCTTTGGCTCAGCATCCATTGTTTCTATGTTTCTATGTTTCTGTGAAGCATCTTGTGAAGCACTTCTTCTATATAATAATAAATAATAATAATTGGGCCTGAAATTCCGATCAAGGTCTTCCCGCGAGCAATTGACTAAAAAAATTAGAAAAGTTGCGCACCTACTAGTTCCTGCTGCGCCCGTTCGAACTTCCGAACCTGAGGCCTTCACTCCTACGCATCAGAGCGCGAGCACGTCAGGACGTGCGCAGGGCTGGAGCTGTAGTCACATGGCTCTGGGCAGCCAATCAAGGTACAGTATTTTCTCATTCATAATAATGGGAACTCCGTAAGTTGGAGTTCCCATTATTATGAATGAGAAACCCCCCCCCCCCCCCCCCCACAAACACACAAAACACTAATAAAAAAATAGAAAAATACATTACATACTTCAGAACCATTTAAATTAAAGTTCTTATTAAAAAATATATTTTCCTGACATTTTTTAAAGATGCCATAAAATAAACTTGCCGTAGTGGGGAGGGTTTTTAACAATAAAATGTGTTTTTAATAACTTTATTTTAAAATGATTTTGTGTATTTTTAAACACTTGAGCCTGTAAAAGTAGGCTATATGCCTGCTTTTTCAGGCGCATGATTTTTGAGGACATTTGCTGGGAAAGATATGCGTAAATATCGGAAATCTTGCTCTGCAAGTGTCCTCGCTCTCGATATGCGCGAGATCTGTCAAACCAGAAAACTGAGATTGTAAAAGCCGGTTTTCAGCGCATGCATATTGCACGCTGGAACCCGGCTTTTCTGATGCCTTCCCGGGTCCGTAGAAACTTCGTACGGACCCGGGACATCGGAATTACAGGGCCAAAAACTTTTATTTATATAATGCCTTTAACATAGTAAAAAGTCGCAAGGTGCTTCACAACAGTGTTACAAACAGATAAATTTGATACCGAGCCACAGAAGAAATGAATGCAGTTGATCAAAAACTTGTAAAGGTTATCATCCTAGATATTGCTAAATAGTGTTAGTTAATGCATATTTGTATCTGACTTCACCATTGATGATTCTGGCAAGTAGGAATTAATTGCATTTCACACAACATTGTACGACGATCCCGTTGTAATTGTTGCCACTCACCACAGCCACGCCTCTCCCCCTGCCCATGATGGCCAGAACGTTTTCTTCCACAGGGGCGAGGATGTACGGTGGGCTTGGCCTACTCCGGTCGTGGCCTTCTGTCGTATGATGTGTGCGTCCTTCTCCCAAAAGAAAGGAGTGTGTTAGCGACAGTCATGTGAGGTGTTTAGAGAATATGCCTGTTCTGGTCAAATAGTTCATATGTCGTTATCTTTGTTCCCCACCACACACTCCGTTCCCAAGCCACTAACTCCATCCCTCTTCCTGGTCACTATCTGAGGCTGAACCAGACTGTTCGCAACCTCGGCGTCCTATTTCCCATATCCTCCCTGTCACCTCTGTAACATCGCCCGTCTCCACCCCGTCCCAGCTCATCTGCTGCTGAAACATTCATCCATGCCTTTGTTACCTCCAGATTCGACTATTCCAATGCACTCTTGGCCAGCCGCCCACCTTGCACCCTCCATAAACTTGATCTCATCCAAAACTCTGCTGCCAGTGTCCTAACTCACACCAAGTCCCGTTCACCCATCACCCATGTGCTCGCTGACCTACATTGGCTCCCAGTTTGGCAACGCCTTGATTTGAAAATTCTCATCCTCGTGTTCAAATCCCTCCATGACCTCACCCCTCCCTATCTCTGTAACCTCCTCCAACCTACAACTCTTCATGATCTCTGCGCTCCTCCAATTATGGCCTCTTGCACATTCCCGATTTTCATTGTTCCACCATTGGCATCATGCCTTCAGCTGCCTAAGCCCAAGGCTCTGGAATTCCTGCCCAAAGCCTCTCCGCCTCTCTACCTTTCTCTCCTCCTTTAAGATGCTCCTTAAAACATGCCTCTTTGACCAAGTTTTAGTCACCTGTCCTAATATTTCCTCATGTGGCTCGCTGTCAAACTTTGTTTGATAACTCTCCTGTGAAGCACCTTGGGACGTTTACTATGTTAAAGGCACCATATAAATACAAGCAGCTGTCATAGTAAGATGTGAGGTATGGGTAATATGGTTTGCAATAATGGTGAGGGGAGAAAGTGCAGAGTGCTTTCGGGCGTGATTGAATTTGTAGACCGATGTTTCTTTTCCCCCTCCATTTCTTTGTTTTTTAGCAACAATAATGTTGCTGTTCATTTAAATAAAGAACTTGCATTTATACAGCATCATATCAAATCCTCAACCAATGGATTGCATTTGAAGTGCAGTCACTGTTGTTATGCAGACAAACAAACAGCAATGTGATAATGACCAGATCATCTATTTTAGTGATGTTGGTTGAGGGATAAATATTGGCCAGGGCACCGGGGATAACTCCCATGCTCTTCTTCGAGTAATGCCGTAGGATCTTTTATGTCCACCTGAGAGGGCAGACGGGACCTCGGTTTAACATCTCATTTGAAAGACGGCGCCTCCGACAGTGAAGCACTCCCTGAACACTGCACTGGGAGTGTCAGCCTAGATCTACGAACATACGAACATATGAACAATGATGGACAGGTGAGGACCAATGTTCCTTCTCATTTTTATTTGTACAGAGCAGGCCACAAACTCCTCTGAGTGTGACCATTTTTAACATGGGCAAATTTTACAACAGCAACCAAAACCACTTAAAGCATATATACAACAATGCAAGTAAATAAGATTGATATTTATTCAACATGACTTACAGTTACATCATGCTGGAAATTTCTCCCATCTGTCTTTCTCTGTTTTCCAGTGATGGACATTCTGTCAAGGTTGATAATCCACCTCTCCTCTCATTGGTCCAATTCTCCCTCTACTCTCACTGTCCCACTCTCTCTCCCCTCACTGTCCCAATCTCCCTCTCCTCACTGTCCCATTTGCTCTCTCTCCTCACTGTCCCACTCTCTCTCTCTCCTCACTGTCCCATTCTCTCTCTCTCCTCTGTCCCATTCTCTCTCTCTCCTCTGTCCCATTCTCTCTCTCCTCACTGTCCCACTCTCTCTCTCTCCTCACTGTCCCATTCTCCCTCTCCTCACTGTCCCACTCTCTCTCTCCTCACTGTCCCACTCCTCCTCTCCTCACTGTCCCACTCTGCACACATCTCACACCTGGACTGTTAGCTCCTAATTTCCCAACTCAAGACATTTCAGGAGAGTTGACAAAATGCAAAAGAGTGGGAAGTCTGGGCTTAGATCATAAACAACCTAAATATCCAATCATCACGCCAAACAGTGAAAAGAAACTCACATAATCTGGTCTCTCATCCATTATCTGTTAACCTAGTCAACTTCAATTAACCTTTCAGGTGGTATATGTGGCTCAGACAATAACTAACCTGACCAGCCACCATGACCTCCGGGTGGTTCCTCCCTGGTCAGGAAGGTATATGCTTACATTTTTGTAAACAGGAGGTGGGTGGGATGGCTTGACCCATCCACCTCCACGGAGGTGTGTGGGGGACCTGACCCATCCACCTCCATGGCACGAACCTGGTATTGCAGTACTTCCAGGAACGGTGCAGTGGCTCTAGGCCTTTTGGCTAAGAGCATTGGCGCAGAGTGATCCTTGACTGGTGCAGGGTGACCTCTGGCGCTTGTGACTTGACAAAGAATTGGAAACGATTGGCTACGAATTTATAAAAAAAAAAATTAAAAAAAAAAAAAAAATGCTAAAGGCAGGTTCTCATTAGACATGCTTCATATATATGATCAATAATCCAACCTGCAACATCAATCTGCCTGTCAGAAAGCATTGGATGCTCATTGAGACTAAATCCATTGATCAACTTCACCCCGGACTGTGGGCCCGAAATCGGTGAAACCCAAGGTGCTCCTAAGTTCTGCCCAAAGACATCTGAGAGACCGGGCAGTACTTTGCCAGGAAGATTCCTCTAAAAGTGGTGGCAGTACCACCCAGTGGCAAAATAATAGCTTATGCCGTCAATCTGGACGGCTGCGGGCGGGAGTTCTCAATCTCGGCGGCAAAGGCTCTGAGGATGGAGTTGGGCCCAGGGAGGGTGGAAGACCTGAAAATAAAATTCATTACAAAGGAAAAGAAAAACACCGGGACACCTTCAGGGGATCCCATCCAGGTAAGTCGCTGTAAAAAATGTTTTTTAAAGATGTTCACTAACCTTTTTTTGCAGGTCTTCGTACTTACCGCCGGGGTTAGACCTGCCTCCACGCAGCGGTCCTTACCACTGCTGGCACTGACTCCCGCTGACTCCCACCCGCACCAATCTGGCAGCTCAGCGGGCGGGAGGTCACTTACGCTACTTGACCATCAGCAGCCGTCAGTGGACGGTTCCCGGTGGTATTCCCCTCCCGTCTGCTCCAGCCCAAGTGAAAACTGGCACAGAGGGGAGACCGGAGGCAAAACTCAGCGGCAGTCAGCGGTAAGGCCACCAATATTGGGGCATGTGTGTTTATCTTGCCATGATGGGCCTGATTTTGTGACCTTTAGCTGTTGCGGGCCTTTCTGGGCCATTCAGCTCAAGGTTGCGTCTTGGGGCATTGAGAGCTGCGGAATAGGGCGCACTCGCGAGTCTCGTTCTAATCCAGGACTGTCAACCAGACACTCCACGGGCTTGATCACCACAGGCAGATTGAGAACTTAAAATAGCCCTGGTAAATATTCTGAAAGCAGCCCATGTCACCTATCCGATAGTAGTCTTATAACCTCATTTACACTGACCCTATTCTGACGTACTCAGTTATTGTTACCGTTATTTCTAGACAAATGACAAAGAACTCATGGTTTTATAACAGTTTTATGAAATGTATTTATAAATACCTCTTACTGTACAATTATATCTACTGCTTAATTGCAAAGCAATTGAAAACAATTAAACAAATATAGTTAGATACACATACACCAAACTGAAAATCAGTATGTAGAACACTATCTGAAAATAATAACAATATAATTGTCAGGTTATTGCAGATACAGTTGCATGCATAACAGTGAACTTTTCAATGATACATGATCAATGGTTGCATCAGGGTCTATATGATGTAGGATCTTGCGGAGACATCGTTGGTGATATTTCTCCAGCAACTTGAGGTGACTGCTGTACATGGTCCATGTTTCTGAGCCATACAGGAGGGCAGATATTACTACAGCCTGTAGACCATGAGCTTGGTGGCAGTTTTGAGGGCCTGGTCTTCAAACATTCTTTTCCTCAGGAGGCCGAAGGCTGCACTAGAGGCGTGTTTAAAGTGCGACATCCCCACTGACACCTGGGAGTCCCTGGCCCAAGACCGCCCTAAGTGGAGGAAGTGGATCCGAGAGGGCGCTGAGCACCTTGAGTCTCAACGCCGAGAGCATGCAGAAATCAAGCACAGGCAGCGGAAAGAGCGTGCGGCAAACCAGACCGACCCACCCCTTCCCTCAACGACTATCTGTCCCACCTGTGACAGAGTTTGTGGCTCTCATTTTGGACTGTTCAGCCACCAAAGAACTCACTTCAGGAGTGGAAGCAAGTCTTCCTCGATTCTGAGGGACTGCCTATGATGATGATGATATGATGTAGAATGTTGCAATAGATTAAATCAAAAAGCAAAATACTGCGGATGCTGGAAATCTGAAATAAAACCAGAAATGCCACGATTTCGCAGACCGAGGTGGTTCACTGCGGCCGGAATCGATAGTGAGGTCCCAGCCCACTGTCGACTCCATCCCGTTCTGTTGAAGTGATTTTACGATGATTAGGCTTGTTAAGCCCGCCCAGCAAGGTTCCCGGCCAATTAAAATAAAGTGAGTCTGATGACGTAACTTGATGATGCGTCATCAGCCGGTTTCCTTAAAGAGAACATGACCATGTAGATTTTGACAGTTATGCTGTCAGTGTTCAACAGCACTGAGGTGCTGTAAACACTGACAAGCACTGCACAGAGGTACATGGCTGCACCCAGGCTGTCCCATGACCCTCCATGTGCTTATGAAGGGAGTCACAGCACAAAGGGAGGTTCTCTTCCCATCCAATGGGCAGAAGAGACCGCCCCTGGAAATCAGCACAACCTGGTTGCACACTGCACAGGAGGGTACAAGCAGGGATGTTGTCAGGAGGACCAGACTGCAGTGGCACAAACCTTTCAATGATCTCAGTGGATCATGAAATGTTACTGCAAAGCCACACTCAACCTCATCCTGCTGTGCCACTCATCACATCCCCATCACTCTGCCTTCCCTACCCTACTCCTGCACATCCTTACTCACAGCACCTCCACCCATCCCTCTCCCTCTATCTACATTATTACTTCCCCAACACACGAGCCACCACTCGCATCCACCCTCATCCTAGCAAGCATACCACTAAGAACACACAAGAGTAGGCACTTGGGTGTTTTAGGCAATGTTCATGTAAAGTTTCCGTTAATGTGTTGTCAAACATTAAGGAGGCGAAATTGCCCTGCGCCCCGATTGGGGGCGGTAACCTGGGGGCGGGACTTTTAGCGCCTGGTGCACAGGGCCCACACCCACCGTGGAATTGCCCTAATCGCCCATGAAAGGAAGTGGAGCGCAACCTCACAAACTCCACTTAATTTGGGGGCGGTAACCGGGGAGGGAAGTCAAGCACTACGCGGATGCTCCACGGAGCGCTGACACGCTTCAACGCCCCTCCCCTTCGATTAAAGGGGAGGGCCACTGCACACTCTGCATGGCCTCCACTGGGCCACCAGGGCTTGGCACCAACGATGGAGTGCAGTGCTGCACAATAGCAGGCCGCACCATGCTAGGGCCGCCATTGTTGAGCTGACCCAAGAGTCAACCGGCAAAAAAAGATGGCAGCCCAGGCCGCTGGTGCCCTCCCCCTTAAGGAGCGCCCCCAGGTTGGATGTCGGTCAGCCTCACGGCCCGCGGGGCAATTTCCTCCACGGTGATTTAAGGGGTCGGTGAAGGGCGCTGAGGGGATCACTGCACACGGCGTTAACGCCATCACCGGTTGCATGGCAACCAGTGTGCTAACCGTGAGACGCTGCCATGTCAGCACCTCTGCAAACTCCCGGGCAACTTCCCGGGAGGTGGTAGCAACTGGTCTCCCCCGGGCGAAAAGTGTTAACGACTCCCAGAGGTGCTCACAGGACAATAAAAAGGGGCAATCTTGCCCCTGAAATGTTTCATTTCAACACTTTGCCTTCTTGGATAGATTTGTGTGCACCTTTGTACGAGGCTTAGTGAGTTGCAGTGAATGATGAGACATAAGGGTACCTTCCGTAATAGCGATCAGCGTGAAAGGAATGGCTTGGGCATTGTAGGGATGCTTTATTTTGTTGGTGTGGATGTGGGGTGGTGCCATGTGGCAGCCAGGGTGTACAGCATCAAGTGAAGTAAATCTGGCCATGGTGAGACCATCGCTGGTGTCCCGGGCAGCAATGTGGTTGGATGCTGAAGCCTTGTGCCCTGTGCAGTATCAATTGATTGCGGAGAAGGTTGGTGTTGTTGTTGGTGCTGCTGATGTGCCTGGTGATGCTGGTGTTGGGGCTGATCAAGATGGGATTCTGAGGACCAAGGTGAGTTTTTTTCAAGGGCACTGATGATGGTGGAATAAATGGCAGGTAAGGTTGAGATGAGCGAAAATTTAAAAAGTCAAAGAATAAGGAGAAGACAATAGAGCAGGGTAGCACCGGGGGAAATGAAAACCAGAGCGTGACAGGAAGGAACAGAATGTATAAACATAAAAATGAATCAGAAAGTGGGGTCAAAGCAGGAAAAATCGTAAAGAAACAAATTTAAAAGGTCTTTATCTGAATGCATGCAGCATTCGTGACAAAAGACATGAGTTGACGGCACAAATAGATACAAATGGGTATGATCTGATAGCCATTACAGCGACGTGGTTGCAAGGTGACCAAAGCTGGGAACTAAATATTCAGAGGTATTTGACAATTCAGAAGGACAGACAGAAAGGAAAAGGATGTGGGGTAGCTATGTTAATAAACTATGAGATCAGTGCGTTAGTGAGAAACGATATTGGCTCAGAAGATCAAGATGTTGAATCAGTTTGGGTGGAGATAAGGAATAATAAGGGAAGAAAAGTCGCTGGTGGGCGTAGTCTATAGGCCCCCTAACAGTAGCTACACTGTTGGACGGAGTATAAGTCAAGAAATAATGGAGGCTTGTAAAAAAGGAACAGCGATAATCATGTGGGATTTTAACCTTCATAATGATTGGACAAATAAAACTGGCCAGGGTAGCCTTGAGGAAGAGTTCATAGAGTGTATCAGGGACAGTTTCCTTGAACAGTATGTTGTGGAACCAACCAGGGAGCAGGCTATCTTAGATCTGGTACTGTGTAGTGAGACAGGATTAATAAACGATCTCCTAGTAAAGGATCCTCTAGGAATGTGACCACAACATGGTTGAATTTCAAATACATTTGGAGGCTTAGAAAGTTGGATCTCAAACCAGTGTCCTAAGCTTAAATAAAGGAGACTACAAAGGTGTGAAGGCAGAGTTGGCTAAAGTGGACTGGGAAAATAAATTAAAGCATGGAACGGTCGATAAGCTGTGGCAAACATTTAAGGAGATATTTCATAACGCACAAGAAAAATATATCCAATGAGAAGGAAAGACTGTAAGAGAAGGGATAGCCATCCGTGGCTAACTAAGGAAATAAGAGATGGTATCAAATTGAAAACAAGGGCATACAATGTGGCCAAGACTAGTGGAAGGCCAGAGGATTGGGAAACTTTTCAAAACCAGCAAAGAACGACTAAAAAAATAATAAAGAAAGGGAAGATAGATTATGAAGGTACAGTAGCACAAAATACAAAAACAGATAGTAAGAGTTTCTACAGGTACATAAAAATGAAAAGAGTGGCTAAAGTAAATGTTAGTCCCTTGGAGAATGAGACTGGGGAATTAATAATGGGGAACAGAGAAATGGCAGAGACTTTGAACAAATATTTTGTATTGGTCTTCACAGTAGAAGACACTAAAAACATCCCAATAGTGGATAATCAAGGGGCTATAGGGAGGGAGGAACTAAATACAATTATTATCACTGAAGAAGTAGTACTCGGTAAAATAATGGAACTAAAGGCTGTAATCATCGGGTCCCCAAGCATTGTTGAACATTATCTGGACATTGCGTTTTAATATTTTCTCACTGCAGAAAAAACTGGAAGCCTGTTTGTGGGAGGAGCCCAGGTACTTTTCCATGGTATACTTGAAATCCACACCTGATGGGCAGGGGTGGTCTGGGAAGACAATGGCCAGGATAAGGCAACTCACCACAGGTAATGGGCAAATAGAGGGTCCATTGTTAAGCAATGTGAACTCGTCAGAGTTAGATCAGATGAATTGGTCAGTGATCAAGCCATTACCTGGATGAGATAACCCCGAGAGGCGGGAAACCAGAACAATAGAAAGCCATTGAGCCCCAGACTGGTCGGAAGCGAAAACCCATCACTGGACTCAAAAAAGGAAGCTCCGAAACAAGGAAAACTTTATTGGGCCAGAAGAAGGCACACAAACAGGACGTCTCGAAACAAGAACAAAGTTTATTCGGCCTGAAATGGGGACATAAAAGGTGCCGTGTGGCCACAGCTCTCTCGCTCTTACTCTCACTGCTTCGCCTTTACAAGAACCGAGCACTCCGCATGGGATGGAGAGAAGAAACCAGAAGAGACACGCTTTCACCAGGAAAAGCAGCGAGTAAGCCAACGAATCAGTGAGCATCATCTCTGCCCACGCAATTTTAAGATCAAAGCCACGGTGTGAGAGGGTATCGTGTGTTCTCCCAACCAAATCTTAGTAAGGGTTTTAAGAGGGAGGTTTTAGACATTGGGTACTTTGCGATAAGAGCCTGTCTAGACAGGCCAGACTGTGTGTTGTACTGTGTTTGTTTGTATTACACTACCAAGGTGTGTTCTTATTGGGTGCAGGTGTATTTTAACTTGAATAAAGCATTGCCGGTTGAGACCAGGGTATTTGTCTGTGACTCATTCATCTGTTCAGTACAGTAATCACTCCCAGGTCTAGAACTATTGTAACGTGGGGGTGCGTCGAAAACACCTAAGCGAAACCACTTACAAGGTGGACAAGTCCCGTGGACCTGATAGCTTGCATCCTAGGGGCCTAAAAGAAGTGGCTGCAGAGATAGTGGATGCATTGGTTGTAATCTACCAAAATTCCCTGGATTCTGGGGAGGTCGCAGCAGATTGGAAAACCACAAATGTAACGCCCCTATTTAAAAAAGGAGACAGAAAGCAGGAAACTATAGACCATTTAGTCTAACATCTGTCGTTGGGTCAATGCTGGAATCCATTATTAAGGAAGCACTAGCAGGACATTTAGAAAAGCATAACTCAATCAAGCAGAGTCAGTATGGTTTTATGAAAAGAAAATAGTATTTGACAAATTTTCTGGAGTTCTTTGAGGATGTAACGAGTAGGTTGGATAAGGGGGAACCAGTGGATGTGGTGTATTTGGATTTCTAGAAGGCATTCGATAAAGTGCCACAAAAAAGGTTACTGCACAAGATGCAAGTTCACGGGGTTGGGGGCAATATATTAGCTTGGCTAACTAACAGAAAACAGAGAGTCGAGATAAACGGGTCATTTTCCGGTTAGCAAACAGTAACTAGTGGGGTGCCGCAGGGATCAGTGCTGGGGCCTCAACTATTTACAATCTATATTAATGACTTGGATGAAGGGACCGAGTGTAATGTAGCCATGTTTGCTGATGATCCAAAGATGGGTGGGAATGCAAATTGTGAGGAAGACACAAAACATTTGCAAAGGGATAGACAGGCTTAGTGAGTGGGCAAAGATTTGGCAGATGGAGTCATCATCATCATCATCATCATCATCATAGGCAGTCCCTCGGAATTGAGGAAGACTTGCTTCCACTCCCAAAGTGAGTTCTTTGATGGCTGAACAGTCCGATACGAGAGCCACAGACCCTGTTACAGACGGGACGACATTCTTCGAGGGAAGGGGTATGTGGGGCTGGTTTGCCGTGCGGTCCTTCCACTGCCTGCACTTGGCCTCTTCACACTTTTTGCGTTGCAACTCGAAGAGCTCAACACCCTCCCGGATGCACTTTCTCCAACTTGGGCGGACTTCGGCCAGGGTCTCCCAGGTGTCAGTGGTGATGTCGCACTTTACCAGGGAGACTTTGAGGGTGCCCCTGTAACGTTTCCGCTGTCCTCCTTTGGCTCGTTTACCATGAAGGAGCTCTGCATAAAGCATTTGCTTAGGGAGTCTCGTATCTGGCATGCGAACTATGTGGCCTGCCCAGCAAAGCTGATCGAGTGTGGTCAGTGCTTCAATACTGGGGATATTAGCCTGGTCAAGGACACTGATCTTGGTGCACCTGTCCTCCCAGGGGATTTGCAGGATCTTGCGGAGACATCATTGGTGACATATCTCCAGTGACCTGAGGTGCCTTCTGTACATCGTCCATGCATCAGATACATACAGGAGAGTGGGTATTACTACAGCCCTGTAGACCATGAGCTTGGTGGTAGATTGTCCTGGTCTTCAAACCCTCTTTTCCTCAGATGGCCGAAAGCTGCACTGGCTCACTGGAGGTGATGTTGAATCTCCGCATCAATGTCTGCCTTTGTTGATAAGAGGCTCCCGAGATATGGGAAATGGTCCACGTTGTCCAGGGCCGCACCGTGGATCTTGATGACTGGGGGGCAGTGCTGTGTGGCGGTGACAGGCTGGTGGAGGACCTTTGTCTTATGGATGTTAAGTGTAAGGCCCATGTTTTCATATGCATCAGTGAATACATTGACTAGATCCTGGAGTTCAGCCTCTGAATGTGCGCAGACGCAGGCATCGTCCACATACTGCAGCTCAACGACAGAGGTTGGGGTGATCTTGGACCTGGCCTGGAGGCGGCGAAGGTTAAACAGCTTTCCACTGGTTCTGTAGTTTAGTTCCACTCCAGCGGGGAGCTTGTTGATTGTGAGGTGGAGCATGGCAGTGAGGAAGATTGAGAAGAGGGCTGGAGCGATGACGCAGCCCTGTTTGACCCCGGTCCGGACGTGAATTGGGTCTGTAATGGATCCGTTGGTAAGGGTCACAGCCTGCATGTCATCGCGAAGCAGGTGAAGAATGTTGACAAACTTTTGGGGGCATCCGAAACGGAGGAGGACGCTCCATAGACTCTCACGGTTGACAGTGTCAAAGGCCTTTGTAAGATCGAAAAGGCCATGTATAAGGGCTAGGGCTGCTCCCTGCATTTTTCCTGCAACTGTTGCGCTGCAAAGATCATGTCTGTTGTGCCCCGTAGGGGACGAAATCCACATTGTGATTCCGGGAGGAGCTCCTGGGCCACAGGGAGAAGACAATTGAGGAGAACTCTAACGACAACTTTCCCAGTGGCCAATAGCAGGGAGATTCTCCTGTAGTTGCCGCAGTCGGACTTGTCCCCTTTTTAAAAAATGGTCATGATCACTGCATCTCTGAGATTTCCTGGCATGCTCTCCTCCCTCCAGATGAGAGAGATGAGGTCATGTATCTGCGCCAACAGTGCCTCTCCGCCATATTTTAGCACCTCAGCAGGGATTCCATCCGCACCCGGAGCCTTGTTATTCTTGAGCTGTTTTATGGCTTTGCCTACCTCGTGCAATGTTGATGTTTCACTGAGTTGATGGTGGGTCGCATGCTGCGGGATGGAGTCGAGAACACTCAAGTCAAAGGCAGAGTCTCGATTGAGGAAATCTTCAAAGTGCTCCTTCCATCGGGCCCTGACAGCCTTGGTGTCCTTGATGAGTGTTTCCCCGTTCTTGGCTAGGAGTGGGGTGGGGCCTTGGGAGTTTGGATCGTAGGTGGCCTTGACTGCAGTGAAGAGTCCTCGCATATCGTGGCTGTCGGCCAGTTCTTGTATCCCCTGTGCTTTCTCCATCCACCACCTGTTCTTTAGGTCCCGGGTTTTTTGTTGGACCTGAGCCTTGAGCCGTCTGTAATGTTGTTTTGCAGCTCCCGAGTTGGGTTGTTGCTTGAGGCTCAGAAATGCTTTGCGCTTGCAATCTATTAGTTCTTCGATCTCCTGATCATTTTCATGAAACCAGTCCTGATGTTTTCTGGTTGAGTGACCAAGTGTCTCTTCACAGGCACTGGTTATAGAGGCCTGGAAGGCAGACCAAGCACTGTGGGCATTCAGCGTCTCAGGGTCATCAAGGCACGCCAGATTGGCTGTGAGGCGTTGACTGTATAGGGCTCTCTTAGCTGGGTCTCTAAGTGCCCCGGCATTAACTTTTTTGCAGAACTGCTTCTGCTGTCCCCTCTGCTTTGGGGCAATGTTAATGTTGATGATGGATCGGATTAGACGGTGGTCTGTCCAGCAGTCATCAGCTCCTATCATGGCGCGGGTGATGCGCACATCCTTGCGATGACATAGTCAAGCAGGTGCCAGTGTTTGGTGCGAAGGTGTTGCCACGATGCCTTGTATTTGTCCCTCTGGCAGAACAGGGTGTTGGTGATGAGGAGTTCATGTTCTAGACATTTTGTCAGGAGTAGGATACCACCGGAGTTGGCTTTCCCTACCCCTCTCTGCCAATCGCGCCTCCCCAGAGGGCTGTGTCTTTGCCGACCCTGGCATTAAAATCACCCGGAAGGGTCAATTTGGAGTACAATGTGGGAAAATGTGAGGTTTTCCACTTTGGCAGCAAAAATAGAAAAGCAAATTATAATTTAAATTGTGAAAAATTGCAAAGTGCTGCAGTACAGAGGGACCTGGGGGTCTTTGTACATGAAACACAAAAAGTTAGAATGCAGGTACAGCAAGTAATCAGGAAGGCAAATGGAATGTTGGCCTTTTTAGAGCATAAAAGCAGAATAAGTCCTGTGCTGGTGATGCCACACCTTGAGTACTGCGTACAGTTTGGTCTCCGTATTTAAGGGAGGATATACTTGCATTGGAGGCTGTTCAGGGAAGGTTCACTAGATTGATTCCGGAGATGAGGGGGTTGACTTGTGAAGATAGGTTGAGTAGGTTGGGCCTATACTCATTGGAGTTCAGAAGAATGAGAGGTGATCTTATCGAAACATATAATGAGGGGGCTCGACAAGGTGGATGCAGAGAGGATATTTCCACTCATAGGGGAAACTAAAACTAGGGGGCATAGTCTCAGAATAAGGGGCTGCCCATTTAAAACTGAGATGAGGAGGAATTTCTTCTCTCAGAGGGTTGTAAATCTGTGGAATTCTCTGCCCCAGAGAGCTGTGGAGGCTGGGTCATTGAATATATTTAAGGTGGAGATAGACAGATTTTTGAGTGATAAGTGAATAAAGGGTTATGGGGAGCGGGCAGGGAAGTGGAATTGAATCCATGATCAGATCAGCCATGATCTTACTAAATGGTGGAGCAGGCTAGAGGGGCCAAATGGCCTACATCTGCTCCTATATCTTATGTTCTTATTGCAGATGTGATCTGTCAATGGTGAAAGAGATTGTTCCAATGTTGTGACACTGGATAGAGAGTTTGCTCCAAACACTTGCAAGCTGCATAAAGCTCAATCTCTCTTCCAAATGCAGTAAAGCAACAGCTTCTAACCTTGGAAAGTGAACACCTATGAAATGGGAGCTTTTGTAGACCATTTGCAACTATCAAATTACAAACCATCCAATGCTGACACAACACCCGACCTCCTTACCTGACGTGATCCCCGAGCAGCGGGGAAACTGTTGGCGAACTCTTAAAATCTGAAGTTGAGCTTAAAATAGTTTTTAACTGCCTGTTAACAAGATCTTAATAATCTAAGTTGCCTGCCCCCGCAGCTTGGTGTGGGCTCTGTTCAGCGCTGACAGTACTGACATCTGGGAGACTAGCGCGGAGGTGGGTTGAGAGTGGTCTCCTGACCCGCTGTCAATCATTTCAAATTTCACAGCTGACCCACCTCCGATCCAGTCCTCTCAGTGCTGGTAAAATTCTGGCCAAAATGCTGGAAACACTCAGCAGGTCAGGCAGCATCTGTGGAGAGAGAAACACAGTTAACGTTTCAGGTCGATGACCTTTGTTATTAAATCATTGCTTTAAACAAATAAAATGTGTCCATCTGACTGTACAATAATAAATGGCCTGTGCCGCAGGGTTGATTAACATGACGAGCAGAAATAGATGATTAAAGTTGACCATCTTACATATAAGAACATAAGAACATAAGAAACAGGAGCAGGAGTAGGCCATACGGCCCCTCGAGCCTGCACCGCCATTTAATACAATCATGGCTGATCCGATCATGGATTCAAGTCCACTTCCCTATCCACTCCTCATAAACCCTTATTCCCTTATCGTTTAAGAAACTATTTCTGTCTTAAATTTACTCAATGTTCCAGCTTCCACAGCTCTCTGAGGCAGTGAATTCCACAGATTCACCACCCTCTGAAAGAAGAAATTTCTCCTCATCTCAGTTTTAAATGGGCGGCCCCTTACTCAAAGATTATGCCCTCTAGTTCTAGTCTCCCCTATCAGTGGAAACATCCTCTCTGCATCCACCTTGTCAAGCCCCCTCATAATCTTATATGTTTCAATAAGATCACCTCTCATTCTTCTGAATTCCAATGAGTAGAGGCTCAACCTACTCAACATTTCCTCCGAAGTCAACCCGGAATCAACTTAGTGAATCTTCTTTGAACTGCCTCCAAAGCAAGTATATCCTTTTGTAAATATGGAAACCAAAATTGTACGCAGTATTCCGGGTGTGGCCTCACCAATACCCTGTCTAACTGTAGCAAGACTTCCCTGCTTTTATACTACATCCCCTTTGCAATAAAGGGCAAGATTCCATTGGCCTTCCTGATCACTTGCTGTACCTGCATACTAACCTTTTGTATTTCATGCACAAGTACCCCCAGGTCCCGCTGAACTGCGGCACTTTGCAATCTTTCTCCATTTAAATAATAACTTACTCTTTGATTTTTTTTCTTCCAAAATGCATGACCTCACACTTTTCAACATTATACTCCATCTGCCAAACTTTTGCCCACTCACTTAGCCTGTCTATTTCCTTTTGCAGATTTTTTGTGTCCTCCTCACACATTGCTTTTCCTCCCATCTTTGTATCGTGTATATGATGGATGGAGACTGTTCTCAATCAGGCGGAAAAGTTCCTTGTAACTTAGGCTTCTCCCTCATTAAAAACCAGTTGATTCTAACTTTCTGAAGTCAAAATTGACAGAGATCTCGTACACCTTTAGCCGCACCTGCACCTTCCTTTTATCTGCTTTTATCTGCATTAACAGAAAAGACACAGCAGGAACCCATTTTTCTGAACAAGCAATGTTGCTGCGAAGCGATCGGCAGCTCCACTTGTTATGGAACGACGGCGGAAATAGAATACCGCTGAGTTCTTCAAGTTAGATTCGGGTTTAGAACCAAGTTTTAAGATTTATGAGAAACATTGTCTCTCAGCGGTTTCGGGGACGGTTTATGATGCACGTTGTGCGATAGGTACATGCAAATCAGTTTTACTATATTCAGAAAGTGTTTCCCCAAGAAGATTTAGCATGCACTCAATCTTAAATGTACGATGTGGTTTTATTAACTGTGTTTGGATTTTATGCAAACCTCTTTAAGCTCCCCCACTTTTTTTTTGTCCAAAAAGGAAACCATTTGAAAGGGCTGAAGGGTTTGCGGAAAGCTGCTAAGTGCAGGTTGGGGATGTTTGAAGTTGTCTGTCTCTTTGCATGCACTTTAACCCGAGCAGGACAGACAAGGGATCGAATCTGCGATTGTTCAAACCGTGTCCTAGCAACCGTGCACACCCTGTGCAAGCTGATGACTGCTAGGGAAGGAGCCGGAGCTCGATCTCTGCCTTGGCACAACTTATTAACTTTTCTAACTTTCTGCCACTCGAGTCTCTGGCTCAATCCTCTGAACTGCACCACAAAGCAACGTATTGCATCCATGCAAGGGCTGACAGCACAATCAAAAGAAATATTAGTGGTACACGATTAATGTTTGTGTTATTAAAAAGAAAATAGTGGCTATTTTCCAGTCTTTATGGGGCTATTTTTACACATGTTCATTGCCAGGATACTTGTGTAACACTCTAGCTGCTTTAACATTCACATGGTGGGGACTGTTCCTTTAACACTCATGACTGGGGACTGTTCCTTTAACACTCGCGTGCTGGGGACTGTTCCTTTAATTGACTGTTCCTTTATGACAAAGGTAAACTATCCCTCCTCATCCTTCTCGACCTGTCTGCAGCCTTTGACATGGTTGACCACTCCATGCTCCTCAACGCCTCTCCACCACAATCCAGCTGGGTGGGATTGCACTCGCCTGGTTCCATTCTTATCTATCTAATCGTAGCCAAAAAATAACCTGCAATGGCTTCTCTTCCCACTCTTGCATCGTTACCTCTGGTGACCCCCAAGGATCTATCCTTGGCCCTCTCCTGTTTCTCATCTATATGTTGCCCTTTGACGACATCATCCCAAAACACAGCATCAGTTTCCACATGTACGCTGATGACACTCACCACCACTTCTCTCGACCCCTCCACGGTCTCTAAACTGTCAGACTGCTTGTCCGACATCCAGTACTGGATGAGCAGAAATTTTCTCCAATTAAATATTGGGAAGACCGAAGTCATTGTCTTTGGTCCCCGCCACAAACTGCGTTCCCTAACCACCTACTCCATCCCTCTCCCTCGCATCTAGCTGAGGCTGAACCAGACTGTTCGCAACCTCGGTGTTGTATTTGACCCCGAAATGAACTTCCAGCTACATATCTGCGGCATAACTAAAACCGCCTATTTCCACCTCCATAACATTGACCATCTCCGCCCCTGCCTCAGCTCATCTGCTGCTAAAACCCTCATCCATGCCTTTGTTATCTCTAGACTTGACAACTCCAACGCACTTCTGGCTGGCCGCCCACATTCTACTCTGCATAAACTTGAGGTGATCCAAAACTCAGCAGCCCATGTCCTAACCAAGTCCCGCTTATCCATCACCCCTGTGCTCGCTGACCTACATTGACTCCCGGTTAAGCAACACCTCAATTTCAAAATCCCTCCCTATCTCTGTAATCTCCTTCAAGCTCACAACACCACCCACGCCCCCCCACCCCTCGAGATGTTTGCGCTCATCAAACTCTTGAGCATCCCTGATTATAATCGCTCAACTATTGGTGGCCGTGCCTTCAGTTGCCTCAGCCTCAAGCTCTGGAACTCCCTCCCTAAACCTCTCCGCCTCTCTCTTTCCTCCTTTACGACGCTCCTTAAAACCTACCTCGTTGACCAAGTTTTGCATCTTTATGTGGCTCGGTGTCAAATTTATTTGTTTTATCTTATAACACAGCTGTGAAACACCTTGGGACGTTTTACTACGTTAAAGGTGCTACATAAATACAGGTTATTGTTGTTAACACTGGTGTGGTGGGGACTGTTCCTTTAACACTGGTGTGCTGGGGACTGTTCCTTTAACACTGATGTGGTGGGGACTGTTCCTTTAACAATGGTGTGGTGGGGACTGTTCCTTTAACACTGGTGTGGTGGGGACTGTTCCTTTAACACTGGTGTGCTGGGGACTGTTCCTTTAACACTGGTGTGCTGGGGTCTGTTCCTTTAACACTGGTGTGCTGGGGACTGTTCCTTTAACACTGGTGTGGTCGGGACTGTTCCTTTAACACTGGTGTGGTGGGGACTGTTCCTTTAACACTGGTGTGCTGGGGACTTATGATAACTGATCGCTGTTGAATTCAGTGACCCACCCTTCTCAATGTTACCTCACTTCCCAGTTCGCTGTCGATTACCGAAACAATGAGTGGGATCAACTCTAATGCCTCCACTTCCTGCCAGTCACGCTCGCTATTGCAACAAGTGTGCGATTGTTTCATCCGTATCCTAGCAACCTTGCGCACCCTGAGCAAGCTAGTGACTGCTTATGATGGATTCAAAGACATTCACCGGCATTGCTGCTCGCTGCCGACCCTACCAGCTCACTGGGAATTGTCCCCTGACTGCAGCTCTCTGCTCTCCATTCACAGGCTCAGCCGGAAATTTCCTCTCCGGCCACTTGCACCTTGGACACTGGGTTTTTATGCTCAGCCCCTCTCCCCGCTCCAGCTCACAGTTGGGAGCGACCTGTCCATTTCAGTGCGCTGGACTCTTATGGATTTTTTTTACATTTCAAAATATACTTTATTCATTAAAAAATCTGTACAGTACATTCAAAGGCATTTCAGTACATTTAGCTGCGGTCAGCAATCCCATACACTATATTTGGGTGCTGACGGCAGTTCCGTTCGTTACATTTCCTTGTTTTCCGGTTCAAGTGCAATTCGGTACAATACGGGATACATTGTAATACATTCAAACAAATTACATTTCATGTGTTACAATACAGTACACGGAATGGGTGACAGTACATTTACATTTTTCTTTTCAACATGCATTTCGCAACAGACCTTGCATTGTACATGGCACGACATTGGTGTTTACAGATTTGGTGCTCTATGTACACAAAAAGTAAATTACAAATACAGCCCAAGGGGGGGAGGTTTGTACTGATTCCTGCCCCCGGGTTTTCCGTGGCAGAAGGGCTTTAAACTGTGGCCCTTCCCCACTGTGCCTTTGCGGCGACTGCACCAATTTTAAGTGCGTCCCTCAGCACGTAATCCTGGATCTTGGATTGCGCCAGTCTGCAACACGCAGACGTGGACATCTCCTTGTTCTGGAAAACCAGCAAGTTTCGGCAAGACCAAAGAGCGTCTTTGACCGAGTTGATGGCCCTCCAGCAGCAGGTGATGTCTGTCTCGGTGTGTGTCCCTGGGAACAACCCGTAGAGCACAGAGTCCTGTGTTACGGAGCTGCTTGGGATGAACCTCGACAGCAACTACTGCATCTCTTTCCAGACCTGCCTTGCAAAGGCGCAATCCTGAAGGAGATGGGTGACAGTCTCGTCCGCCCCGCAGCCGGCTCGGGGGCACCGTGCCATGCTGCTAACGCGTCGGCTGTGCATGAACGCTCTGACGGGTAGGGCCCTCCTCACCGCCAACCAAGCTACTTCTTGGTGCTTGTGTGAAAGCTCTGCCGATGAGACGTTCTGCCAAACAAGTTCGACAGTCCGCTCAGGGAACCACCCGACAGGGTCCACCATCTCCTTCTTTCGTAGGGCGTCCAGGACCTTACGTGCTGACCACTGTTTTATGGCCTTGTGGTCAAAGGGTTTTTTTGTGAAAAACTTTTCCACGAAGGACAGGTGGGCAGGCATGGTTCAGCTGGTGGGGGCATTTCGCAGCAGCGTGGCCAGATCCATCCTTCGCAACACCAGGGACAGGTAGAACCTCAGCACGTAGTGACACTTGGTGTTTGCGTACTGGGGGTCTATGCACAGCTTGATACAGCTGCACACAAAGGTGGCCATCAGGATGAGGGCCACATTCGGAACGTCCTTTCCTCCACTGTCCAGAGATCTGCACATCGTGTCTCTGCGGACACGGTCCATTTTGGACCTCCAGACAAAGTGGAAGACGGCCCGGATGACTGCCGCAGCACAGGAGCGTGAGATGAGCCAGACCTGCGCCACGTACAACACCGAGAGCACCTCACTCCTGATGACCAGGTTCTTGCTTGTAATGGAAAGGGAGCGCTGCTCCCACAATGCCAGTTTTTGTTTGACCTTGGCGATACGCTCGTCCCAGTTTTTGGCGCACGCCCCGTCCACTCCGAACCATATTCCCAACACCTTCAGGAAGTCTGGCTTGACGGTGAAAGGAATGGATGCTCGGTTGGTCCAGTTTCCAAAGAACATGGCCTCGCTTTTGCTGCGATTGACCTTTGTCCCGAGGCCGGTTCAAACTGGTCGCAGATTGCGGATCCGAGCAAAAGACGGCGACGTCATCTATGTACAGGGAGGTCTTGACCTGAGTGCCTCCGCTGCCTGGGATCATCACCCCTCTAATGCCTGCATCCTTCCTGATGGACTCGGCAAAGAATTCGATACAACACACAAACAAGACAGATGAGAGAGGACAGCCCTGCCTGACTCCAGATCTGATTGGAAAGCTTTGAGTTTCCCACCCGTTGATTAGAACTACACTACTGATGTCTATGTAGAGCAGTTTGATCCAATTGCGGATACCCTCCCCAAACCCCATTTTGGAGAGCACGTGTGCGTGGTACGTGTGCGATATCCTGTCAAAGGCTTTCTCCTGGTCTAAGCTGATTAAGCAGGTGTCCACCCTCCTGTCCCGCCTGTAGGCGATCGTATCTCTGAGTAGCGCGAGGCTATCAGAGATCTTCCTGCCGGGGACAGCGCAGGTCTGGTCCGGGTGAATCACCAGCTCAAGAGCAGACTTGACCCTGTTGGCGATGACCTTTGACAGGATCTTGTAGTCCACATTGAGCAGCGAAATGGGCCGCCAGTTTTTGATTTCCTCCCTCTCCCCCTTCTGCTTGTAGATGAGGGTGATGATGCCTTTCCTCATCGATTCTGACATGCTGCCGGCCAGAAGCATACTTCCGTAAACTTCCAGCAGGTCTGGGCCTATTCAGTCCCACAGAACCGAGTACAACACGACCGGTAAGCCGTCGCTTCCGGGAGTTTTATTCGTCTCGAAGGACCGGACGGCCTTTGTCAGCTCATCTAGAGTTAGCGGGTGGTCCAGACTCTCCCACTTGCTGTTGTCTAAGACCTCCGAAATAGACGACAGGAAAGACTGGGAGGCCGCGCGGTCTGTGGGCTTTACGTTGTACAGCCTGGCATAGAAGGATTTGCTGATCCTCTGCATGTCAGGCTGTGAAGACGTCACAGAACCATCTTCTTCCTTTAGGTTGGTGATCACAGAGCTCCCACTGTGTACCTTTTGGAAGAAGAAACGCGAACACGTCTCATCCTGCTCGACGGAGCGGACTCTGGAGCGGTAGATGATCTTGGAGGACTCTGAGGCAAAGAGCGAGGCTTGCTGGCCCTTCACTTCTTCGAGTTCCTCCGCGACATCGACCCCCGTCGACTGCAGCAGGAGCAGGTTTTGCATATTCATCTGGCATTGGGACAATTCCCTCTGTCTCCCTCTAGGAAATTCCTAGGCAATCGAAACTAGTCCAGGAGATCACTCTGGCCCTGAATTCCCTACAGCACCTCCCTGATGTAAGAGGTAGAAACAGGTCCAGCTTTCGCTTGAAGGAATTCAGTGAGTCTGCATCCACCACATCAGAGGGCAGCTTGTTCCAGGGGTCTACTATTCTCTGGGAAAAGAACCACCTCCTGACATCTAACCTCGATCTAGCCCTATACAACTTAAATTTGTGAGCCCTGGTCCTGTCTAACCTATTTAATTGGGAAAAACTGTCAACTGGAAAACAATGAATTCCCTTCATTATCTTATAAACCTCAATCAGATCACCCTTAAATCTACGCTTCTCTAAAATGTAGAGTCCCAACTTGTTTAGCCTATCTTGATAACTAAAATACTGTAAACTGGGAATTAGTCTAGTGGCCCTCCTCTGCTCCCTTTCCAGAGCCTCAATATCACCCACCATGTGAGGAGACCAAACTGGACACAGTATTCCAAGTGTGACCTGACCAAGGTCTTGTACAAGGACAAAATAGTATGCCTCATCTTGTACTCAATTGCCCTATTTACTCTAGCTCACAGCAATGTTCATGTATCTTTAGAGATGTATGCACTAGAATGCTCAAATCTCTCTCTTTCTCCACTATCGTTAATGCTTTTCCCTGTAAGTTGAGCATTTGCCCTGCCCACATGCATAACATGGCACTTATCCAAATTATGCATCATTTTCCAGTGTTGAGCCCAAT
The DNA here is from genome assembly GCF_044704955.1 of Pristiophorus japonicus. Classification (NCBI taxonomy): domain Eukaryota; kingdom Metazoa; phylum Chordata; class Chondrichthyes; family Pristiophoridae; genus Pristiophorus; species Pristiophorus japonicus. Next base: position 66,639,944 of record NC_091989.1, on the reverse strand, counting down.
CTCCCAACAAATTAAGATCATCCTGAAGCAGGCGAGCATTGTCTACAGTCCCTACACTGACACAGATCTTGGTATCAGCTGCAAATTTTCAGATCGTGTCCCCAACACCTGCATCCAGATCATTGATAAAAATAGTGAAAAGCAACGGAGGTCCCAGCACCGATCCCTGCGGGACACCTGCTGGTGACTGGCCTCCAAACAGATCCAAATCCATCTGTAACTACTTTTGGTCTACGTCCTACCAGCTTGTTCTGAATCCAGCTCAATATATTACCACTAAAACCAGAGGCGTCGATCTTGTAGAGATCTTGTGCAGTACCTTATCAAAAGCTTTTTGCAAAGTCCATAAACGATGTCTACTGGGATTCCCTCATCTACCAACTTTGTAACTTCTTCAAAGGATACTATTCGAATTTTAACACAAGATCTCCTTTTTATAAAGTCATGTTGGGTGTCCCTAATATGTCCCTCTCTATCCAAACATTCATATCTTGCATACCAAATGATTCCCTCAAGTATCTTACCTATTACTGATGTCAAACTGATGGGTCTATAGTTACCCGGGTCTGTCTTGTCACCTCTTTTAAAGATGGGGGACTACATTAGCCTCCTTCCAGTCTGCGGGAACCATTCTAGAGTTAAGTGAGTTATTAACAATACAGTCTAGGGGCTCTCACAGCACATGTCCCATCTCCCTGAGGACCCTCGCGTGGCTATCATCTGGTCCTAATTCTCTCTAAAACAATGGGGCAGATTTTGTGGTCAGTGATGTATCTACGGAGGACGCCGCTGGCATCTGAATATAAAACGACATGGACCATGTACAGTAGACACTTCAAGTCACTGGAGAAATACCACCAACGATGCCTCCGCAAGATCCTACAAATCTCCTAGGAGGACAGATGCACCAACATTAGCGTCCTCAGCCAGGCCAACATTCCCAGCATTGAAGCGCTGAACACACTTGATCAGCTCCGCTGGGTGGGCCACATTGTTCACATGCCAGACACAAGTCTCCCAAAGCAAGCACTCTACTCGGAACTCCTTCACGGCAAGCGAGCCAAAGGTGGGCAGAGGAAACATTACAAGGACACCATCAAAGCCTCCCTGATAAAGTGCCACATCCCCACCGACACCTGGGAGTCTCTGGCCAAAGACTGCTCTCAGTGGAGGAATTGCTGAGCATCTCGAGTCTCATCGCCGAGAGCGTGCAGAAAGCAAGCGCAGGCAGCGAAAGGAACGTGTGGCAAACCTGTCCCACTCACCCTTTCCTTCAACGACTGTCTGTCCCACCTGTGACAGGGACTGTGGTTCTCGTATTGGACTGTTCAGCCACCTAAGGACTCATTTTAAGAGTGGAAGCAAGTCTTCCTCGAGTCCGAGCGACTGCCTATGATGATGATGATGATGAGAATACGATGGGGACCTGATGAGGACCCTCCTTCGCCAACTTGCTCTGTGACACTGTATTTACAAAGGCAGTGTATTGGCCGACAGATCCCAGGGGCGTAGTGTGTATGGAATCGTTCCTGGGATCACGTGGGCCTGGTGGTCCAATTAGTGGAAGTGCTGAGTTTGCTACTACACTTCTTGTCATTGAAGAGCAGGTTATAGACAGAGAAGTTAATGGCCCAAAACTGACCGCAAGTTAAAAATATGCTGCTCTGTGTCTCTCACTTTGGATGTATTTACAGAATAATTATTAGGACTAGGAGAACAAATTGTTCCAAAGTTCTCTCTCGCACATAAATATGACAGAGCTCTAACAAATATCTGAAAATGTGGGATTAGTTGTTGTAAAAACACAGAAATAGTGATTACAGAGTTCTTCGCTGATATTAAAATAATCTGCACTGATGTTATAGTAATATGATTGCGTTAGTAGCCTGGATCTGAGAAATCCGTACATTCATCATTGGAGATGTTTTGGACAGATTTGCAATTCATTACTTCACGTTCCGGAGCTAACAGAATGCTTAACTGTCTCTATCTAATCCTCTTACGCTGATGCAATCAAGCTCTGTGCCATAAAACTTATGTACTTAATTGCTGGGCAGTTGGTGAGCAACTCTGCAACAGAAATTGGGATTTCCAAGGCAGAGGGGATGATCTGTCAAGTTCTAACTTGAAAGATTGTAAGTTTGGGATTTAGTGCAAGCGCATGTGGAAATTCCGAACTTGCGGTCCATTTCAAAGGCAGTATGACGAAATACGTCATCATACCCACCGCAAATTTTGGCCCAATATATTTATCTATGTTAATATTAATAATTTTTTTAGTAACACTATTACATTCCAATAGTTGAGCATCATCTTCGATATTGAGGCAAAATAATAATTTAATATTTCTGCCATCTTTCGATCGTTACCTGTGGTATTATCCTGCTTATCCATTAATGGCCCTATTCCCATCCCAACCTTCCTGTTTTTATTGATGTGCCTGTAAAATATTTTACTATTTTGTTTTATGTTCCTTGATAATTTAATTTCATAGTTCCTTTTTTGCCTTACTAATTGGTTTTTTGACTTCTCTCCTAATTTTTTCATATTCTCCCTTATCGTGCACTCCACTGCTATCGATGTACTTAATGTATGCCTCTTTCCTTACCTTCAATGTTCCCTTATAGCTGTATTCATCCATGGAGTCTTATTAGTGTTTAGTTTGTTCTTTCCTTTTAGCAGAATATATTGTTCCGGCACTCTGTTGAACACCATTTTAAATGTTTCCCATTGCTGCTCTGCATTGTTTTTTTCCAATATTGTTGCCCATTTTATTTTCCCAAGTTCTATTCTCAGCCCCTCAAAACCAGCATTTCTCCAATCTATTACCCTGGTTTTCATCATACTTATATCCTTCTCAATTATCATCTTAAAGCATATTATATTATGGTCACTATTGCCTAGATGGTCCCCTACTTTTACTTCTTATCTGCTCTGGCTCACTACTGAACACAGGATCTAATATATAACCATTCTTAGTTACTTCATTAACATATTAACAGAATTATACTTTGTTAATTGCATGGAGATTGTAAAATCCTTGAGCACAAAAGTTTACAGTTTGGAGAGTTTGCAATCCATAAGCAGAGGGGAAAAAGTTAAATTGAATATGTAAGAGAAACACATTTTGAAACATCTAATTATGGCACACACCATCGATGGCGGGGGAAGTGAGAATCTGTCGATCAATGTCACTGAGGGGAAGGATCTCTCTCTCAAGAATCTCTCTCCTCCCCCAAATTAGACTGATTCGTTCAAATTAAAACTGGAATTCTTAGTTTTCATTAACTAACCTGCAATATGTGCTATTGCAGGGAAAACATCCGGGGTTGCAGGCAATTTTACGAGGGGGCGTGTGGTTATGTGTTGCTGTGTGGTGGAGATGAACTGGTTTTAAAAAAAGATCTCCCACCTCCGCAAATATGTGGGTACGAAAAACAAACAGACCCCCTCTTGTTAAAGCAAAAGAGAGAAACAATCTCTGAACAGTGACATTCACCAATGTCAAAAGTTGTGATTGAAATCCCAAATAAGTAGCAAGCGGCTGATGTCAAAAAGAACATTCGTTTGCAATAAGTCCCAATTCACTTGGATGAAGGAAGGCACTTTTCGCCAACCAACACAGTCTGTCGGAGGAGGGTTGGCGCTGGCTTCCTTTGAGTCATTGTGACGTGCCCGGCCAGTCACATGTAACAAGGAGGTACAAGAAGTTAATTTCGTCCAACAGCAGGAGAAGGAACGCACATAAGGGTCAGATACAGCAGCAGAGAGGCAAGGAATTGCAGATCCCTGGTATGTGCCTCTACTCAAATATTGCAACTCACTTTGACTTTTTTTTTAAGTGCATTTTGCAGCTCTTGTGTTGACGCTGTTCATTTTAATTTTTTTGCTCAAACTAGATTCTAAACTTGCCTCGTCTTGGTAACGTGGCACCACGTGTGGCATGTTTTTTTTATATATAAAAGCCACGATTTTAAGTGCAAATTTACGGATGGACGAGATATTCCAAAGTTTCTCTGTCTTTTAAAAGTTTGCGGCAATCTGAAACTTGCAATTCAAGGATGGGGAATTAGCCTGCAACATTCGTGCGGGAATATTGGTATTTGATGGGTGATTGCGTGTCCTTGGCTCTGTTTGGCTTCCCAGTCTGAAAACTCTGGCACTTCAGGCGATTAATCCTCAGCTTGAATAAGGGGCGAGGACAAAGAGAAACTGTCAGTTACAGGCGGTTTGTAACTCACAAACAATCGAGGGAGAGAAAAGTGCAGAGCCAATATAAATAAGTTGGAGATCATTTTGATACTTATTTTCATTGCACTCTGCATTAACTTCCACGTGTCGCTTTTCACGTTTCCCCCCCATCGCTCCAAGCCTCTCGGCTTGACTTGAATCGTGCATTGTGTTCAGCTTGTGGTATGCCATCTTTGTGTTTTCTTGCAGCGTCGGGGAAGTGCGAAAGTTGGGCGCATTAATTTATTTTTTAAAAATCCACTTAAAAGGCTTTAAATTACATTAGATTACGATTATAACTTGTGCATGAATTTAAAATGAGTTTGGAAATGAACAGGTGCGATTAATGGCAAGGATCCAAACCACTCGTGCTTGAACAATAACAGTCACCCGCTCAGTCGCGCTGAATGTCACCTTGTGGGACACAGTTGCTCTTTCAAGAGGCCCTTCCTAACGGCATGTCGTTATTCCATTACACTGCAAGGTATGAGCGATTCCCTTGCTGAAATCTGAGTAACTTCTCAGTCGTCAGTTTTCACTAAATTCTCAAAAGATTTTGGCCTAAATTTGGAAAAATATAAGGACAGTTCCAAACTTCAGTGTCTGTGTAGTTAATTATTTTGCTTTCGCATTTCACAGAAGGTTAATATTTGGGAATGTTCTTCAGACAATTCCAACTTGCGTTTATATAGTGCCTTTTTAATGTAGTAAAATGTCCCAAGGCGCTTCAGCGTAATCAGCCCAAAAAAAGTTGAGACCGAACCACATAAGGAGATATTGTAACAGATGACTAAAAGCTCGGTCAAAGAGGTAGGTTTTAAGGAGTAACTTAAAGGAGGAGAGGTTGAGGGAGGTAATTCTAGAGCTTGGGGCCCGAGGCATCTGCAAGCATTCAATGGTGAGGCGAAGGAATGTCAGGGGTGCACAAGAGGCCAGAATTGGAGTTCTCGGAGGGTTGTAGGGCTGGAGGTTACAGAGATAGGGCGGGGCGAGGCCGAGGAGTGATTTGAAAACATGGGTGAGAATTTTTAAGTTGAGGTGTTGCTGCATCGGGAGCCAGTGTAGGTCAATGAGCACAGGGGCGATGGGTGAACGGGACTTGGTGCGAGTTTGGATATGGGCAGCAGGGTTTTGGATGAGCTCAAGTCTATGTAGGGTGAAAAATTACGTGCATTAACTGTCGGTTACCAATTCTCATTGACGTGACTGGGTAGATGCAGAGAGGGTGTTTCCCCTTGTGGGGGAATATAGAACTAGGGGGTACAGTCTCAGAATAAAGGGGTGCCCATTTAAAACTGAGATGAGGAGGAATTTCTTCTGAGGGTCATGAATCTTTGGAATTCATTGCCCCAGAGAGCTGTGGAGGCTGGGTCATTGAATATATTTAAGGTGGAGATAGACAGATTTTTGAGTGATAAGGGGGTCAAGGGTTATGGGGAGCAGGCAGGGAAGTGGATCAGATCAGCCATGATCTTGTTGAATGACTGAGCAGGCTCGGGGGGGCCAAGTGACCAATCCTGCTCCTGTTTCTTATGTTCAAATCCCTCCGAGGGAGACCAGCCAGAAGAACATTGGAATAGTTGAGCCTGGGGGTAACAAAAGTGTGAATGAATTCGAGTTGTTTTTGTGTTGGTTTGGGGTATCTGAAAATAGGCTGATTTCAGTCACTCAATACTACATCTGTTCTGACATTTGACTTTGTTGCAGCTTTTGTTGTGAGTTTATACAGAGACTGACTTTTCTGCAAGGTCATTTGAATGTAGCCAAGTTTCAGTGCCAAAAATGAACAAGCGGCCACTGCTTGTGTTAAAAGTAGTGTGTGGGTGCAATGAATAACTCCATGCTTACAAAATACACCCTTCTAGGTTCTTTTTGAAAAGCAAACTCGCCGGGAGTACTGGACAGTTCACCTCGTGGACTTGTTTTCAATTCCAGCTCTGACCGATGGGATAAAAGTCCGGTGTGTGTGTGTGTGTGTGTGTGTGCTGGCTGTGAGGGTCTTATGTGAAAGGTGTTGGGCCATTCTCAATCTGGTTCCTAAGGAGGCCGAAGCCCACAGCAAAGAACGATCTTGCTCTCATGGTGGACGGTGTGGCAAATGGGGCATCTATGTCACCCTGGTGAGTGCTCCCCTAGCTGGGACAGAGTAGATGGAGCTTTAAAAGTGGCTTGTAGGGTTAACGGCATTCTTGTGCTACATCAGACTAGCCCATTTGTGTAGCACCTCTTCACAACAGTACTAGAAAGCTTGAGCTAAACTATGATGTGCTTACAAGACCACCATATACAAAACCATGCTTAACCCTACAGTTTTGAGTATTTGTGCTCCTCGGGACGAGGTGCAGTGTTGAAAGTTTTTCCATTTTCCCATATCGGGTATTGCACGTTTGCAGTTCTATTTTAAACTGATAAAGAAAGATCTTGCATTTCTATAGCGCCTTTCACGACCTCAGGATGTCCCAACGTACTTTACAGCCAATGAAGTACTTTTTGAAAGGTAGTCACTGTTGCAATGTAGCAACCTGACTGTTCTGCACCTGGCCCTCACCTGGGGAATGTTTCATGCTGACACCTAGCTCCTGCAATGGAAGAATTCCATTCTCTGGTCTCCATCGTAGACATCCTCGGTGAGCAGAATAAAAAATGCAATACTTTGTAACGGTGTGTATTTTAGCCTGTTTAACGGTGGCTTAAGCACCATTGCAAGCTGCCTTCCTAGCACTATAAAGGTGTCTCTGTAGTTGTGCTGCAGGCTATTTTCCAGCAGAGAAAGTCTATGTGCGGTTTGGTCTAGTTTTTTTTTTAAACTGGCGTCGTGGTTAACAACATTCCTCAGTTAAACCCTCAACAGCACTTAGTCATAGGAGGTGGCTATTTACTTTTGTTTTTAATATCTCAACAAATGTTTTATTTTCAATGTTTCAACAAATCATTTTTTTAATCTAGTAGGACAACATGGCAACTGTACAGCAGAAACTTATCACGCCAGTCTGTCAAGAGCGATCTAATGCTTCAAGAAATAAGGTCACTGTTGTGGGTGTGGGCCAGGTTGGGATGGCCTGTGCTGTCAGCATTCTCCTGAGAGTAAGTTTGGGCCCTCGAGCCCTCTTTTTTTTCTTTAATGTAGTTTCTATCATAGAATCATTGAATCTTACAGCACTGATCTAAGGCATGGTGCAGCATCTGAATTGGAGAAGGATTTATCTTTGCACTGTGTTAACCCGATAATCTGATGGTTACAAATCTGCGGTCCTCAGCATTTCAGCAAATATACTTCTACACTGGGATAAAATCTAATTCAGAGGATTCCAAATTTTAGGCTCACACAAAACAGGAGGAGGCCATTTGGCCCACCAGCTCTTTGAAAGAGCTATCCAATTAGTCCCAATCCCCCACTCTTTCGAAAGTGAATACAGTGCAGCACTTAAAATCCGGAATCCTCGGGACCGAGGCCATTCCGTATTCCGGGCTTTTCCAGACTTACGATTTGCTTTCTGACGTCACAAATACAGAAACACCTGAACTCGGGTTCAGGTATTTCCGGATTTTGGAATGTCAGAAGGAAGGGGTGGTGGGGAATTCCCGCCGAGGAGCTATTCGGGCCGTCGGGTCCTGTCAAGGAGGAAGGAGGTTGTCCGAGGCGAGGCCCGAGGTTGGGCAGCGGCGGATCCCTGAGGTCGGCAGGGTTGTCGTGTCCGGATTCTGGAACATTCCGGATTCTTGACGCTGCACCTGTATTGAATCAGGCAGTGCATCACAGATCATAACCACTCGTGTTTTCAAAAAAAAATCTCTCCTCTCCTCTGGTTCTTTTGCGAAATATCTTAAATCTGTGTCTTCTGATTACCATTTCTCCTCAAAATTTTGAATGCCTCTAATAATTCTCTGCTCTAAGGAGAACAATCCCAGCTTCTCTAGTTTCTCCACATAATATAAGTCCTTCAGTAACTTAATTCCCAGCTAATATTTATTGCCTTTTTTGAGAAAGGGCCTTGTAGAACATTCAATTTCTAATAGAAACAGATATTATCTTGGACTAAGCTTGCCTCTCATTGCAAATCTTTGGGAGTTTGCTATGAATGGAGTGATTAATATAATGGGGGCAGTGGTGGGTTTTCTGACATACTAAAACATTTCTGTTGGACACTGTTCCCAATACCTAAGCTGTCCATGTTGGGGTGGGGAGAGGACACCATTATAATAAGGCTCCACTTCTATTCTCAGGAACTTACCGATGATATTGCCTTGGTTGACGTTCTGGAAGACAAACTGAAAGGCGAAATGATGGATCTTCTTCATGGTAGCCTGTTCCTCAAAACTCCGAAGATTGTGGCTGACAAAGGTAGCTCGAGTCTTTGTGCTATCATATGAATGGCAAGAAATAATTTGCTATTTTTTGGGGTGTTCTGAAGTGCAGGGACCAAGGGTTTTAAAAGTCATGTGCATTAACTTTGAAAATTGTCGTCCATTTTTTATATTGTTGAACAATAAGGGAGTCAAGGGTTATGGGGAGTGGGCAGGGAAGTGGAGTTGCCAAGATCAGATCAGCCACGATCTTATTGAATGGTGGAGCAGGCTCAAGGGACAAAATGGCCTACACTTGCTCCTATTTCTTAGGTTCTTATTGGCCAGGCCTTGCTCTTGTAATGTAACTGTCTGATTTCCCGTTTGTACAGATTATGGAATAACTGCTAATTCTCGGATAGTGGTTGTTACTGCTGGAGCACGTCAACAGGAGGGTGAGAGCCGACTGAATCTGGTCCAGAGAAATGTGAACATCTTCAAATTCATCATCCCCCAGATTGTAAAATACAGCCCCAACTGCACGATCATTGTGGTTTCCAATCCAGGTGACTGGCAAATTTTTACTGGCAAATTTTCTTCCAAGTCTGGCAGCTATAACCTTCAACAAGAACTACTTTTATATAAGACCGGAAGGACTTGCATTTAAATAACATCTTTCAGGACATCGCAGAGTGCTTCACCGCCACTTTTTGAAGTGTAGTTACTGTTGTAATGTAAGGAAACACAGCAGGCAAATTGCACGTAGCAAGATCCCACAAACAGCAATCCGATAAGTAACCAGATAATCTGTTTTTAGTGATTTTGGTTGTGGATAAATGTTGGCCAGGACACTGGGGAGAACTCCCCTATTTTTCTTCCGAATAGTTGGGATCTTTTACATTCAAGACATCGGTTTAACATCTCATCCACTGACATTGCGGCACTCCCTCAGAAGTGCACCAGTCTAAATTTTGTACCCAAGTTTCAGGAGTGGGACTTGGAATAGAATCAGAGAAAAATTATGACACAGAAGACGGCCATTTGGCCCATCATGCCTGTGCCGGTTGAAAAAGAGCTACTCTGCCGAATCCCTCCTTCCAGCACTAGGTCTGTAGTCCTGTAGATTATGGCTCTTTAAGTGCACATCCAAGTACTTTTAAAATGTGATGAGGGTTTCTGCCTCTGCCACCCTTTCAGGCAACGAATTCCAGCCCCCCACCACCCTCTGGGTGAAGAAATGTTCCCTCATCTCCCTTCTAATCCTTCTACCAATCACTTTAAATCTATGCCCCCTGGTTATTGACCCCTCTGCTAAGGGAAATAGGTCCTTCCTATCCACTCTATCTCGCCCCCTCATAATATTATACACCTCAAATAAGGTCACCCCTCAGCCTCCTGACTTGAACCCACAAGATTTCTGCCTTGGAGGTAAGAGTGAGCCAAGGCCGACGTTGACCATATGTATCTTTAGCAAGAGTGGGCCTGGGATTTTCCCCGTCAGCACACTGGGAGGACACACACTGGGAAATTCCACAACCTCCTCCCTTGCTCACAGTTCTAATCACTAATTGTGTTTCTACCCCAAAGAGAAATAGCCTATTAGAATAGTTAAAATAATTAATTAACTCTGTGGTTGAATTGCTTTGTTGAATCATGCTACATTGTTGCATGTGCTCTAATTATTAAACCATTTGAACTTCGAAGCACTCATGTGTTTTTGTTTTTTCTGGGTTCTAGTTGACATTCTGACTTACGTAACTTGGAAGATCAGCGGTTTCCCAAAGAACCGCGTGATTGGCAGTGGCTGTAACTTAGATTCTGCCAGATTCCGGTACCTCATGGCTGAGAAGCTTGGTCTCCATCCATCTAGCTGCCATGGGTGGGTGCTCGGTGAACACGGAGATTCCAGTGGTAAGGCTAAATGGTTAAATCAATTGCTGCACGTAACAGAAATCGCGCACATTTTTAGCTATATCAAACTGAATCGATTTTAACCCTACCATTCGGGCGGGTGGGCAGTTAAAACCAAGCGAGTTATTTATCAGCTGAGGTCTCCCCAGCACCAGACTCTTCTTTTTTTTTTTTCTTCCTCTCTTTTCTCCCCCCCACCATGTCCATCCCTCCTGTGAGGCCCTCCCAGAGCCGCCACCTACCCACAACTTGCTTGTGTGTGAGTTGTCCTTTTGGTGCCAGCCGGCAAATCCCACCTGCTCGAACTTCCTCTATGATCCACCTGCCCATTTTGGGTGGGCAGTTGATTGGAGGAGGCATTCAGGTGAGGCCTGGGAGTTTATTTAAAAAAAAACCTGGGCATCAAAATTTAGGCCAACAAATGCAATTTTGCATTTTCCCTGCCCTTCCCACCCTAAACCACTCTGGTTTAAAATTGACTGTGTGGCTTTAATGCCATTTAATATATGAATTTAACTTTTAAGGCGCTTTGGGAGTGAATTTGGCATTGCTGTAAAACAGTTAGTTTGTTGTTGAGCTTTGGTGCAAGGCATGTGCTTTGTTGATTAGTTCCGTATTAACTGCATATTTTCATTTGCTCACCAAACACTTCTGATGTTTGAGTTGGAGGCAGCATGCGATATGCAAACTACCATTTGCATGAAAGTATTAAAATCAAAGCGAATTGTGTCATTGAATGTGACGTGTAATATGTACCATTATACTTTTTAAACACGTGACACTGAATAATCTGCCACATGCTGCAACTGAGTGGCACTTTGCCAGTGGATCTCTGGAGTGACATCACAAGAACTGTCTACATTCAGCTGCTTTGCGTTTGCAGTTCCCGTTTGGAGTGGTGTCAACGTGGCAGGAGTTGGTCTGCAGCAGTTGAACCCTGCTATTGGAACTGCCCAGGACAAGGAGAACTGGAAAGATGTCCATAAAATGGTGGTGGAAAGGTACAAAATGAAGTCTTCTGAAATGATCAGCATAAGACCGTGTTGGAAATGTATTGGCTGATGGCAGTGTCCAGATGTTTCTTGAAATTGTATGGCTCTTTAGCCAGGCAACACAGAAATATGAGTCTGGATATGAGCGAGATTTAGAAAGTAACATTTAAAATGTATTTGAGGAACCAATATTATTAGTATCTGTCAAATGGTAGCAACTTTTTTTTGTTAAAGGATGCAGTCTAGTACAATATGACATTAAGAGCTTGTACTTGTATGGCGTCGTTCATGTCCCAAAGTGCTTCACATCTAATTAAGTAGTTTTGAAATGTAGTCATTGTTGTAATGTAAAGAACATAGGAACATTCAGCCCCTTGAATCTGTTCCGACGTTCAGTTAGATCACGGCTGATCTGTACCTCAACTCCATTTACCTGCCTTTGGCTCCATATCCCTTAATGCCCTTACCCAACAAACATCTATCGATCTCTGTCATGAAAGCTCCAATTGTACCCCAGCATCCAAAGCTTTTTGGGAGAAAGAATCCCAGATTTCTACTACTGTTTGTGTGGAAGAAGTGTTTCCTGATTTCTCTCCTAAATGAGCTATAATTTTTAAGATTATGTCCCTACGTTCTTGATTCTCTCAAATGTAGCAGTCAATTTGCACACATCAAGGTCCCACAGAGAATAAAGGTTTCCGTTCATAAGAGACCTCAGTCTGTTTATGGAATATGTAGTCAAGCTCATGAAATGAGTAAAGATATTGGGGAGGGACTAAGTATTGCTAGTGTGAAGATCAAAATGCTACTCAATATCTAGACTCATTATGACCGATTTTCAATAGAAAAATGGTGGAAGTTTACAGCACAGGAGACTGCCATTTGGCCCATCGAGTTATGAATAGTCCAAAAGGACCTAGCTAACAGTAATGAGGTAATCTGAATGTTGACAGCTGAAACTGGCAATATTGAGAACTTGTCTCCTACAAGTTTTGAATATTTTACTTCAATTGATACAATATATAATGAAGTATTTAAAAACATCCACCATGACGAACAATATCAATGTCATTTATTGATTGTACAGACTACCTGTCACTTGAATAGACAATGTGTTTTTATATATTGAATAATGCAGTGAAGTATCATTGAATCCAGTTTGTGCTGTTAATGAAACTTGTATTAAGAATTTCTCTCATTTTCAATTGAGGCTGTTCAGAACATAAGAACATAAATATGAGCAGAAGTAGGCCATTTTGCCCCTCGAGCCTGCTCAGTCATTCAATAAGAACATGGCTGATCTGATCTTGGCCTCAACTCCATTTTTCCTGCCTGCTCCCCATAACCCTTGACTGACTGCCCTATCATTCAAAAATCTGTATCTCTACCTCAAATATATTCAATGACCCAGTCTCAACAGCTCTCTGAGGCAGAGAATTCCAAAGATTCACAACCCTCTGAGAGAAGAGATTCTTCCTCATCTCCGTTTTAAATGTGTGACCCCTTATTCTGAAACTATGCCTCCTAGTTCTAGATTCCCCCCACGAGGGGAAACATTCTCTCTGCATCTACTCTGTCCAGCCCCCTCAGAATCCTATATGTTTCAATAAGATCACCACATTCTTCTAAACTCCAATGAGTATAGGCTCAACCTTTCTTCATATGACAACCCCTTCATCTCCGGAATCAACCGAGTGAACCTTCTCTGAACTGCCTCCAATGTAAGTATATCCCTCCTTTTAAATAAGGAGACCAAAACTGTAAGCAGTACTCCAGGTATGGTCTCACCTCTACAGTTGTAGCGAAACTTCCCTACATTTATACTCCATCTCGCTTGCAATAAAGGCCAACAACATTCCATTTGCCTTCCTAATTACTTGCTGTACCTGCATACTAACTTTGTGTTTCACGTACAAGAATCGCACCCCCCCCCTGTTATCAGATATATAACATGCCTGATATAAACTCTGCTCTTTGCTAGTGCTTATGAGGTGATTAAATTAAAGGGATACACTAACTGGGCTATCGGCCTCAGTGTCGCTGAATTGACTGAATCCATGCTGAAAAATCTGAAGAGGGTTCACCCAGTATCTACCATGGTGAAGGTATGAAATGTTACTGCATTAACTAATTGATTTATTTTGTATATTACCTGATTTATTGAAAATTAAGTAACACTCTCTTTGAGGGTGCTTAAGGAGATTTCCATACTGACATCTCCATCTATTAGATACTGAATTTTGTATCGTACATATTTAGTGTATGTCAAAATGTTAGCGGGTAATCGTGCTGAAATGATTCCTTTACTACTGTAGTTTGTCACAATTGAGGCTTTTAGTGAAGCTTTTCTTTCTACAGTCATGCAATATTTCCTGTTCTCCACCCCTTTCCCCACAAATAGGAGTTGTATGCAGTATGTGCTTTCTCCTTCTGCAATTATGTGGTCTGTTCAAACAAAAAAAGGCTCAATAAATTATGTATTGGATTTAACCCATGGCCCTTTTTAATCTGTGTATCCATTTCAACTTGGCTCCTGCTATCTCTTCAGTGTTAGTAAACTGATATCGATACACAGTTTAAGAGGACTACATATTAAAATTGGTCTGGGTTCGTTACAAAGTGTAAACGCACGAAAAAGCAGTATTATTAGCCAAATAATAGAGTACAGGAGAATGTTGACATGCATGCAGGAATGAAACCAGAATTAATTACCATCAATTATTCAGAAATATTTTAAAGCTTTGGTTAAACTGAGTCTCGTTTAATGCACATGATGGGAAAACATACGTCAAAATGCTCCTCTTCCTCACTTGATAATTGAACGTTTTGTCCAACTATGTGTCACAGGATCTTTTCCCCCAAGGTAGCCAAAGATGTAGCTTTTAACCTCTGGCGTTTCTTGATGTCTGATTTGCAATCAGTGGAACAATACAGTTTTGGCACACTGCAATGCTTTTTTAAAACATTAAAATTATATGTAGCACATATCGAGTGAGGGGAAACCATAAATGCTGTGACCATTTTGACAGTCTGAAATCCGATTGCAAGCGCTTCTAGATAATGATGGTATGTATTTAAATATGCACCTGTTCTCAAGCATTTACAGATCTTTTCACCAGATTTGGCATGATACACCTTTCAAAATACATTGGTATAAAATCATGAGTATTTTAAATTAGTGATCTAATCTTACCAGAGTCACGCCATGCAACATGCCACATTTGTTTTCATTTTTGGGATGACGGCCTCACTGGATATTGTATGCATAGTCAGATGCTGGTTCAAAGGAAAGGAATGTCCTCTTACAGGACTGGGAGAAATATCTAGTGGAAACCTAAAACCATAGCAGGTAACTTAAATCTAACGAGCACTGTTTCTTCAAAGATAGTTCAGTGGGTACGGTAGTGTAGTTATGTTACTGAACTACTGTAATTGGCTTACTTGAATCACAGACAGCAGGGGAATAAATAGGCCATAACACTTGGGCTGTAAACTGCAAATAAGATTTATTAAACAGAGTATTAGATAGCAGAAGTTCAATTCATCAGATTTTTATTTGATTGCAGAACTTTTAACTTGTATCTCCTCGGGCACAGAACTATAAGATGCAGCCCTTTGATAATTCTCAAAATTACAGGACCTGAACCAGTATTTGAAGTGTAACTTGTACGTGAGCTTTAATCCACCACGCCATTTCTAAACTCTTATCTCAATGGGCTTATAAAACTAAAGAATTGACAGAAAATGGCCAAATGCATCTCTTTGCCTGGGAGGTACTGTTGATTAATCCCTACCCTGAGAAGCAGCCAGTGAGATCTACCCTGCCTCACGGGACTGGGTTAGTGAGATCACAGTAGCTCTTCAGGCTGAGGATACAATGGATGGCTTTTGTGCAAAAAAAATAGTTGACTGTTATCTAAGCCATTAGGGATGACTATGCGTATCTCTAAGAATGACATCATCATCGGCAGTCCCTCGGAGTCGAGGATGACTTGTTTCCACTCTAAAAGTGAGTTCTCAGGTGGCTGAGGAATCCAATGCGGGACCTACTATCTCTGTCACAGGGACGGCAGACAGTGGTTGAAGGAAAGGGTGGTCGGGAAGCCTGGGTTGACGCATGCTCCTTCCGCTGTCTACACTTGGTTTCTGCTTGTTCTCGGCGATGGGACTCTAGGTGCTCGGCGTCCTCCCGGATGCTCTTCCTCCACTTTGGGCAGTCGTGGGCCAGGGATTCCCAGAAGTCGGTGGAGATGTTGCACTTTGTCATGGAAACTTTGTGGGTGTCCTTGAAGCATTTCCTCTGCCCACCTTGGGCTCGCTTGCCATGTCGAAGATCCGTGAGGAATGTTTGCTTTGGGAGTCTCATGTCAGGCATGCGGACAATGTGCCCCGCCCAATGGTGCTGATTGAGCGTATCCAATGCTGGGGATGTTGGAGATCCTGCAAATCCATTGGCAGGACAGACTCGCCAACATCCCCAGGAATGACTACGCGTATCTCCAGGGACAGTTACGTGTCTCTAGGAATGGTTGTGTATAAATATCTAAGGATGGTTGTGTGTGTATCTTGAGGAAGGACTATCTTGAAATATTCAGATCTGAGATGCCCTGCTGTAGACTGACTTGATTCAGAATCGTCGAGTGGATTATTTACTGAAGGACAAACTGGACCCCACCCCTCCCAGACATACAGGATTTTCTTCCAACCAGATGATATAAAGCTCCACAAAGCATGATTAAAACGACTAGCTCATAAGTAAGTAATAAAAGGTACAAACTTTGACCAGAATTATGACATTTCCCCCATCAGTCACAAGATGAAGGCAGAATTGTGTCCATTGTATTTAAGATTCAAAGACATACTTCAGACTGTACTTGGAGCTATTTACCACTGCTCTCTGAGTACTTGTATAAAAGTATGATCAGCTCAACATTTATACTTTGTATCTGACCACATATTTTGGCTGAGGTTTGAGTGTTGCAGCCAAATGATCTGCTTCCAGCAGAAAGTTTTCCCTACTTGATACAATATAACCCACATGCGTACTAGGAACGTAGAAACAGCAGTAGGCCATTTAGTTAGATTATGGCTGATCTGTATCTTAACTCCATCTACCCACCTTGGTTCCATAACTCTTAATACCCCATCAATTGAATGTTTTAAATTTTCAATTGATCCCCTAGCCTCAACAGTGTTTTGTCAAGAACTGTTTACTAGTATCACCCCTGAACAGCCTAGCTCTAACTTTACAATTATGCCCCCTTGGTCTGGACTTCCCCCACCAGAAGTAATAGTTTCTCTCTATCCATCCTATTCATTTAATCATCTTAAACATCTCAATTAGCTGACCCCATCATCTTCTATACTCAAGAGATGATATGCTTAGTCAATGCAACCCATTCTCATAATTTAAACTTTTTAGCCCTGGTATCATTCTGGTGAACCTGCACTGCACCCGCTCCAAGGTCAGTATATCCATCCAGAGGTGCAGTGCTTGAGATGTGGGTCTGACCAGAGCTTTATATAACAAACATAACATCCACCCCTTTGTATTCAGGCCCTTGAGATAAATGCCAACATTCCATTTGTTTTTTTAAATAACTATTCTACCTGTCCACTAGCTTTTAATGATCGGAGTAACTATTTGTACTAAGTCTCTTCTGTGCATGCGTCACCTGACACTTGCGCAGAAGCGAGAGTTAGGACAAATGTCACCGACTCCCCCCCCCCCCCCAGTCAGCGCAATTCCTGTTAACCCTTTTCTGCACATGCGTCCAACACCACGTTGTCTCCTCTGAGCAGCCAAATGGATCTACCGAGCCTCCTACAGCGCCAAGGGAGAGAGCGCTTGGGGGATGCGGGGGGGGGGGCAGGCCAAGAAAGCTTGGGATGGGGTGGGGGGGAGGAGAGAAAGAGCGCTTGGGGAGGGAGGGGGAGAAGAGAGAGAGCTTGCCGGAGAAGGGGGTGGTGGTGGTGAGAGCTGGGGGGTTGGAAGAGAGAGAGAACTGGAGGTGGAGGTGGGCAGTGAGGGAGCTGGGGGGAGGGGGAACTCAGGAAGAATGTGATCCATCTTCTCTCCTGCTGCGTGCAAGCTTGGTGCATGTGTTATAAGGGATATCGTTGGAGTAGATGAAATCCAGAAGTCACGATACTGTCAATATTCACGCCCAATAAATCTGTTAATCCGCACACAATGCCCCATCTATGGGGGAGGGTGTAAGGTCTTGCACTTGGGTAAGGGTCTTCAGCTGGCGGAGAAATGCACTTGTGCTGGGGTAATGGACTTCAGCTGGAACTTGGTGGCTTTTGGGGAGATCTATCCTCTGGCTTCTGAAGTCAAAATGGATCGAATTATAAATTGGAAATTCACTCAGGACTTGGGCTGGGCGGTTCCAGTTACACATTCCAGAGGAACATCAGGATGTGGCTTATCCTCCAAGGGGACCAATCCATAATGGGTCTGGAGAACCAACCAGAGAAACAGCTGCATTTCAGTTAGTACAAATAGACTCATCCTTTAATGATTAAATGTAAACTTTTTTCAGATTCACAATTCTTTTGCCATTAATTCAGTGACAATGATTCAATAATTAAGTTCTTTGACATCTTAACAGGATGGGCTAATTAATCAACAGGAAAAATAGGTGGGGTGTGCAATGGGTAGCTGATATCACCCATTTTACCACCAGAAGTAAAAACTACCCCCCAATACTTCACGCCTTCAATTGGAAGGCGTCTCAGTTGATCTCAGCAACTGATGTTCCCGGGAGTGCAGGCATGGAGGTGCTTGTGAACAGAGCTCTGTGCTTTTACCAGCCGTTTCGATCAGCAAAGCACTCCATTGACTGTCTCTTAAGAGGAGGGTGTTGTTTTCAAGCACTTGCTCTGCAGGGGTCCTTCCATCTGCTGTGTGTCTCCTGTGAATTGACAGGGAAGTGACAGCAGCCTTAAGACTCTGAAAGTGAGGTCTTGGTTGTGCAATCTGGTGAGTGGGCTTGGCTCTTTTGGACTGTCCTATGGTTTTGCTCACCATCCGAGCTGTCAATTTGTCTCTTGGATACCAGCATTCAAGCAGATCAGTTAAACACACAACTTGTACCTTTTTTAGTTGGTGAGAATAATGCGTGTTTAAATGGGCTTTACTGTATATACATCGTGAGAACACCACAGCAGGTCGGAGCTATAAATCGAGCTGGAGTGTCTGGCCAGGCGAAGGTGTGGCGAATGAGGGTACCGGGCCCAGGGGTAGCATAGGCCTGCCCACACTGTGATCAGTGTGCGCACTAGGTCCGTGCAGCAGAGCAGGTCTCCAGATGGCCTGGTTCAACTCTTGCCACTGGATAAAGGCCTAGCTCTGTCAAACCCGTGTGGTGGCTGATGTGCAACAGTCACCACACGTTTAAAAAAAAAAAATCCACGCACAGGCATCTTCCACCCCTGGAGTTCAGGACTGGAACATCGGGTCCTTCATTGAAACATCTGTGAACTCTTGTGAAAGCCAGTCATCCTCGTTCGAGGGACTGCCTATGAAAAATGTATATGCAAAGAATTTTTTTTCTGCCTGTACCTAATGCACTGCAATCTTGTGTCTTTAACCCCAGGGCATGTATGGCATAGAGAATGAGGTCTTCCTGAGCCTGCCCTGTGTCCTGAGTGCTGATGGTCTGATTGACGTCATCAACCAAATGCTGAAAGACGATGAGGTGGCCCAGCTGAAACAGAGTGCTGAGACCCTCTGGAATATTCAGAAGGAACTGAAGGATCTGTAATTTTGAGGCAAACTGCAATGCTCTTTCACCTGAAGCAGCAAATCAGCCACTTGCAGCAGAGAGTATCAGGATCTCTTGTACATGACTTGCAGTGAGAGTGGTGGTGTTACCATGTATACCTAAAGCAGTACAAATGATATGGCTATCACTTATAACAAATAAAATGTGTAAACCTTCTGTTTGTCTTTCAACAACTTCAAAAATATTGACGTCCTTATCATACTTCAAGCAATTTCGGTAGGTAAAGGTCCATATTATTATTTTCACATTGACTAGCACAGACCAGGGAGGCCATTCGGCCCATCTCGTTCATCCTTCCCCAAATCAATCGCAGCAACTAACAGCCTATGGAATGTCTCCAGAGCTTTGCCGCCACGCCCCAACCCAGCCATAAGAACACAATAGGAGCAGGAGTTGGCCATTTGGCCCCTCAAGTCTGCTCCACCACTCGATAAGATCATGGCTAATCTGACCTTGGCCTCAACTCCACTTCCTGGCCTGCTCCCCCTGGCCCTTGACTCCTTTATCACACTCAAATCTGTCTATCTCCACCTTGAGTATATTCAATAACCCAGCCTCCACAGCTTGCTGGGGTAGAGAATTCCAAAGCTTCACGACTCTGAGAAGAAATTATTCCTCCATTTCTGTTTTAAATGGGCAATCCCTTATTCTGAAACTATGCCCCCTAGTTCTAGATTCCCCCATGAGGGGAAACATCCTCTCTGCATCTACCCTATCCAGCCCCCTCAGAATCCTATATGTTTCAATAAGATCACACCTCCTGCTTCTAAACTCCAATGAGTATAGGCCCCAACCTGCTCAACCTTTCTTCAAAAGACAACCCCCTGTATAAATTGCACATTTTGTGTGAAGAAATGCTTCCTGATAGCAGTTCCATCTGTTGCTCTGACAAAATTTTGTTTATTCTATAGTCACGCATAGAATCATACAGTGCAAAAGGAGGCCATTCAGCCCATCGTGCCTGTGCTGGCTATTTGAAAGAGCTATCCAATTAGTCCTGCCTTCCTGCTCTTCCCCATAGCCCTGTAAAATTGTACTTCTGAAATATACATCCAATTCCCTTTGGAAAGTTACTATTGAATGTGATCCCACCACGCTTTCCGGCAATGAATCTCAGATCATCATAACTCACTGCATTTAAAAAAAATAGTCGATCTTCCTCCTGGTTCTTTTGCCAATTATCTTCTATCTGTGTACTCTGGTTACCAGTCCTCCTGCCAGTGGAAACAGTTTTTGCTTATTTACTCTATTAAAATGCTTAATAATTTTGAACACCTTCATTCAATTTCCCCTTTAACTGTGGAAATATGCAGGCTATGGCAACATAAAATGGAAAGACCCCTGAGAGTAAGGTTAAGGTGCCTTGAACATAAAATGAATTACCAACAAAATGTAATCAATGGGACAGAATATACTAATCAGCAGGGTACAGACAAAATGTAATCAAGGAAATAGGACAGATTGTAACTAGAGTAACCCAATCACCAGGGCACAGACAAATGTGTAGTCAAAGGAGATGGGCAAGATTATAGAATAGTATAAACCAGGAGGGGAAACCCCACCTAGGTAACGAGAACCTTGGACCAACACTCGACAGAAGCAGGGACCAGGGGAGAGACCCTTGAAAGAACAGTGTCAGGACCGGATTGATCACTCAGCAACGTATTGGGTAACTATGAGAGTTAGTATTTTGAGCGGAAAGGAACACCCTTTGGAACTCCTTTTCTGCAGAGTTAAATAGAGTATAATAGTGAGCCTTGTACTTTTTCTATATTAAACGAACATTAATGGTACTGTCATTTGTCTAGTGTGTAATTTGGTATTTAACTCAGGAACGGTCACAGGCAACTACTAGTCACACGACTAGCGAAATTGCTGCTTGTGAAACGTTGGTGACCCAGATGGGACGATTTTGAGTTAAAATAAATTAAAATGAGAAAGACAGAAGGGAAATGACAGGAAAAGGTGGAACCTCCCAGTTGTGGGAAGTGCAATTTAACCAGACCCTGATCGAAAATGTCAGGGGATGGCTTGAAGCAATGAGCTCCCCTGGATTTCCCGGAGGAGACTCATTCTTTGACAAAACTAAAAAAGAAAAGAAGCGGGAGTCTAAATGTGTCTTAATGGCAGCATGTTATGCAGAATTACTCAAGCAGAGAGACCTTAACAAAACTTTACAAAACCAATGGGAGCACGAAAAATCAGGACGTTAGACAGACGTAGGAAAATTGACAGACGAAGTTGAGGGATTGAGGCTTAAATTGGCAGAGCAAGCTAATCAAATTGAGATGCTCCAAAATGATTAAAATACTCCATACGTTACATCTGACCTCTAGCATAGCTATGGCAGAAAATAACAAGCAAAATGAAGAGAAAGTGAGGCACAGAGGCTCAAAACCAAGTATATGATTTAGAAAACAAACGCGAATTAGCAGCTGGCCTTGGATTCCTTCAAGCGGCTCACATGACCGATAGGGAAAACAGAGCAGACCATACTCAGTGCAAGAAAACTATCAAAGAATTAGAAAGCCAATTGATTGTGCAAAAGGGTGTTATGCATGCTTTTGGGGAAGATGGCCCCAACTAAATAAGGGTAACCCAGAGTTGGGGGATGTAAACTTGAAGCAGATCCTCAGTAGCTGCAAAAGCAGTTTTAAAAATCTGAAAGCTGACAGCAAGAGTTTTCAGGAAACAATGAAACAAGGTGAGCAGAAGGACCCTGCGGGATCCAAAAGGAAGCACAAAGCATAGCAATGTATATTTGTGGTTCAGGGAAGCATTGTGTTTACGGTAATAAGCATTTTGTTTAAGAGACGACAAAAATAGAAAAGCATTCCTATGAATCTAAGAAAATAGAACATAGAATTTGCTACTATGGATGTTTGAAAAGTTATGAAATGTATTGTGTGTGACGCTTCAGTCAGTGTGAATGGTAAAGTCAAAAACAATGTAGATGTTTATTTGTCTGTGTGTCTAATTTTCAACTGGCACTGATTAGTTTGAAATTGGTTTGAAGTAATTTAGAGTTATTGAAGTTAATTAACCTGTGAAAATCAAACTTTCATTATGGCCATGGTGGAATTTTGGTTGGTTTAAATTGTGTGAAAAACCTCTAGTTCCAGACATGAGGCAATCACATATATTTGGTATTTTAAAATAAAAATGTTCTGACCAATTCCAGAATCTGTGACCAGT
Organism: Pristiophorus japonicus; assembly: GCF_044704955.1. Classification (NCBI taxonomy): domain Eukaryota; kingdom Metazoa; phylum Chordata; class Chondrichthyes; family Pristiophoridae; genus Pristiophorus; species Pristiophorus japonicus. Next base: position 66,617,542 of record NC_091989.1, on the reverse strand, counting down.
GGAGAAAAGGGAGGGAATGCTATTATGCGTGGAGTACAGAAGGATAGCAATGAATGCTATTGGTATGCTTGGTGTTGCTTTACAGATTGTTGGTACTATTGTTGTGTTTGTCAAACTTTTAAAATGCGAAAAAAAGGAAGATAACTCTCTGCACCAGACTTCAGAAAGCAACATCTTTTTGCAGAGTTGAATGTAAATATTTTGAGCATTTTAAAATTTTAAGTTTCGAATTTGAGTGGATGTTTCCCTCAGTATCAAAAAGGGGATCAGGATTGATGAATTAACCCATTGGGCTAGCACAAAAAAGCCACAATGCAGTTTCTGTATTTTTTTCTTCCAAGCAGGACTACTGATGCGTCGCAGCACGGTGACAAAAAATGAACTTAAGACTTTGCTTTAAAAAAAATGCTTGGAATTAAGCTGATAACACAGGCCTCTCGGGGGGTACTGTTACAGCACCATCATGACAAACTCCAACCCGTAGCTTATGCCTCACACGTCATAACACCAGTGGAAGCGACTTTCCAGCCCTGTGAGAAGAATCTTCTCAGTGTCTTCTGGGCGGTACATAAATTCTCCCCCATAATTGGACTTAGCCCCTTATTATCTTAATGTCACACACCCCCATCAAAATGCTGATGGACGGAAATCTCAAGGAAGGTTCAGTCAGTTCCCAGGGAATCGCACGATGGACCCTCCTTCTCCAAGGACGGGACATTGCAGTCCAGTACCTGCCCAAGATCACTAATCTAGCTCAAAATATGTTGTACCCCGGTGACCCACAGCAGTGCGAGATTCTGACTTCAGGTACCTTAAATGGTCCCTTTCAGTCAGAAAGGGAGGGAGGGAGGGAGGGAGGAAGAGACAACAGTCACAAAGTCAAATTTAAAATCCACATTTACGTGGATGGCTCTTCCGCAATTATAAACGGGCTGCAGTGCACAGGATTCTCAATAATAAAAATGACTCCGGACGGCAAACAGGCTTTAGAACAGACGGCAATTAAATTAGAAAGAGTAAAGGAGCTCAAATTGAAGAACTAAGCGTGACCACCTACGTAGTCATACACCCAGAAGACTACCCGACGCCTGTCCAAATTTATTCCGATAGCAGTTACACATGTAACAGTCTGACCGACTTCCTGCCCATCTGGCAAGCTAGAGGTTTCACCTCTGCAGACGGAAGGCTGCTAGCTACAGCCCCACTTTTAAAATTGATTTTTGATGCAGCCACCTCAAACCAAGGTCTGTACGTCATAACCAAAGTCAAAGCACATGTTAAGAATACCCCCTTAGGGAACCGAATGGCGGACGAACTCGCAAAGGAAGCAGCCTGTACAGGTTTCCTATGGGACCCCTTAGAAAAGGTAAAAACCGCACCAATGGCACCAGTTGCTGTTACCCGCCCTATACTGGATGTGGCAACCAGTCAGGCTACAGACCCCGTTCTTAAAAACATACAATTAGGAAACCCAGGTCCAAAACCATACCTAGGACAAAATTTACAGCTCCATGACGAAGTAGTACTTAAAGACGGCCAATATGTAGTCCCGGTGTCAGAAAGGGGAGAACTGATTTACCAATGCCATGATATTAATGGGCATCAAGGAATAGATAAGACAACAGCCAAATTGAAGTAGCTATACTGGTGGCGTGGAATACAGCAAGAAGTGGAAGGATATGTCAAAAACTGTCTGGTATGTGCTCAGAACAATCCAACACAGTACAAAAACCAGGCAGAATTAGCACAGACTAGACAGGGCAAGGGCCCTTGGACTCAACTTCAGATAGACTATGCAGGACCTTTACCCACCTGCCTCGGTGGTAAGAAATACATCCTAGTAGTGGTGGACGTATTCTCCAAATGGATCGAAGCATTTCCAACTAACAATAATTCGGCTGCCACAACCGCAAAAATACTGATGGAAGAAGTGTTCTCCCGATGGGGATTGCCAGAGGGCATCGATTCTGACCAGGGAACATATTTCACGGGACAAGTTATGCAGCAGGTCATGCAATTGGCAGGGGTAAAACAGAAATTCCATATCGCCTACCACCCGGAATCAAGTGGAGTGGTAGAGCGCATGAATCGAACATTAAAAACAATGTTACAAAAATTAGTACAGCAGAACCACATGTCCTGGAACAAGGACCTCCCTTATGTATTAATGGCCATCCGAAACACAGTGGTAGCCTCTACAGGCTATTCATCCCACGAGCTAATGACGGGAAGGGTCATGAGAGGTGTTCAAGCCTTCATGGATTAGATTTGAATGAGATCCAGAAAACTTTTCTGTCCTCAGAAAAATACATGTCAGACTTGACCAAGTATTTGGAAGCAGCTGGAATAGCTGCCGCAGTAAAATTGGGAAACAAACATAAACAAAGTAAAGCCTACTTTGATGGAAAGGTACACCCATGGGAACTAAAAATCGGGGACCAAGTAATGGTAAAAGTACAGAACGAAGGAACTTTTCTTGCCCCTAAATATGCAGGACCATTTAGTATAATGGAAAAGGCTAATGCCTCAATGTTCAAGGTCATGGATGACCAAGGGGAGTATAAGTGGCACCACCTTAACCAACCAAAACCCTTTGGGAGTATAAACAGTCACATGTATTACGTCATGTTAGATTCAGGGGAGACCAAGTTCATCCGACCCGACCCAGCAGCTAACCCGATCCCAGCCCAAGGTATAATACCCATCTTGCCACCTACCCAAAATTTAGAGGCCGCAAGTAGTTCAGAGGAAGCCACCACAGAAGGAGGTAGTAATTCAGTAGATAACCAGGTACCTGCCCCAGGGACACCTGATGAAGCCCACGCCTCCCACAATGAAACGGCACCAAGTCCAACCGACAGCTTGTCACAGAATTTCAAAGCTACGAGTCTCACACCTCAAGCCACCCCACTCCCCCGGCCAGGAAAAAGAAATGAGGACGACGGCTCCCAGAGAGAGAAAGGAACACAGTTGCTTGGACTAGAAACCATCCAATACCATTGCCTGGCTCTACCCTGGGTTCGAAGAGATTGAGAAGACCTACTCCGAAAGGAGAGCAATTGATACTATGTTTTATTATCCGACAGGGTGTACCTATATGCCATAAGTAATCCCATACCACCAATCAAAACATTTTCGGGACCCACCCAACGAATAAAGTAATCAGCTGAAATATAGACTCATGATTTTGTGTTTTGTGTGTTTGTTTATTGTAAAGTCCTTACTCTACAGTATGAAACCACACGAGGCACATTCTGGGGACAAGGACACTCTGTGATCTTAACTCTTTATTCACAGGATTCCAAAGACGATGACCCTGCGTGGGACCTCCCTTTTTATACCTGTGTGATCAGGTAAGGAGTGTCTCCCACAAGTTCACCCATTGTGGTCAAGCTGTGCCCCTAGGTTGAGTGTATACAGTAATACAGTGATGTTACATTGTGGTTACATACATGACATCAATTACTGTAATTTGCATTGTAATATATCATTGTGTAAGTGGGTGTCAGGAGTCAGAGGGAAGAGACGGAGAATCCCTTACGAGATATTAAAAATAGTAACAAGGGGATAATCATGGAGAGACTAATTATAGTATGAGTTGATACCTGTTGTACTTAACATAAGTAATATTCAGTTACCCAACTGGTGCCCAGACAATTTAAGGAAATTGTATCAGGACCTGACTTAACTACTTTTGAGACAAGAAATAGGACTGAGGGAAAAAGAAAGTAAGAGTAGGCGGTAAAGGAACATTATAAATGACATAGGCACAGCATAAGGGGCAGGAATGGCCACAGTCAATACCTTAGGTATTACTAATTTGAACGCTAAGAAAGAAGGATTGACTGGACAAATAAAGTAGGTCTGTGCTGGGGCCCCAGCTGTTTACACTGTACATTAATGATTTAGATGAGGGGATTAAATGTAGTATCTCCAAATTTGCAGATGACACTAAGTTGGGTGGCAGTGTGAGCTGCGAGGAGGATGCTGTGAGGCTGCAGAGCGACTTGGATAGGTTAGGTGAGTGGGCAAATGCATGGCAGATGAAGTATAATGTGGATAAATGTGAGGTTATCCACTTTGGTGGTAAAAACAGAGAGACAGACTATTATCTGAATGGTGACAGATTAGGAAAAGGGGAGGTGCAAAGAGACCTGGGTGTCATGGTACATCAGTCATTGAAGGTTGGCATGCAGGTGCAGCAGGTGGTTAAGAAAGCAAATGGCATGTTGGCCTTCATAGCAAGGGGATTTGAGTACAGGGGCAGGGAGGTGTTGCTGCAGTTGTACAGGGCATTGGTGAGGCCACACCTGGAGTATTGTGTACAGTTTTGGTCTCCTAACCTGAGGAAGGACATTCTTGCTATTGAGGGAGTGCAGCGAAGGTTCACCAGACTGATTCCCGGGATGGCGTGACTGACCTATCAAGAAAGACTGGATCAACTGGGCTTGTATTCACTGGAGTTCAGAAGAATGAGAGGGGACCTCATAGAAACATTTAAAATTCTGACGGGGTTAGACAGGTTAGATGCAGGAAGAATGTTCCCAATGTTGGAGAAGTCCAGAACCAGAGGTCACAGTCTAAGGATAAGGGGTAAGCCATTTAGGACCGAGATGCGGAGGAACTTCTTCACCCAGAGAGTGGTGAACCTGTGGAATTCTCTACCACAGAAAGTTGTTGAGGCCAATTCATTAAATATATTCAAAAAGGAGTTAGATGAGGTCCTTACTACTAGGGGGATCAAGGGGTATGGCGAGAAAGCAGGAATGGGGTACTGAAGTTGAATGTTCAGCCATGAACTCATTGAATGGCGGTGCAGGCTAGAAGGGCCGAATGGCCTACTCCTGCACCTATTTTCTATGTTTCTATGTTTCTATGTTTCTATGTAAATAGTTTAAATGATAATCAGAGACAGGTAGTGGAGGAGGAAAAGATGGCGGTAAGCTGGAGAAAAGAATGGTCACCGTATTGGAAAGCCACGTTCAGACTATCAACCAATTAATCAATACTGCCAAGAAAGCAGAGAACCAAATCCAGGCGCAAGTTTTGTGTAATATTTATGGTAACTGGATTATAGAACAATTACGGGAAAACCTGCAGGAAGCCAATGAGGGTAACGTCCCCACTTGGATTAACAATACCCAAATTCAGACTCTGACCTCGAACAAGGAACACCATCCTCTAAATGGATGCCAACTGCGAGAACACTGTAAGGTGTGGTTCAACGAGGAATGCGTTGGGCCAACAGAAACGCCAGCAATTGGAATAATATTGGGGATACCAGTATTCAATAACCAGACCGGCATGACTCTGACGTAAGGAATATCGGAACCATAAAAGACGGAGAATGGATAGGCCTGACCAATATGAAACCATATGCGGTAAATCTACCTACGGGAATGACTGGGACCAGTCTGCACCAATGCAACCGAACTACCCGGACTGTGTTCTGCCCATACAAGATCTATCCTACCAACGAGGCCCAGTGTGGTTTCAAGCACAGCAATGCTTTAAACTGTACTCTGACCATGCAGAATGTGAAGGCCCAAACATTCGTCAGGAGTGCTTATTTGGGAAATGGGATTTATTGTTTCACCGCCACCGAAAAGACATACCATTACAGAACACAAATTTGCTCGATACCCAAACCAAGCTTCTGCACTCACCCATTGATACCTATGAGAACCAGGAACGAAGAAGTTATTAATATCGAAAGAAGAGGACAAGTTAATATCACGGTACAGGAAACCTTGAAAACCCCATTGGAAACTTACTTCGCCCGAAGTGACATCAAGTTACAAAAGGATCACTTAACGGAAATTAAACATAAATTAGATTTGGTCTACAGAATTTACGAAAAAGTGGAAATAAATACCAGAGACATTGAAGCCAAAATTACCCGAATTAAGATCGACACTTGGTGGGACAAGATTTGGAATTGGGGAGAGAATGTGAATATTTATCCCTGGATCAGACTTTTCTCTCATCTTGATAACAATAATTTTCCTAGCCTTGATAATAATGGTAACATATGTGAGAAAGTTGGTATGTAGATTGGAGTACAGCGTTACAAAATAGACAAAGACGAGTCTGTATCGAAGCTGAACCTCTACTGTGAGCAAATCATTAATATATATATAATGATTGAACAAAGGGAGGAACGTGGAAATATGCAGGCTATGGCAACATAAAATGCAAAGACCCCCGAGAGTAAGGTTAAGGTGCCTTGAACATAAAATGAATTACCAACAAAATATAATCAATGGGACAGAATATACTAATCGGCAGGGTACAGACAAAATTTAATCAATGAGACAGAATATACTAACTAATCAGCAGAGTACAGACAAAATGTAATCAATGGGACAGAATATACTAATCTGCAGGGTACAGACAAAATGTAATCAAGGAAATAGGACATTGTAACTAGAATAACCCAATCACCAGGGCACAGACAAATCAAATGTGTAGTCAAAGAAGATGGGCCAGATTATAGAATAGTATAAACCAGGAGGGGAACTCCACCTAGGTAGCGAGAACCTAGGCTGAGAGAACATAGGACCAACACTCGACAGAAGCAGGGACCAGGGGAGAGACCCTTGAAGGAACAGCGTCAGGACCGGATTGATCACTCGGGAACGTATTGGGTAACTATGAGAGTTAATATTTTGAGCGGAAAGGAACACCCTTTGGAATGCCTTTCTGCAGAGTTAAGCAGAGTTAAATAAGAGTATAATAGTGAGTCTTGTACTTTTTCAGTATTAAACGAACATGAACGGTACTGTCATTTGTCTAGTGTGTAATTTGGTATTTAACTCAGGAATCATCGCAGACAAATATTAGTCACACGACTAGCGAAATTGCCGTTTGTGCTAGATTCTGTAAAATTGTACTTCTAAAATATACATCCAATTCCCTTTGGAAAGTTATTATTGAATGTGGTTCCACCACACTTTCTGGCAATGAATTCCAGATCATCATAACTCACTGCGTTTAAAAAAAAGGTCCTCTTCCTCCTGGTCCTTTTGCCAATGATTTCATATCTGTGTACTCTGGTTACCAGCCACCCTGCCATTGGAAACAGTTTTTGCTTATTTACTCTATTAAAATGCTTCATAATTTTGAACACCTTCATTCAATTTCCCCTTTAACCTTCTCTGCTCTAAGGTGAACAATAGCAGCTTCTCTGGACTTTTTGTATCACTGAAGTCCCTCATCCCTGGTAACATTTTAATCAATCTCATCTGCACCCTCTCCAAGGCCTTGATGTATTTCCTAAAGTATGGTGATCAACTTCTCTAGCCTTTTCGACCAAGTTTAAAATGTTGCAGACAATTTAATTTGAGATTAGGGGGTCAACAACCTATTTGTGAAGGGTACAATCTCACACGGTTTTTCACCTAATGAGGCATATTACAAATATACCACTGGGCTGTAACCTGATAGGAAAATTCTACATTTTTTATTCGTTCCTGGGATGTGGGCGTCACTGACAAGGCCAGCATTTATTGCTCATCCCTAACTACTCTTGAGAATGTGGTGATGAGCTTCCTTCTTGAACCGCTGCAGTCCATGTGGTGAAGAAACTCCCACAGTGCTGTTGGGGAGTCAATGTTGAGGGCTCCCAGGGCCACTCCCTCCCGACTGTATACCACTGTACCACCACCTCGGGTGTGTCTGTCCTGCTGGTGGGACAGGATATACCCATGGTGATGGAGGAGTGTGGAACATTGGCTGAAAGGTATAATTTTGTGAGTATGACTATGTTGCTTGACGAGTCTGTATGACAGCTCTCCCAATTTTGAAACAAGTCCCCAGATGTAAGTGAGGTGGACTATGCAGGGTCAAATGGGCTGATAGTGCCATTGTCATGTCCGTAGCTGGTGCCGAGTTCAATGCTGGATGGTCGTCCAGTTTTATTCTTATTATTGTTTCTTGTAGCGGTTTGTTGCAACTGAGTGGCTTGCTAGGCCATTTCAGAGGGCAGTTAAGGGTCAACCATGTTGCTGCATCTCTAGGATCACATATCATCAACACAGGCGGTCCCTCGAACGAGGATGACTTGTTTCCACGAGTTCACAGATGTTTCGATGAAGGACCCGATGTTCCAGCCCTGAACTCCAATTGAGGGGGTGGAAGATGCCTGTGCGTGAATTTTTTTAACACATCAGCCACCACACGGTCTTGGTCCAGTGGCAAGGATTAACCAAGACGACTGGAGACCTGCTCTGTTGCACGGATCTAGCGCACGTACATATTGCAGTGTGGGCTGTCCCGTGCTGCCCCTGGGCCCTCGGCTCTTCTGGGTCCCGTACCCTCATTTGTCGCACCACCGCCACAAACACTCGCCGCTCCTCCTCCCCGACCTTCCCACTCCTTTGTACCTGGGCTCTGCCGATGTTCCTGCCCATGCTCCAAAACGGCGACCAGGGTTTTGATGACATCACCCAGTCGCCCATCTCAAAATCCTTGGAGCAGCTCGCGCTGGAGGTTGAAGTGGTATGCCACTCCAGCTCTTTTATAGCCCGACCTGCGGAGCTGTTCTATCACAGGTCAGGGGATCACATAGGCCAGACCAGGTAAGAACAGCAGATTAGTGAACCAGATGGGTTTTTATAACAATCCGCTTTATTTAATTAATTGAATTTAAATTCCCCAGCTGCCGTAGTGGGATTTGAATTCACATCTCTGGATCATTAGTCCAGGCTTCTGAATTAATGTCCAGTAACATAATCACTATGTTACTGTTCCCAGTTAGATTCAGAAAACCATTTGAGCATGTACTTGCAATGCTCCTATTTAGTAAAATGTTACCATAGAGTAGAACCAAATGTCTCAATGTGTCATTTGTTAAAGCTTCCCACTTGTGCATAAAGTAGCAATTTGCTGAGCTCAGTTAAACGGTAACACTCAGCAGAAAAGTGGCTTGTGGTTAACAGGCAAACTTGTGCTACATCAGACCAGCCCATTCACGTAGCACCTATTCACAACAGTACTCGGGAGTTTAATGTGTTGCGCTAAACCATGATGTGCTTACAAGACCATGTCATAAGCCTATAGTTCTGTGTATTGTGCCCCCTGGGACGCGTTGCAGTGGCAGAGGTTTTTCCATTTCCCTAGATCACGTATAGAATTTTAGAATAGTAAACCCCGTCGTGCCTGTGCCAGCTTTTTGAAAAAGCAATCCAATTTAATCCCGCTCCCTAGCTTTTTGCTCATAACCCTGCAAATTAGTCCCCTTCAAATTCATTAATGTACTTGAAGGTATGAGAGGTGGATTTCACAAATCATTTTTAGACACTAATGCACACTGTGGCTGGAATCTTGCCGGCGTTCGGAGGGTGAGTTCGGAGGCGGGTCCACTGTCAAAATCTAAGAGATTTAGAACGGGTCCAGTCCCGCTGTTAAACCGCCTCTGTGTCAGTTTCCCAAGTGCCGGCTCTGCCTGCGCTTCACAGACCCAACACCAAATGGTGGGCGAGCCAATTGAAATAGGTACGAGGTTGTTAAAAGGTACTTAAACAGCATTTTACCATCTACTTACCATTTCTCCAGCTTTTTGGTGAGTTTCACGTTGTTCGGGATCACATCAGGTAAGTAGGTCGTGTTTTCAGTGACTCTCCGTTCCTCTGAATAGGTGATAGCTGAAAAAGTGGTATAAAAGCTACCATTTCACAGCTGTTCACTTTCCAATGTTAGAAGCTGGAGCCATCAAGATTTGGAATACACTTTTCAGCTTTAGGAAGGTTGGAAGTGTTTGAAGTAGACCTTCTACTCATTGTCACCTCCTTGGAGCAACCCCTCTCACCATTGACAGATCGCTTCTGTCATCTCTACTTCAGCTGTCATCTATTCCAGCAGCATTGCTGCCATTGAAAAAAAATCTCACCTTGATCCTCAGAATCCCACCTCGATCAGCCCCAACACCAACATCACCAGGCACACCAATATCACCAACAACAACACCAACCTTCTCCGCAATCACCTGATGCTGCACAGGACACAGCATCAGCACCGGACCACATTGCTGCCAGGGCTGGCCTCACCATAGCCACATTTACTTCACTTGACGCTGTACACCCTAGCTGCCACATGATGCGCCAGATAGGCACCACCCCACAGCAACAACATAAAGCATACAATGCCCAAGCCATTCCTTCCATAGTCATCACCATTGCGAGAGTTATTTTTTTGTCTCATCATTCATTACAATTCACTAAGCCACTTCCAAAGGAGCATCCAAATCTGTCCAAGAAGGCAAAGTGTTGAAAATAAAGATTTCAATGTTTGGCAACACATTAACAGAAACTTTACATAAACATTGACTAAAAGATCCAAGTGCCTACCTTTGTGTGATGTTAGTTAGTATGATTGGACAAGGCTAAAGGTGAGTGTGAAGGATGGAGAAGTGATAAAGTAAACAGAGAGAGAGGGATGGGGGGCGGTGCAAGGTAAATTGGTGTGAGTAAGGATGTGCAGGAGTAGGATAGGAAGGCAAAGTGATGGGGATGTGATGAGTGGCACAGAAGGATAAGGTTGAGTTTGGCTTTGCAGTAACATTTTGTGATCTACTGAGATCATTGCAAGGTTTGTGCCACTGCAACCTGGTCCTCCTGACAACATCACTGCTTGTTTCCTCCTGTGCAATGTGCAACCAGGCTGCGTTGATCTCCTGAGGAGGTCGCTTCTGCCCATTGGAGGAGAAGAAAACCTCCCTGCATTCTGTGACTCTCTCCATAAGCATATGGGCGAGCCGAAGTGCAGCCCTGCACCTCTGTGCAGTGCTTGTCAGTGTTTGCAGGACCTCAATGCTGTAGAACACTGATAGCTCAACTGTCAAAATAACGTTGGCAATGATTCCCTTTGAGGAAACCGGCTGATGACACGTCATCAAATGATGTCATCAGACCCATTTCCTTTTAATTGGCCGGGAACCTCGCTGGGCAGGCTTAACTAGCCCAATTTGGATAGTTATGGGGGAAGCCGGCATGGAGACGGCAGCAGGGTTGGAATCCGCCCCTGATGTCGCCCGCCTTGCTCCTGACCTGGTAGGCGAAGGCACGGCCTATAAATCTTGCTTGTGGATATATATAGAACAGTTGGAGAAAAGTTTAGAGTAAAAAAGGCAAGTAGCAAAGAATAGGTTAGCATTAACGGGATTGCATAAACTTTATCTGCTCTAGTTTGACAGCCAATCCAATGGATTAATGACTATATTAATAAAGTGCGCACATCCACATGCAGAAACTAAAACTAGCATACCAGAAATTGAACTAGATGGAGTAGAAGGTTAAATTTTCGTCACACAAATCCATCTCGAGAGAACGAGGAGCGTATGCCAAAGCTAAAGGAGACAAAGGGCTGGGAAAGACTGGAATTAATAGTTTGAGAAAGAGGGAGCAAAATCCAATACTCAAAGATGGTGTGCAGTATGTAGGGCAAGATATCAGGAAATTTTAAGAAGCATAATGTTAGAGAGAGCAAAACTTCTGAGGGAACACTCCCAAGAAGTGTTAAACCAGTCAATGCTTGAACATCGACCAACATTTGCTAAAAAAATAATTTAATTTAGGCCTATATGTAAAAGCCACAATGATAAAGGAGAATATTTAACAAGAGAAATGCTAAAGGGAGGATGTGAGCAATCGGAGATATGTTCAAGTTTGGAACAGTAAGGGACTTGTAATGAATGAAGAAAAGGAATAATTGTGAAACTATTAATAAAGGCGGATCCTTTCATCAGTCCAAACAAAATAATGTTCACTGTTCTCAACAGAATCAAGTCAACACTGAAATCTATTTACAGAGAACAATGCAAGTTTTGTTCCCAAAGATCTCTCAGTGACCAGATCTTCATCCTGCGATGGATATAGAAATCTCGAAGCCATCAAATTTGAATTTTATGAAATCCTTTGGTAGTTTTCATTAGTTCCTTCTCTCATTTTGCAGGACTATGTGCTAAAACCTCCACTTTTGTGCTCATTGCCCAAAAATGGGCGATATTTCCGGCGTGGATGGTAAAAAAGGGTTTTCAGATCTCAGGCTTCTCGCCCATTCTCAAAGCACCTAATCTACATTTTTGAAAATGGGCGTTACTGCAAGCGAACTGAAATGGGCTAGCGTTAAATTTTTTTGACCTTCTGCCATAAAGTGTCGCCGTCCTTAGCAACGGCATGGCAACGCTCAATTCCCATGATTCATGAGGTCAAGGGTCATCATGACATGCGCAGAAGAGGAGACAGAGAGAGAGGGAACTCAGAGGGACTGAAAGTGTGTGTGGCTGTGGTGTGTGCTTGTCTGGCTGTTGTGGGAGGCACGAGGGAGATTTACCAGCAGCAAAAAGCCGACTAAGCACCAAGAACATAGTTGCCACCGAGTTTTTGTCCAACAACTAAGATATAACATGGAGGGCTCCCAGTGGTCCCGGAGCGCGGCACTGCACCCCAAGGTGCCACACCCCCAGTGCCAACCACACATGAGAGCCAGCTCTCATGCAGGATGTAAGCATCATGGATGCTGCCCAGAAATTGAGCATTCACTGCCAGTATAATTTGCTGGTGGTCGACAATCAGTTGGACATTCAGGGAGTGGAATCCCTTGCGGTTCCTGAAAACCTCTGCATCCTGAAAAGGTGCCTGCATCACGATGTGCATACAGTCTATTGCTCCCTGCACCTTGGGGAAATTTACAATTCTGGAGAATGCTAGAGCCCTCTCACTCTGTGCATCCCTCGTTATAGGGAAGCTGATCAAGTCCCTCCTGCATGTGTACAGGGCTTCAGTGACCTGTCTAATGCAGCGATGTGTGGCATGCTGAGAAAGTCCGCAAATGTCTCCAGCTGTGGCCTGAAAAGAACCCGAGGCTTAGAACGACAGTGCTGTGGTGACTTTGACCTCGACAGACAGTGCAGTACTGATGGTGCTGGCAAGCTGCAGATCTGCCCTTATTAGCTGGCATACCTCAGTGATAACCTCTTTGTGGAAGTGCAGTCTCTAAAGGCAGGTGGTGTCAGGCAAGTCGAGGTAAGAATGCTTCTCCTTGTAGTTGTGGGGGGTGTAACATCTGGTCCTCCTCATTTATCTGTCATGTCTTACATTGGGCACATAATGCAGTGGAGTTCAGCGATCTCGAGTCTGCTGCATGTAATTGGTCACTAAGAGAGGGTGAGAAAGGACAGGCCCCATTGCAGTAGCCCTCTGTTTTCCACCGATTGGTCACAAACAAGGAATGTCCCGACAAAAACACCAATTCAATTCCAATCAGTCACAATGTGGTCAAGATATTTGTAGAAATGTTCACATCAACTCCAACGACCTGCAGAGTACATCCAAACTCCGGAGAGATTGAAGCACAGCAACCTTTTAAAGGACATGACATGTGATCTAGAGCATGGCATTCATAACGCTGTGATTAGTTCCGGTGAGTTCCACTTTTTTGGGCGAGCGATATTGTGGGCGATATGTGTGGGACGTGGTGAAATTGATGCTGGGCAATTCATGGCCGCTAGTTTTGATAAATATGCTCTTTATGACAAAAAAGAATGGGCGGGCAGTATTATTGAATCTCGGCGTTAAATCAAGGCATAAAGTAACGGCGGGCGATATTATGGGCGTTGATTTTGCCCATTCTGCTGATTCTGCCCAAAAAAAGTGGGCGGGTGGTAATATTTTTTCCCAGAATTAAGCACATGGGGAAAGTAACGCTCGCAATAAGTTTCCGAAAAATTTCCATTGTGCCAAAATAGGCGATATATGGGCGTCATTTCAGCAGTAAAATGGGTGTTAAGAATGAAAAAAACGTGGAGGTGCTAGCCCCTATGGCATTGCGTCAGAGACGGCAAATGCCATTAAGGATTCTCTGTATCAATACAGATGCTGGACACACCAGCAGGTTTGAAATAACAGGAGATAGACAAGGCTCCATTCAGTCACCTTGTCATGTATTTCAACCCATGTATGAGCTGACCTAAGTTGTACACCTTGAGAACACTGACCACAGGGGGCGGACTTGTGGGAGACACTCCTAGCCTGGACTTTCCGGTATAAAAGGGGAAGCTCCACCCACCGTCTGCCTCTTGAGGTGTTGGTAATAAAGGTAACTGGTCACAGAGTGACCTTCTCTCAAGTATGGGCGTGTGCATTTATACTGTATAGTAAGGACATATTATTGGCGATGAGAAACTGGGATTTAAACCACACGAGCATGGCCATTAGCAGCACAGAAGAGAGGTACTGTGTTGGTGATGATTGGGACGACTTTATTGAGAGACTACAGCAAAGTTTTGTCACTAAGGAATGGTTGGGACAGAATTCGGCCGACAAACAGAGGGCTCATCTCCTGACGGTTTGTGGATCCAGAATGTACTCCCCGATGAAGGACCTTCTAGCGCCAGAGAAGCCGGCTGACAAGATGTTCAAAGAGCTCAGTAAGTTGATCCGGGAACACCTTATACTGGCGAGCAGCATGCACATGGCGAGACACCGGTTTTACACACACCGGCGGCGAGAAGGGCAAAGCGTTCCAGACTTCGTGGCAGATCTCAGGTGACTGCTGAGCCCATGTAAGTTCCCAGATGCATGCAAAGCAGAGATGCTGTGAGAGTTTTTTATTGAGGGCATCGGGCACGCTGGGGTTTTCAGGAAACTGATTGAGACCAAAGACTTGACCTTGGAATCGACGGCTATGATAGTCCAGACAATTATCTCAGGGGAGGAAGAGACCAGAATGATTTATGGCAAAAATCTTGGCTCAAATGCGGGGAGTCAACATTGTTAACACGGCACACAGTTCTCTAGGCAGACAAGGGCAATCGGACATGTCCCAGCATGCAGTTGAACCCAAAGGGGGAATTCAACAGAGACAATGGCTAGCTGAACGGCGATTCATGCCATCGCAATGGACAATGCGGCCAGTAATGGGGCCATCAACACCTGTTAATTGTGTGCTTAAGGACAGTTACAGAGACAGTGAGAGATGATCGGCTGGTAAAGGACCTTTTGTTTCCAACAACGGGGCCTCCAGCTCATGCTGGAGGTGTGGAGGCAAACACCCAGCCAGAGCTTGCAGGTATCAGCAATATACCTGCAGAAACTGCAACGTCAGCGGTCACTTGCCGCGTATGTGCAGGAAGCCTGCAGCCAGGTTGATGTAAGAGGAGGACGGGCCTGATATAAGCCCTACAAGGCCAAATGAATACTGGGGGAAATCGCTGGAAGCTGAAGTTCAGCGAGTTCACGTGGAGCACATATACAGTTCATATACCAGGACGTCACCGATAATGATGAAAGTGCTCCTTAATGGCATCCCAGTATTAATGGAGCTAGACACGGGGGCAAGCCAGTCCCTGATGAGTATCAAACAGTTCGAAAGGTTGTGGGTGTCCAAGGCCAGGAGGCCAAAATTATTGCTGATTGACGCATTGCTACGGACATATACAAAGGAGATCATTCCGGTGCTAGGCAGCGCCATGGTAACCGTGACCCACAAAGATTCGGAGAACAGGTTGCCACTCTAGATTGTGCCGGGAGACGGTCCCGTACTACTGGGGAGGAGTTGGTTTGCTGTCATGAACTGGAAATGGGGCGATGTCAATGCAATTTCTTCTGTGGAGCGAGTATCATGCTCACAGGTCCTTGGACAAATTTGACTCATTATTTCAACTCAGCATCGGCACTTTCTTGGGGACCAAGGTAATGATTCACATAAACCCGGATGCCAGGCCAGTATATCACAAGTCCAGAGCGGTGCCGTACATGATGCGGGAAAAGATAGAATGCGAATTGGACCGCCTGCTGAGGGAAGGCGTCATCTCGCCAGTCGAATTCAGTGACTAGGCAAGCCCGATCGTGCCGGTGCTCAAGGCGGATGGGTCGGTCAGGATATGTGGCGATTACAAGGTCACCATCAATCAGGTGTCACTCCAAGACCAGTACCTGCGACTGAGAGCGGAGGACCTCTTTGCGACGCTATCCAGTGGCAAACTTTTTTCAAAATTGGACCTGACCTCAGCTTACATGACCCAGGAGCTGGCGAGTGAGTCGAAGAAGCTGACCACCATCACGACACACAAGGGGTTGTTTGAGTATAACACATGTCCGTTCGGGATTCATTCGGCCGTCGCGATCTTTCAGCGAAATATGGAAAGCCTCCTCAAGTCGATTCCAAGGACGGTGGTTTTTCAAAACGACATCCTCATCACGGGTCACGATACTGAAGAACACCTCCACAACCTGGAGGAGGTGCTACGCAGACTGGACCAGGTAGGGCTGCGACTGAAAAAGGCGAAGTGCGTCTTCTTAGCTCTAGAAGTAGAATTCCTGGGGAGGAGGGTAGCAGCAGACGGGAGCAGCCCTACTGCGTCCAAAACGGAAGCGATCCAGAGAGCACCCAGACCCCGTAACACGACGGAGCTGCGTTCGTTCCTGGGGCTCCTGAACTATTTTGGCAACTTTCTTCCCAAATTGAGCACGCTTATAGAGGCGCTACATGTGCTCCTACGTAAATTGCGATTGGGTCTGTGGGGACAGCCAGGAAAGGGCTTTTGATAGAGCACGAAATTTGTTATGCTCCAACAATCTGTTAACGCTATATGACCCATGTAAGAAACTTGTTTTAACGTGTGATGTGTCGTCCTATGGGGTCGGGGGTGTGTTGCAGCATGTGAATGCCAATGGTCAGTTACAGCCAGTAGTTTATGCCTCCAGAAGTCTGTCCCGGGCAGAAAAGGACTACGAGATGGTAGAAAAGGAAGCACTAGTATGTGTATATGCAGTAAAAGAAATGCACCAGTACCTGTTTGGCAGGAAATATGAGCTGGAGACGGATTACAAACTCCTAACATCCCTTTTGGCCGACAACAAGGCCATAAATGTGAATGTATCGGCCTGCATACAAAGGTGGGCACTTACATTAGCTGCCTATGACCACACAATTCAGCACAGACCGGGCGCTGAAAACTATTCCGATGCACTCAGCAGGCTACCACTAGCCACCACTGAGGGGGCAGCTGAGCATGATGCTGAGATGGTCATGGCTGTTGAAGCTTTCGAAAGCGAAGGCTCACTTGTGATAGCCCGTCAGATTAAAGTCTGGATAAATAAAGACCTGCTACTGTCTTTAGTTAAGAAATGTGTCCTGAATGGGGACTGGGCAGCCACGTACGGGGCATGCCCTGAGGAGTTTAAACCGTTTCATAGGCGCAAGGATAAACTCTCGATTCAGGCCGATTGCCTACTGTGGGGAAACCGAGTAGTCATGCCTCAGAAGTGCAGAGAGGTGTTTATCAGAGAACTTCACAATGAGCACACGGGCATTGTCATGATGAAGGCAATTGCCAGATTACATGTTTGGTGGCCAGGGATAGATGCAGACCTGAACCTTTGTGTTCGTAGGTGCAACACGTGTGCTCAGCTGGGCAACGCACCCAGGGAAACCTCCCTTAACCCGTGGTCCTGGCCCGCCAAGCCATGGTCACTCATCCATGTGGACTGCGCAGGTCCTTTCATGGGAAAAATGTTTTTGGTTGTAGTAGACGCCTACTCCAAATCGATTGAGTGTGCCATTTTAAATTCAAGCACATCCTCTGCCACAGTAGAAAGTCTACGGGCAATGTTCGCCGCCTATGGTCTACCGGATGTCTTGGTCAGCGACAATGGCCCATGCTTCACAAGCACTGAATTCCAGGACTTCATGGCAGGCAATGGAATCAACCATGTCAGAACGGCACCGTTCAAGCCGGCCTGAAACGGCCAGGCGGAATGGGCAATGTAGATAATCAAACAGGGGATGCACTGAATCCAAGAGGGTTCCTTACAAAGCCGCTTATCACGCCTCCTGTTGGCCAATAGATCCCAATCACACTCGCTCACAGGGGTTCCACCCGCAGAGCTGCTAATGAAAACGACACTCAAAACCAGGTTATGCCTTAACCCTACTATAAAAGAAATTGTTGAGAGCAGGCATCAGTCACAATGTGACTACCATGACAGGAATGCGAGAGCACGATGTATTGATGTCAATGATCCTGTTTTTGTCCTTAATTACGCTGCAGGGCCCAAATGGTTTGCAGGCACTGTGATTGCCAACGAGGGGAATAGGCTTTTGGTAGTTAAACTTACCAATGGACAAATCTGCCGCAAACATGTGGATCAAACAAAAAGGAGGTTCAGCAACCCCAGAGAAGAAGCAGAGGAAGAACACCGCATAGAGTTAACTCCACCACAGGTGACCAAACACCGGAACCAAGTGGAGGAGAGCCCAGTCACTGTGGGCAGTCTGGACAGTCCTGAGGCACCGCAAACAGCAGACACTCAGGCCAGCGCCCAACAACCAGAGCTTCAACTCAGGTGCTCCTAAAGGGAGCGTAAACCACCAGAGAGACTTAATCTGTGATCCCAATAAGGCTTTGGGGGAGAGGTGATGTCATGTATTCAACTGTCATTGTAACTCATTTATAAGCTGACCTAAGTTGTACACCTTGAGAACACTGACCACAGGGGGTGAACTTGTGGGAGACACTCCTAACCTGGACTTTCCGGTATAAAAGGGGAAGCTCTACCCACCGTCTGCCTCTTGAGGTCTTGGTAATAAAGGTAACTGGTCACAGAGTGATCTTTTCTCAAGTATGGGCCTCGTGTGAATTTATACTATATAGTAATGACATATTACACCTTTTGGCATTGGCTGGATTCTAAGCATAAAAAGATGACACCATCAGCACGATCAAATGATTAAATATCCATTTTGGAAATTGGGTTTGGGATTTGCCACTTCTTTGGCATCCAGTGAGTTTTCAGTGGGGCGTGACTAATGCCTACCACAAGAGGTGCGGGAGAGCTGGATCAAATGGAGATCTGGAATTCAAATTCTCCTTCTGCCATCCATAGCAGTCTTTAATGTCAATGATAAATAGTTGTCCTTTGTGTCCAGCATTGCTGAAGGGGCAAATTATAAGAAATCCATTGTTGGATGTACTTGTGTCACTTGGGTATAGTTATAGTATGTCCTCTTATATTTGAGTGGATATATTATATGTCCAACACCACCACTGGTGGAAAATGACAGCGGTTGAGCAGAGTGGCTCGCTGAAAAACTCCATTTGCTCACGTAACACTGGAGGCCACCATTACCTGGGCAGAAGGTCGAGTCCTTGGACTTTGCTATACACACGTTCCTACTATTAAAAACTACTGGAGAGCTGATCAAAATATTGACAAAGTTAGCAACACAGAGCTATTAATTAGCACCATGTAGACCAAAACCGTAATGGTTGGTGGCCAAGAATCAACGGAAATCTACAGGCAGAGCCATTGAAACAAGAGGAACTCTTTCATCACTCTGGGAAGCTTGATAATGGCTGACAGAGAATTGAAAGGAATTCAGAAAAAACAAGATTTGAAACATTTGGCATAGAAACATGAACACCAACAGGAGTTCCATATTCTCTGTCCTCGATGGGAATAAAACATGCAATGAAAGAAAGCTGGATCGTTTCCACATTCAATGCTTAAGAAGGATAATAGAAGATAAGATGGGAAGAGCGGATAAGGAATGCCACCGAAGTTATCTAATCAGAGTGTGGTCAATAACATTAGAGGTAAAGGCTTAGATATGTACAACACATCAAGTGGGAGCTGATCACGAGATTCTAAGGCAGAAACTTGCTTGGAGCCAAAGGACGACAGACGGAGGGGAGAAGAATGTCTAACTTGGAGGCTAATGTTCAAGAAAGATGGCGAGCTGATGAATTCCAGCTGGAAGAGTTTCTAGGCCTGGTGAAAAATATATAAAATACATCTGATAACACTTAGTGGCCTCATGCCACTTGGCACAAGGGATCGAAGTCTAAATGCTTCTTGGGCTCATCTGGGAATATTTTCCACCAGAAATGTAAAATGTTAAATTCTTGCAAACTTTATCTCCACAGTTGGTCACTAAGTCTTTTGAAAACATAATTGAACATCCTCCTTTCTGTCCTTAATGTCCCATTTCTGGGTTCTTAGGGAAGCTTTCTTTGAGCATTGAATACTCAGGCACAGGACAGCTTTGATCCTGCCAAGGACTATCTCACAGCAGGAGAAAAAACTATGTTCTACAAACACAGCTAAACAAGAATGAATACAAGAGTATTGATTATTTTGATGGAATGCTGCGAACTTCAGGATCAAATGTATTACACTGCAATTGTATTGAAGACGTGCTTTTTTTCATTCCCAGGATTTGGGCATCACTGGCAAGGGGGGGGGGGGCATTTATTGCCCATCCCCTAGTTGCCCTTGAGAAGGTGCTGGTGTGCCATTCGATGAAGGTGCTCCCACAATTGGTTGCCATTCACACCAATGTAGAAACGTTTAAAGGAAAAGAAAGAAGGTACATTTATAAAATGCCTCTCACAAACTCAGGCCATCCCAAAGCACTTCACAGCCAATGTTGCAGTTTAGTCACTGGTGTAACGAGGAAAGACCACCAGACGTTTTACATCATGTTGTAATGTGCGACAGCCAACTTGCGCACAGCAAGCTCCCACAAACAACATGATAATGACAAGATAATCTGTTTTTTTGTTATGTTGATTGTGGGCTAAATATTTGCCAGGTCACTGAGGATAACTCCCCTGCTCTTCTTTAAAATAGTACCATGGGATATTTTACATCCACGAGAGAACATACAGGGCCTCAGTTTAACATCTCATCCGAAAGATGGCACCTCCAACAGTGCAGCACTCCCTCAGCACTGCTCTGGCGTATCAGCCAAGATTTTTTTCTGCTCCAGTCCCTGGAGTGGGACTTAAACCCACAACCTTCTGATTCAGTGGCAAGAGTGCTACCCACTGAGCCACAGCTGACACATGAGCTGGTAGGTTGTCACATTCTCCACTCAAGGGCCCAAGTTTCTCCAGGAGTTGCTCCGTTTTTTTTGGAGCAACTAGATTTTTTTGGAGTATCTTAAAAATCGCAATTCTGCCCATTTAATTTGCTCCAGTGTAAATGAGTTCGTTAGGTTTTTTTTTAAGTTTAGTTTTTTTTTTCAAAAGGTGGCGTTTCCATCTATTTATGACTGTTTTGGCCATTTAAGCAAGTTTAGACAGCTAAAAGTTACTCCAAACTAACTTCGGCCAGCATATGTGGCCGCACAGAAAAATCTTGCGGTGACTTAAGAAATCAGCGCAGGTAGCCAGAGATGGGGGGGGGGGGCGGGGATGGGGGAGAAGGGAAGTGAGAGGACCTTGCAAAGCACTAAACACCTTCACAACAACATTAAAGAAGCATAACTATATTTAAAACTTCAAGCACTAAACAAAGCACAAAAATAAGCATTCAATAACAAATAAAAAATACAAGGAAGCTGAGAGGACCTGCACCTAGCACCAAGACTTACAAAGCACTAAACAACTAGATTAAAAATGGATTGGTAAACTAGCAAATACATTATAGCAAGTTCTGTAAATTAAAGTTTTCCAAAGGACATTATGATGAGCAGGTTTATTCTATCCACTGAAGCACAGCGTTTTATTTCCTTGTAGAATGTTTTTATATGGTATTCTTGTACCAACAAAGGCACCTTTATCAAAGGTTACAAGAATGTTTTATATGACATTTAAACTATTTTTTTTTAGAATATTATACTCTAAATCTCTGTGTTTGTTGTTTGTCTTGTTTGGTCTTTAGTGCCAGTCTGACAGGCTTTGCTGCTGAATTTGGCTTACACTATCTCTCCCAAGATCGAACAATAAAGTTTTGTTTTTTTAAATATTTGCTGTATATGAGTGGATGCAGCTTCTAGTTTGTAATGTTAAAAAAAAAGTTCATGGGGAGAGGAATTTAACTTATCCAGAGCAATATAACTTTTCTTCTTAAATGTGAAGCCGTTGAGATAGATTTACATATTTATGATCTAGATTAGTTTTATTCCAATTCCATTTTTAACTCTCATCAATTAGCTGAAAATATTATAACCCAATATTGTGACTTGCTTGATTTTGGGGTTTTATTTTGGACTGAGCATTTATGTTAAACAAAATTATGCACATTCAAGAACTACGTACTCTAGCAACTGTTGCAGAGGATTTCTGCCAGCATGCTGATAAAACACCTCAATAGGCAACCCTCAAGTAGTTTGCAATATGTCAACATAATTTCAATTTTACTTACAAATACAGATATTCTGGTAGCTAATCTGGCCGCCGATGAGGGAGCCCATTTGGCCAGGGCTAGGGGCGGCGTGCTTTGGGTCCCTCCCACACAGCCTGCAGAGCACACACAAAGATTGTGGGGGCGAGGAGCTACTGCACATGTGCGCACACTCTAGCATGCATGTGCAGAGGTCCCAGCACTGTTTTCAGTGCCGGGACCTGGCTCCGCACCCCCCCACCCACCCCCCCCCGCAACTGCTTGTGCTGCGCCACACCAAGGTCTGCAACGTTCCAAGGTGCGGGGAGAATTCCTAAATAAGTTTTCGGCACCGTTTTTAGTGTAGAAAGTTGCCGTACCTCACAGAGGCGTGCCATTTTAACCGGGTGTGGGGGGGGGGGGGCAAACTTGGGCCCTTTTTTCCCCCTGTTTTTGCTTTAATTTTACATCCAGTAAAAGAAAAGGAACTTCGGATATGTTTGAGAAGCCATCATTGTAAAGCTGATATTTTCTACGGCCTTTAAGCCCATAATAATTGTTCCAAGTGATGCAGTCCATAGTCTTTCTATACAGTTTTATCACATGACTATTAAGTAGTCTTAGTAATACTACATTAGACATTAGACTAGAATTAGACATCATAATGTTGGATCTTAGCACAAAGAGAGGTAATAATGCATCTGATATAAATTGCCTGCAATTTTCCTGTCAACTGTACATTATGTGAACATTCTTTACCAAAGGAAATTCATAACAAGGGAACACTAGCATTGGGGCACAAGTTATGATAAATTGATGTGCAGTTTCTTGGCAACGAATTTTCTACCTAGCTTTCCAATATCAACTTTGCACAGCTTCTGCCATTTCTTCGACAGTCTAGGCTAGAAATTTGGTAGCGCCCATTTTGAGGCGATAATCCTGTCGGAACGGTAACTGTAGCGCTCCTTGAAAGTTTGCGTCGCCGACTGCAAAATTAGGTTTCTGCGCCCCAAGAGGGAAAGGGAGCGTTAAATCAGTTGGCGCACAATCCTCTTAAG
Organism: Pristiophorus japonicus; assembly: GCF_044704955.1. Classification (NCBI taxonomy): domain Eukaryota; kingdom Metazoa; phylum Chordata; class Chondrichthyes; family Pristiophoridae; genus Pristiophorus; species Pristiophorus japonicus. Next base: position 66,594,378 of record NC_091989.1, on the reverse strand, counting down.
GCAATGGGACCGAAAATCTCAGTGGCAAATTTGCAGAAGGAATGCGCTTGGTGCGAAGGCTGCTATACATCCCGTGGGCAGCCGATTCTTCAAGGCGCGGTAAGATAATTATGCGCATGCGCCGTTCCAACTTCTCAGTCTGTTCAGAGCAGAAAAATGGAGGAGGAAAGACCACCATCGTCGAGGCATTAGTTGAGGCAGTGGAGAGGCGCTGGAATGTGCTGCAAACTCCCAGTGGAAGGAGACCCGTTCCTAGAGTCTTCAGGAGGCTATGGAGGGAGATGGCCCAGCACATCTCCGCCAGGAACACGGTGGACAGAACTGTGACACAATGTCGCAAGAAGTTCAACGACCTCTCTATGGCCGTCAGGGTGAGTACCCATTCTATTAATGTTGCAGTGCCATAATGTGAAACTCACTGTCTCACACAATGTCAAGTCTTTGCAGTAGCTGCTCCTTCACTATGTGTTTCAGGCCATGGTCTTCCTTGGTGAAGACACCATAAAAGTTGAGGCGCAGCTATGCCCTGCCCATTCAAGCGACGCTGACCTTCTTGTTTCCTACTCAGCCTGACCCCTCCTCGAACTACCGTTTCACTCTTGATATGCATCTGCAACACTTCAGTCTCATCCTTCAACTGAGATGGTTGTTGTTGTGTATCTGGACTTGTATATACTCTGTACAGCCGCCAGAGGGCTCATTCCCTGGAGTCCCAAGGGATCTCATAATCCCTTGGGAGCACAGGTATTTAAGAGTGCTTCACAGGTTGGAGAGGCACTCTGGAGACCTACAATAAAAGACTAAGGTCACACATTTCTTTGAGCTCACAGTGTTCAGTCTGACTCTTTTTCCATACACAACAACTGGCGACGAGATACAGATATAGAACCCAAAGATGCAGAGAACAGTGGGCATCCTGGAGAAATTCTCGGAGGGAGGTGACTGGGAAACTTTTGTGGAGCGACTCGACCAATACTTCGTGGCCAACGAGCTAGATGGGGAAGAGAGTGCTGCCAAACATAGAGCAATCCTCCTCACCGTCTGTGGGACACCAATGTATGGCCTCATGAAGAATCTGCTCACTCCAGCGAAACCCACGGAGAAATCATATGACGATTTGTGCCACTGGCCCGAGAGGATTTGAACCTGAAGGAAAGCGTTCTGATGGCGAGGTACCGGTCCTACACCGACAAAAGATCTTAAGGCCAGGAAGTGCCGAGTTATGTCGTCGAGCTAAGACGCCTTGCAGGACATTGCAAATTTGAAGGACATTTGGAACACATGCTCAGAGACTTTTTTGTACTTGGTATTGGCCACGAAACCATACTTCACAAACTTTTGACTGTAGAGACCCCAACCTTGAGTAAGGCCATAGCGATAGTTCAGGCGTTCATTGCCACCAGTGACAATACTAAGCAAATCTCTCAGCACACAAGTGCTGCTACAAGTACTGTAAACAAAGTGATGTTGTTTTCAAATCGTAACGGACAGGGCAGATCACACATACCTGCAGCTACACGTCCGCAGATGTTTCAGTGTCCACCATCAAGGGTGATGAATGCAAGGCCATTAACACCTTGTTGGCGCTACGGGGGTGACCATCGTTTCCATTCATGCCGATTCAAAGGATACATTTGCAAAGGCTGTGGAACAATGGGACATTTCCAACGATTGTGCAGGTGAGCTGCTAGGCCTGCTAAACCTGCAAACCACCACGTTGCAGACAAGGACAGATCCACGGAGGATCACGATGAAACAGAACCTCTGATAGAGGAGGCAGAGGTATATGAGGTGCACACATTCACCACGAATTGTCCCCCGATAATGCTGAATGTCGAACTAAATGGACTCCCGGTGTCAATGGAGCTGGACACGAGCGCGAGCCAGTCCATCATGGGCAAAAAGACTTTCGAAAGTTTTTGGTGCAACAAAGCCTCAAGGCCAGTCTTAACTCCAATTCGCACGAAACTAAGAACTTACACGAAAGAACTGATTCCTGTCATCAGCAATGTTACCGTAAAGGTTTCCTATGATGGAGCGGTGCACAAGCTACCACTCTAGGTGGTACCGGGCAATGGTCCCACGCTGCTCAGTAGAAGCTGGCTGGGAGAGATACGCTGGAACTGGGATGACATCGAGCACTATTGCTCGCTGACGACACTTCGTGTGCACAGGTCTTAAACAAATTTCCTTTGCTGTTCGAACCAGGCATAGGGAAATTCCAAGGAGCAAAAGTGCAGATCCACCTAATTCTGGGGGCGTGACCCACCCATCACAAAGTGAGAGCAGTACCATACATGATGAGAGAAAGGGTAGAAATCGAGCTCGACCGGCTACGAAGAGCGATCGAGTTCAGCGAGTGGGCCAGTCCTATTGTCCCAGTCCTCAAGGGAGACAGCACTGTCAGAATCTATGGCGATTACAAAGTAACTATCAATCGTTTCTCCCTGCAGGACCAATACCCACTCCCAAAAGCCAACGACCTGTTTGCAGCGCTGGCGGGAGGAAAGATATTCATGAAGATGGATCTGACTTCAGCCTACATGACGCAGGAACTGGAGGAATCATCAAAGGCCCTCACCTGCATCAACACGCACAAAGGTCTTTTTGTTTATAACAGATGCCCGTTTGGAATCCGATCGCAGCGGCGATATTCCAGAGAAACATGGAAAGTTTACTGAAGTCAGTCCCGCACACTGTGGTCTTCCAGGACGACATCTTGGTCACAGGTCGGAACACAGTCGAGCATCTGCAGAACATGAAGGAGGTTCTTATTCGGCTCAACTGCGTGGGGCTCTGGTAAAAACGCTCGAAGTGCGTTTTCCTGGTGCCTGAAGTGGAGTTCTTGGGAAGGAGGATTGTGGCGGACGGCATCAGGCCCACCAACACGAAGACGGAGGCAATCGAGAACGCACCAAGGCCACAGAACGTGACAGAGCTGCGGTCGTTTCTGGGACTCTTGAACTACTTTGGTAACTTCTTACCAGGTCTCAGCACCCTGCTAGAACCACTACATGTCTTACTACGAAAAGGGGGTGAATGGGTTTGGGGAAAAAGCCAAGAAAATGCCTTTATAAAAGCCAGAAAATTGTTATGCTCAAACAAATTGCTTGTATTGTATGATCCATGTAAGTGTTTGGTACTAGCATGTGATGCGTCGTCATATGGCGTCGGGTGTGTATTGCAACAAGCCAATGATTTCGGGAAACTGTAACCGGTTGCTTATGCATCCAGGAGTCTGCCTAAGGCTGAGAGAGCCTACAGCATGATTGAGAAAGAAGCGTTAGCGTGTGTCTATGGGGTAAAGCAAATGCATCAATACCTGTTTGAGCTAAAATTTGAATTGGAAACTGACCATAAGCCACTTATATCCCTGTTTTCCGAGAGCAAAGGGATAAATACCAATGCATCGGCCCGCATCCAGAGATGGGCACTCACGTTGTCCACATACAACTGCACAGAAAACTGCGCTGATGCTCTCAGTAGGCTGCCATTGCCCACCACGGGGGTGGAAATGGCGCAGCCTGCAGATCGAGCCATGGTTATGGAAGCATTTGAGAGTGAGCAATCACCCATCACTGCCCTGCAGATCAAAATCTGGATAAGCCAGGACCCCTTATTATCTCTAGTCAAAAGCTGTGTGCCTCACGGGAGCTGGTCCAGTGTCCCAGTGGAAATGCAGGAAGAGATAAAGCTGTTCCAACGGCGCAAAGATGAAATGTCTATACAGGCAGACTGCCTTCTGTGGGGCAATCGAGTAGTGGTCCCCAAGAAGGGCAGAGACACCTTCATCAATGACCTCCACAGTACCCACCCAGGCATCGTGATGATGAAAGCGATAGCCAGATCCCATGTGTGGTGGCCCGGCATCGAAGCAGACTTAGAGTCCTGCATTCACAGATGTAATACATGCTCGTAGTTAAGCAATGTACCCAGGGAGGCGCTGCTAAGTTTATGGTCTTGACCCTCCAAACCGTGGTCTAGGGTACACGTCGACTATGCAGGCCCATTCTTGGGTAAAATATTCCTTGTGATTGTAGACGCGTACTCCAAGTGGATTGAATGTGAGATAATATTGACCAGCACGACCGCTGCCACTACTGAAAGCCTGTGGGCCATGTTTGCCACACATGGCTTACCCGATGTCCTGGTGAGCGACAACGGGCCATGTTTTATCAGTGCTGAGTTCAAAGAATTTATGACCCGTAACGGGATCAAACAGGTCACATCTGCCCCATTTAAACCAGCGTCCAATGGTCAGGCAGAGGGAGCAGTGCAAACCATCAAGCAAGGCTTGAAGCGGGTAACTGAAGGCTCACTGCAGACTCGCCTCTCCCGTGTCCTCCTTAGCTACCACACGAGACCACACTCACTCACTGGGATCCCACCTGCTGAACTGCTCATGAAAAGAGCACTTAAGACAAGGCTCTCGTTAGTTCACCGTGATCTACATGAACAGGTAAAGAGCAGGCGGCTTCAACAAAGTGCATACCATGATAGCGCAAATGTGTCACGCGAGATTGAAGTCAAAGATCCTGTATTTGTCTTAAATTATGGCAAGGTCCCAAGTGGCTTCCCGGCACTGTCATGGCCAAAGAGGGGAGCAGGGTGTTTCGGGTCAAACTTTCAAATGGACTCATTCACCAGAAACACTTGGACCAAATCAAACTCCGGTTCACGGACTACCCTGAGCAACCCACCTTGGACCCTACCTTTTTTGATCCCCTATTACACACACCAGTGGCAACCGACACCACGGTTGACCATGAAGCAGAACCCATCATCCACAGCAGCCCTGCAGGGCCCAACACACCAGGCAGCCCAGCAAGGCCAGCTGCGCAGCAGCCCAGCGAGGGCCCAACAAATGATTCAACAACACCAGCCTTCACACCAAGACGCTCAATCAGAGCAAGAAGGCCCCCAGATTGACTCACATTGTAAATAGTTACACTATTGACTTTAGGGGGGAATGTTGTTATGTATCTGAACTTGTATATACTCTGTACAGCCACCAGAGGGCTCATTCCCCGGAGTCCCAAGGGATCTCATAATCCCTTTGAAGTACAGGTATTTAAAAGTGCTTCACAGGTTGGAGAGGCACTCTGGAGACCTGCAATAAAAGACTAAGGCCACACATTACTTTGAGCTCACAGTGTTCAGTCTGACTCTTTCTCCATACACTATTGTTGTCACCTAATCCCATTGTTCACACAGCCACTCTGCACACAGACACAGATTCAAATGGAGATCTGCACACTTCCATATAGTAGCAGCTATTCAACTATAGAAGGCACATATGGCACACGATGAGTTGCACACTCTCTCACACACCTTTTGGGCTAGATTTTCCCCAAGCAGTTTTGTTGGCGCACTGACCTCAAGCACGCCGGCTTTGCGCGCAGGAAACGGCACCAGCAAAATCTCGCCTCATCCTGGCCGCTTTGTGCAGTCCCCTGAGTCCTGGTGTGGCATCGATGGTGAAGGGGGGGCGGAGCCAAACGCCCGCGCCGAAAACACTGCTGGCACCTTTGCGCATGCACAGTGGTGCCGGCCCCGACATGCGCGCATGCGCAGTAGAGAGAGAGAAAGAAAACTTGCCACTCTGCCATTTTTAAAGAGCATCGCAGCTGTAATTGCTGCCTGTCAGGAGAGCTCTCTCCCCGCCCGCCCCCACCATGATTAAACGCGCAGATCCAACAGCTGCAACTTTTCCGGTGCATTTTCCCTCCCCTATCCCAGACCGAATGGCCTCACACACAGGCCGGCCTGCTTCCTTTCCCGGGAAGACTTTAAAGATAAGGTAGGAGTTACTTCTTTTTTTATTGCATTTTATTGGTTTGAGCTGTTCCTTAACGTTTGCTGCTTGGTTGTTGAGGTTCTCTCCAGTTCCCTTCCCTCCCCTATCCCTGCCATAATGTCTGCCGAATGTGGGCTGCTTTTTTTTAACTGCCCGCAAGGTTTTTCAGAGCTGGCCACATACGCTGACCTAAGTGGATTTGGAGTACGTTTTTGCTGGCCAAAGTGGCATAAATGGCCAAAACTGGCGTAACTGTCTGGGAACGCCCCCTTTTGAAAAAAAAAACTGACCTAAAAAAAATTGTACCTAGATGACTGAAGCAAATTTTGGGGGGAAAATGGCATTTTCTAACTTACGTCCAAAAAAACAACTTACTCCAAAAAAATTGATGCAAGTCATGGCCAATGTTGGGCCCTTTGTTTGTATTGGAGTCGAAACAGGCACACAACCGTCGCGAACAGAGGCGCACCTGAGGAGGGGAGCCTGACATCCAGGACCTCACGGAGGTGGAGGAGCGATTGTCCGCCCTCATGGACACACCAGTTGGTGTGGTAACGGTCGGCCAAGCCGAGCCCATTGGGGACAGCGACGGTATGTTAATGCCCTTTGTGTTTTACGTGCAACCCTTTACCCTTGATACCACATGCCTTACCCCATTTACATATAAATGTCTAATGCCGCCTCCTTCTTCTCTTCCTGCCCCCTCCCCTGCTTCTAACCACAGTTGCGTTGCTTTGTGCTTATAGCTGATGAGCCAGAAGCGCAGCAGGCTGCCCATGAGCCCGCCACATCCAACGAAGGCAGAGACAAGGAGGAAGGGGACCAAAGCGTGACCGCAGAGCGGGACCCTCCATCAGCTGCACTGAGTGTGGACACCACCTCGGTGGACGAGCCGACACCCTGGGCTTTAAAGGTCCTGAGGCTCCTGGCCCCAGTGGTCTGCAGCAACGCCCAGTGCAAGGAGAAGCTCGGGGGCCAGCTCCCCGGAGGGTGAAACGGCCCACGAGTCCTGCTCAGAGACATTCGGATGTGGTCCTGGACTTGGGAGGTTATGTCGAGAGAGTCCATGGTAATGTATCGCGAGCTTATGGCTGCATTGGAAAGAGCCCCGCAGAGGCCCTTGCTCTGAGGTTGGCAGAGGCCACCTCAAGCATTGCCCATGCCTCTCAGCAGCCAGGCCTTCCAGGCCTAGAGCTGGTCCAGGGTGTCCTGCTAGGCCGTCTGTAGTGTCTGCCTTACAGACACAGCAGCCTTCAAGCAGCCTTCCTTCAGACACTGCGGCCCCATTAAGGAGGATCAGTAGGCGTGGGAGGGGGTGTTAAGGAAAGGGTTGGCAGATTGCTGAACAAGTCTCAATAAAGGCTTTGCCCACCATGGACAGATGTCCTCATCCTGTAAATATCATTGTAAATATTTTATTGCTTTTGTTTGACGACTACTATTGGTGTATGGGTCGGGGCCTAATATGGCACATGGAAGCTGGTGTGGAATTACAAATGGCAGGGGCATTTCTTCACATATTGCTGAAGTTGATTGTGTGTTGTGCTGTTTCAAAAGGCGTTTGTTACATTTTTTATTCATTGCTGGTGAGAGGTTGTTGGTGTGACGTTTGAGGGGAGAATTTTAAAGCAGTTAATAAGATGTTGATTTGACTGTTTGCATTCCCGTCTTACGTATTAATGCGGAATTTCCCCGAAATGTGCCATTATCATAGCAGATAGCCCAGCCAATATCAGTTGCTTCCGTCAGCATCTTCCATTGAAGAGAAGCGATGCATTATGAACCGCTGACATGTGACCCTTGCACCGGCAGCATCGCCACGATGACTCATCTGTGCCTGCAGCTCCTCCTCCTCATGTGGCTGGCCATTCAGGGCCTCGGCAGGCTCCTCTTCCTCCTCCTTCTGAGGTGAGGCTGCAATCCCCACTGGCAATGCCTGGGCCCTCATTATGGACAGGTTGAGCAGCATGCAGCACACCACAATGAATAGGGAGACCTGTTGAGGGCAGTATTGAAGGCTGCCTCCAGAGCAGTCCAGGTATCGGAAATGCTGCTTCAGCACCCTTATTGTCTGCTTGCTGATGTTACAGGTGACCGCATGGTTGTCGTTGTAGCGATGCTCCGCTTGGGTGATGGGGTTGCAGAGGGGAGGTCATTAGCCAGGTGGCTAGGCCGTATCCTTTGTCCCTGAGCAGCCAGCCGTGCCCTTCCCCTGGTGGCTCAAACATTCGTGGCACATTGCTGTCATGCAGGATGAATGCATCATGTGCTCTTCCAGGATATCGGGCATTGACTGTGAGGAGATGCTGCGTGTGGTCGGACACCAGCTGCACATCCAGGGAGTGGTATCCCTTTCTGTTTCGGAAAACCTCGGCATTCTGGAATGGTGCTCGCAAGGCCACGTGTGTGCAGTCAATGGCTCCTTGAACCATCGGGAAGCCCACTATCCTGGCAAAACCACAGGTCCGCTCATCCTGTTTATCCCTGCTCATTGGGAATGTTATGAAGTTCATTCTCTGTCTGTACAGAGTCTGTGTCACGTCGCACATGCAGCGATGTGCAGCGAATTGAGAGACGCTACATATTTCCCATGATGCAACCTGGAAGGAGCCAGAGGCATAGAAGGTCAGTGCCACAGTGACCTTCACTGGTGCCGATGTCGGGTTGCAGGTCTAGCTGCAGGACATGGCATATCTCTGTGATGACCTCCGAAAAAGCGCAGCCTTCTGACACACTGCTCCTCGACAGGTCGAGGTATGAGCGTTGCTGCCGGTAAACCTGTAGGGGGTAAGGCCACCTGTCCCGACATCTACGGGCTCTCCTCAGTCATGGGCCGATATGCCCAACAGCCCTTATACTTTGACACCGCCTAACAAGAGCATGTAGAAGACAGCGCTGGCGAGCTAGTAATGCACCCATTGAACTCTCAAACTCAATTCGCTAGGAATCAGTAAGGTCAGAAAAATCTGTCGCTGCAAAGTAAGAGGTTCGCGCATCGTGCTCTCTCAAAACATTGCACTCACTGTGACCTCCGATTAATCCGGTTGCTCCTCCCTCCTGGTATTGCCTAGAGAAGTTGGGACCACTTGGTTTCTCCGGCATGTTCAGTGGCGGATGCTAAATGAGGCGGAGAGAACTAATTTTGTGAGCGGAACGCTAGCGGGTTGTTGCACGTGTACTGACGCCATGATCTGACTGAAGTTAGATGGCGAGGTGATAGCGATTTGCACTGCCGGTAAACGTGAACCAAATTTCCCAGCAAGGCACGGCAATCTGCATGGCCAGGCGGTAAGCCATTCGAGGTGCATTAACGCCCTGGAGCGTTAACTGCGGCGCTACACAACCGAATTTCTAGCCCACTAGTGGTCCTATAAAAATATAAGAACAAAAAAAATAGGAGCAGGAGTGGACCACAGGGTCCCTTGAGCCTGCTCCGCCATTCAATGAGATCTTTTACATCAACTCCACTTTCCCGCCCAATCCCCATATCCCTTGATTCCCTTAATATCCAAACATCTATCGATCTCAGTCCTGAATATAATCATCACCTGAGCATCCACAGCCCTCTGGGGTAGAGAATTCCAAAGATTCACTGCCCTCTGAGTGAAGACATTTCTCATCATCTCAGTCCTAAATGGCTGTGACCCCTAGTTATAGACTGTCCAGCCAAGGGAAACAGCTACACTATTCTCGCAGTCTTGATGTCAGTGCTGGGAACAATCCTGCCTGGGGCTGTATGTTTGGCTAAAACTGAGCAGAATTGGGTTGGATCTGATTGCTCTGACCAAGTCATCATTTCTTTAGAGCTCGGATCTCCAAACAGTGACCATTGAGTCTCCAATCCCTGCCAATCTGGCCCAGGGAACCCACACAACTAAATTCTGCTCGCTGGTTTGACCTGTTTGAATTAGCATTTAAGCCCTGAATCAGGACACCAAACCTATTAGTATCTGCACCTTAAGATGCATGCAAGTTAATGGGAGCATGGGCCCAGGTTTCACCAGTGTTCAGTGAGTGAATAGGAGTGTGAGTTAGAAACTCACCCGCTGCTCCAGAATATTTTAACTCTTGGCCCTCATTTAAATCCTGCTAACAACTCCCCACGCCTTCTGGCCAACGGGAAGCAGCGGTAAATCACGCGGCCTGTAGGCCGCCCTCAGGGAACAGGAAGTTGGTGGGATCGGCTGCTAGTGCCATTCCATGGGAGGCTCCCGATCATGATGGGGGGTGGGGGGCGGTGGGGGGGTGAGTCTGCAGCAGGGGTGGCCTAAGCTTCCCTTGTAGGGCACGGAGAAGCAGATCTGCTCATCCTGATCCCACAAGGAAAGTAACAAAGTACCTCAGGTTTGGCCTCTTCTAGTCCTGATTCTCTTTCCCACTGTCTTCACCTAACGGGAAACTCACTGCAGATTCCCACTCAGGCCAGCAGCTAAAATTACAGTCAGGTCCCGATAAATTTATGTTTCATAAATCAGGTGATGCTGATTTAAATTTCCAGTGGATTCGGTGCAGTCAAAATATTATTAAACGAAACGGAAGTTAATCTAAACACAAATAGGATATAGATAAAACTGAAATAGATAGACAGGGTTAAGAAAGGTAGATGATAGAATGCAGACTTGTATTCGAATTTCATCGATGATCTACCAACATATCGAGCTGTATCAGATACAGGCAAACTGTGTATTTGGATAATAAAAAGAGAAAATGCTGGAAATACTCAGCAGGTCACCTGTGGAGAGAGAAACAGAGCTAACGTTTCAGGTCAAAGATCCTTCGTCAGAACTGGAAAAAGTTAAATATGTAACAGATTTTTAAACAAGTGTCGGGGCAGGGAAAGGAGGGAGGGGAGGAAAGAACATAAGGGAAGGTCAGTGACAGGGTGGAAGGTAGGAGCGTTTAAATGGCTAAAAGGATGAAGGTGCAAGGCAAAAGAAGATGGTCATGGGACAAGTTAAGAAAGAAAAGATGAATCTAGATAGGGTGTAAATGGAGATGGGAGAATCATCGACAGCTGCCGTGGGAAAGAGAAAAAACACAGAAAAAAAAAATAGGGGCAAAGATTATGGTTTGAAATTGTTGAACTCGAATTTGAGTCTGGAAGGCTGTAAAGTGCCTAAACGAACGACAAGGTGCTGTTCCTTGAGCTTGCGGGACCGTTCCCTCAAACAACATCGCTAAAACAGATTATCTGATCATAATTTCACATTGCTGTTTGCGGGATCTTGCTCTGCACATGTTGGCTGCCACGTTTCCCTGTGTTGCAACAGCAACTACACTTCAAAAAGTACTTCTAGAAAAGAGAAGGACTGAGGAGTGCCCAATCGACGTCCTGAGGTCATGAAAGGCGCTATATAAATGCAAGTTCTTTCTTTTACTGGGGAATAAAAGCAACTAACCATAGCTTAGATCATCCATTTAGCTGTAACACCAGCGAAAGTGCAGTGGACTAAGTCTTCCACTTGCCACAAGTACCTTGACCAGGACTGATTATCTGGGGTCAGGGTCGCTTCAATAATTTTGTCTGGTGGCTTCTAGGGGAGCTGAAAAAGGCCCAAATGTTTCTTCTTAACATACTTACAAGTCACAGATCTGGAATGTTTACTCGATTGTCCTGTGATCCGTTCCACTCCATTCCCTCCCTCCACCAGCCATAGCAACACTGTGCCATAGGAACACAAGGGAAACACCTTGGGCTGGACTTTTGGTCTTCTGCCGCCCCTGTTAGCACCCTGGAGGGGCGGCAATGGCGGCAGTAAGCACTTCCAGGCGGGCAGCCAGCTTCCAATGCCTCGCCGGGACATTCGGGGCCGGTTTCGACGGGGAGTGGAGTATTACCACGCGGAGGTGGCGAGCTGGTGTGCAACGCCCCTGGTTGCAACACCGGCTCGATATTTGGATCACGCCCGATTTGTAGCGCTCTATAGAGCGCTGTGCTGCAACCGCCTGTGGAAGCTGGCATTCCGAGTTGTAGCGGCTGCAGTGAGGTTAGTAATGTCCACCTCAGGTAAGGGTGATTGTTTGTTATTTTTTGCGATTTATTTTGTGGTGGTGTGAGTTATTTATTGAGAATTGTAATTAGACTTCCTCACCCTTGTAGTAAAGGCCAACATGCCATTTGCCTTCCTAATTGCTTGCTGTACCTGCATGCTAACTGTCTGTGTTTCCTGTTTGAGGACATCTAAATCTCTCTGAACACTAACATTTCATAGTTTCTCAGCATTTAAAAAAATATTCTGTTCTTCTATTCTTCCTATCAAAGTGAATAACCTCACACTTCCCAACATTATACTCCATCTGCCACCTTATTGCCAACTCATTTAGCCTGTCTATTTCCCTTTGCAGGCTCTTTGTGTCCTCCTTACAGCTTACTTTCCCACCTAGCTTTGTATCATCAGCACTTGGATACGTTGCACTCGGTCCCATCATCTAAATCTTTAATATAGATTGTAAATAGCAGAGGCCCAAGCGTTGATCCTTGTGGCACCCCAGTAGTTACAGCTTGCCAACCGGAAAATGACCCATTTATCTTCACTCACAGGTTTCTGTCTGCTAACCAATCCACTATCCATGCTAATATATTACCGCCAACCCCATGAGCCCTTATCATGCGTGGAGAAGAGAAGACTTAGAGGAGACCTGATAGAGGCCTTTAAAATTATGAATGGGTTCAACAGGGTAGATGTGGAGAAAATGCTTCACTTGTGGGAGAATCCAAAAATAGGGGCCATAAATACAAGATAGTTACTAAAAAATTCAATAGGGAAATAAGGAGAAATTTCTTTACTCAGAGAATAGTTAGTGTCGTGTATGTATGCTTGGGTTTACTAGCCACCAGGTGGCGCCACTGTCGGAGGTCATTGGACTGTGCGCATGTGTGTGTGGCCCAGGTATAAAAAGCCAGCCATCTTGTAATGTACTCACTTTGGGCCCTAATAAAATAGAGCCAGGTTTGTACCTGTTCGGAGTTTACAGTATTCAGTCAATTGAGTTATTACATACAAAACAGTTAGAATGTGGAACCCGCTGCCACAGGAAATGGTTGAGGCGAATTGCTTAGATGCTATGAAGAAAAGGGAGATATGCTGTAAAGCTGAGATACGATAAATGGAATGGGGGGAGATTGCTCCTGTTCTGAAAACACCCTGGAACAATTCAGAGGGTCAATCACTATTACATCATCCACAAATAGAAAAGCATTTATTCCCCTGTACAAGCAATCCCTTTATCCAAACAATCCAAACACTGGTTTGTTTTATTATCATTTTGCTCATATCAGATTAAATTGAATTTGTGCATATTAAGACATGTCTTCTCTCTACAATTTTCAGTTCATTTGCTGACTTAATACCTTTCACACAGGGAGAATACCAATCATTGGCAGCATGCCCAATGATATAACATGTGTGCTGGTTTAACGGTGAAAATTCTTTACCCAAAGAGTGGTGAGAATGTGGAACTCGTTACCACAGGGAGTGGTTGAAGCGAATAATATCGATGCATTTAAGGGGAGGCTAGACAAGCATATGAGGGAGAAGGGAATAGAGGGTTGTGCTGATAGAGTTAGATGAGGAAAGAAGGGAGGGGGCTCAATTGGAGCATAAACGCCGGCATGGACTGGTTGGGCTGAGTGGCCTGTTTCTGTCTAATTAGCACAAACAGAATACTATTAAAGTTCTTTCCTTGAGAATATCAAGCATAGAAAAGTTAGAAACAAATATTTTAGGTCCAATAGGTTTGCAGAAGGGAACATTAATCCCCTTGTTTTATCTGATCTGCTGGGGTATCATACTGCATGCAGTAATGCTAAGTGCATTAGCCAGGTTGTAACCAACCATACATAACCTTCAATTGGTAGACACACATCAGGATCACAAGCTCAAAAGAGTTTAGCTAATCCTGGATGTTGCAGCAAAGACTAGGAAAATCTGGAGTGAAGAATTGGCACAAGAAACTATTGAGCCGCCAGTAAGATAGGGAGAGTATAAAACGATTTTTTAAAAATTCATTGGATGTTGACAAGGCCTGCATTTATTGCCCATTCCTAATTATCCTTGAGAAGGTGGTGCTATAAGACTGAATGGCAGATCATTTCTGACCACATTGCTGTTGGTCTGGAGTTACATATAGGCCAGACCAGATAAAGACATTAGTGAACCAGGTGGGTTTTTACAACAATCCAGCTTTATATTCCAGAATAATTAGAAATAGGAACAGGTGTAGGCCATTCGGCCCCTCGAGCCTGATCTGTCCAATTGCATTTCAATTCCCCAGCTGCCATGGTGGGATTTAAACTCTTGACTCTGGGTCATTAGTACAGGCCTCTGGTCCAGTAACATAACCATCATTCTACTGTACCCTGCAGAATAATGTTACTTTCACCCAGGACTTCTCTGTGGAGGTAAACCATGAACCAAAAGGTTCTTTTCATTCCTGTTCTGAAACAGTTGGGAGATGTCGAAACATCTCCCTTTTCTGGGGAGTTGTCCTGCGGACTGTGGGTGGAAGGTTGTGTCATTTGGACACCCTGGAGGGCTGCGATAGAAGAGACAAGCTGTACATTTTCACAAAGCAATTATCTGGAGAGGTGGAAGCACCCCCCTTTTTTTTGTATTTTTTCTTTCTTCGAACGCCTCTACTGCTGGGGAGAAGTCTCTAAACTCAGGCCCGTTCTGCTCAAGTGAATGTAAAGAAAAATCCCACAGATCTATTTGAATAAGAGCAGTTCGTTCTCCCAGTGTATTCGCTGCTCACGATGTGGTCTCCTCAACATTGGGGAGACCAAACGCAGATTGGGTGACCGCTTTGTGGAGCACCTCCATTCAGTCCGTAAGCGTGACCCCGAGCTTCCGGTCGCCTGTCACTTTAATTATCCACTCCACTCCCACTCTGACCTCTTCGTCCTCGGCCACCTACACTGTTCCAATGAAGCTCAACGTAAGCTCGAGGAACAGCACCTCATCTTTCGTTTAGGCACTTTACAGCCTTCCGGACTCAACATCGAGTTCAACAATTTCAGACCATGACCTCTGCCCATCTTTTGTTCCCTTTCCTCCTTTTTTTTTTACAAACCCCCTCCCTCCCCCTTTTTATTTTGATTTTGTTCTCTGTTTTTCATGGCAGCTGGTGATTATCCTGCCATTCACACCCTTTCTAGACTCATTTTGCTTTTGTAGTAGTTCTCCCGGTGTCCTGACCAACATTCCTCAGATCTAAGGACATCCAAAGATGTGATAGGGCAAAGGAAGTTCTTTCTGTTTATCCTCAACTCCTGCCAATGTTGCTCTCCACTGGCAGCAAAGAGGCACGTGACAGTAAACCAGGTTCCTCCAATCCGTGGGGTAGAATTTGTCCGCCCTGATTGGGCTCTCAGTGATGTGGGGTGTGGGGGATTCCATTACCTTGTAGCCCAAGAATCTCATTGCCAAAAACAAAGACTTGCATTTTTATAGCACCTTATCTTTTCATTCAAAAATCTCCCATTACATACAATGAACTACTTTGAAAGTGCAATTACTGTTATTATGTAGCCAAATACAGCAGCCATCTTGCATAATCTTCCAGTTCGCATAAATAAATGAGATGAATGGCCTGTTAATATGTTTCGAGTGGTGATTGAGGGATGAATGCTGGCTAAGACACCATGAAAACTCCCTTTTCTTCAAACAGTGCTATAGAAGTTTAATTTTCACCCTCAGTTTAACACCACAGGGTAGAAATTGGTCTGCCTTGCACTCATTCTTTTGGGCATAAAAGAGGCCCAAAGGAAATCACTTCAGTTTGGTTAACTGCTAAATTCATCAGATCCAATTTTTAGGCATCCCAGGTGACCGCCTAAAACAGACGTTAGGCCCTTTGCTCCTATGAAGGACCCCATGTTGACATTAGTTTTGGATGAGCAGAATAGGCATCGGGCTGACCCCGCTCAGAAATTGTCAGTGGCCCCTGTGGCAGCCAACAGAAGATAGGTTTTCTACAAAACTCTTTTTCAAAAATAGAATCTTCCGGTGGAGCCAGGAGGGGCAGCAGTGCTCCTCCCAACACCACAGTCATCCCCGCACTCCCCGCCTTCCTGGGACCCTACCTGAGGGCTGCTGCCGGCGAGGTAAGTGGCCCAAAATTGATTTTTTTTCCTGTCGGTTGACCACCTGTGGAAGCATGACCACTGCCGGCAGCTTGCAACAAGCACAATGGTGAGGCCCGAGGAGCAATTCTTGACAATTCTCGGGCCTCTCAGTTCAGGTGCCACTGCCTCAAAAACAGGTCCAGACGGCGATCTACCCCCTCATCCGTAGGGTGATCCTTCTAACAATACGGCACTCCATGCCTGCCCTAGATTATGTGCTCAAAACCCGGAGTCAGACTTGAATCCAAAACCACCTGAGTACTTTAGAAGTTTAGTTACTGCTGTAATGTAGGAACGTGAATATATGGATCTTGAATATCAATAACCCTAACTTTATCTCAGATTATGTTCCTGAATTACTTAGATTACTGCAGCAATAAAGCAATAAAGCAGGCAGCTCCTTGAAGACTCGATTGTTTGTACAGCAGGTTGTGACCCAGATCAGGTTCGGTTTGCAGTCTGATCTTCATCATCATAGGCAGTCCCTCGGAATCGAGGAAGACTTGCTTCCACTCTAAAAGTGAGTTCTCAGGTGATTGAACAGTCCAATGTGGAAATTACAGTCTCTGTCACAAGTGGGCAAACAGTGGTTGAAGGAAAGGGTGGATGGGGAGCATGGTTTGCCGCATGCTCCTTCCGCTGTCTGCGCTTGATTTCTGCATGCTCTCAGCGATGAGACTTGAGGTGCTCAGTGCCCTCCCAGATGCTCTTAATCCACTTTGGGTGGTCTTGGGCCATGGATTCCCAGGTGCCGGGAGGGGAAGTTGCACTTTATCAAGGAGGCTTTGAGGGTCTGATCTTAGTGAGTTGGTGATGGAGGATACAGAAAACACTTGAGAAAAATTAGTCAGGCATCCACACTCGGATGCTCCACTGAACCCTGCTGGAAGTGTATGGAATAGAATTTCCACAGAGATTCTCCCGACCGTCTGCCGTAACGTCACCAGAAGGTCGGTGCAGACCCCAGTGACCAGCGTATGTGTGTGGGCGTCTGGTGGCGATGTGATTGGCTGAGCTATGATGTTCCCCTGCATTGGAACAGTTTGTCAACTTTCGATATCGAGGTTCACTGATGAAGAACGACTGCTTGGACAAAGTGCCAGAGGAGACCAGCGCCTGTGGAATCAAGGACCAGGGCTTGGTGATCAAGGACCAGGCCCTGTGGTATCAAGGACCAAGGCCCCTGGTATGTTCTTACGTTCTTATGATTCAAGAATCAGGGCCTCTGCAATCGCGGACTAGGGCCTCTGCAATCACACTCCAGCAAGGCTCCAATGTGGTAGATTTTCAACACTGCTCGGATGTAAAACTGCTGTTGCTCATCGGCCCACCTTTATAGAAACCACCCAATTTTTATTTCCATTGATCTAAATTGGACGGTTTCCATAATGGACGGCTGATCCGCAACTCCAATACTATTCCCGGGGTGGGGGAAAGTTGAAAATCTGCCCTTATGCCTTCGGGTGAGGAATGGAAACTGGTGAGAAACTGCAGTAAAACAATAGAATGTGGAACTTTCTACCACAAGGAGTAGTTGAAGCGAAAAGCATAGATACATTTAATTGGGACCCTAGATAAGCACATGAGGGAGAAAGGAATAGAAGGATATCTTGATGGGGTTACATAAGAACATAACAATGTAAGACATAGGAGCAGGAGTAGGTCATTCTACCCCTCGAGCCTGCTCTGCCATTCAATAAGATTATGGCTGATCTTCTATCTCAGCTGCACCATCCCACACTATCCACATATCCTTTGATTCCCCGAAAGTCCAAAAATCTATCAATCTCTGTCTTGAATATACTCAAAGACTGAGCCTCCACAGCCCTCTGGGGTAGAAAACGCCAAAGAGTCACCACCCTTTGAGTAAAGATGTTTCTCCTCATCTCAGTCCTAAATGGCCGACCCCATCTTCTGAGGCTGTGATCCCTGGTTCTAGATTCTCCAGCCAGAGGAAACATCCTCCCTGCATCTAACCTGTCAAGCCCTGTAAGAATTGCATATGTTTCAAATGAGATCGCCTCTCATTTTTCTAAACGCTAGAGAATATAGGCCTAGTCTACTAAATCTCTCCTCATAGGACAATCCCCTCATCCCAGGAAACAGTCTGGTGAACCTTCATTGCACTCCCTCTATGGGAAGTGTATCCTTCCTTAGGTAAGGAGACTAAAACTGTACACAATACTCCAGGTGCGGTCTCACCAGGGCCCTATATAAATGCAGTAAAATTTCTTTACTTTTGTATGCCAAACCCTTTTCAATAAAGGCTAACATATCATTTGCTTTCCCAATTGCTTACTTTACCTGAATGTTAGCTTTCTGGGATTTCTGTACAAGGTCATCCAGCTTCCTCTGAATAACAACATTTCTCAATCACTCACCATTCAAAAAATATTCTGCTTTTCTATTTTTCCTACCAAAGTGGATAACTTCATATTTCTCCACATTATGGGGCCAAGTTTCGGCCTGAGTTGCTCCTGTTTTTTTGGAGCAACTGGTTTAGAATGAAGTATCTTAGAAATTGCAATTCTCGGCATTTAGTTTGACCCAGTTCTAGTCAGTTAGAACAGTTTCAGTTTGGAACAGATTTTTTTTTCAAAAGGGGGCGTGTCCGGCCACTTATGCCCGTTTTGAAAGTTTAGGCAGTGAAAACTTACTCCAAACGAAATTAGAATGGAGTAAGTGTAGATTTTTGTACGCTCAGAAAAACCTTGTCTACACTTAGAAAATCAGACGTAGGGAATGGGGGGGGGCTTTAAAGGGAAGTTTACAAACATTAAACACTTCAGTTTTACAAATAAAGAGCCATCATCAATAATAAATGATAAATACATCAATAAATCAACCAATAAATCAATCAAAAAAAATTAATAAAAAATAAAAAAAATAAAAAAATCAATAAATAAAACATTTTCTACTTACCGACTGCAGCACCGGGAGCCCTCCAACAGCATGCTGGGACGGCCCCCCACCCCCCTCCCAGTGTGTCTCTGTCAGTGTCTCTATCTCTCTGTCTGTCTGTCTGTGTGTGTCTCTCTCACTCTCTGTCTGTCAGTGTCTGTGTTTCTGACAGCAAGGGGAGGGGGAGGAGGGGGGGTGGAATGGGGGTGTGGCGGGGGGTGGAATGGGGGTGTGGCGGGGGGTGGAATGGGGGTGTGGAGCGGGGGGGGCGAGGGAGAGGGAGAGAGGGAGGGAGAGGGAGGGGGAGAGGGAGGGAGAGGGAGGGGGAGAGGGAGGGAGAGGGAGGGGGAGAGGGAGGGAGAGAGGGGAGAAGGGGGGCAGGGAGGAAGGGGAGAAGGGGAGGAGGGAGGGAGGGGAGAAGGGGGGGAGTGAGGGAGGGGAGAAGGGAGGGGGAGGAAAGAGGGAGGGAGGGGGAGGAAAGAGGGAGGGAGGGGGAGGAAAGAGGGAGGGAGGGGGAGGAAAGAGGGAGGGAGGGGGAGGAAAGAGGGAGGGAGGGGGAGGAAAGAGGGAGGGAGGGAGAGGAAAGAGGGAGGGAGGGGGGGAGAGGAAAGAGGGAGGGAGGGGGGGAGAGGAAAGAGGGAGGGAGGGAGGGAGAGGAAAGAGGGAGGGAGGGAGAGGAAAGAGGGAGGGAGGGAGAGGAAAGAGAGAGGGAGGGGGAGGAAAGTGGGAGGGAGGGAGGGGGAGGAAAGAGGGAGGGAGGGAGGGGGAGGAAAGAGGGAGGGAGAGGAAAGAGGGAGGGAGGGGGAGGAAAGAGAGAGGGGGAGGGGAGGGAGGGAGGGGGAGGAAAGAGGGAGGGAGGGGGAGGAAAGAGGGAGGGATGGGGAGGAAAGAGGGAGGGAGAGGGGAGGGAGGGAGGGAGGGGGAGGAAAGAGGGAGGGAGAGGAAAGAGGGAGGGAGAGGAAAGAGGGAGGGAGGGGGAGGAAAGAGGGAGGGAGGGGGAGGGGGAGGAAAGAGGGAGGGAGAGGGAGGGGGAGGAAAGGGGGAGGGGGAGGAAAGAGGGAGGGAGGGAGAGGGAGGGGGAAAAGGGAGGGAGTGGGAGATGAGAGAGGAGAGGAAAGGGAGGCTGAACGAGCCCGGTCCGGCCGGGCCCAAGACTTCGGGCGGGGCTCGCCCCCAGCACCAGAGTTAAAGGTAGGTGGCCGAGAGTTGGGTCGGGACCGGGGGGGGTGGAGGAGTGGAGTTGGGTTGGGTCGGGTCGGGTCGGGTCCGCCAGGGGGGGGGGGGGAGTTGGGTCGGGTCCGCGGGGGGGAGGGAGGGAGTTGGAGTTGGGTCGGGTCCGCGGGGAGGGGGGAGGGAGTTGGGTCGGGTCCGGGGGGGGGGTGGGAGTTGGGTCGGGTCCGAGGGGGGGGAGTTGGGTCGGGTCCAGGGGGGGGGGAATTGGGTCGGGTCCGGGGGGGGGAGTTGGGTCGGGTCAGGGGGGGGGGGGAGTTGGGTCGGGTCCGGGGGCAGGGGGGGGAGTTGTGTCGGGTCCGGGGGGAGGTGGAGTCGGGTCCGGGGCGCAGGGGGCGGGGTGAGCGGGGGTCGGGTCCGGGGGAGAAGCAGGGGTCGGGTCCGGGGGTGGAAGCGGGGGTCGGGTCGGATCTGGGGGATGGGATGAGTCAAGTCGGGTCCGGGGGGGGAGGGGAGTCAAGTCGGATCCGGGGGGGGGTGGGGGGAGTGAGTCAAGTCGGATCCGGGCCGGGAGTGGGGAGTCAAGCCGGGTCCGGGGGAGAGTCAAGTCGGGTCCAGGGGGGGAGTCAAGTCGGGTCCGTGGCGGGGGGGGGGGGGGGGGGTCAAGTCGGGTCTGGCGGGGGGAGTCAAGTCGGGTCCGGGGGTGGGGGGGAGTCAAGTCGGGTCCGGGGCGGGGGGGGGGGGAGGTCAAGTCGTGTCCGGGGGTGGGGGGGAGTCAAGTCGGGTCCGGGGCGGGGGGGGGGGAGGTCAAGTCGGGTCCGGGGGTGGGGGGGAGTCAAGTCGGGTCTGGGGCGGGGGGGGGGGAGGTCAAGTCGTGTCCGGGGGGGGAGTCGGGTCGGGGGGGGAGTCGGATCGGGGGGGTGTTGAGTAGGGTCGGGTCCAGGGCAGGGGAGCAGGAGTCGGGTCGGGGGGTCGGGTCCAGGGCGGGGGAGCGGGAGTCGGGTCGGGGGGGTGTCGAGTCGAGTCGGGTCGGGGGGGAGTCGAGTCGGGTCTGGGGGGGGGAGTGAGTCGGAACGGGAGCTGGGTGGCGTGGGGGGGGGTGGGCGTTGAGAGAACCAGCTGGAGCCAGAGCAGGAGTGGGCGTGGGAGGTGCAGCCTGATCCACGCCGCCCCAGTGAGCCCATTCGGCCAGGGCTAGGAGCTGCGTGTTTCGGGCCACTCCCACGCAGTTTTGGGTGCCTGGAGCTACTGCACATGCGCGACCACTGTAACGCGCCTGTGCAGAGGTCCGGGCACTGTTTTCAACGCAGGGACCTGGCTCCGTCCCCCACAGCTCGTGCTGCGCTGCGCCCAGCTCCAGAGGACCGGCAGGGAGCCGGAGAATCTGTAAGTATTTTTTAGGCACACTTGTGGGCGCGAAAAACGGGCGTCTAGGAGAACGACGCGGCCCGAAACTTGGGCCCTATATCCTATCTGCCACTTTCTTGCCCACTCACCTCACCTGTCTATATCACTTTGCAGCCTCTTAGCATTCTCTTCACAACTTACTTTCCCACCTACCTTTTGTATCGTCAGCAAACTTGGATACATTACTCTCAGTCCCCTCACCCAAGTTATTGATGTAGATTGTAAATAACTGAGGCCCAAGCACAGATCCTTGCGGTATCCCACTAGTTGTAGCCTGCCAACCCGAAAATGACCCGTTTATTCCTACTCTGTTTTCTATCCGTTTATCAATCCTCAATGCCATGAGCCCTAATTTTGAGTAATAACCTCTTGTGTGGCACCTTATTGAATGCTTTTTGAAAATCCAAATATAATACATTCACAGGTTACCCTTATCTACTCTGTTGGTTACAACCTCAAAAATCTCTAATAGATTTGTCAAACATGATTTGCCTTTCATAATTCTGTGTTGACTCTGCCAATCATATTATGATTTTCTAAGTGCCCTGTTACCACGTTCCTAATAATAGATTCTAGCATTTTCCCTACCACTGCTGTGAGGCTCACTGGCCTTTTCTTGAAGAGCAGGGTTACATTTGCTATCCTCCAATCCGGGGGGACTGTTCTAAAATCTAGGAAATTTTGGAAAATCAAAACCAATGCATCTCTGTAGCCATCTCTTTTAAAACTTTAGGATGTAGGCCATCAGGTCTAGGGGGTTTGTCAACTTTTAGTCCCATTAATTTCTCCAGTACTATTTCTTTACTAATACTAATTTCTTTAAATTCCTCATTCTCACTAGACACTTGGTTGTCCACTATTTCTGGAATGTTTTTTGTGTCTTCTACCATGAAGACAGATACATAGGCTGGAATTTTTACCTGTGAGGCAAGTCGGGTGCAGGGGTCTTTAACTTAGTTCGATCAATTGAGTTAGGTCTGTGGGTTACCCAGCCAATTAAATGGAGCGGGTCTGATGACTTCATCGATGTCTCGCCTTGAGTTCAAATATTTAAAGGGGCCTTCCACACGTCACACATGAAGGTTGTTGGAGGAGGGTCACAGGTCTTTGGGAGAGGTGTGGTTGTTGAGAAACTAAAGATTTTCGATCTGAGGCTTGAGGGAAATATGCAGTCCCAACTACAGAAGGCATCACCCAGATTCTCTGACTCCTCCCTGGAAGCCATACTCCAGGGAGTTCGAGCACGTGGGGACATCCTGTTCCCTGGGGATGGGTGCAAGAGACCTTCCAGTCAGACCAAAAGGGCATGGTTGGAGATCGAAGAGGAGGTCAGCATCAGGGTGTACTCAGGTGGTCCTGGATCCAGTGCCACAAAGGATTTAATGATCTCATGAGGTCAGGAGAGGTGAGTGCAATGCTGCATTCAGCTACATCCTGATGTGCGTGTCACCCCAACCCCATCACTCTGGCTTCCCAAGCCTCCTCCTGCACATCAATCCTCACACCAACTGCAATATATGTAGAACAAATGATGGACAAAGACAGGATGAGTTGCTAGTCCATGTACTTGTTCATTAGGCCGAAGTAAACTCAGCATGTTCATACTAAGCCATATGACAAACCACGTGATAGTACATTACACTGCTTACCACTTTAAAAAAATATATATATTCCCCTCTCAAATACAACAAAACTATGGTCCCACCTTTCCCAGCATTACATGTACCATGTAACAAAAACTTCCGGGCTTTTTTCTTTTGAATGAACAAAAAATCCAGTTTAATAACAGGTTTGCAGAGCACTGTTGGTCACCTTAAAGAAGGTTTTTAGTGTTTGTTATATATGTAAACTTGTATTTACTCTGTCCAGCTACCAGAGGGCTCATCCCCTGGAGTCCAAAGGGATCCCATAATCCCTTGGGAGCACTGGTATTTAAGGAGGCCTCACAGGTTGGAGAGGCACTCTGGAGACCTGCAATAAAAGACTACGGTCACACTTTACTTTGAGCACGCAGTTTTCAGTCTGACTCTTTCTCCATACATAACAACTGGCATCGAGATACAGATAGCGTACCCAAAGATGCAGAGAACAGTGGGCATCCTGGAGAAATTCTCGGAGGGAGATGATTGGGAAACCTTTGTGGAGCGACTCGACCAATAATTCGTGGCCAACGAGCTAGATGGCAAGAAAACGCTGTCAAACGAAGGACAATCCTCTTCACCCTCTGTGGGGCACCAATGTATGGCCTCATGAAGAATCTGCTCACTCCAGCGAAACACACGGAGAAATCGTACAATGATTTGTGCACACTGGGCCGAGAGCATTTGAACCCAAAGGAAAGCATTCTGATGGCGAGGTATCGGTTCTACACCGACAAAATGTCTGAAGGCCAGGAAGTGGCGAGTTATGTCGACAAGCTAAGACGCCTTGCAGGACATTGCGAATTTGAAGGACGTTTGCAGCACATGCTCAGAGACTTTTTCATACTTGGCATTGGCCAAAAAACCATACTTCGCAAACTTTTGACTGTAGAGACCTCAACCTTGAGTAAAGCCACAGCGATAGCCCAGGCGTTCATTACACCAGTGACAATACTAGGCAAACCTCTCAGCACACAAGTGCTGCTACAAGTACTGTGAACAAAGTGATGTTGTTTTTGAATCGTAACGTACAGGGCAGGTCACACATACCTGCAGCTGCATGACCGCAGATGTCTCAGAGTCCACCATCAAGGGTGATGAATGCAAGGCCACTAACACCTTGTTGGCGCTGCGGGGGTGATCATCGTTTCCATTCATGCCGATTTAAAGATACGTTTGCAAGGGCTGTGGAACAATGGGACACCTCCAACGAGTGTGCAGGTGAGCTGCAAATCCTGTTAAACCTGCAAACCACCATGTTCAGTGGAGGACAGATCCATGGAGCATCACGACGAACCACAGCCTCAGACCGAGGAGGCAGAGGTACATGAGGTGCACACATTCACCTCGAATGTCCCCCGATAATGCTGAATGTTGAACTAAATGGACTCCCGATGTCAATGGAGCTCGACACGGGTGCAAGCCAATCCATCATGGGCAAATTGACTTTCGAACGATTGTGGTGTAACAAGGCCTCAAGGCCAGTCGTCACTCCAGTTTGCATGAAACTAAGAACTTACACAAAAGAACTGATTCCCGTAATCGGCAGTGCTACCGTAAAGATCTCCTACGAAGGAGCAGCGCACAAGCTACCACTTTGGGTGGTACCGGGCGATGGTCCCACGCTGCTCGGCAGGAGCTGGCTGGGAAAGATACACTGGAACGGGGACGATATCCGAGCGCTATCGTCCACTGACGACACTTCGTGCACCCAGATCTTAAACAAATTTCCTTCGAACCAGGCATCAGGAAATTCCAAGGAGCAAAAGTGCAGATCCACCTAATTCCGGGGGCGCGACCCATCCATCACAAGGCGAGAGCAGTACTGTACATGATGAGAGAAAGGGTAGAGATCGAACTAGACCGGCTGCAAAGAGAAGGCAGCATTTCACTGATCGAGTTCAATGAGTGGGCCAGTCCTATTGTCCAAGTCCTCAAGAGAGATGGCACTGTCAGAATCTGCAGCGATTACAAAGTTTCTCCCTGCGGGACCAATACCCATAACAAGGGCTGACGACCTCTTTGTAACGTTGGCGGGAGGAAAGACATTCGCAAAGCTGGATCTGACTTCAGGAACTGGAGGAATCATCGAAGGGCCTCACCTGCATCAACATGCACAAAAATCTTTTTATTTATAACAGATGCCGCTTGGAATTCGATCAGCAACGGCGATATTCCAGAGAAACATGGAAAGTTTACTGAAGTCAGTCCCACACACAGTGGTCTTCCAGGACGACATCTTGGTCACAGGTTGGAATACAGTTAAGCATCTGCAGAATCTGGAGGAGGTTCTTAGTCGACTCAACCGCATGGGGCTCAGGTTAAAGCGCTCAAGTGCGTTTTCCTGGTGCCTGAAGTGGAGTTCTTGGGAAGGAGGATTGCGGCAACTGCATCAGGTCCGCCAACACGAAGACGGAGGCAATCAAGAACGCACTGAGGCCACAGAATGTGACGGAGCTGTGGTCATTTCTGGGACTTCTGAACTACTTTGGTAACTTCTTATTGGGTCTCAGCACACTGTTAGAACCACTGCATGTCTTACTATGAAAAGGGGACAAATGGGTTTAGGGCAAAAGCCAAGAAAATGCCTTTGTAAAAGCGAGAAAATTGTTATGCTCAAACAAATTGCTTGTGTTGTATGATCCATGTAAGCGTTTATTACTAGCGGTGTGTATTGCAACAAGCTAATGCAACCAGTTGCTTATGCATCCAGGAGTCTGTCTAAAGCTGAGAGAGCCTACAGCATGATTGAGAAAGAAGCGTTAGCGTGTGTCTATGGGGTAAAGAAAATGCATCGATACCTGTTTGGGCTAAAATTCGAATTGGAAACTGATCATATTTTCCGAGAGTAAAGGGATAAATACCAACGCATCAGCCCGCATCGAGAGATAGGTGCTTACGTTGTCCACATACGACTATGCCATCTGCCACAGGCCAGGCACAGATAACTGCACCGATGGTCTCAGTAGGCTACCATTGCCCACCACGGGGGTGGAAATGGCGCAGCCCACAGATTTAGCCATGGTTATGGAAGCATTTGAGAGTGAGCAATCACCCATCACTGCCCGGCAGATCAAAACCTGGACAAACCAGGACCCATTATCTCTAGTCAAAAGCTGTGTGCTTCACGGGAGCTGGTTCAGTGTCCCAGTGGAAATGCAGGAAGAGATAAAGCCGATCCAGCGGCGCAAAGGTGAAATGTCTATACAGGCAGACTGCCTTCTGTGGGGCAATCGAGTAGTGGTTCCCAAGAAGGGCAGAGACACTTTCATCAATGACTTCCACAGAACCCACACAGGCATCGAAATGATGAAAGCGATAGCCAGATCCCACGTGTGGTGGCCCGGTATCGATGCAGACTTAGAGTCCTGCGTTTACAGATGTAATACATGCTCGCAGTTAAGCAATGTACCCAGGGAGGCACCACTAAGTTTATGGTCTTGGCCCTCCAAACCGTGGTCTAGGGTACACATCGACTATGCAGGCCCGTTCTTGGGTAAAATGTTCCTTGTGGTTGTAGACGTGTACTCCAAGTGGATTGAATGTGAGATAATGTCAGCTAGCATGTCCGCTGCCACTACTGAAAGCCTGCGGGCCATGTTTGTCACACATGGCCTACCCAATGTACTGGTGGGCGACAACGGGCCATGTTTTACCAGTGCTGAGTTCAAAGAATTCATGATCCATAACGTGATTAAACATGTCGTATCTGTCCCGTTTAAACCAGCGTCCAATAGTCAGGCAGCGAGAGCAGTGCAAACCATCAAGCAAAGCTTGAAGAGGGTAACTGAAGGCTCGCTGCAGTTCGCCTATCCCGAGTCCTGCTTAGCTACCGCACGAGACCCCACTCGCTTACTGGGATCCCACCTGCTGAACTGCTCATGAAAAGAACACTTAAGACAAGACTCTCGTTAGTTCACCCTGATCTACATGAACAGGTAGAGAGCAGGCGGCTTCAACAAAGTACATACCATGATAGCGCAAATGTGTCACGCGAGATTAAAATCAATGATCCTGTATTTGTAATGAATTATGGACAAGGTCCCAAGTGGCTTCCCGGCACAGTCGTGGCCAAAGAGGGGACCAGGGTGCTTCGGGTCAAACTTTCAAATGGACTCATTCACCGGAAACACTTGGACCAAATCAAACTCAGATTCACTGACTATCCTGAGCAACCCATCTTGGACCCTACATGTATTGATCCCCAACATACACACCAGTGGCAACCGGCACCACAGTTGACCACGAAGCAGAACCCATCATCCACATCAGCCCAGCAGGACCCAACACACCAGGCAGCCCAGCAAGGCCAGCTGCACAGCAGCCCAGCGAGGGCCCAACAAATGATCCAACAATACCAGCTTTCACACCGAGACGATCAACCAGGGCAAGAAGGGCCCCAGATCGACTCGCATTGTAAATAGTTACATTATTGACTTTGGGGGGGAGTGCTGTTATATATGTAAACTTGTATGTACAGCCACCAGAGGGCTCATCCCCTGGAGTCCCAAGGGATCCCATAAACCCTTGGGAGCACAGGTATTTAAGGAGGCCTCACAGGTTGGAGAGGCACTCTGGAGACCTGCAATAAAAGACTATGGTCACACTTTACTTTGGGCTCACAGTGTTCAGTCTGACTCTTTCTCCATACATAACAGTGTTAAACCAATTTTCAGGCTGTTTTGTTTAGGTTCCAAACTCAAAGATGATCCTGTTTCTATCTCAGACTTGTTTGAAGCTGGTACTTCAGTTACTGACGTCTGAACTGAGTCAAACTCATGTATGTGTTCATGATCAATGATACAAGATCATGTCTTGGTCCATCTCTAGTGGAGGTCATTTGATCTACGTGAACACTTCAGATATTGTCACCAATTTCAATCAAATATCTCATGGTTCCACTAACCTCTACTATGGTTCCTACATCCCACTTGTGTGAACTTGACTTTGCAGCGGGACTGAGAACACGAACACACTCGTTTTGTTTGAAACAGATTTAGAAGATCGACACATCCGAGACAGGTTAACATTTAATGAGCCTGCCAAAATATGACAAAGAAATATCAAGCCCGCCAAAATTAAACAAAGAATCCGGGCTGATTTGGTGCCAAGATTAGAACAGTTCCAAAGGTATACCTGGGCCCTGCTTTAACCCGGTGCTTATGGTAGGCAATGCTATGGTATGCTATGCATCAGCTCAAGAAGCGAGAAAGACCACGCAGCAGTTTTAACTAGCTTCTCCAGCCTCGATGTCCTGAAATTGGAAAAGGAAGGAAGAGTGGCAGCAACTGACCACCATAAACACCGCGATCGACCAACTTCGAAACAAAACTCCACAAGGAAGAAACAGAAGAATTGAAAGTTTCCACTCTACAACCTAGGCCTGACTACCAACAGGTGAAAACATTACCTAAAGAGATGTTGGACCTATTTCTAACGAAAGAAAGTGGGTACTTACCCCATAGATCCAAAACGTGTCCTACCGCATCAGCGGACACCACCCAACTGAAGATTGCACAGTAAGAAGTCGTCTACAACTTTCGGGGTACAGCAAGCAGAACCTACAGAATCCACTGAACCCTGAAATCGCAAACCATCGGCAACTACCAGTAAAGGATCGGTGAGCATAGTCTCTGTTTGCCCTGGAGTTTAACTTAGTCAGTGTTAGGCATTGGGAGGTGGGAGGTGTATTATTTACTGTAACCCCTTTGAACGTGTGATGTACTGTTCTTTATTTGAGTGATTATAAGTTTGACATTGTATTTTCTTGCCTTTAATAAAATCAAAGTTCTTTTGCACCAAACCAGTTGTCTCTTGCACTTTATCACATCCCCCCAAATAAATCCAGAGTCTAGAACCCAAGGGAGTGGGAGCAATTCGAACCGCACAGAAGGTCAGAGGTGAACCTGACCCCACACACCACCCCCTACAGTTTTGCTTTGAAGTGTTGTAAGGGGTGGTGTGTGGGGTCAGTTTGCCTTTCCTGACCCAGAGAAGCGGTTGTGAGTCGTTCCCACTCCCTGGTTCTCGAGCCTGGATTTATTAATCAGGGTGTGATAAAGTACAGCAGACAACTGTTTTGTACAAAGAAATGTATGGTTTTTATTCAAGAAGAATGAATAAAACTTTTATTAAAACTGAGAAAACTTAGCACTTTAGATGAGAGAAATCTTATCACTTTAAAGGCGGGAAAACCTATCACTCTAATGGGGAATCCTTTACTCAAACACAAGAGAATACCCAGCAGTACAACACCTCCCACCTCCCAATTCCCCTATCTAACTAGGTTAGGCTCTGGGGCTTCAGGGACTATGCTCACCAATCCTTTCTTGACAGTCGGTAATGGGTCGCGGTTTCGGGGTGCGTTGGATTTTGTCGATTCTGCTAGCTGTACCCCGAAAGTAGGAGAGGACTTCTTGCTGCGTGTTCCTCAGTTGGGTGGTGTCCGCTGATGCGGTGGGGTGCATATTGGATTTATGGGGTAAGGACCCACTTTCTTCCTTCAGCAGTAGGTTTTAAAGTTCTTTTAGGTAATGTTTCACCTGTTGGTAGCTCAGGGATAGCTTATAGAGTGGAAACAGCTTGCGAATCTTCGAGTTTTCGTCGAGTTGTCTTCGGTTTGGAAATCGTTAGTCGCGGTGGCTCAATATTACCAGTTTGGTTTCTGGTAATATCTTGGTGGTTGTTCCGTGATCCTCTTGCTGCCGCAGCGTGCTTGGTGCCCTGGTCGCTTGTGATGCTGTCTTGGTTGATGTTCTGGTTAACGAAAAACTGGTGTGTTGATCTTGAAGTCTGCCAGGTCTGAAGCATACGAAGCTGGTGTAGAAGCAAAGTGTTCCCCTGTTGTAAAAACAGGCCTTAATTATACTTTGAGAGACTTCCTTATCTGTGCCCCATATCAACCTTGGTTCTTTGTTTAGGTTTTGCAGCCCAGCTAACTGAAACTTGATTTAAGTTTTAATCTGGCATTGATGGACTTTTCTGAATTGATGAGCTCTTGTCCATTGTGATAGCACTGCTTTTTTTTTTGCTTCCGGAAGTCTGGGCTGAGCCAGATATTTCTATGCCTGTTGAAAAGGTGTTGGAATATGTATGTGACATTTGGGTCCTCTGGGTGAGATGGATAAAGTTTCTTCCATGGTCGATTGTTTAAATGCTAATGTTTTCTAGGGGCAGGTTT
The DNA here is from genome assembly GCF_044704955.1 of Pristiophorus japonicus. Lineage (NCBI taxonomy): Eukaryota > Metazoa > Chordata > Chondrichthyes > Pristiophoridae > Pristiophorus > Pristiophorus japonicus. Next base: position 66,564,157 of record NC_091989.1, on the reverse strand, counting down.
CAGGGGTAAACAGTTCCCAGACAATTTGATTAGCTCCAATGTCCAAACTGGCCCTTTAAGAGATTGACCCCACTCCTTTTCTTGCAGACCCAACATTCATCTTTTAAAAATCCCAAACTTGGTTAAAACCTCGTAGATTTCTTCCATAAGCATTTTAGGATCTCAGACTTTCTGGTTGATAGTTCCAAATTAAATTTCCTTTTCAATGAGTCCAAACACTGGGGGGTTTTCCCACGAATTTTGCAACCTTACAGTGTGATATTCAATCGTGTATTCATATTGTGACATCGACACTGCCCAACGTTGCATTCTTGATGTGGCCATTGCAGGGATGGCAGATTTGAGCCCAAATATTGCTAGGAATAGGTTGTGGTCGGCTATCAGAATAAACTTTCTGCCGATCAGGAACTCTTGGAATTTATTGATTCCAAACACTAAGGCGAGTGCTTCCTTTTCAATTTGCGCATTGTTTCTTTCGCTCTTTACAAGGGTCTGCGATGTGAATGCAATTGGTTTCTCTTGGCCGTCATCCATTCATTTATTCATAGGCAGTCCCTCGGGATTGAGGGAGACTTGCTTCCACTACCTGAAATGAGTTCTTTGGTGGCTAAACAGTCCAATACGAGAGCCACAGACTCTGTCACAGGTGGGACAGACAGTCGCCGAGGGAAGGGGTGGGTGGGAGTGGTTTGCCGCTGCCTGCGTCTGGCCTCCTCACGCTCTCGGCGTTGAGATTCAAAGAGCTCAGCGACCCCCGGGTGCACTTTCTCCACCTAGGGTGGTCTTCGGCCAGGGACTCCCAGGTGCCAGTGGTGATGTTGCACTTTATCAGGGAGGTTTAACAGTGTCCTTGTAATATTTCCGCTGCCCACCTTTGGCTCATTTGCCATGAAGGAGCTCCGCATAGAGCACTTGCTTAGGAAGTATCGTGTCAGGCATGCGAACTATGTGGCCTGCCCAGCGAAGTCCTCGTCATCCATTACATGCCTTATGACAGCTCCCACACCGTAGCCGGAAGCATCACACGCTAACTTATGCTCACGCTCTGTGTCATAGTGCACAAGTAGAGCATCGCTCGAGAGACTTCTCTTACAAGCAATGTAAGCTTCCTGTTGCGCTTTCGTCCACTTCCACTGGACATCCTTCTTGAGGAGCTCATGCGATGGAGATAACATGATCGCTAACTCAGGTAAGAACCATGCGTAGTGCTGGACAATTCCAAGGAAAGATCTTAACTTAGACACATTCTGTGGCTTTGGCGTATTGATGACAGCATCTTCACAGGTTGCAAGCCATTTGCATCAACTTTCAGACCAAGGACACAACCTCGGGCAGCACAAAGGCACATTTGCTCCTTTTCAATTTGACATTGTGGGCATTCAACCTTTGAAGCACTATATCTAAAACTTCTAACTTTTCTTCCTCACTGCTTGTTGCGATCAGCACATTGTTTTGATTGCATAAGCAATTTGGAACTCCTTGCAAAATCTAATCCATCATAGCCTGGAAGATTTTGGGGGAGGACTTTACACCATAGGGCAGCTTGTGTATGAGTACAGTCCCTTGTGTGTGCTGATGGTGAGATACTGTTGACTCTCTTTGCCAACATTCAGTTGAGCGTAAACATGTGACAGGTCAAGCTCGGAGATAACCTTTGACCCAGAGAGTGCTGCATACAAATCTCGCGATGTAGGTAATGGGTGCTGCTTATCGTCAACTGCTTGGTTGATAGTAACTTTGTAGTTACCGCACAAGCATACAGTTCTGTCTGCTCTGGGCATGACCATGATCGGAGTAGCCCATTCACTTTTGCCAGTTTTTACCAACACGCCGTTCTCTCTGAGCTTCTCTAGCTCTTTCTCCACCTGACCTTTCAACTCACAGGAGACCAGCCTTGCCTTAAAATAGAGAGGCTTCGCCTTGGACTTGATGTACATATGCGCGTCATACCCGGTGATGCCCTCCTGTCTTGTTCAGCATTGTGTCGAGTCACTTCTGTGAAGCACCTACACTGAAGATGTTTTTCCAGTCTAGTTTTAACTTTCTCAACCAATCTTTGCCTCTGAGTGTTAGCCTGTTGCTGTAGCTCGCTACAATAATAGGCAACTTTAAACACTGGCCATTGTGTTGAACTGTACATTCCATTTGTCCACATGTCTCTAGGATTTCTCCGGAGTAGGTTTTTATCTCTACAGTATTCTTTGAAAGTGGTATTTGATTAAAATTATTCTCTTATGTGTCCTTGCTCATGATAGAGCAGTCAATCGCCATGGCGATACACATGTCAATATATTGCTCGTTGATCAAAAGTTTTGTACGGAAGTTTTTCTCACGACTGCTAGCGTTGCTGCTAGTGGCATAGATACTGTTGATGGCTTGTTCTTCAACATCAGGTGTGTTCACTTCAGTACTGTGAACTCCCTTTTGTTGTCGCTGCCTTGCATTGCCACTAGAATGGTTCTTACTTCCTGCTTTAGATCTAGCTCTGCAAGCTGTTGAAATATGGCCTTGAACTGAAAACACTTCACATTTCTGTATTGGCAGGACTGTGGTGAGTGATTTCCATTGCAGCGATAACAATTCAATGAATTGCTCTCACCGACATGCTTTTGACTCTGTCTCACAAGCTTTAGGTTTGCCGGTGGCTTTGTGACTGTAGACCTCAGCTGCACTAGTCACTTGAGTTGGATGGAACTCCCGAACATTCTTAGACGTCATCTCCATAGATAGGGCAATGTTCGGGTTATGTCAAATGTGAGGTTTGGAGTGTTCAGTAACTGGGACTGTGTGCTCATCCACCAGCCTGCACACAAACCTATCTCGCAACGCACGATCTAAAAATGTGTCGAAGTTGCAATGCAAAGACAGGTTCTTAAGAGCTACAATGTATTGACTGATTGTTTTACTTTGTTTTTGATTTCTGGAACCAAACTTATAGCTCTCTATTATTTCTAACGACTTTGGGTCGAAATGTCCTCGAGTTTCTCGACAAAGTCTTCAAGTAACTAACTCATCCTTCACTTTCCCTGCCTCGAGCAGGTTTGTCAATGTACTGTAGACATCTGGCCTGATCTCCAGGAGAAAAAATTTTTTTTTTCTGTTCACAAATTACTTTATTTTGAGCATGATCATTCTCATTTGCACCTTTGGTCTCAATATTATTATTGGCCTCAAAGAAAAATCACCATCTGCTCAATATAAGAACTGAATGGTTCACAAGCTTGGTCATACACACCGAGACCTCCGATGAATCTTGTAGGTGCGGCCATGAATGACCCGATTCCGTCGAACAGTGACTGAGCACACTACCTGTGTCCCTGTGAGAATCAACAATGCTGGTGCTATGTAAACAGACACGCAAAAGTGAAGCACAGATGATTCTTCATCAGCATTATCAGCAATGGGAGAGCTATAGTGGTAGGGGATTCTATTGTAAGGGAAATAGATAGATGTCTTTGCGGCCGTAATCGAGACTCCAGGATGGTATGTTGCCTCCCTGGTGCAAGGGTCAAGGATATCTCGGAGCGGCTGTAAGACATTTTGAAGGGGAGGGTGAACAGCCAGTTGTCGTGGTGCATATAGGTATGAAAGATATAGGTAAAAAATGGGATGAGGTCCTACAAGACAAATTTAGGGAGCTAGGAGCTAAATTAAAAAGTAGGACCTCAAAGGTAGTAATCTCAGGATTGCTACCTGTGCCACATGCTAGTCAGAGTAGGAATCGCAGAATAGCTCAGATGAATACGTGGCTTTAGGAGTGGTGCAGAAGGGAGGGATTCAAATTCCTGGGACATTGGAACCGGTTCTGGGGCAGGTGGGACCAGTACAAACCGGATGGTCTGCACCTGAGCAGGACTGGAACCAATGTCCTAGGGGGAGTGTTTGCTAGTGAGGAGTATTCATAATAAGGTGGACAAATTAACTGCGCAGATAGCAGTTAACGGATATGATGTAATTGGTATCACGAAGACATGGCTCCAGGGTGACCAAGGCTGGGAACTCAACATCCAGGGGTATTCAACATTCAGGAAAGATAGACAGAAAGGAAAAGGAGGTGGGGTGGCGTTGCTGGTTAAAGAGCAAATTAACGCAATAGTAAGGAAAGACATTAGCTTGGATGATGTGGAATCGGTATGGGTGGAGCTACGGAATATCAAAGGGCAGAAAACGCTAGTGGGAGTTGTGTACAGACCACCAAACAGTAGTCATGAGGTTGAGGACAGCATCACACAAGAAATTAGGGATGTGTGCAATAAAGGTACAGCTGTTAGCATGGGCGACTTTAATCTACATATTGATTGGGCTAACCAAACTGGTAGCAATGCGGAGGAGGAGGATTTCCTGGAATGTATTAGGGATGCTTTTCTATACCAATATGTCGAGGAACCAACTCGAGGGCTGACCATCCTAGACTGGGTGATGTGTAATGAGAATGGACTAATTAGCAATCTTGTTGTGCGAGGCCCCTTGGGAAAGAGTGACCATAATATGGTGGAATTCTTTATTAAGATGCAGAGTGACACAGCTAATTCAGAGACTAGGGTCCTGAACTTAAGGTAGGGTAACTTCGATGGTATGAGACGTGAATTGACTAGAATAGACTGGCGAATGATACTTAAAGGGTTGACGGTGGATAGGCAATGGCAAACATTTAAAGATCACATGGATGAACTTCAACAATTGTACATCCCAGTCTGGAATAAAAATAAAACAGGGAAGGTGGCTCAACCGTGGCTAACAAGGGAAATTAAGGATAGTGTTAAATCCAAGGAAGAGGCATATAAATTGGCCAGAAAAAGCAGCAAACCTGAGGACTGGGAGAATTTTATAATTCAGCAGAGGAGGACAGAGGGTTTAATTAGGAGGGGGAAAATAGAGTATGAGAGGAAACTTGCTGGCAACATAAAAACTGACTGCATAAGCTTCTATAGATATGTGAAGAGAAAAAGATTAGTGAAGACAAACATAGGTCCCTTGCAGTCAGATTCAGGTGAATTTATAATGGGGAACAAAGAAATGGCAGACCAGTTGAACAAATACTTTGGTTCTGTCTTCACGAAGGAAGACACAAATAACCTTCCGGAAATACTAGGGAACCGAGGATCTAGTGAGAAGGAGGAACTGAAGGAAATCCTTATTAGGCGGGAAATTGTGTTAGGGAAATTGATGGGATTGAAGGCCGATAAATCCCTGGGGCCTGATAGTCTGCATCCCAGAGTATTTAAGGAAGTAGCCCTAGAAATAGTGGATGCATTGGTGATCATTTTCCAACAGTCTATCGATTCTGGATCAGTTCATATGGACTGGAGCTAATGTAACACCACTTTTTAAGAAAGGAGGGAGAGAGAAAATGGGTAATTATACATTGGTTAGCCTGACACCAGTAGTGAGGAAAATGTTGGAATCAATTATTAAAATGAAATAGCAGCGCATTTGGAAAGCAGTGACAGGCTCGGTCCAAGTCAGCATGGATTTATGAAGGGGAAATCATGCTTGACAAATCTTCTAGAATTCTTTGAGGGTGTAACTAGTAGAGTGGACAAGGGAGAACCAATGGATGTGGTGTACTTGGACTTTCAAAAGGCTTTTGACAAGGTCCCACACAAGAGATTGGTGTGCAAAATTAAAGCACATGGTATTGGGGGTAATGTACTGACAGGGATAGAGAACTGGTTGGCAGACAGGAAGCAGAGAGTCGGGATAAATGGGTCCTTTTCAGAATAGCAGCAGTGACTAGTGGGGTGCTGCAGGGCTCAGTGCTGGAACCCCAGCTATTTACAATATACATTAATGATTTAGATGAAGGAATTGAGTGTAATATCTCCAAGTTTGCAGATGACACTAAGCTGGGGAGGGATGGTGTGAGCTGTGAGGAGGATGCTAAGAGGCTGCAAGGTGACTTGGACAGGTTATTGAGTGGGCAAACGCATGGCAGATGCAGTATAATGTGGATAAATGTGAGGTTATCCACTTTGGGGGCAAAAACACAAAGGCAGAATATTATCTGAATGGTGGCAGATTAGGAAAAGGGGAGGTGCAACGAGGCCTGAGTGTCATGGTACATCCGTCATTGAAAGTTGGCATGCAGGGGCAGCAGGCGGTGAGGAAGACAAGTAGTATTTTGGCCTTCATAACTAGGGGATTTGAGTATAAGAGCAGGGAGGTCTTATTGCAGTTGTACAGGGCCTTAGTGAGGCCTCACCTGGAATATTGTGTTCAGTTTTGGTCTCCTAATCTGAGGAAGGACGTTCTTGCTATTGAGGGAGTGCAGCGAAGGTTCATCAGACTGATTCCCGGGATGGCAGGACTGACATATGAGGAGAGACTGGATCGACTGGGCCTGTATTCACTGGAGTTTAGAAGGATGAGAGGGGATCTCATAGAAATCTATAAAATTCTGACGGGACTGGACAGGTTAGATGCAGGAAGAATGTTCCCGATGTTGGGGAAGTCCAGAACCAGGTGTCACTGTCTAAGGATAAGGGGTATACCATTTAGGACTGAGATGAGGAGAAACTTCTTCACTCAGAGAGTTGTGAACCTGTGGAATTCCCTGCCGCAGAGAGTTGTTGATGCCAATTCATTGGATATATTCAAGAGGGAGTTAGATGTGGCCCTTACAGCTAAAGGGATAAAGGGGTATGGAGAGAAAGCAGGGAAGGGGTACTGAGGTGAATGATCAGCCATGATCTTATTGAATGCTCGTGCAGGCTCGAATGGTCTACTCCTGCACCTATTGTCTATGTTTCTATGTTTCTATATTTCTAAAGTATCGTAAAAATTCAGTTCAGGTGCCACAAATTCACCTTAAACTTGTTCACTCGGAGGTTGGACACCAAAAAATGGCTTTGGGATCCCAACCTCATCAGCAATTTGTAATATATGTGGGTGGAACAAATCAAGGGCAGGGTCAGGATGAGTGGCTAGTCCATGTGCTTGTTTATTACAGCAGAGTGAACTGAGCATGCTCATACTAAAGTATGTGACAAACCATGTGATTATACATTACACCAACCTAGCTTGCAAGGTGTACCCATCCCTCATTCTCTATGCATCTACTCACATCTGACTAACCACAACTGACACTCAACCTCATTCTAATCCAATCATAAGAAGCAACACCATAGACGGAGGCCATTTGGCAATGTCACGCCACTCCCTCATAGTCACCTTCTACAGATATAGCCAATCTATTCCATCACCCAGCTTCAAGTTCTTGGGAAGATCATGGAGGGATTCAGAGATTTGGCAGCAATGCGACGGTCTCTGCCTATAGAAGGGTGGCAATTGGGTATTGTTGTGTCCGTTCTCCGGGTGGAAAACGAGAGCAAAAAGGACCAATTGTAGAGCACAGCTCCCACTGCCTGATCTGCACCGTACATGTGCCACCATATTGGTAAAGGCAGCTTTGCAGCCGTCCAGGGAGACTTCCCTGCTCGCAAGGGGCTGGAGAGCACCTTGCTGCACATCAGTGGGGCGATGAACGCCCAAGTCTATGTTGACATCACTCCTAGAGATGAGGTCAGTGAGAGTCTGCAATCTGTTGTTCACAGCACACATGTTCTCGTTTGATTAGTGCATTTTCTGCTCCATGCAGATGGACATCCTTTCTATGGAAGAGCACATCATCGCCATTGCCTGCGACATGGTGGTGCTCATGTTGGAGATGGACTCCTCCATTCTCCCTACAATCGCACTCATCGTGGCTGGAAAAACTGCAGAGCCTTGTGCATTTGTTGCTGCTCCTCCAGGATCAACCTCTTTCTCGATGGTCCCCGAGGTTCAGCATCTGCAGCTGAGCAGAGCTGGGAGCATCCTGTGCCATCCAGCGAGGACTCTCCACTGCTGTCCCTGTCCCCACCATGTGCTCTTGCTCACTTGTGATCTGTGAGACACCAGGTGACAACACTACTCTATCTCGCTGGACCCAACGAGGTGCGCGTTTATGCGCTGGTGCTGGGAGCACATGGGTCTGGTGACAGTGCATCCTAAGGGACTGGAGCTTTCTCTGAGGAGCAGTCTTCCTTCTCCAGCTGTATAGTGGTGTGGGGCACATGACGGACCTGTGGGAAAGTAAAGACATGAATTAGAAATGTATTGATAAGAAAGTCCAATATTACCATTATGCACATGATGACATTTCACTGGTTGCTGACATCAAGTCACCATGACTATTGTAAACCATGTGGCTGTATGATATTTAATTCTGTCACCAGATTGCTGGGAGGCCCCCCTCTCTCAGTCTTTCACCACCAGCAGTTCTGCAACTCTACTGTTTTGCAGTGCCTCCTCCTCTGCTGGCATCAAGTTGGTCCTTCAGGCCCCTTATATATCAAAATGAGGGACTTAGCACCTGTTTTAAGTTCCCTCGCCCATGGATTCCATTAGATTACTCTCACTCAAAGTTCTCTTCTTTCCCTCCTTGCAGGAGAAGAGAGCGCAGAACATTGGGGAGAGGCAAAGAACTGGAGGTGGCCCTCCAAGTTACACCAACTTGATGCCAGCAGAGGAGGAGGCACTGCAAATCAGTAGAGTTGCAGAGCTGCTGGTGGTGAGAGACTGAGAGAGGGAGGCCTCCTAGCAACCTGGTGACAGAATTAAATATCATACAGTTACATGACATATAACAGTCGCTCATGGTGACTTGGTGTCAGCAGCCAGTGAAATGTCATCATGTGCATAATGGTAACATTGTAATTTTTTAATTCATGTCTTTACTTTCCCACAGGTCCGTCAAGTGCCCCACTCCACTATACAGCTGGAGAAGGAAGACTGCTCCTCAGAGGAAGCTCCAGTCCCTGAGGACGCACCGTCACCAGACCTATGTGTTCCCAGCACCAGCGCAGAAACGCGCACCTCGTTGGGTCCAGCGAGATAGAGTAGTGTTGTCACCTGGTGTCTCACAGATCACAAGTGAGCAAGGGCAGATGGTGGAGACAGGGACAGCAGTGGAGAGTCCTCGCTGGACGGCACAGGATGCTCCCAGCTGTGCTCAGCTGCAGATGCTGCACTTCGGGGGCCATCGAGAAAGAGGTTGATCCTGGAGGAGCAGCAACAAATGCACAAGGCTCTGGCAGCTTTTCCAGCCGCGATGTGTGCAATTGTAGAGAGAATGGAGGAGTCCATCTCCAACATGAGCACAAGCATGTCGCAGGCAATGGCGATGATGTGCTCTTCCATAGAAAGGATGTCCATCTGCATGGAGCAGAAAATGCACCAATCAAACGAGAACATGCATGCTGTGAACAACAGATTGCAGACTCTCACTGACCTCATCTCTAGGAGTGATGTCAACATAGACTTGGGCGTTCATCGCCCCACTGATGTGCAGCAAGGTGCTCTGCAGTTCCTTGCGAGCAGGGAAGTGCAGGTGGCTCATGAGGAGGAGAATGGTGAGAGGGGACATGGAAGTGGGGGCACCGTCAAAGCGCTCCCACTTCTCCCCCGTTGCCTTGCCCTCAGTCAGAGCCCCACACGCTGCCTCGGATCGGGATGGCTGAGTCTGCCCCTGGACAGTCGCAGGAGGAGCAGTCTTTGGCGGGGCCCTCACAGGCTCCAAAACCCAGAGGACGTCCGTCAAAAGTGTCTAAGCAGACGCAGCAGAGAAGTGAATAGCCTGCCTCTACCTCTGCTGAAGCCACAGGGGTTGCAGCTCGTAGAAGCATGGAGGGGAAAGAAAAAAGACACAATTGTAGATGCACAAGCAGGTGGGTGTTTGCCAAAATGTTAGTGCTAAATTTCAGTTCTATTTGTGACACACATAAATGTATGTCTTTGCACGACTTTACCATCTTGTCCATTCTTGCTTGCTACCTGGGAAGTGGTTTTGTCATTTGGAGTGAATGGCGAGACATTACTTAACCTCAAGCAATGGGGGGTTGGTTGACAGGAATTGTTTGGTCATTTTAGAACTGCTTTGTGGTGTTGTTGGAGTGGGGGGTGAAAGTTGGTACAGCATCAAGTAGCCAAACAGGTGCACTGGTGCAAGATAAGTAAATCAGGCCATTATGAGGCCATCCCGGGCCTCCCAAGCAATGTGTGCCGCTGCTGGTGCAATCTCCACCTCAAGTTACTCTTCCTCGTCGGCCTTCTCCGAAGAGGCTGACTGCACTGTGTCTTGCTCCTCCTGCAGCTCCAATCCTCGCTGCTGCACTATCATGTGCAGCACGCAGCAGACCACGACGATTCTGGAGACCCTGGCTGGTGCGTATTGAAGGGTTCCTCCAAATCTGTCAAGGCATCTGAAGTGGGACAATAGGTCACACTGGACATATAATCAGACAAGGATAGGGGGTTAAAGTGTGTACGTGCAGAAACCAGGGCAGCCATTACAAATTAAACACGTAAAGACAAGGATTAGGTTGAGAACTGTACATCTGTACTTTGTTTGAAGGTTGCCTTTCAGTATATCATGTCCTAACAGGAGTGATAAGTGGGGGATGGTATGATTCAAACCAACACATCCGCGAAAACAGCACCCAGCACAAGCAAAGGTCAAATTGGAGCCAGGCACATAAATGACAAGATAACATTCCAAGGGATCCTGAGACACAGTAAAATGGAAAAGTACCAGGAATAGGCGGGATAGAAATCATCTTTGCTTTGAGTGAAAAGGGCTTTTGACCATTCAAACCAATGTGCGTATGTCACATGTATTGAATGTCCGGCAGTGATAGGCTGAGTAACTGTATAAAAACCCTATGTATTCATTGCTCGGAGAGAGCGAGTAGGACAGCTCAGCCGGGGCCTGACTTCAGGCTTGACTCTCCCTTGCAAGTAAAATAAACTGCTTGTGTGTGAATCCTAACAGACTGTATCGAGGTTAATTATTTTAATCTCCACTTCAGAATCTGAAGCGCATATTCAGCATGCCGATTGCTTGCTGTATTACACATCTGGTGGACATGTGGCTATCATCATAGCACTCCTCGGCCTCAATTGCTTGGCCTCCTCAACGGTGTCGTCAGCCATGTCTGCAGTGGATAGCCCTGGTCTAAAAGCATCCAGCCTGTAAGTCTGTTCAGAGATACGAAGAGCTGAGGGAGGGTGGACTGGCGCAGCACAAAAGAGTCATGACAGCTGCCAGGGAATCCAGCGCACACACATGCATGATGATTGAGGCAGTGGAAGCCCTTGCGGTTGACGAACACCCCTGGATGATAATCGGGTGCCTTGATAGCCACATGTGTGCAGTCGATGATGCCCTGCACCCGTGGGAAGCCAGCCAGAGTCGCAAAGCTGAGCACCTGCTCAGTAACACTGCCTTCATCAGTGGCAAAATTGACATCATTGTCTGACTTGTCAAATATGGCATTTGTGGGCAACCGACTGCGAGATCCTGCAAATGCCTGCTGCAGATCCCCGGAAGGAGCCTGAGGCAAAGAAGTTGAGGGTGGTGGTGACTTTGACAGCCACTGGTAAGGCGTGTCCACCTGCTTCTCTGGGCTGCAGGTCTTCTTCCAGCAAGCTACAAATGCCTGCATTGACCTGGCATGATAGCCTGAGCCTCCTGAAGCTCTGCTGCTCAGTCATGACCAGGAAACCCATGCCCTGCCTGTATATCCTGTGTTGGGGGTATTGCCTCCGGTGCACTGCAGCCCTGTGCTGATCCCTCTATCCTGTGGAGCATGAGGTAATTGAGGAGAAGGGTGCTGGTGTTGTTGCTGCTGCTACTGGTATGGCTGGTGCTGTTGGTGGTGGGGCTCATCTTGGTCTGATTCTGAGGTCAAAGGTGAGACAGCATAAGCAGCATCCATGCTGATCTAATAGATGCAATGTAAAGTGGAGATCAGAGGCACAATTCTCCAATGTACTGAGAGTGACTAGCAATATGGTGACAGTGACTTCCAAGGTTGCAGAAATCACCTGCAAAGGTCTGAAAGAAAAATCTCTGCACAAAATGGTGTCAGCAAGAGCCTTTCCCTTAGGCAAGGAAGCAGGTGTGAGGTGTCTGTATTTATGTGCTGTTTCCAGCTGTCACTTAATGAAGTAGCACAATGGTCATTGAGCTTCTACTTCCCCTTCACAGGCGAGCTTCCTGAGGTGTGTGAATCCTGTGCACAACCCGTTAAAGTTGAAACCTCACATTAAAAAGGTTGTTAAGGTTCTGCAAACAAGCAGTTAACAAACTCCAATGAGGTCGCCCGCTTCTCCCAAGCGGGTCCGTGGCATGCCTTGAAACACGCTCCAGTGACAGGCAGATGTCAGAGGAATGACGGTGGGTTCCCGATGCTTTGTCAGTTTCAGTGCTTTTAAATCCCGACCTGCAATCAAACCCGCACGCTTTGCAAGGTGAAAATTCTGGCCATAATATTTGGTTAATATCTCTGCTTTTTCCTTATTCCCCATTATAATGTCTCCTGTCTCTGCCTGTAAGGGACCCACATTTACTTTTTTAATTCCTTTATACAAACCTATAGATGCTTTTACAATCTGTTTTTATGTCTCTTGCTTATTTACTCTCATATTTTATTGTCTTATTCTTTATCAATTTCTTGGTCATCCTTTGCTGATTTCTAAAAGCCTCCCAATCCTCAGGCTTGTTATGTCTTAGGATGCTCTGATAATGACTCCACGAGGCAATGTGTTGTACTTGAACTGTAGTGACCTTAGTCCTTTACTGCTATCTCCAGAGTGAGGATCACACCTGGTGGCCTGCCTTTTATACTAGGCCAGGCACACCTGTACAAGTAACCTACAAGTCTTCCACTGCTATGCCCTCTGGTGGCACAACTTGTGATAGTACCAACAGTAGCTATGTAGGATACATGACATCACTCTCCCCCTAAGCCTTTAGTGCAAATCGTCTCTGCATTGACTGTGCTCTGGGCTTAGCTCTATCTCGTTGACCCTTGGCAGGTCATTTCAATCTTGGGTGTGTGGTTGGTGTTTCGTTGGCAGTAGTGCTGATGGTTGCTGTTTGTGTGTGTCCCTGACCACTCCATTCTCTCCCCCCACACCCCGCTCCCCTCGCCCACATATAGATTATGCCGGAGGCTCATTTTTATTCACATACATTCAAGTCCAGGAAAACAAGATTGCATTACATTTGTGGTTCAGTTGTGAGACAAGTACATTAGACTGCTGAGATACAGTATCGATATGTACTGGGGATCGGTAACCGGTGCGAGGACAAGCTAGTTCCAGAACTGCTGGATGGTGTCCAGGCAGTCTGGTGGTGGCACGGTGCCCAGTGTTGGCAGTGGGAACCCGGTTGGCTCAAGTTGCCTGTTCCCGGGGCTGTTGCCCTTGCTCCTAGCGTCGGGCAGGTTCACAGATATCTGTGACCTCCCTGTCATTCTTTGTGCCCCGGGTCGTTGCTGCTCCCTGAGGAGCTGCCATCTATGGTGCACAGGGAACTGCTGACTCGCTTGCCTGGGCGTTGTTTGGTTTGGGATCTGGCTGGTCCGGTCCCCTTTGGGAGAACTGTTGCGGGTGACCCTTCGTTCCTGGGTATGGCCTTGGTGGCGATGGGATCTGGAGGCTGCGCCTTAGCACAGTTTGCTCTTTCAGGCTCATGGCGGTTGGTGCCATCGGGTGCCTGAGATCGCTTGCTCTGCAACTCGTGTGTATTGGCTGCTTTTGGCCACCTTCCATGGTGCATAACTCTGGTTCCAGGGACGCAGGCCACAGCGTTGGGTAGCTCGCTGGACCTGTGTGCTCCCAATGGGTGTTTGCCCACAGCATTGGCTGTTTGCCATTGAAATCCTACATCGCACAACGTTTCATTACTTATTGTAAATACCCTGTAGCTCCGATCGCGATCGCGTGACTTTTCCTTGCTCGTTGCATGTACACAATTCTGATCATCAGTTACACATGTTACCTCTAACTCACAGTTGCTATCACATCACTTGAGTGTGTGGAACTGTTCCTTTAAGTGTGGTGGTTTGCAGGCCTCCTTTAAGAGAGCCTTGCTTTCTTTACCCCAATCCTCTTCTCCGTTTGGTGCCACGTGTTGCTCCATCAGCGCTGCATCTTGTGATTTGGCCGCCGCCATCTTTTTCTTCAGCGCTTCACCTTGTGGTTCAGGTGCCATCTTTCCTCCATCGACTGTAGTGATCCTCTTCTCCCTGGGTTCTGCCACCGAAGCTGGGGAGTCGCCTTTGGATCCGATTTTCTTCCTCCAGAGTCCTGGCACTGGAGCCTGGAAGATGCACTCGGGTTGTCCCGGCTGGATCATCTCCACGCAGTCGTGCTGGGCGGTCTGTGCCTTGGGTGCGATGCTGGCCTGTTCTCTGGTGCCGGATCCAACCTCAGGTGAGGGTTTGCTTTACCTCTGAGCGCAGAGGATGTCGATCGCTGGAGGGGTGAAGTCTTCCCACTTGCAATGGATCTTCTCCATCCATCTTCTTCCGAGTAGCGTTGGTCCATTACCTGCAACAATCCACAGAGGCAACTTGTGCACCGCGCCATCATGGAGTACCTTTAAATCCGCATTACCAACGACTGGGATAACTTCATTGGTGTTGGTGCACAGCTTTGCCTGAACCGGGACCAACTTGGGCCGTTCAGTTTGATTGTCCCATAGCCTCTCAAAGGCTTCTTGATTCATTACTGAATGGCTCAACCCCGTGTCCATTTCCATGAAGACTGGAATGCCATTTATCTCAACTTTCATCTTCAAGGGGAACACTCGGTGGTGCAGGTAAACATGCTGTATACCTCATCGTGGGGCTGAGCTGCCTCTCTGCCTATTTCATAATCCGCGCTGGATTCATGGCCATCTGCAGACTCCACATTCACTGGAGGTGGCCCTTGGTGCTGCAGCCTTTACACACATAGTCTTTAAAGCGGCACTGGTGAGCCCTGTGATTCCCTCCACAACGCCAGCATGGAGCTACTCGATTAGCCCCCCTCAGTGGACTCTGAGTTAAGGGACTCGGGGGCCTGTTCTCTCTCCCCTGAGAAGGTTCATGTTATACAGTCCAGCTTCTAAAAGGCGCCACTCTGCACAGTACCAACTGGGTTTGAGTCCTGAGCATGAGTCATCTGCCTAGAACCGCAGGTCGAGGTCATGAATGCCTGGCTCACAGAGATGGCCTTCTGCAGTGTGACTGTGGTATCCGCCAACAATAGCTTATGAAGTCGGTCCTCATGGCCGATTCCAATATCAAAAATGTCCTGCAGCACTTCGGTTAGGTGGTCGCCGAAATCACATGGTGCCGCCAGCCGCCTGAGGTTTGCAGCGTATTTCACGATTTCCTGGCCTTCGGGCCGTTGGTGGGTGTAGAACTGGTGTCTGGCTGTGAGGATGCTCCCCTTAGGCTTGAGTTGCTCATGAATCAGGGTTACGAGCTCCTCATATGTCTTGGTCGTTGTTTTCGCTGGTGCCAGCAAGTTCCTAACGAGGCCATAGACGGTGGGCCCACAACTGGTTAGCAGGATAGCTCTGCGCTTGCCAGCCAGTGTGGCCGGGTTGTCTCCTGCCAGGTCATTTGCTGTGAAGAAATGGTCGAGCCTCTCCATAAAGGCGTCCCAATCATCACCATCGGCGAACTGCTGCAACATACCAAGGGTAGCCATTTTCGCGTGAAAGTCCGTAATCTCGTCGCCAATTGTTAAGTCCTAGGATGCTCTGATAATGACTCCATGAGGCAATGTGTTGTACTTGAACTGTATTGACCTTAATCCTTTATTGATAACTCCAGAGTGAGGATCACACCTGGTGGCCTGCCTTTTGTACTAGGCCAGGCACACCTGTACAGGCAACCTACAAGTCTCCCACTGCTATGACCTCTGGTGGCACACCTTGTGATAGTACCAACAGTAGCCATGTAGGATACATGACAAGGCTTACTACACTTTTTGCCAACATTATAAGCCTCTTCCTTTAATTTATCTTTAACTTCTCGTGTTAGCCACAGTTGGACCACTTTTCCCGCGTGTTTTTTTTCCTTAAGGGAAAGTATATTCATTGTGAATTATGAATAAATTCTTTAAATGTTTGCCATTGCTTATCTACAGGTGAAGCAGGATTGGAGGAGGCTTGTGTGGAGCTTAAGTACCAGCATGGACCTGTTGGGTCAAATGGCCTCTGTCTATGCTGTAAATACTACGGAAAACATGTAGACTATGTAATGTAATGGGGGAAGAGAACATATTCTGAATACTGAAGACTTGCATTTATACAGTGTCTTATCACATCTCAGAAATGTCTTAAAGCAATTCATATACAATGCATTGATGAATTACAATGACTGTTCAAGAGGCAAATGCAATAATCATAATGATAAGACTACGTTAGATTTTGGAACGGATTCATCCTCTCTCTTGCTGCCTTTATATCCCATCAATCATTATTATAACTCAGTGACTCACAGCAGCATTTATTTTTCATTTTGATTTTGCTTAAATACCTTTGGATGCAACTAGATGAACGGGAGGGGAGAGTTAGAAGAAATTGAGGCAGAAACCATAACATCATGTAAAAGAGAATCGGGTATGTATTTGAAAAGGAAGGAAATATGATGACACAGGGAACTACAAACATTGTCCAGGGCTATTTGCCTGCGCCCAATCACATTACACCACATTCACTGACACACTTCCCTTTCTCTTTCAGGCCAAGGTGGCTCACAACTGCTGAGAGCACCAACAGACGGGTGGAGGGCAAGACCTTCATGGATCTGGAGGAAGCAGCGCTTTAAATAATTGGATGGGTGGTGACAGAGTCCATGGTGAGCAGGCAAGTGGAAAGCATTGCTGCTGCTGATGGTATGCTCATGCCTAATCCTTCTTCTCACATCCCACTTCTACCTCATCCCACAATCTCTTCCCACAAGCTGCTGATGATGTATGCATTGCTATCTTGCTACCCCCCCCCCCCCAACCCGAATCCCCCACCTTCCCTCACCATAATCCAGCTCTTGTGCCTTTGTCGTTTCACATGGGCAAGAACTGCCGGCAGCGCAGCCTGTCGCTGAAGATCTGGAGAAGGAGAAGAAGAAGATACACTGGCACTAAATCTGACATTCGCAGACACCAGCTCAGAAAATGGCACTGTGCGTACTGTAGTGGGTAGTCCAGAGGCAGGATTTGCACGTGGGAGTCATCGGTCATGAGTGGCTTCAGCCGGGCGAGGGGAAAGGATGGCTCAGGTGCCAGCTCCCCAGTGGGCGGGTTCACCCACGAGTTCTGCTGCACAGGACGCAGATGATGACTTTGATGGGGCGGCCTTCTGAAGAAGGGTGATGGGAATGCTTGGTGCAATGACAAGCCTGCCAGCGAGCCTCTTGTCAGTGCCAAGGAGAAAGGAGGAGTGCGGCTCCAATATTGCACGGGGTTTTGCATGGAGCTTGGAGCCCATGATATCTAGGATGGAAATGATGGCCAACTCCATTAGAGAACTTGTGGAGCCAAACATGATGCTCTGTGTGATGGGCACTCTCGCAGCTTCCATTGCAGCACAGGTGGAAAGGACCCAATGTCTGAGTGCTGCAGTTGAAGCGCAGACTGCTCTCCTGCAGTCTCAGCTTGCTGCCACACAAGCTCAAACTGCTGCCATCGTGACTGGGTTTCTGTGTGTGGAAAGGGGCTTGCATGAGCTCACAGCAGTCCAGCAATCGGTGCGCCAACGGATGGCTAGTAATGCTGAAGCACCGCCCCAGGGGGGTGGCGCAAGAACCTGCTGTCCTCTCTCAGGATGACAGCATTTGTACTCCCACCGCAATCATTCCGTCAGTGCCCTTGCTGCCTGTCAGCCAGCCAGCCCAGACTGCTGCCGCCTATGCCAAGGTGGTGCAGTCTACAGCTGGGCCTTCAAGTGTCAGGGCTGCTCAAGCGGTCAAGGCAGCGGAACCATTGCTTGAGCACCCCAATGGTCTGTTTGATGACGTTCCTCATGACAGCAAGGCTGTCATTGTATGAGTTGTCATGTATCCTACATAGTTACTGTTTGTACTGTTAAAAGGTGTGCCACCAGAGGGCACTGCAGTGGGAGACTTGTAGGTTACCTGTACAGGTGTGCCAGGCCTAGTATAAAAGGCAGGCCACCAGGTGTGATCCCCACTCTGGAGTTACACTAAATAGACTAAGGTCACTACAGTTCAGGTAGTCTGGTGGCGGCGCTGCGCCCAGTGTTGGCAGTGGGAACCCGGTTGGCTCATGTTGCCTGCTCTCGGGGCTTTTGCCGTTGCTCCTAGCATCGGGCAGGTTTACAGATGCCTGTGACCTCCCTGTCCTTTCCTTGCGCCCTGGGTCGCTGCTGCTTCCTGAGGAGCTGTTGTCTAGCAGTGCACAGGGAACTGCTGACTTGCTTGCCCAGTCCCATTTAGGAGAACCATTGCGGATGACCCTTCGGTTCCCGGGTGTAGCCTTGGTGGCGATAGGGTCTGGGGCTGCGCCTTAGTGAAGTTTGCTCTTTCAGGCTCGTGGCGGTTGGTGCCATCGGGTGCCTGAGAGGTGGAGCCAATCGGGGGGCAGGGTATCAATACCGGTGCCGTTGCCCTCCTGAGATCGCTTGCTCTGCAGCTTGTATATATTAGCTGCTTGTGGCCACGCTCCGTGGTGCATCACTCTAGTCCCAGGGATGCAGGCTACAGCATTGGGTAGCTTGCTGGACCTGTGTGCTCCTGATGGGTGTTTGCCCGCTGCATTGACTGTAGGATTGAAATCCTACATCGCACAATGTTTCATTACTTGTTGTAAATAACCTGTAGCTCCGATCACAATCACACGACTTTTCCTTGCTTATTGCATGTACACAACTCTGATCATCAATTACACATTTTACATCTAACTTACAGTTGCTATTACATTGATTGAGAGTGTGGAACTGTCCCTTTAAGTGTGGTGAGTTGTAGGCCTCCTTTAAGAGAGCCTTGCTAGCTTTACCCCAATCCTCTTTTTCGCTTGGTGCCACGTGTTGCTCCATCAGCGCTGCACCTCCTGGTCTGGCTGCTGCCATCTTTTTCTTCAGCGCCTCACCTCGTGGGTTGGGTGCCATCTTCCATCCATCCATGATGTCGACTGCTGTGATCTTCTTCTCCCCGGGTTCTGCCACCGAGGCTGGGAAGTCTCCTCTGGATCCGATTTTCTTCCTCCAGAGTCCTGCCACTGGAACCCGGAAGGTGCGTTCGGGTCGTCTCAGCTTGATCATCTCTGCTCGGTCGTGCTGAGCGGTCTGTGCCTCGGGTGCTGTGCTGGTCTGCTCTCTGGTGCCGGATCCAACCTCAGGTGAGGGCTTGCTTTGCCTCTGAGCACGGAGGACGTCGATCGCTGGAGGGATGAAATCTTCCCAGCTCCAATGGATCTTCTCCATCCACCTTCTTCTGAGTAGCATTGATCCATAACAGGGGTAACTTGTGCACAATGCCGTCATGGAGTACCTTTACATCCTCATTACCAATGACTGGGATAAGTTCATTGGTGTAGGTGCGCAGCTTTGCCTGAACCGGGACCAACTTGGGTCGTTGAGCCTGATTGTCCCATAGCCTCTCAAATGCTTCTTGATTCATTACTGACTGGCTCGCCCCCATGTCCACTTCCATGAAGACTGGAATGCCATTTATCTCGACTTCCATCCTCAACGGGGAATATTCTGTGGTGCAGGTAAACATGCCATACACCTCATCGTGAGGCTGAGCTGCCTCACTGACTATCGCTTCATAATCTGCGCTGGATTCATGGCCATCTGCAGACTTTTCATCAACACAGTGAGTCATATTTCTTTTACACATTTGCTGGAGGTGGCCCTGTGTGCTGCAGCCTTTACACACATAGTCTTTAAAATGGCACTGGTAAGCCCTGTGATTCCCTCTGCAACGCCAGCATGCTGCTACTCAATTAGCCCCCGTCGGCGGACTCTGAGTTAAGGAACTCAGGGGCCTGTTCTCTCTCCCCTGAGAAGATTCACGTTCTACAGTCCAGCCTCTAAAAGGCGCCATTCTGTGTACAGTACTTGCCGGGTTTGAGGCCTGAGGATGAGTCATCTGCCTAGAGCCGCAGTTCTGGTACTAGGTTGTCCTCACGCACCGGTGCTGACCCCAGCACTGACTCCAAGTACATTCCAAGTATGTACCTCACCATTCTAATGTACTTGCCTCACTATGGTACCATGAATGTAATACAGTAAATGCAAATTTTTTTTTGGACTTGAATGTATATGAATGTAATGAGCCAACAGCACAATCTGTATGTGGGGGGTAGAGAATGGAGTGGTCATGCACATACAAATAGAAACCACCAGCACCTCTACTGCCAACGAAACATCACCTACTCACCCAAGATGGAAACGACACTCCTAGGGTCAATCAGATAGAGCTTAGCCCAGAGCACAGTCAATGCAAAGGCAATTTGCACTAAGGATTTGGGGGAAAATGATGTCATGTATCCTACATGGTTACTACTTGTACTATTACAAGGTGTGCCACCAGAGGGCACTGCAGTGGGAGACTTGTAGGTTACCAGGTGTGATCCCCACTCTGGAGTTATATTAAATGGACTAAGGTCACTGCAATTCAAGTACAACACATTGTCTCGGGGAGTCATTATCAGAGCATCTGAAGACATAACATAAGTGTTGGACATGAGTGGTGCAGTTGTGGAGAGGAGTCTTTGGCCAGGTGCAGAGTGGATAGCCCTCATCTCCGAGCAGCCACCCTTGGGTTTGACGTAGTGGCTGGAAGATTGTTGGTACACTGGACTGGCGCAGGATGAAGGCATCATTATCGTTGTCTGAATAGCGGACATTTGCCATCATGATGTGCTGGGCGTGGTCGCACAACAACTACACAGTAAGTGAGTGGTAGCCTTTGAGGTTATGGAGCATCTCAGGATTGGTATGTAGTGCCTGCAAAGCCACATGTGTGCAATCGACGGTACCCTGCACCACGGGGAAGCCCGATATACTGACAAAGCCATTAGCGGGTTCCTTGTGCTTCTCTTTGTTTAGAGAGAAGACAATGAAGTCACTTCTCCTGGAGTAGACAGCCTTTGTGACCTCCAGGATGCAGCGATGGACAGCGAACTGGAAGATGTTAGCTATATTTCCTGCTCCAGACTGGAAGGATCTGGTGTTGAAAACATTGAGGGCCATGGTGACCTTGAGGACCAATGGGAGACCCATCGTTGTACTGCTCTGAGGCTGCAGGCCTGGTTGCAGGAGGTGGCAGACTTATGGACCAGCTCCTTGGTGAAGTGGAGCCTCCGAATACTTAAACGCAGGTAGGAGAAGTGCTCATGGAAGACCTCAGTGGGCTGAAAGCCCTCCTGCCCCTCCTCCTCCTCCCTCTGCGAGCATCTTGTCCTAATCTTCGCTGCCTCTGCTCCATCTCCCTGTCATACCTGAGCGCAAAGAGGACTGCAAGTAGAGCCCCCATGACTGGGAGCAAGTGGTCTCAGCAGAAGTCCTTTAAAAGAGAAGCAAGGCATTCTCCACTTGCAACAACACTCCCTGTCACCTCAGCAACTTTCAATAACTGTAGTAAGCTCCAAACGGCTGCACAAAATTAGACTAGCCAGTAGAACTGAAAAAGCAAGTCAGTTGCAAATTGTTGATGATCCCTTCAAATACGAAGTAACTATTTGTACTGCACTTTTCTTTGACAGACAGCCGCGACTGGGGGAGGCAAGCACTTGGACTGGGATAAGGCACTTTGGCTAGGGAGGGAAGTACTTGGACTGGGGGAGGGAAGTACTTGGACTGGGGTAAGGCACTTTGGCTGGGGGAGGGAAGTACTTGGACTGGGAGAGGGAAGTACTTTGACTGGGGGAGGGATGTACGTGGACTGGGAGAGGGAAGTACTTTGACTGGGGAAGGGATGTACTTGGACTGGGAGAGGGAAGTACTTTGACTGTGGGAGGGATGTACGTGGACTGGGAGAGGGAAGTACTTTGACTGGGGGAGGGATGTACTTGGACTGGGAGAGGGAAGTACTTTGACTGGGGAAGGGATGTACTTGGACTGGGAGAGGGAAGTACTTTGACTGTGGGAGGGATGTACGTGGACTGGGAGAGGGAAGTACTTTGACTGGGGGAGGAATGTACTTGGACTGGGATACAGGACTTTGGTGGCCCTTGCTGTCTTTTGGGGAGCTCTGTCCTCTGTCGCTTCAGGAAGTCAAAGTGGATCGAGTTACAATTTGCAAAGTCAGTGAGACCTTGGGATGGGTGGTTCCAGTGACACATTCCTGTGAAACTTCAGGGTGTGGTTTATCCTCCAAGGGGGCCAATCAGAAACAAAGGGTGGAGCATGTTGGCCAATTTGGCAGTACAAATAAACACATCCCTTTAGCACTGCTGGAGGGATCCTTCCTGCTGCTGAATGCTTGGTCAGGAGAGGGCATGAAATAGATCAACGACATTGAAAATGGCAGATGGAGTATCAAATGAGTGTTGTGCACTCATTGACGTCACGATCTGCCTCATCTAAATATCTGGAGTGAGCGCAGGCAAAGGCAGTGCTACCAACCTCCACAAAATGGTTGGCGCTCTGGGACCCGCTGGAAGCGAGGCTGCTGCCATTTCTTCATAAAACCGGCCTTAATGGCCGACGCTAAACCTCGGAATTTCACAGCCGATGATACTAAAAGTTCCAAGTTAAAGTGCTCAAAATTTTATCTGGATAATACAGTTAGCTCTCATTGTAAAAGGTTAACTCTCATTATACAATTCAGTCTATAGGTGGACAAATATTTGTCTGGTTTGTAATTGTTCACTGTTATTATGTGTGATCTGAATGAATAGTACGTTTATTTAATAAAAGTCGCCTGTGATTGAGCAAATTAATAAATGCAAATTGCAGTGTGTGTTTACAATGTTTATGACTCAATAGTCAGTCAGTCAGCCAGTGAATATTTATGCCGTTTATACTCAGAAAAGGCAGATTTAAAGTGGGCAAATGCCACTAATAATGTGAAATATAATTAACAAGTAAAATGTAGAGATTGCTTTTGATGTCCACTGTTGATGCTGTCGTGCATCACTCTGATTGAGAGATGGTCACTTTTCGGACTAAATTGATAAAATATTCATTTGAGAAAAAATGTTAGCAAAGTAAGTCTAACTCACTGCTCTATACACAGCTGTACAATGGAAATAACTAAGCTTTATACACAGTAGGCTTTCAGAGTGATACTTCTTTTCCCCAAGTTACCCTGGCAACTGTGAGTGAAATGCATTCTTTTGTATCTTGGTGCAAAAGTTGATTCTCAGATTGCAGACTCTGTGTTAGAGTCTGAATCTGGAGGACTGCATTTTGTTGGGGAAAGTTGTATCTTTATTTTGAGCTTGTGTCCTGTTCCAGAACCGAGTAATGCCTTTTTATAATCAATTATTTTCCTTTTCTAGGCTTTATCATGTCAGAATAATGATCTCACTGTCTTCAATATGATTTGTTTCATTGTTTGATGTCTAGACTTTCTTCTATAAAGAAGCAATTTCCTCCGTATTGGAGCGAAGAAACACTCTAATTGTGTACGAAGGTGCAGTAAATTTGCACATTATCTTTAATGGACTGATCACTAACTCTTCATTGGTTGTAAAGCGCTTTGAGAGGTCCAGTGGTCCTGAAAGGCGTTATATAAATGTAAGTCTTACCTTCTTTCTTTAGTATCCCCCTCACATAAAATTGTTGCTGGAAGTAACTGGTGCAACATACATTAATGCTCTGAAGTAGTTTTTAAGCATCAGTTAACATAAAATGCACATATCTACTCAGAATTTGCTTCATTTATACCGTGAGTTACTTTTGCACATGGAATTTGGCATTAGGAAGAAGAACTTTCATTTATATAGCACCTTTCATGACCTCAGGATGTCCCAAAGTAATTCAGAGCCAAAGAGGTACTTTTAATTGTAGTCACTGTTGTAATGTAGGGAAACATGGCAGATAATTTGCACACAGCAAGTTCCCACAAACAACAATGAGAGAAATGAACGCCTCATTTTTTTGGTGATGATGGTTGAGGGATGAATGTTGGCCAGGACACTGGAGAACTCCCCTTACACGTTTTCGAATAGCGCCACCTATATCTGAGAGGGCAGACACAGCCTCAGAGTTCAACACGTAAACTAATCAGGAGACAACTTACAGACTTGGTCAATAGAGAAGAATTTCTTTGAATTCAGCAAGCTCAGGTGAGGCAGTGAGTCTTCCTTTGGATGGGGAGAAGCCTGAACTGTGGGTGGTGATGGCCCAGGAGATTCAAAGCTTTAGAAGGTGGACCTGCAGGACTCAATACTACCTAAGGCAATGTACGTATCATTAGCTACCAAGATCTCATTGTATGTTGGGACTGGGATTCACCAGGCATCGCGGACTTTGCATCAGCTCCTGGGCAGATTTTCATCTTTGCCTCAATGGAAGTGGCTCTTTGGCTGTGCCCCTGACGCCAGCCAATTTCCCCGGGTTAGGGTAATTCACATAATTAGGGTGGTCAGCGGGACCATTTATAGCACTGCCAGCTCGCTTGCCTCAAGTTGGGGGGGGGGGCCAATGGGGGGGTGGGGAGGGAGAGAAATTGCTGATGCGTATTGCTGCAGTGTAACATGACCCAGCTGTAGAGGTCAAAAAATGTTTTTATTATCTCCAGTATGTCGCTCTGCGATCGCTTGCACTAGGCAAAGTGGCATTTTAAATTTACACCCTCTCTGCCTCTTTGGTTCAGAATCCCAATTTGGCTTGTATTCCCTTGAGTTCAGAAGGTTGAGGGCGATCTCATTGAGATGGTTAAAATGATAAAGGGATTCGATTAGGTAGATACAAAGCAACAATTTGCTCTGGTCGGGGAATCCAGAATGAGGGGGACACAATCTTATAATTAGAGCTAGGCCATTGAAGAGTGAAATCAAGAAGCACTCCTACACACAAATTGTCGAGGAAATCTTGAACTCTCTTCGCCAGAATGCTGTTGTGGCAAGGTCAAGTCAATTTTCAAGACTAAAATCGATAGATTCTTGTTAGGTAAGGCTTTCAAGGGATATGGAGCAATGGTGGGTAAATGAAGTTGAGGTACAGGCCAGCCATGATCTAACTGAATGTAGGAGCAGGTTCAGGGGCTAAGTGGCCTATTCCTGTTCCGATGTTCCCCACTTGCTATCCATAGCAACACTGGATGCCGGCAAACTACTGGCAGCGCTCAGGTGCAAACAATGAGGAAAACCTCATAGGATATCATCCTGTAATTTTCCTCTTATCATCATACACTTGCCCATATTTGGGGGGACATATTTGTTGCACTACTTCAGGAGAAAAATCCTGGAAGTGGCATTGGGTCACAGGAAGTCCACTGAAAGATTCCCCAGCCAACTTTCCAGCTCCCCAGACAGATAATGCCAAAATCGTGCAGGACGGCAGAGGAAAATGTGTCCCCTTATCTCTAGCCAATAAAGCAACATCTAGATGGCACTGACATTGGAAGGGAAAGTGACCAGTCCATCAAAGCACTACGACATTGGGTCCTCTCAGACACCTGTGGGAGACTGAGTACAATCAGTCACAATGCAGTTCAACTATTGTATCATGGAAGGTAATGGATGCATTTTTGGGGCCTGAAATTCCTGGAAGCCCATTGCATAGCCCATTTAAAAAAGAAAAACTTGGATTTATATAGCGCCTTTTCATGACCACCAGACGTCCCAAACCGCTTTACAGCCAATTTTTTGAAGTGTAGTCACTGTTGTAATGTAGGAAACATGGCAGCCATGTGGTAATGACCAGATAATCT
The DNA here is from genome assembly GCF_044704955.1 of Pristiophorus japonicus. Classification (NCBI taxonomy): domain Eukaryota; kingdom Metazoa; phylum Chordata; class Chondrichthyes; family Pristiophoridae; genus Pristiophorus; species Pristiophorus japonicus. Next base: position 66,538,490 of record NC_091989.1, on the reverse strand, counting down.
GGTTTGGTTATGTTGATTGAGGGATAAATATTGACCAGGTCACCAGGGATAATTCCCCTCTCTTCAAAATAGTGCCATGGGATCTTTTGCATCCACCTGAGAGAGCAGACACAACCTCAGTTTAACATCTCATCCGAAACATAGCACCTCTGACAGCGCCGCACTGGAATGTCAGCTCTGTTCTGTTGGGTGCCATCTTGTAAGTGTGCTCAAGTCTCTGGAGCAGGACTTGAATGCACAACCTTCTGACTCAGAGGCGAGTATGTTACCCACTGAGCCACAAAGGGGGCATGTGTCCTTTACATAAAGGGGGCATGTGTCCGCAACATTTCTGGCTCTTTTTGGGCAGCGCTCCGCTCCAATTGGGGGTGGACTGTTTTAGCCAAAGATCTCGATTTTTTTTTAAATAAAGAGAAAATTGACATTTGCCATTGGGAATCCAGCATTTTTGGGGCCACGTTCCCGCTGCAATGCAACACTCGCACATTACTGGCGAAGGAGGTGTAACAAAAGTAATTTCTGGCAGGAACCATCACCCCACCAGTCCCACCAGCTTTGCTGACGTCAGTACGGTGGGGAGAGGATGCAAGAAGCGCCCACCTCCCCATCTGTCAGAATTTCCTGCCATGGAACGGTGGAACTGGATCCTCCCCCAAATTCCGCCCCTGCCCCCTCACAGGGCATACACCCCTGGATCGCCCTTACAGGCCCTGGAATCTCCGGTGCTTTACGAATTTGCATTCATAAAGCTGAACATTAGAGTGCAGCACCAGCTGGAGAGGCAACTTCTTTTGAGTTACATGATCGTCCCCAAGTACAAATTACTATTGGTTGCATTGAGGTCACCATTCACAGAACTCTATTAGTTCCCTCCATTTGTTATAGTCCCCTCAGCATTCATGGTGATGGAAGAAAATTGGGTTTCAGTATCCTGACAAGTATATGCCAAGGAGCCAGATGAATCTTTAACATCCTCATTAGGGAATTGTCAGGGGTTTAACCCATCAGTTTTGGGTGTAGGATTAAAGGATGTCTGGGTTGGCTTAACGAAGTGGCTTGCATCAACCAATTTGGATCGAATTTGAGCTTATCTTCTCAGCCCTTGATTAAGATATCCACAAGATTCTGAGTGTCTGAATGAATCCTTTCTTACCGAAACATCAAAGAAAATTTATACCAGTCACACGCTAACAACAACTTATTAGTTACAACTTCACATCTCAAAATTAAACGGTGGATATACAAGCACTTAATAGACATGAATATGAAGTAGTCAATGCCATCTAGCAGTTGAATAGCAAATCATTAATGGACAGAATTACTTAAAAACAATGAGTCGCAGCAGTTACACAGGCAATTCAGTTTATCGCTGTACATCAGCATTAACGTATGCTGAGTATTAATTATAATAATGATCAGAGTTTGGGGTCATTACAATTACAGAGAATTACATAGAATATACAGCACAGAAACAGGCCATTCGGCTCAATTAGTCCCTGTCGGTGTTCATGCTCCACACGAGCCCCCTCCCGCGCATCATCATCTAACCCTATCAGCACATCTTCTATTCCTTTCTCTCATGCATTTATCTAGCTTCCCCTTAAATGTGTCTCAGCTATTTGCCTCAACTACTCCTTGTAGTGAGTTCCACATTCTAACCACTCTCTAAGTAAATAGGTTTCTCCTGAATTTCCTATTGGCTTTATTAGTAACTTTCTTATGTTTATGACCCCTAGTTTTTGGTCTCTCCATAAGTGGAACCCTCTTCTTTATGTCTATACTATCAAACCCTTTCAGAATCTTAAAGGCCTCTATCAGCAATGTCCCTGTTCAGCTATGTGACCGCGCAGTGGTCTGGAGGTCCCACGCAGGCCGCTCTTCGGATTTAAATGGAAAAAAACACGCATGCGCAATAATTTGAATGGGCCATGCAGTATGTTAAAGGGGCCATGCACCCCCCAAAAAATTAGCGGGAGCATTGCCCCTCACCCTTCTCTTTTGTAGAGGAAAGATTGAACAGGCTGGGGCTCTTCTTGCTGAGAAAAGAGCCCCAGCCTGTTGTCCTTTCTGATAGGTATAACCTTTCAGTTCTGGTATCTCGCCATTGGTGAGGTTATTTTAGGGTTGAATCCCGACATTGCTGACAAGTTAACGGCCTTAGTTCACCAGTTTATCAAATAGCTCATGTGCATGATTCGCAATGTTGTAGAGCTTGTACGACCTTGCCTTTATGAGCGGCGTAGCTGAATCGATCTCCTGCCTTCCTTGGGACTCAGGCCTTAGATTCTGGAGCGTTGGATCAAAGAGCCCCTTCGGCAGCAGGGTTAGCCTTTCCACTTGGATCCTCAGCTCTGGTTGCTCACCGTCATATAGAATGATATCTTCTAACTGGCTTAGTCCTCACCATCCCTATTCTCAGGCACTGGTACAGTTCAGTGAAACACTTATTTCTGCCTGTAACTCACTTGACTTCTGTAACCTCTGACTCTCTGTACTGAGCATTTATATTTATAAAGGTTCCTTTCAATGCCTATAGGTAAAAGTTAAAGAGGACACCCCCTGCATACAATTAAACAATCTGAGTGAATAACTTTTCCTGCCAATCCCGCCCAACAATCAATAAGTGTCCGGAAAGGACTTTTAAGCCACTGAAGCATGGACTTCTAGACCAGGGTGATTATTTGCAATGCATTTTTGACTCTCTCTGCGCATGCACCCGTTTGTTACCTCGGTCACACACGTGCAGTACTCAATGGTGCGGCAGTTGCGGCCTGCACTGCCATGCTTTCCTCTGCCGTGTGGAGAAGGTCAGGGACTGGGATTGGTGGCCGGGGGGAGGGCGGTGGGAGGGGATCGGAGGGAGAGAGGTCAGAGGGGAGAAGATCAGAGGGGGAGAGAGAGAGGAGATCGGGGGGGTGGGGTGGGGAAGAGAGAGATTGGAGGGGGAAGAGAAGGGAGATTGGAGGGGGAAAGAGAGAGGAGATTGAATGAGGAAGAAAAGGGGAAGTTGGAGGGGGAGAGAGAGAGAAGCTCGGAGAGAGGGGAAGTGTTCAGGAGCTGGGGGTGCGGGAGGAGGTCAGGAGCTCGGGGAGGAGGTCAGGAGCTCGGGGAGGAGGTCACGAGCTCAGGGAGGGGAAGAGAAGGTCAGGAGCTGGGGGTGAGGGGGGAGGTCAGGAGCTCAGGAGCTCAGGAAGGAGGCCAGGAGCTGGGGGAGGGGATGAGATTGTCAGGAGCTCAGTTGACGAGGCCAGGAGCTCGTTGGGCAAGGGGACCAATCAAAGTTTTGGTGTTGCAAGCAGAACAGGGGGAGAACGTGATCCCGATCTAAAGAGGGGGGTGGGGTGAGAGCAAGAACGTGATCCAGATATGAGGCTATATCACGTTCTACCACCTCTGTTAGGCCTGGATCACAACTGTCCTCCCCCACCCCCTTTAATCTGCACCACGTTCACCCTGCCCTCCCCCACCCCGACCGTCCCAGGCCACAGCGGTTCAAGAAGGCAGCTCACTCCCACCCTCTCAAGGGCTGCTAGGGATGGGCAATAAATAAATGTATTTTAAAAAATGAGAGCCTATTCTGTGTTGGTCCTACAACATTGCATTTAATGTGTTATTTGCCGGTCACGACTATTCCAATGTTCTCCTGTCCGCCCTCCCATCTGCCACCCTCAGTGGACTTGAGCTCATCCAAAACTCTGCTGCACGTATCCTAGCACACAGCAAGTCCCATTCACACATCATCCTGGGCTCGCTAATAGTTGGAGGTCCCAACAGCCCGTTAAAGGGACCACGCACTCTCGCAAAAAATTAGGGGGAACATTGAAATAAATACAGAAAGTGCTGTAAATACTCAGCAGGCTAGGCTGCATCTGCAGAGAGAGAGAAAAGGAGTTAACGTTTAAGATCAGTGACTTTTCAACAATTCTGACGCTAGGTCAGCGACCTAAAACATTAACTTTGTTTCTTCACAGGTGCTGCCTGACCTCCTGAGAATGGCAGATGGAGTATCAAATGAGACCCCCCGAAACCCATTCCTCACCCCTTGACCGCAAGCCGGCAGAGAGGCCGAGCATCACCTGGTGTGTCCCTGCCGGTAGGCAGAATGGGCAGGACATGGTCCAGCGCCCTTTTAATGAAGCCTGGGGGTTAAAATGCACCAGACCTGAAACGTGTGTCAGCGAATGCATTTTGCACTCAGCCCACCCACCTGAAACAGGCTCAGGGTTAAAATTAAACCCTACATTTCCTACATTACAACACTACAAAAGTACTCCATTGGCTGTAAAGAGCTTTGTCACATCCTGAGGTCGTGAATGGCACTATATAGAAACATAGAAACATAGAAAATAGGTGCAGGAGTAGGCCATTCGGCCCTTCGAGCCTGCACCGCCATTCAATGAGTTCATGGCTGAACATGCAACTTCAATACCCCATTCCTGCTTTCTCGCCATACCCTTTGATTCCCCCTAGTAGTAAGGACTACATCTAACTCCCTTTTGAATATATTTAGTGAATTGGCCTCAACAACTTTCTGTGGTAGAGAATTCCACAGGTTCACCACTCTCTGGGTAAAGAAGTTTCTTCTCATCTCGGTCCTAAATGGCTTACCCCTTATCCTTGGCTGTGACCCCTGGTTCTAGACTTCCCCAACATTGGGAACATTCTTCCTGCATCTACCCTGTCTAAACCCATCAGAATTTTAAATGTTTCTATGAGATCCCCTCTCATTTGTCTGAACTCCAGTGAATACAAGCCCAGTTGATCCAGTCTTTCTTGATATGTTAGTCCCGCCATCCCGGGAATCAGTCTCGTGAACCTTCGCTGCACTCCCTCAATAGCAAAAACGTCCTTCCTCAAGTTAGGAGACCAAAACTGTACACAATACTCCAGGTGTGGCCTCACCAAGGCCCTGTACAACTGTAGTAACACCTCCCTGCCCCTGTACTCAAATCCCCTCGCTATGAAGGCCAACATACCATTTGCTTTCTTAACCACCTGATGTACCTACATGCCAACCTTCAATGACTGATGTACCATGACACCCAGGTCTCGTTGCACCTCCCCTTTTCCTAATCTGTCACCATTCAGATAATAGTCTGTCTCTCTGTTTTTACCACCAAAGTGGATAACCTCACATTTATCCACATTATACTTCATCTGCCATGCATTTGCCCACTCACCTAACCTATCCAAGTCACTCTGCAGCCTCATAGCATCCTCCTCGCAGCTCACACTGCCACCTAACTTAGTGTCATCTGCAAATTTGGAGATACTACATTTAATCCCCTCATCTAAATCATTAATGTACAATGTAAACAGCTGGGTTCCCCAGCACAGAACCTTGCGGTACCCCACTAGTCACTGCCTGCCATTCTGAAAAGTACCCATTAACACCTACTCTTTGCTTCCTGTCTACCAACCAGTTCTCAATTCACGTCAGCACACTACCCCCAATCCCATGTGCTTTAACTTTGCACATTAATCTCTTGTGTGGGACCTTGTCGAAAGCCTTCTGAAAGTCCAAATACACCACATCAACTGGTTCTCCCTTGTCCACTCTACTGGAAACATCCTCAAAAAATTCCAGAAGATTTGTCAAGCATGATTTCCCTTTCACAAATCCATGCTGACTTGGACCTATCATGTCACCTCTTTCCAAATGCGCTGCTATGACATCCTTAATAATTGATTCCATCATTTTACCCACTACCGATGTCAGGCTGACCGGTCTATAATTCCCTGTTTTCTCTCTCCCTCCTTTTTTAAAAAGTGGGGTTACATTGGCTACCCTCCACTCCATAGGAACTGATCCAGAGTCTATGGAATGTTGGAAAATTACTGTCAATGCATCCACTATTTCCAAGGCTCTGGGATGCAGACCATCAGGCCCTGGGGATTTATTGGCCTTCAGTCCCATCAATTTCCCCAACACAATTTCCCGACTAATAAGGATTTCCCTCAGTTCCTCCTTCTGACTAGACCCTCTGACCCCTTTTATATCCGGAAGGTTGTTTGTGTCGTCCTTAGTGAATACCGAACCAAAGCACTTGTTCAATTGTTCTGCCATTTCTTTGTTCCCAGTTATGACTTCCCCTGATTCTGACTGTAGGGGACCTATGTTTGTCTTTACTAACCTTTTTCTCTTTACATATCTATAGAAGCTTTTGCAGTCCATTTTAATGTTCCCTGCAAGCTTCCTCTCGTACTCTATTTTCCCTGCCCTAATCAAACCCTTGGTCCTCTTCTGCTGAGTTCCAAATTTCTTCCAGTCCCCAGGTTCGCTGCTATTTCTGGCCAATTTGTATGCCACTTCCTTGGCTTTAATACTATCCCTGATTTCCCTTGATAGCCACGGTTGAGCCACCTTCTCTTTTTTATTTTTACGCCAGACAGGAATGTACAATTGTTGTAGTTCATCCATACGATCTCTAAATGTCTGCCATTGCCCATCCACAGTCAACCCCTTAAGTATCATTCGCCAATCTATCCTAGCCAATTCACGCCTCATACCTTCAAAGATACCCTTCTTTACGTTCTGGACCATGGTCTCTGAATTAACTGTTTCATTCTCCATCCTAATGTAGAATTCCACCAGATTATGGTCACTCTTCCCCAAGGGGCCTCGCACAACGAGATTACTAATTAATCCTCTCTCATTACACAACACCCAGTCTAAGGTGGCCTCCCCACTAGTTGGTTCCTCGACATATTGGTCTAAAAAACCATCCCTTATGCACTCCAGGAAATCCTGCTCCACCGTATTGTTTCCAGTTTGGTTAGCCCAATCTATATGCATATTAAAGTCACCCATGATAACTGCTGCACATTTATTGCATGCACCCCTAATTTCCCATTTGATACCCTCCCCAACATCACTACTACTGTTTGGAGGTCTGTACACAACTCCCACTAGCGTTTTCTGCCCCTTGGTATTCCGTAGCTCCACCCATACCGATTCCACATCATCCAAGCTAATGTCTTTCCTTACAATTGCCTTAATTTCCTCTTTAACCAGCAACGCCACCCCGCCTCCTTTTCCTTTCTGTCTATCCTTCCTAAATGTTGAGTACCCTTCGATGTTGAGTTCCCAGCTTTGGTGACCCTGGAGCCATGTCTCCGTGATGCCAACCACATCATATCCATTAACTGCTATCTGCACAGTTAATTCATCCACCTTATTCCGAATACTCATCGCATTGAGGCACAGAGCCTGCAGGCTTGCCTTTTTAACACACTTAGACCCTTTAGAATTTTGCTGCAAAGTGGCCCTTTTTGTTTTTTGCCTTGGGTTTCTCCTTTATTAACCGTTTCAGTGTTTTGTGATTTTTTTTCTATCCATAAGTTACCATGTTAGGACTTGTGAGTACAGGTAATCTGATTCACCGTGAGTCAGAACATCCCATTTGTTACCTAGCATCACTCGGACAGTTCTGTACCAACATATTTCTGTGCAGTGCCTACCAATTTTAAGTAAGGGTGACATTCATAGAGTGCCACAGCATATTGCAATGTGACCTTGAAGCAGGTGTCCTTTATAAATGGTATAGATGAACCAATTAAGGAAAAAAGCTGGAACAAAAGGCTATGAATTTATATAATTGTTAGCTTTATCTGGTGAATCAGTCATTACGAATTAACCTTTTTTTCGCTAACCAATGAATTCCATTTAAAGTATTGCTACAAACAAAATCTTACCTCTAAAAATGTTTTTGCACTGTAAAAAATCGCCATAGTGTAACAATAAAATTGAGCCATGCAAAATCCGAATAGGGAACAACTTCCTTCCCTTCTCCTACAAAGACTGCACTTAAGTAAGATCTGGTCAGAGTGCCTGTATGGCTCAGTGGGTAAGTGCTTCAACCATTGAGGTGTTGAGTCATAAGAGCTGGAAGTAACAGATTTTGCTCCCTGGTCTGTGTTATGTCAGTTGATCTTATCTGGAACATTAGTTGGGGAGGGATAATTGGCCGCATGGCTAGGGATGGGAAAATTAGCCAGAATTCCTGGTCCGAATCACTGTGGTATGGCCCCTTTGGGGAAGTAATGTGCAGGTTCAGCATCAAGGGGGGAGACAGGATTGGGCTCGGCTGTGATACCCTCCTCCACAGTTGAGTACTGTGCCGACAAACAACCATTGAACAGCCTACTAAATATCTCGGCTTACAAGTGAGGACCGGACATTTTTAGATAATGGATAATGGAATTAAAATCAACAGGTACTGCTATGGAGGTGCAGCTCACTGGTTCTGGGAGAGCCTGGCTCCCATGCTGTGATGGTTAGTAGGTTGGATCTGGGGGAGGAGGGCATTGAATGGGCCAGAACTTTTTTTGCAGACCCAGGATTAGCACTCCTTCTTCTCCAGGGCGCACAGAAATCAAAATGTAAAATTTGAAGGCCCATTAATTAAGCGGCCACCAGCGGCCCCTTTAAGGACCACTGGTTAGGCCGCTCAATGTCTTGTCCAATTAAGCAGAGCACTCCGGCCATTTATACCTGAAATGTGCAATCAGAGTCCGACACCCAGTGTAGGACCCCGGTTTGCATATTTAAGCTGCCTTCCGTCTGTTCCAGGTAGGCGGGCTGCTCACCCATATACAAACTCACTTGAATATTGCATCAGGCAATCCTTGGGCGTCAATGAGGTCACCTCGACACCTGGATTTCTAACTGCTGGACGCCTGTTATTCAGGCTCGAAATGGGCAGCCATGAGTTGAAAATTTCCTCCCCCATTAAGACACGGGCTTAGAAACTTGCAAACAACTGACTCAAGTCTTTGGGAACATGTTTGAAGTAAGACAAAATGGCGTCCATGAAAAACCTAACTCGGTTACGTGAATTTCTGGACAAATTAATTGCTACAACTGGAACAGACCCAATTAGGTTTTAGATAGAGTTGACCTCTCAGTCTCTTAAACCCTCCTTTCAAAGAGGTTGAGGGCCATCAATTTTCTGCCATGAGATGTTAATATTCTTTAGAAACACGGCATTGAGTTAGTCAGCCCACTGAATACATGTAGAGGCAAATAATTGGCACTACAAAAAATAAACATACTGATTTTATAAAGATAATGACAAAACTTTTCAGTTATATATTTACCTTTATAGATATATTAAGATATATTGTCAGTCTCCCTTGGCCTCAATTCTCCTCATGGTGGCGGGTTTGTGGCACCAATGTGAAGCCGTCACTAACATAAAAACATAAGAATTAGGAGCAGGAGTAGGCCATTCGGCCCCTTGAGCCTGCTCCGCCATTCAATGAGATCATGGCTGATCTTTTACCTCAACTCCACTTTCCTGCATTATCCCCATATCCCTTGATATCCTTAATATCCAAAAATCTATCTATCTCTGTCTTGAATATATGCAAAGACTGAGGGCTAGACTTTCCACCTCACATCGCCCTTATATCGCCCTTATATCGCCCAAAACGGATGTCTATCGCCCATTTTGAGCAAAAAATGGAAACATCGCCGGAAAATTAAGCCCCCAAGTTTCGGCTCACTTTGCCAAGCTGATCGCCGAGCTGATCGCCCGCACACTGCCGATTTGAATTTCCGGCACATGGCCGGGCTGATCGCTCGCCGAGAGCATCGCTGGATAATAGTTGCTTTTCCCGGGCTTTCCTGACCGAACTAGGCACTACAGACGCCATTTTAAATTTCGGAGGAAGGGAGAAGGCTGCTAAAAAACTCGAGCTAAGATATTTGTGAGTTATTTAAGGGCCTTTTATAGATAGATCCACTCAGATTTATACTTATATTTAATTGTACAAATAATAGCTTAGTAGATAAGGCATTTTTTACTGAAAAGTGCATTTATAGCATGTGAAAATAATTATTGATAGTTATGGGACCTATGCTTTCTATGCCATTACTCGTAAATGCTCACACGCTGTTTTCTGAAAGGATCAATCGAAGTGGTGGCAGAGTAATGCATAGACAGAGACAGAGGAGACAGAGGAGGCGAGCGTACAGCCGACAAAGGTACAAAGAAACGCAATCTTACCTCAACTTGTCTGAAAACGCTTGTCTTAGGAGGCTGCGCTTCCGGAAGGAGGTCATCAATGAGATTTGCCATCTCATCAAGGGGGATCTGCAGCCTTCCAGCATCCACACTCTCCGTTGAGGTAAAGGTTACTGCAGCACTATTCTTCTACGCATCAGGATCTTTTCAGGCTTCAGCTGATGACATCTGCCGTATCTCTCAGCACGCCACACACTGCTGCATTCGGCAGGTGACTGAAGCCCTTCACACTCGCAGGATGGATTTTATACGTTCCCTATGACCACGGAGGCACAGACTGGAAGGGCTTTGGGTTTCTCGAGAATAGCAAACTTCCCCAAGGTGCAGGGGGCAATAGACTGCACGCACATTGCCTTGAAAGCCCCTTTACAGAATGTAGAGGTGTTTCGTAACAGAAAATAATTCCACTCCCTGAATGTGCAGCTTGTTGTCGACCACAACCAAATAATCATGACAGTAAATGTAACATTTACTGGCAGCATCCATAATGCGCACATCCTACGTGCTATCCTTGACCTGTTTGTCAATCAGCCAGAAGGTCACGGTTGGATGCTGGGGTATAAGGGATATGGCCTTGCCAGCTGGCTGATGGCCCCACTGTGTAATCCTGTCACTGAAGCAGAGAAATGTGACAACAAAAGCCACATAGCGACACGCAACATCGTTGAAAAAATAATTGGTAGTCCTAAAGCTGTGCTTCAGATGCCTGGACCACTCTGGTGGCAGCCTACAGTACCACCCTGACAATGTCGCTGAGTTTATTGTGGGGTGTTGCATGCTGCATAACCGAACTATAAGGAGAGGACAACTAATGCCAGATGGGGCTGCAGGTCCACCTCCAGAAGGAGGGGAGATGGAAGAGCCTGCCAGCGAGGAACAAGAGGAGCAGGGGGCAGAAGAGGAGGCTGGTGAGGACAATCAGCCTGGCGATCTAGCCATGGTCCCGGTCCCCCCACCCCTCCGTAGAAGACTAGTATCCAGTGGCAGTTACGCGGCTGCTAAGCTTTGCGTCAGCAGCTCATTAATGAACGCTTTGCATGAACTTACATTGGGGATAGTGACATTTACATTTACAGTTACGGTTAAACAAAAGTTGCATTTGATTGAGATACGTTTTTGCCTTGTCGGCACTGGATTGGCATTTGCATTAATGCTCAACTTAAGTAAACTTATGCACAACAATTGTTAAATTCAATTAAAAAAACAACAAATTTTTGAAGTATTTTTTATCAACACCCTTCCCCCCCCCCCACCCATACTCCCCACCCCCCACACACACTGCCCCCCCCCCCCACCCATACTCCCCACCCCCCACACACACTGCCCCCCCCCCCCACCCCCCGGCCCCCAAACAACTATGAACGAACATGAACTATAAAAAATGTAACATTAACATTGCAAAAACAACTCCCCTCCCTACCTACGGCCACGTTTCCCTCCAGGTCCTTTACCCCCCCCCCCACCCCCCGACTTTTAGCACCACCCACCCGTTTTGGCCCCCGCAGACCGAGAAGATGCTGGCGTGCAGCAGGCGACGGCAAGGCTTCCTGCTGTGGTGGAGGTGTTGTAGTGGAAGACGAAGCTGGCTGTTCGTCTTCTGAGTCACGAGGAAGTGTATCCTCCGTACCCACTTGAGTGCTCGGGGTTGTAATCAGGCCCAACACAACACCTTGGGGTGCAGCGTCGTGTTCAGCCAGCAGCACATGCCGAAGGGCATTGATTGCGGCGGTCTGTTCTCGAATCCCCTCCAGGGTCTGCCGTGCTAACTCCATTTGCATAGCAGACACCTGGGAAAAGTTAGAGGAGAATTGATTGAACCCCTGGAGAAGCTCGCGACCTATCGCGACCGTCTCCGGGCACAGGGAGATCAAGCCCTCCAACTGATCGTCCGAGGGAGGCGATTGCTGACCTCACTGACCCGGCCTCCGTGGGGTCGGAGTGCGCAATATGATGCGCCTTGGCGTTACCGGCTTGGTCCCGGTTCCTCTTCTATCTCAAGTGAGATGGCAGCATGTTCATTCTCCGCCCCCTCCACAGCTGTCTGCAGCTGCTGCTGCTCCTCCTCCTCCTCCTCCTCTTCCTCCTCGAGCTCAGTGGTGTTCATAATGTTCTTCTCCTCCTCCTCCTCCCGCTCTTCAGCAGGTGCTGGTTGCACCTCGACCAGCCTCTCAGGATGGCCTTAAAAACACATAATGACCTTATTACAGAGCTTATTAGAACATAACGGTGCACATTAACGAGAGACGTTACATATCAATACATTTCACTACCCCAGAAAGCTGTAGCGGCTGTATCCCCTGCTTCCAATGCACAAAGGCTGCATGCATGGCATGACATGACATGACATCATTTGTATATTGCATTATAATTACAGGACATTCCATTACTCACGAGACGCATAGCTGGGCTCCGCCAGACAACAGGTGGTGGCCGAACGGGTTTCATGGCCCACAAGCGTGGTTGCATGCTCCTCCAGGTCGGTCAGCGGTTGAAGCTGAGCAGAGCCCCCCGCGCCCCCCCCTCCCCAGTGCGCCTCTGCTCAGCCCTATTGAGTGAGATCCTCTTCAGGAAAACGAGAAAAGAGTATAGCTTAAGCTAATTGACTAGAAAGTACCATGGAGTCACAACAGTTTAAAACGTTACATGCTACATCTTGACACATATACATCTCTCAAAGCTCCCTCCACACTGTCCCATCAAACACTCCCAGGGAAACTGCAGCACGGGGTTACATTCCCTCCACACTGTCCCACACATAGTCCCAGATTCAGAGCCCTGTCTGGATCTTAACATGTAGTTAATGTAAAACATTTATGAATAAATAAATTTAATTCAAAACAGGAGATTTATTATTATAATTAAAATTTTCATCAGTACAATATAAAATGCAACTTACTCTTGCTGCAGCTACCAAGCTGTTCCAGCGTTTCCAGCACTGGTCCGACCCCCTAGCCTCATGATTTGCGGAGGACACCATCGCAGCGATCTTCGCCCAAATTTTTCTATAAACTCGGTTTGGGGGTTTCCCGTGCGCACCCCGAGTCAGTTTGCCCCACCGGGAATGGACCTCGTTGACTAGGGCCTCATTGGCCTCATCACTAAAGGGATTTGTCCTCTTTCTCTCCCCCTCAGCATCATGATGCAAATCCGACATTCTTAAAAACATTTTTGAATAATTGCAGCACTTATTTAAACTCTTTCACAATTAACCCACTTATTTAAACTTGTTCTCTGTCACTGCCTTCCTCCTCTCTATCCTCTCTCTCTCTCTCTCTCTCTCTCTCTGCCCCTCCCTGTGCCTTCTGCACATGTGTGGATGACCCCTGACCTCCTGAAACACGGGAAATCCAGTCACGTAAAAAAAAATCGCATGGGCAGTAGGCCATTGTTAGGGAAGCTTTGGCCTTCCACATCGCTGGCCGTTCAATGGGCAAACGTCACATCGCCGACCTTTCGCATCGTCCATTTCACATCGCTGGCCTATCGCCGAGTGGAAAATCAAAATCCAAAAAATGGGCTACGTCCCAGCAATCAGTAAGGCTGAGACATCGAACATCACTGGTCCATTGCCCATTTTTTGGGCGATAGACAGCGAAGTGGAAAGTCTAGCCCTCTGGAGTAGAGAATTCCAATGATTCGCCACCCTAAGTGAAGAAATTTCTCCTCATCTCAGTCCTAAATGGTCGACCCCTTATTCTGAGACTGTGACCCCTGGTTCTAGACTCCCAATTCAGAAGAAACATCTTCCCTGCATCTACCCTGTCAAGCCCTGAAAGAATTTTGTATGTTTCAATGAGATCACCTCTCATTCCTCTAAAGTCCAGAGAATAGAGCCGTAGTCTACTCAACCTCTCCTCATAGGACAATCCCCCCATCTCAGGAATCAGTCTGATGAACCTTTGTTGCACTCCCTCTATGGCAAGTATATCCTTCCTTAGGTTGGGAGACCAAAACTGTACACAATACTCCAGGTGTAGTCTCACCAGGGCCCTATATAATTGCAATAAGATGCCTTTACTCTTATACTCAAATCCTCTTGTAATAAATGCCAACATTCCATTTGCTTTCTTAATCGCTTGCTGTACCTGCATGTTAACTTTCAGTGATTCGTGTACAAGGACCACCCCAGGTCTCTCTGAACACCAGCATTTCCTAATCTCTCACCATTTAAAAAATACTCTGCTTTTCTATTTTTCCGACCAAAGTTGATAACTTCACATTTCTCCACATTATATTCCATTTGCCATGTTCTTGGCCACTCACTTAGCCTGTCTATATCCCCTTGAAGTCCCTTTGCATCCTCCTCACAACTTACATTCCCACCTAGCTTTGTATCATCAGCAAACTTGGATATATTACATTTGGTCCCACTAACCCACTGCAATCTCCTCCCAGAACCTTCTTAGTCCATGCAGGGCCATCTGGAAGCCGGAAAACTATGGTTTACCACCACTGGGAAGGAGTAGTAGATTCGGAACTATAGTAAATGGGGGTTGGAGGGAGAATTTTAACTCCTGGGTGGGAAAGCAGCCAAGTGATCGTCTGGCCCATCTGGGCGTGGTGGCAGAACTCCCCTCTGATTTAAACCTCCGGATCTCATTAACATGCCACAGATTGACGTACCGACCAAATCGGCCACAAAGGGCAGAGAGGAGGACAGCCCACAGGACAGCTCCTGGCCCAAGGCAAGTCTGAGGACAGGGGTACTGGGATGGTTCAAGAAGGGGAACGGGGGTGGTGGGGGGGGAGTCTGAGCATGCGACTCCTATACTTCCCTTGAGCAGTCTTTCTTCTGTCCCACATATGGAAATATGAAACTTTACCTTACAGGGTCTCTTCGTTGATCTGACCCAGTTGTTGGTGTCGGGGGCGGGACAGGGGGAATGGTGGTAAGGCACTGCGGGCAACCCCTCTTCATTCCGGATTAACATACCATTGGGGTCCTAGTCAGGTATTGAATTAATGAGGATCCTGCCAGTCTCAGGCGGGCTCCTTATACGCCTGAAAAATCAGTCAGGTAAGAGAGTAGTTAAGCATAAACACTCAGACTACAGACCAAGAAAGTGTGAGGAGGGTTCACAGGGAGCAGAGGGAGTGGCACAGGAAAGCCAGCAGCCAGTTACCAGAGCAAGAAGTGCAGATCTGATAGCTCAAAACTTGCAACGGAAAAGTGACTTACAAATTGCACACCAATGCCCAATATAACTACCTTCACTACCACTCCAAACCTGATTTCTTCTGGGTGGGAGGAGTTAAACTTCTTTCCAGCATGCCAGCTGTCACAAGATGTAGTCAGGGTGTTAAGAAATAGTTGTGGAAAGGGAGAATGGATTCCTTTGGTACTTCCTTGGGGGAGTGAGTCTTATTGGATAGTTCTTTCACAGATCTGGCACCGGCATGATGGGCAGAAGGACCTCCTTCTGTGCTGTATGATTCTATAATTTGGTACCCTGTGAATTAGATGTTATCCTTGTGTAGATGTTTATTAGCTGAGGACTGCAGATTTGTAACCATCAGATTACCGGGTCAACATGGTGCAAAAATAAATCTTTCTCCAATTCAGATGCTGCACCATGCCTCAGATCAGTCCCCAAATTGAAATTAGTACTTGGGTGAACTGCTTACCTGGGTTATCAACCTGGATAAGTCTACCTGTTTATCCATTAAGTTAAAATCTAATACTGAGACTCACAAGACCATTTCTGAAGATAACGTCCTTATATCTACACCTAGTGTGTATTCACTCAGCAAGTTGTTACTTGCCACTGGACCAAGACCTAGCTCTGTCAAGCCCATGTGATGGCTGGTGTGCAACAGCCACCACACGTTAAAATAATCCACGCACAGGCGTCTTCCACCCTTCAGGATGTAGTTCAGAATCTGGAATATTAGTTCCTTCATTGAAACACATGTGAACTCATCCTTTTTTGGCATGGAAGCAGGTCATCTTCGTTTCGAGGAACTGCCTTTGATGATATGATGATGATGATGTTATTTAGCTATTAGCTCTGACAGTTCAGGTGCTTCCTTGCTCCCTAACCTCATTGCAATGTGAGCAAGCCATGAGAATTAATAAGACAACCTGGCTTGCTTCAAGGTTATCCAACCATGTTGCATTATTTCTGTCGCTTGGTTTCACTCTGTCAACTATTGTGAGCAGAAGCTGACCCATTGTGAGTACTGTTGACTAGTTTTAAGTTCTTGACCCTCATGCAGAATCTTGTCCTTTTGCACGAGTCCAGCCTTTTTCATTGTTAGAAACTTGGGAACTTTTATTATGACAGTAAGATTTTGTTCACGCGTTGGATTTCGTGAAGCCGATGCAACTTAACGCAATGGATAACCTTGATGAATAATTATGAAACTCCCTGATATTGTCTTCTTCAGTAACTTCCTGTCACCAGATTTTTAAGTTTGGCTGTGAATTTTGTTAATGTGCAAGGCTTTTCTTTGAGATGGTGAACATATTCATCTAAAATAGATGGTTTCAAAGCCTTTAATAGTGGTCGCCTTGAGAATAATCTTACAAGAGGTACCCACAATCATTATCAACTGTACAAAGCATCCTACGTACTTCTGAAACCCTTGGAACTGCTAATGTGCAGCTCATGTGTTCAGTGAAGTCTTCTGAGGTTGGTCATTTTTTCCAGATTACACAGGTAATCCTTATGTATGGAAAACTGTTGCTTTGAGTGAGTGGCACAGTTCCAGAAGCAGTCGCCCTCTGGCACCAAGGCCCAAGTGACCATTATTTGTGCATGAGTCTTGATAGTGGTCGCTGGCAGGCTATTCAACTGTGGAAGACATCACTGCCAAGCCCGATCCTGTCCTCGCCTAGCATTCACACACATGCACTCTCAACAGCGGTCAACATACAATGATCAAGGGCATGGACTGATTTTCCTTCTCCTCCCTTCCCTAACCCAGGGGCACGATGGCCAAAAGGTAATGCATCTACAACTGCACGAATAATGGCGTCTTTATAAAAAGAAATAAAGAAAGAAAAACTTACATTTATTTAGCACCCTTCACAACCTCAGGACATCCCAAAGTGCTTTATAGCCAATGAAGTACTTTTGAAGTGTAGTCAATGTTGTAATGTAAGAAACACAGCTGCCAATTTGTGCACAGCAAGCTCCCACAAACAGCTATGTGATAATGATCAGATCATTTGTTTTTTAGTGATGTTGATTGAGGGATAAATATTGGCCAGGACACCGGGAACAATGCCCCTGTTCTTCTTCGAAATAGTGCCGTGGAATCGTTTATGTCCTTCTGAGAGAGCAGACGGGGTCTCAGATTAACGTCTCATCTGAAAGGCGGCACCTCCAAGAGTGCAGCACTCCCTCAGTACTGCACTAGAGTGTCAGCCTAGATTCTTATGTGCAGGTCTCTGGAGTGTGACTTGGAAACCACAACCTTTTGACTCAGAGGCGAGAGTGCTACTCACTGAGTCACATCAGAGAGGAATTTTCCAGTTTTTTTGCCATGGGTATTTATCTACTTTTTTCGCCACTCCCAGGGGATTACATGGCTTTTGGGTGGGATGGGGAATGCATGTCTTGTGATGCCCAAGATATCACAATTATATGGGAAAGGCTGCATGGACCAACAGGTCTTTTCCTGACTGTCATTTTTCATATGTTTTATATTTAGGATAAATTGCTTTTATACAATTGGAACTTCATTATATTTATTTGAATATAACCAATCTATTTTGCACAGAAACTTTGCATTAAGACACCCTCCCTGCCTCTCTGTCAAGATCCTCACCCTCCCCACCCCGCACACCGCCCCATACCTGCCGTGCCTTGCTTGTTGAAATCTTCTCTGAGCTCAGCCCCTGCTGTGTATCTAAATTCACCCACCCTCTCGCTTGCAGCTTCTCTGCCCTCCTTGCCTCACTCGGTCTCCCCGACACATAAAGTCTTCGAACCATCGCCCCCGCCATGGCCACCCCTTCTACCTTTACATCATATGAGGCCTCTCCATTTGTGAGAGCAGGAATATTCTGTGAATTAGGTTATCTTGTCTTCTTCACTATCCACATCCACTTACTCAACAATAGACCTCTACCCTCATCCCTGCTGAAAAATACTGCCATCTAGTTCCCTTACCAATATCCTCTCTAATTGCCTACTCCATTTCCACTGGTCCACCACACTGACATCAGCATCTCCATTGACATGTATTGCCAGCACCTTTGATGCCTTTTGTTCACAATAGGATCTCAATAGTTTCCCACCTTCGTCACTCACTATATTCACAATCTCCATTCCGAGACTTGTAGATTCTGATTGTCCACAGCCAGGTTTAACCACCTTAATTATTTCTCTCTCACTGCAGCTAAAAAATCCTAGTACCCCATTTTGGAGTGAAAGGACACTCCTAAACTCCACAACAAACCACCTTTTACCCCTTTCCATCCTCACCTCTAATACCGTTTGTGGAGCTAATTGACTTGAGGCTATCTGCTCAGCTGCCTCTGTCACCTCCACACACATCTCTCTGCTAACAACATCAAACGGCCCTTCTCTCACGCATTGATCCCCTTACTTTTAAAACTGCTGCCATCACCCCACTTCCCAAAATGATTAATCTGACTTTTTGTGCCACTGTCACATTTAAAGAACATAAGAACATAAGAAATAGGAGCAGGAGTAGGCCATTCGGTCTCTCGAGCCTGCTCTGCCATTCAATAAGATCGTGGCTGATCTGATCATGGACTCAGCTCCACCTCCCTGCCCACTCCCCATAACCCTTTACTCCCTCAAAAATCGCTCAAAAATCTGTCCATCTCCACCTTAAATATATCCAATAATACAGCCTCCACAGCTCTCTGGGGCAGAGAATTCCATAGATTTACAACCCTCCGAGAGAAGAAATTTCTCCTCATCTCAGTTTTAAATATGCAGCCCCTTATTCTGATACAATGTCCCCTAGTTTTAGTTTCCCCTATGATTGGAAATATCCTCTCTGCATCCACCTTGTCGAGCCCCCTCATTATCATATAAGTTTCAATACGATCACCTCTCATTCTTCTGAACTCCAATGTGTATAGGCCCAACCTACTCAACCTATCCTCATAAATCAAACCCCTCATCTCCGGAATCTCCAACCTTTCACTGCATAACTCCAGGCCTATCTCTCCCACCACTCCCTGATGGAGTACCTCCTGTCTGGTTTCTGTACCATAGCAGCCGGGACATATTTTATATGACCGTGACCACAGTCAGCTTTGTGTTCACATCCTGTTTGCTCTTTCCTCACACTTCAACTCAATCAGCTCGACCCCAACTCCGGCACCTCTGTGCTTCACTTCTGGCTTCGTTGACCCACATTCCATCCCACACATGGATCCAGATTCCATACACCCATCACACCATCCTCGCCAACCCAACTAGCCCTTTATTCTCCAGCACAACCATTTCATTTTCAAATCCCCACATCCTACATCGTCACACCACATTACCTCTGCAATCTTTTCCAGCCCTACTTTCTAGCAAGCATTCTCCACTCTCTCAAAACGGGTCTACTTTGCATTCCCCCTCCCTAATTTCACCATCAGGACTAAATCTTTGCATTCCAGCATTCTCTTCCTAACCTTTATGTTTTGCCCCATCTTTTCTCATCTTCAAAAGCCCCCTCAAAACTTTCTTCTTTAATCATACCCTCACCCACCTGCTCTAACTTGTCCCTTACTTCTACTCAGTGGCCACTTTCCCTTCTAAGGGGAGAGAGGTGGCAAAGCAAAAGGGTTTAGGAATTCCAGCCATTGTTTAGGAACTTCCAGCCAATGAAATCCTTTTGAAATGTAGTCATTGTTGTAATGTAGGAATGGCGGCAGCCAATTTGCAGCAATGAAGTTAATAACCAGGTGATCTGTTTTGGTGTCATAGGTTATGGGGTAAATACTGGCCAGGACACCGGGGAAAACATTCCAGCTCTTCTTTGAGATAAGAATAGGGGGTTGGCTCTTGGTCCAACAATGATGCTATAATTGAGTTCAGTTGTCATACTATCTTTTCAATTATGTTACTAATATCATTGTAACAAGATTAATGATTAATACTTCATCTCTTTTGTCATGTTTGTAACCTTCATGTAACAACACCTCAATACTGTATATACTTGAGAAATGCACACCTTGACCACAGGGGGTGAACTTGTGGGAGACACTCCTCACCAGGTCATCCAGGTATATAAAGGGAGGTCCCATGCAGGGTCATTACTTCTTGGTCCTGTGAATAAAGGTGCAGAGTGACCTTGTCCATAGAATGTGCCTCATGTGGATTTGTGGTATTGTGTAAGGACTTTACAGTGGCGACGAGAAACGGGAATCAACGACCCATGAGAATGGCCACCAGTAGCACAGAGGAATGGTACTGTGTTGGTGAGGACTGGGACGATTTCATTGAGAGGCTTTAGCAGAGCTTTGTTACGAAGGACTGGCTGGGAGATGCAGCGGCCGACAAGCGAAGGGCGCATCTACTGACCAGCTGTGGACCTAAGACTTACGCGCTCATGAAAGACCTGCTAGCACCCGAGAAGCCGGCGGACAAAACCTTTGAAGAGCTCAGCAAGCTAATCAGTGAGCACCTCAAACCGGCGAGCAGCATACACATGGCCCGGCACAGATTTTATACCCACTGACCTCGGGAAAGACAGAGCATACCGGACTTCGTTGCGGACCTCCGGCGCTTGGCCAGCCTCTGTAAGTTCACAGACGTCTGCAGGGGGGAGATGCTAAGGGATTTCTTTATTGAGGGCATCGGTCATGTCGGGATTTTCAGAAAGTTAATCGAGACCAAGGACTTGACCTTGAAAGCGGCGGCGTTGCTGGCTCAGACTTTTATGGCGGGGGAGGAGGAAACCAAGATAATATACGCACGCAACTCTGACTCCAACGTGGTGATGGATCAGGGGATCAATATCATAAACGTGACTCAGAGCCCAGCAGGCAGGCAAGGGCAGTTCGACACACCCCAGGCAGCAATAGACCCCAGAACAGGTTTTCAACACAGACAATGGCAGGCTGAATGGACATTTACGCCATCCCAGTGGACAATGCGTTCTGGGATGGGGCCATTGACATTCACTAACAGGGTGCTCAAGAGCAGTCAAAGGGACAATCAGCGAGGAATGCCTTGTTACAGCTCTTTTGTTCACAACAATGGGAATCTCAGTTCATGCTGGAGGTGTGGGGGCAGACATGTTGCCAGGACTTGCAGGTTTCAACAGTTCGCCTGCAGAAATTGTAACCTCACTGGCCATTTGGCCAGAATGTGCAGGAAGCCTGCGATCAGGCTAATTTACAAGGCGGATGGACCAGAAGAGGGGTCTGCGAGACAGGATGACGCGTGGGGCAAATCAATGGACGCTGAAGTTTAGCGGATTCATGTGGCAAACATTCACAGCTCTATTCCAAAACACCACCTATGATGATGAAGGTCCTATTAAACGGCATCCCTGTATGCATGGAGCTGGACACGGGGGCCAACCAGTCACATGAGCGTTCAACAATTCGAAAAGCTATGGCCACTGAAAGCCAGCAGACCCAAACTAGAACGCATTGAGACTCAATTACGGACGTACACCAAAGAAATCATTCCAGTGCTAGGCAGTGCAATGTTGGCTGTCACACACAATGGATCAGTGAACCGGCTGCTGCTCTGGATTGTCCCGGGCAATGGTCCCACACTGTTGGGGAGGAGCAGGCTAGCTGAGATGAACTGGAAATGGGGGAATGTGCACACAGTGTCATCTGTGGAGCGAAGTTCATGCTCACAGGTCCTACAGCAATTTGAGTCGCTATTCCAACCTGGCGTCAGGACGTTCAAAGTTACCAAAGTAGTGATTCGCATCACCCCAGACGCCAGACCAGTGCACCACAAAGCCAGAGCTGTGCCATATGTGATGCGGGTGAAAATTGAAAGTGAATTGGACCATTTGCATCATCTTGCCCATTGAACTCAGCGACTGGGCGAGCCCTATTGTTCCTGTCCTAAAAGCGGATGGCTCGGTCAGGATCTGTGGCGACTACAAGGCCACTATCAACTGGGGTGTCACTACAAGACCAATACCCGCTTCCGAGAGCGGAGGATCTTTTTGCCACGCTGGCATGCTGTTCACCAAGTTGGACCTCACTTCAGCCGACGTGACCCAAGAACTGGCCGACAAATCCAAACTACTGACCATCACCACGCACAAGGGACTGTTCATTTATAACAGGTGCCCGTTTGGCATTCGATCAGCGGCCGCAATTTTTCAAAGAAACATGGAAAGGCTGCTCAAATCCATTCCTGGAATGATTGTATTCCAGGACGACATCCTCATCACGGGTCGGGACACCGAGGAACACCTCCACAACCTGGAAGAGGTGCTACGCCGACTGGACCGGGTAGGGCTGCGACTCAAGAAGCTTAAGTGTGTGTTTTTGGCTTCCGAAGTCGAGTTTCTGGGCAGGAGGGTTGCTGCAGACGGGATTCGGCCTACCGAATCCAAAATAGAGGCGATTCGACAAGCCCAGCAACACATCGGAGTTGCATTCATTTCTGGGACTTTTGAACTATTTCGGGAACTTTCTGCCGAACTTAAGCACATTGTTAGAGCCGCTACACGTGCTCCTGCGTAAGGGTTGCGATTGGTTTTGGGGGGACTGTCAAGAACGGGCTTTCAATCGGGCGCGTAACCTATTCTGTTCAAATAAGTTGTTGACCCTGTACGACCCCTGTAAGAAATTGGTTCTGACCTGTGATGCATCGTCCTATGGGGTTGGGTGCGTGTTGCAGCAGTGCAATGCTGAGGAGCAACTCCAACCTGTGGCTTATGCCTCCAGGTCACTCTCTCAAGCTGAACGGGGATATGGGATGGTTGAGAAGGAAGCACTCGCATGTGTCTATGGGGTGAAAAAGATGCACCAGTACCTTTTTGGCAGGAGGTTCGAATTAGAAACGGACCACAAGCCGTTAACATCCCTGTTGTCAGACAGCAAGGCTATCAATGCCAATGCATCAGCTCGCATACAGCTATGGGCTCTCATGCTGGCTGCGTATGACTACACCATCCGGCACTGACCTGGCACTGAAAATTGCACTGATGCGCTCAGCAGGCTTCCACTGGCCACCACTGAGGGGGCAGCGGAGCAAAGCGCTGAGATGGTCATGGCCATTGATGCCTTTGACAGCGCAGACTCCCCCATCACAGCCCACCAGATCAAAATCTGGACCAACAGAGATCCCCTCCTATCTTTGATTAAGAAATGTGTCCTGGCTGGGGATTGGGCGCCCGCACACAGAGCATGCCCTGAGGAGGTCAGACCATTTCATAGGCGGATGGATGAGCTCTCCATCCAAGCCGACTGCCTACTATGGGGCAGCCGGGTAGTCATGCCCCAGAGGGGCAGGGAAGCTTTCATCAGGGAACTCCACAGCGAGCACCCAAGCATTGTGCTGATGAAGGCCATTGCCCGGTCACACGTTTGGTGGCCGGGAATTGACTCAGACCTGGAACACTGTGTTCGCAGGTGCACGACGTGTGCTCAGCTGGGAAATGCCCCCAGGAGGCCCCACTCAGCCCGTGGCCCTGGCCCACCAGACCATGGTCACGCATTCACGTAGACTACCCGGGCCCGTTCATGGGGAAAATGTTTCTCATTGTAGTTGATGCGTACTCAAAATGGATCGAGTGCATCATTTTGAATTCGTGCACGGCATCCACCACAGTGGTGAGTCTACATGCGGTCTTTGAGACCCACGGTTTGCCGGACATCCTTGTTAGCGATAATGGCCCATGTTTCACTAGCTACGAATTCCGGGAGTTCATGTCGGGTAATGGCATCAACCATGTCAGGACAGCACCGTTCAAGCTGGCCTCCAATGGCCAAGCGGAATGTCCGGTCCAAATTATAAAACAAGGCATGCTCAGGATTCAAGGTCCCTCCCTTCAATGCCGCCTATCGTGGCTCCTGCTGGCCTATAGGTCCCGACCGCACTCGCTCACGGAGCTCCTTATGAAACGTACACTCAAAGCTCGGCTGTCCCTCATTCATCCTGTCTTGTCCGACATTGTTGAAGGCAAGCGCCAGTCCCAAAATGAGTACCATGACTGTAATTCAAGGGGGAGATGTATAGAAATTGGGGACCCCGTATTTGTTCTCAATCACGCTTTGGGGCCCAAATGGCTTGAAGATACTGTAATAGACAAAGAGAGGAATAGGTTCATCATGGTTAAACTTAACAATGGGCAGATATGCTGAAAGCATCTGGACCAAGTAAAAAAAAGGTTCAGCATGGATTCTGAGGAACCTGAGGAAGATCATGAGATGGTATTCACACCACCGCCAGTGAACGAGCAACAAGAACATTCAGCAGCATGCACAGTCCCTGCGGCCAGCTCAGACAGGCCGGAATCATCACAGGGGACAGTCAAGCATACCAAGGCTCAACAACCAGAGCCCCAACTGCAGCGCTCCACGAGAGAGCGCAGACCACCCGAAAGAGTTAACCTGTGATCCCAATAAGACGTTGGGGGGGAAGGTGATGTCATGTTTGTAACCTTCATGTAACAACACTGCAATACTGTATATACTTAAGAAATGCACACCTTGACCACAGGGGGTGAACTTGTGGGAGACACTCCTCACCTGGTCATCCAGGTATATAAAGGGAGGTCCCACGCAGGGTCATTACTTCTTGGTCCTGTGAATAAAGGTGCAGGTCACAGAGTGACCTTGTCCATAGAATGTGCCTCGTGTGGATTTGTGGTATTGTGTAAGGACTTTACATCTTTCAGTTATAATAGTTCATATTAGAATGAGAAGAGTTGCTATGGAGAGCAACATGAGTGTTATATTGCCTGTCACTTTGCAGTACTGCCGATTTTAAACATTGGAATAGAAATGGTATTGTAAAGCCATTACAAGCACAGATTACTTTTTGTATCTATGTGTGAAAGTGGAGGAAGCTGTAATGAGCACAGGTGTCTCATTTTTGGAACAAGTAAGCGGTTGTAATCATTTTTGGCAAAACTGTCTGTTCCTGAACTGGGGCTTTGACTCTAACCTAGGTGAGTATTTTGGTTCTTGGCAAGAAGCCTATAATTTGCAAGGATTTTAAACATTACTATTGTGATTTTGTTCCAAACCAAACTTTTCATATAGGAATAAAAGGGAATTTAACATCCACATTTGATGTGCAAAGTACTTATCTCTGGGAAAGAAGCATTTATTAAATACTAAATGTATTATGTATTCTATAAGTTCCAATGACGAATATGAATATACGAACAATGACGGACAGGTAAAGATCATTTGGTCCATCGAACCTGTCCCACACAATTGCGATACCTTGTGTATCACAAAATATACTCCATCCCACCCAAAACCATGTGATCTTCTGGGAGAGGCAAAAAAACAGATAAAAAACCCAGGTCAATTTGAAAGAAAAAAAATCTGGGAAATTTTTCTCCGACCCATCTAGGCGATCAAAACTAGTCCAGGAAATCACTCTGGCCTTGAATTCCCTGCAGTACCTACCTTCTGTAAGAAGTAATCTCCGCCACAGCCAGAAACAAATCCAGCTTTCGCTTGAAGGAATTCAGCGAGTCTGCATCCACCATATGAGAGGGCAGCTTGTCCAAGAGGTCTATTATTCTCTGGGAAAAGAACCACCTCCTGATGTCTAACCTAGATCTAGCCCTATGCAACTTAAATTCATGCCCCCTGGTCCTGCCTAACCTATTTAACTGAAATAAATTGTCAGCTGAAACCTCAATCATATCCTCCTAAATCTACGTTGCTCTAAGGTATAGATTCCCAACTCTCTTAGCCTACTGTGATAACTAAGATGCTTTAGACTTGGAATTAGTCTAGTGGCCCTCTTCTGCACCTTTTCCAGAGCCTCAATATTACCCACCGTGTGAGGAGACCAAAACTGGACACAGTATTCCAAGTGCGGCCTGACTAAGATCTTCTACAAGGGCAAAACAGTCTCGCCTCGTCTTATACTCAATTGTCCTATGGATACACCCCAACACCCTATTTGCTCTAGCTATTGCTGCACGGCATTGCTCATGTACCTTTAAGGATGTATGCACTAGAATGCCCAAATCTCTGTCTATTTCCACCATCTTTAATGCCCTTCCCTGGAGGGTGTATGTATGTTGAGCATTTGCCCTGCCCACATGCATAACACTGCACTTATCTGTTATACATCATTTTCCAGTGTTGAGCCCAATCTCCCAGCACAGTAAGATTTGCCTGAAGCAGGCAAACATCTTCTACAGTTCTAACACTTGCACAGATCTTGGTATCATCTGCAAATTTTAAAATTGTGCCGCCAACCCCAAAATCCAGATCATTAATAAAAATAGTAAAAAGCAACGATCCCAACACTAATCCCTGTGGGACACCGCTGGTGACCAGTCTCCAAACAGATCCAAATCCATCTATAACTACTCTTTGCCTGTGTCCTGCCAGCCAGTTCTGAATCCAGCTCAATATATTTCCACTAATACCAGAGGCTCCGATCTTATAGAGAAGCCTCTTATGCAGTACCTTGGCAAAAGTTTTTTGGAAATCTAAGAATACAATGTCTACTGGGCTTCCCTCATCCACCAACTTTGTAACTTCTTCAAAAAATACAATTAGATTTGTGAGACATAACCTCTTTTTTATGAAACCATGTTGGGTGTCCCCAATATGTCCCTCCATATCCAAGTATTCATATATTGCATCCCTTATGATTCCTTCAAGCATCTTACCTATTACTGATGTTAAACTGATGGGCCTATAGTTATCCAGGTCTGTCTTGTCACCTTTTTAAAAAAAATGGGGACTACATTAGCCTCCTTCCAATCTGTAGGAACCATTCCAGAGTGCAGTGAGCTATATACAGGCCAGGGGCTCACACAGCACATGTCCCATCTCCCGGAGGACCCACGGATGGATATCATCTGGCCTGGCTGCTCTCTCTATTTTCAAGTTCTTAATTCTATCTAAAACAATATGTTTATCTATGTTAGTGTTACTAACAAAACTAGTATTATTAAATTCTAATATTTGAGTATCATCTTCAAGGTGGAAGAGTAATGCAAAGTAGTCAGTTAATATTTCCACCATACTTTGTAACCTGTCCTTGAACACTTCCGTGTCCCAATACAGTCTTTGATAGTTCTCTGACTCTTCACATAACTATAAAAGCTCTTTCCATTACCGCCACAGTTGTCTACAATCCTTTTTTCCATTCACTTTTTTGATAATCTAATAGCAGCCTTAGTTTTCTATAGTTGTTCCTTGTATTCAACCCTGTTTATTTGAGTATTAAATGTTTTTAATTTATAGAAACATTTCTGTTTACATCTTGTTTGTCTTTGTACATACCCAGTCAGCAACCTTGGCTTTTTCTTACCACATTTCCTTCTTTTGATTTTGGGTACATGTTTGTTTTCCACATTTTTAATCTTATTCTTAAAAACTTTCCATTTATATTCAACATCGGTCACACCACCACCGAGGAGGGATAGCCAATTTACCCATTCCAAGTCATCTGTTATTTTGGAGAAGTTTGCCCTTCTGAAATCCGGTAAGAGTTGCAGGTTCCCAGTACCTTTAGTTCTACTAGTTAATTGAAACCGTATATTGTTGTGATCACTGTTGCCCAGATGTTCCCTCACATGGAGGCCTGATAAAGAGGTCAGGCTCAGGACTAAACATCACATCCAATATATGATTATCCCTAGTTACTTCATTAACATGTTGAGTCAGGAAACAGTCTTGTATATTTTCAATACGTTTTTCTTAATAAATCTTGACAAACTGTTAACATTTTCTATAAACTTAATTTGCATTAATAGATTTGAATTATCTGGTGTTTGCTTTGTCTGCCTCCAATGATTGGAGTGTGTTGACAAAAAATCATTTCCGTCTTAAATTTCGCCTCAGTGACCTTGTGGAGACCACCTGGAGAGACAATTCTGCTGCTGATCAACACTGATCAGGTCAATATCAAGGAAGTATTTCCAAATGGTTGGATGCACCAAGTGCCTTTGATATGTAGATGCACTTGCGATTGTGGTTGAATGTGAACCGGAGAATATAGATTCTCAGTATGCTGTATGATGTTAATGAATTGTCTATCTGTGCTGGCAAATGGTCTTGTATCTTTGGGGGCGGGGATTGCGTGCGCCAGTGAGCCAAAGAAAACCTCTCACATTTCTTAGGACACAGTTGTTCTGTTCCACGTCCGGTCACTAGTTTAGCTTTAAGTATTTTTGGCCCTTAAATAATGGACATGTTTTGAGCTAGGGAAAGATACACAAGTTCTCAGTACTATGTTGTGTATACCCATATTATAACAGAATGTAAAATGACCTTGTTGCCTCATTTATCACGAGCCAAAAAAACTGCACGCTAGAAATAGATGCAGAATGAGATCGATACTTCTTCAATTTCTGTTGACATTATGAGTTCATTCAAAGCGCACGCCTATTAAAATTGCGAATTGATCCAATTCTTTATTGAAAGGGTAGCGAGCGTTTACTTGCTTTACACGATATTATACATGTCATACAAAAATGTTGCAATTCTGCTGAATTTATCATGGGAACAGAACAGATAACAGCGAGTGTGCTGTAGTTTTACATCGCATTAAATCGAACCGAAAAAGTACACTGCACATTCAACAAGCCTCTAATACAAAATCTAACGCGGCGCAACGCGTTCAGCAGCCGCTTTGGGCATTCTTACATCTCGGGATCTTGTGTCTCCAAAGATAAGGCAGCTTGTTCCCGTTTACAATCAGAGTCTTCCAGTTGACTGAGCCGGCGTCGTCTCTCTTCCCGAACCGTAGTCCAAAGGGATTGAAGTTAAATTTACTCCTGGTGAAGCGGAGTTTGCAGGAAATCTGGCTCTCCAGGTCGCTCTCCTGCATGAAGTAGCACATGCTCGACTCTTCCGATGAGTTCTGGCCATCTAAATTCCGAGCCAAGGCATGGG
Source organism: Pristiophorus japonicus (assembly GCF_044704955.1). Lineage (NCBI taxonomy): Eukaryota > Metazoa > Chordata > Chondrichthyes > Pristiophoridae > Pristiophorus > Pristiophorus japonicus. The sequence goes on along the minus strand of NC_091989.1, from coordinate 66,509,468 downwards.
AGTTCCGGGGGAACTGAGACTCGCCGGCCGGGTACATTGAATCTGAAGCCAGGATTTAAAATACATCAGCACAAGGAAACACTGCTGAATATAACGGGCATTTGCATCCAGAGCTAATTCTATGTCATCCCAAAGTTGCGAGGTGGCAGGCAAATAATTGCAACTGCATCCCTTCACATTAGTACTTAGGCATTGAAATAAGAAATGCATGCACTCAAATTAAATCCAGAATTTAAAATTAAGCTGTAGGGAAACGAAGCCGGGATATTTAGATTATGAAGAACACACTGGTGAAGTGCAATGTTTCGCCCAATTAAATATTTTCAAATTCAGAATCTAAGTCGAGTCAAGAAACACAAATATTTCAGAGATTATATATTCCCCTGTATTTTGCTCCTGGGCCAAACATCGAGTCAACTTTTACTTCAGACCGTGTTAATCGGGATTTTAAAATAGGAATATAAGAACATAGGAACAGGAGTAGGCCATTCAGCCCCTCGAGCCTGCTCCACCAGTCAATCAGATCATGGCTGATCTATACCTCAATTCCATTTACCCGCCTCTGCTTCATATCCTGGTCAATATTTACGCTCAATCAACATAACAAAAAAAAACAGATTATCTGGTCATTATCACATTGCTGTTTGTGGGAGCTTGCTGTGCGCAAATTGGCTGCTGCGTTTCCCGCATTACAACAGTGACCACACTCCAGAAAGTACTTCATTGGCTGTAAAGCGCTTTGAGATGTCCGGTGGTCATGAAAGGCGCTATATAAAATGCACGCCTTTCTTTTTTATCGCTCCATACCCTTACCCAACAAAAATCTATGGATATCAGTCTTCAATGTTTCAATTGACCCATCATCCCCAGACTTGGTGGGGGGGGGGGGGGGGAGCGGGGGAGTTCCATATTTCTACTACCCTTTGTGTGAAAAAGTCCTTCCTGATTGGACTCCTGAATGGCCTGACTAATTTTAAGATGATGCCTCTTGTCTGGATTCTGGAAGTAGTTAAACCTTATTTACACTATCGAATCATTTTATCATTAACACAATTGATTAGATAGGACTCTGGTTGATAGAGTTTTCACTAGAGGCAGAGGATGTTACAGTAACCACTAGGCACTGTTCCAACGTCAGCGTTAGGGTTTGCAAAAAACCAGACACACTGTAACAACATTACACGAAACAGTAGCCCGTCTATACTCCAGTCTTACTAACCGGCTTATTACGAAATGATCCTAGCCCAGTAACCAGACTGCTTTGGACTGCAATTGTATCTTCATACAGACATTGAAGATTCCAGAATGCCTTATGTAGCTACATTCTATCATTCTATAACACGACTAAATGTTGAACAGTTTTCGCAGTACCAAATAACTGTGTATTAATCATGGTGCTAAAATAAGAGAATGCGCTAATGGATGCATTTCTGTCCGCACTCGTCCTTACCTGAGATGCGACTGTATAATTTGCCAACCTTGATGTAAAAAGCAGATTGCAGCACTTACCCACAGAGACGAATTTCTCACTGGAGACCGGTTTCCCCAAGTATCCATTCTGGTAATTTACTATAACTACCACGAACAGCAGCAGCCTGGTCATGTCACGTATCTGCAGAGAGAGAGGATAAGGCACAGAGCAAACTGAGATCTTCCCTGCCAACCAGGCAGCTGATTTCCTAACTGGTTGGAAATGTTGATGTGATGACGGACTGGATTTCCAACACACAGAGGTAAGCTTCTCCCAACATTGAAGTACTTCAACACATTTCCTGATTAATTGCGCTCCACAAACAATTACATTCTAATTTGAGATGAAGACTATTTAAGAGCTTCGTGCTTGGAAATAATTAGCAGTCTTCCCAAACTATACAACTGCAGAATCTATGGTTCCTCTCACCTGCATTGTAATACCGACTGTTGATAGCAGGGAGCAATGTGAGACTCAGAACAAAATAAAAAATAGTCCCACAAATGTAAGTGGAGTGGGACTTGGACCCACTCCAAGAGTGTGAGCGCTGTCCGCTGGTGGGGGTGCTGAACCGGAACTTCACTCAGGGGTACTCCATAGTCAACCCAGTCACCGAGCTCAGTTCGAAAGCCAAGACTGCTGTTGTGTACCCTCTCTGTTATGAAACTCTGTCCTGATATCTCCCACCTTCTGATGTGCGTCTAATTCAATTTTACTAGCGATATTTTTTGGGGAAGCCCCGTGCAGTCTGCGAGATTTTAAATGCTAATGCTTGTTTAAGAACATTTCAAAGTTGCCTCCTTATGTTTTGCTGGACCCATGTGTTTTGAGAATATTATTAACATATTCCAGAATGCCACCTATTGAACGGCGGATAAAGTGGATGAAGCAACAGATATTGCCATTGGAGCGAGACTTCACATTGCTCCGGTTACAAATTGAATCGTGTCTTATTTCGCATTTTATATACAATGAAACGGAAGACATGTTACAAACCAATTTGCTAATTGCGCTATTTTGTTGCTCTCAATATCTCCCACTTTACACCACAGCTCAGAGATCTATTTCCATCACAGAGTGCAGCACAGGAGGCCATTCGGCCATCACACCTGTGCCGGCTCTTTGAGCCAGCTATTCCAACTAGTCCCACTCCCCTACTCTTTTCCCACAGCCCTGCAAATTATTCAAGTATTTATCCACCTCCCTTTTGAATGTTACTGTTGAATCTGCTTCCACCACCCTTTCAGGCAGTGCAGTCCAGATCACATTTTAAACTAGCCAGCAAACCTCGATCCAAATGCTATTGCGCCAATTGTCCATCCGTTCAGAAATGGCTAACAATAATTCTGTTCAAATTGCTGCCGCTAAATTTTGACCAGCTATATTTAAAGCTTCTACATTCTGCTCCTATGATTGAACGACTCACCCTCTTGTGATGTGCTGCTCGGCGCCTCTTCTGGTCTGTGCTTCAGTATTTTCCGAACCTTGTTTTTAACTCTGCGTGATACTCGTTTACCTGGACTTCCTGAAAATTATCCTGTGTATGACTCATATCTGGGGGGTGGGGGGGCACTGATGGATAACAAGTCAGGAATGCTGACAGGCGCGGTTATGGAATAGATGTCGCCTCCCACAAAACCTTTGTTACAACCCAGTTTTTAAACAGTGTTTAAATACATCGTTAAATCTTGTCTATTCTTTGCGCGTGGCAGTCACCGAGAGAGATCGAGGAGCTTTTAAAATACATTCCGGCAGCAACAAAGCTGACAAAAATATATGAAGCAACTGGCAACTTTTTTGTCACATTTCAACATTGACTTCGTTGGATTTTACTTATACAAGTATATTATGGAACCCATTGCAGGTTCTTATAAGCTTTTAATAGGAGCTTGCAGTAAACATTCTGGCATCAACAATTGCTGCGCTGGGTGTACGCATAAAAGGCTGTGAGATTTTCACGGTCTAATCACTTGGAAGCAATGCTAACTGAATGGCTCTTCGCTTAAGTTGAACTGATGCTAACAGGTTGTGCTGCACCTGAGATATCCTTGTCTAACAAGTTGTACCTTTGCTGCATCTAAGTTTGCAAATGCATTGGTATTTGGTGATAATATGAAGTCAACACAGCCAGATAATTGTCATAATAATAACTGGACCGTTAAAGAGCGGCGCTACCTTTGCATACCGGAGATGTCACTGTGCTTCGCCAAGTAAAGACTATTGAACTGTAGAAATAATAACGCGAAGTAATAGTTAAAATGACTGTAAAAACACAGTAATACAAAAAGCTGAAATGTTCACATCTGTCGTTGTAGATACAAAGAGTTATTTTAGTTGACGGTCTGTTTTAGTTGAAAGCAAACTCTAAAACAATGATCTCCCCCTTGATTGCCAATTCATGTTTTAATTCACTCTGAATCCCTCCGTAGTGCAGGTCTTCGAGCCCAGCAGGTAGTACTTGTTGCACATGCTTGTAACTTTGCTAGCTGCAATTCTTATAAGTAAATAGTTTGTATTGAGAAACAGTTACTCATGTATAAGTTTTCATCAGCAACTCGCAGCCAAGAAAGAAACAACCTCATCGCAGGTGACTATACATAGAAACATATTATAGAAACATAGAAAATAGGTGCAGGAGCAGGCCATTCAGCCCTTCTATCCTGCACCGCCATTCAATGAGTTCATGGCTGAACATGCACTTCAGTACTCCCTTCCTGCTTTCTCACCATACCCCTTGATCCCCCGAGTAGTAAGGACTTCATCTAACTCCCTTTGAATATATTTAGTGAATTGGCCTCAACTACTTTCTGTGGTAGAGAATTCCACAGGTTCACCACTCTCTGGGTGAAGAAGTTTCTCCTCATCTCGGTCCTAAATGGCTTACCCCTTATCCTTAGACTGTGACCCCTGGTTCTGGACTTCCCCAACATTGGGAACATTCTTCCTGCATCTAACCTGTCTAAACCTGTCAGAATTTTAAACGTTTCTATGAGGTTCCCTCTCATTCTTCTGAACTCCAGAGAATACAAGCCCAGTTGATCCAATCTCTCTTGATAGGTCAGTCCCACCATCCCGGGAATCAGTCTGGTGAATCTTCACTGCACTCCCTCAATAGCAAGAATGTCCTTCCTCAAGTTAGGAGACCAAAACTGTACACAATACTCCAGGTGTGGCCTCACCAATGCCCTGTACAACTGTAGCAACACCTCCCTGCCCCTGTACTCAAATCCCCTCGCTATGAAGGCCAACATGCCATTTGCTTTCTTAACCGCCTGCTGTACCTGCATGCCAAGCTTCAATGACTGATGTACCATGACACCCAGGTCTCGTTGCACCTCCCCTTTTCCTAATCTGTCACCATTCAGATAATAGTCTGTCTCTCTGTTTTTACCACCAAAGTGGATAACCTCACATTTATCCACATTATACTTCATCTGCCATGCATTTGCCCACTCACCTAACCTACCCAAGTCGCTCTGCAGCCTCATAGCATCCTCCTCGCAGCTCACACTGCCACCCAACTTAGTGTCATCTGCAAATTTGGAGATACTACATTTAATCCCCTCATCTAAATCATTAATGTACAATGTAAACAGCTGGGGCCCCAGCACAGTACACTTTTAATATGAACTTATAGTCACAATTCTCGTATTAATGCACTGGATGTACACAAAAAGGGTTTGAGATTTTCAATATTCACTTAAAACAAGGCTAACTGAACTGCTCTTCACTTAAGTTAAACCGTTGCTAATGTGTTTGTTGCACCTGAGATATCCTTGTCTTAAGTTGCACTTTGATTGTATTCTCAAACATACATCTTTAAAAATAGTGATAGGTGACAATTACTCTCCAGAACTATAAAATACAAATGCATCGTTATGGTGCCGCTTGTGTTTTTTTTTAACTATAATACAATGCATTGTTCATCTAATTAATTCAAAGTTTCTTTGACATTGGACAATAAGTAGACTACATGAAAGGGAGTCTTGCCATGGAGTTAATCGGGGTTTAAAATAAATGGCTACTCCAGGAATGAAGTTACTTTTAACAATTAGGCATGGACATATCTGTGTAGGAACAGACCTCTTTGAAATCTATTTGTACTGATATAAAATACTAAATTGCGCCTGCGTTAACTTCGCTGGTCGGTTTGCTGCGGGTTTTTTGGGGAGGGGTAATTACTGCTGTGATGTCTTTGTGGCAATTGTTGAATAGAATTATTTATATTAAAATAGAGAGTAATGTCATTTTGGATAGATTAGGAAAGCTCAAAGTTGATAGGGCTCCAGGTCTGGATAATATAGTGATTAGAGAGATGGGACAGGTGCTCTGTGGGCCCTTTGCTGGTATCTTCAATAGTTTTGTAGAGTCAGGGATAGTTTCCTCAGACTGGAAGCTAGCTCATATAGTTCCTATTTTCAAAAAAGGGGACAAATCGGTGCCAGGGAAGTACAGGCCCATCAGCCTGACATCCATTATTGGAAAGATGCTAGAAGGGATTGTAAGAAATGCCCTTTATCATCACTGGGAAAGAGAAGGGCTATTAGGAATTCACAACACCACTTCTGAAAGAACAGGTCATTTCTAACAAGTTTGACAGAGTGCTCTGAGTTCACTAGGATAGTGGATGAGGGAAATCAGGTAGACATTCTTTACCTGGACTTCCAGAAAGCCTTTGATGAGGTCCCTCACAATAGGTTACTTCACAATATAGAATCTGGTGGTATCAGTAGAAATCTGAAATGTGAGCTGGTTTTACAATATTTGTTCCATCTCATGTCTATCACTGCCTCACGGAGCTGTTAATATACACCTTTTTGCTTTTTTAATGCTCTTTCCCTGCCTGCCTAGCGTGATCCTTTTACACAGTCCAACAATTTCCCACCTCCTCATGCTTTCGAAGAAAACCAGCTTGCGGACCATTAAACCAATGAACTGCCTCCTTTTATGATAATGGTTTGCAAGTCTGGTTCTCAAATCCCTCAGTGTTTGATTCACTCCCGATATCTTCTAGTTTTCAATTCTGATAAAGGTGTGTGTTAGGTTACTGCCCCTTAATAGGCTAAATATACATTAGGTTTTTACTGAGTAATCTGTACCCAGACCCCTTTAAACAAACTCAAAAACTAAGAAATAATGAGAAGTTAGTTTAATGATTTTTATTCATATTACACAACCCATTACATACAGCGACTATAAGATAACTGGTACAGACGAGGACTCACCAAGAAGAGCTGTAAACACATAGTTCTAATCTTCTTACGCTGTTCAAAGCTAGAATTTCAAGACCCATGAGGTTTTGTGTGTGGTATCTTTTATAGTGTTAGTAACGACTTGCAAATGTGATGATAACATGTTAAGATGTTCTGGTTATTTTTAATTTAATATGTAATATCTGCTAAGTTATTTTGTAAATTAGGTAATCCTCTTTATTGCACCTGCGCAACACTATTTTTGCTTTCCTCATGGTTTGTACCTTACAATCTCTTTTCTCATACCTTCACTATTAGTCTATTGTATTCAGTAAGTCTTCTGATCATCTGACTACTTGACTCGCTGTCCAGACCACACCATGTCTGTCCTTGCTGATTAGTAGTCCATTAATGTCTGTTCACAGGTTCTAATCTTGTCCTGAATATGACCTCTTCGAACCTGCTTATAATGTAAATTCTTAGTTTTAATACGGGTGAGTGTCTTTAATATTGAGAAATATTTAATTAAGTTATCAAAGTTATTAGGGTCTTCCCCAACTGGCCTACCCCTGTCTACAGTGTGGTACCTTACTGTATTCTGAGGTGATGGGAGAACATGATAGGCATTCCAAATATTCTCCAATAAAAAAGTTATTGGGATTTGAGTTTAACTGTTTTTTTTATTTGTTCCTGGGATGTGGGCATCACTGGCAAGGCCAACATTTATTACCCATCCCTAATTGCCCACGAGACGATGGTGGCTCACCACCTTCTTGAACCGCTGCAGTCCGTGTGGTGAATGTACTCCCACAGTGCTGTTAGGGAGGGAGTTCCAGGATTCTGACCCAGCGACGATGAAGGAATGGCAATATATTTCCAAGTCAGGATGGTGTGTGACTTGGATGGGAAATTGCAGTGGTGGTGTTCCCATGCTCTTGCTGCCTTGTCCTTCTAGGTGATAGAGGTCGCGGGTTTGGGAGGTGCTGCTTAAGAAGCCTTGGTGAGTTGTTGCAATGCATCTTGTAGATGGTACACACTGCATACATGGTGCATCAGTGGTGGAGGGGATGAATGTTTAAGTTGGTGGATGGGGAGCCAATCAAGTTACTGCTTTGTCCTAGCTGGTGTCAAGCTTTTTGAATGTTGTTGGAGCTGCACTCATTCAGGCAAGTATTCCATCACACTCCTGACTTGAGCTTTGTAGATAATGGAAAGGCTTTGGGGAGTTAGGAGGTGAGACACTCGCCACACAATACCCGATTTCTGACTCGCTCTTGTTGCCATGGTATTTATGTGGCTGATCCAGTTAAGTTCCTGGTTAATGGTAATCCTCAAGATGTTGAAGTTGGGGGATTTGGCGATGGGAATGCCTTTGAATGTCAGGGGGCAGTGGTTAGACTCTCACTTGTTGGAGATGGTAATTGCCTGGCAGTTGTGTGACACAATATTACTTGCCACTTATCTGCCCCAAGATTTTATTATCTGCCCCATAGATTTGTGTATCTGCCCCAAGATCTTATTATCTGTGCCATAGATCTGTGTATCTGCCCCCTAGATCTGTGTATCTGCCTCCTAGATCTGTGTATCTGCCCCAAGATCTTATTATCTGTGCCTTAGATCTGTGTATCTGCCCCGTAGATCAGTGCATCTGCCCCTAGATCAGTGTATCTGCCCCCTGGATCTGTATATCTGCCCCAAGATCTTATTATCTGCCCCATAGATCAGTGTATCTGCCCCTAGATCTATTTGTTCTTCAATGCCATCCGAATGTCATCATTGTGAGTATTTTCTATTCTCTGTTCTTTTCTCCAACTTATACTGCTGGATATTTAAACTGATTAAACTACATTTGTTACATATCTGCCACTCCCCTAATCTGTTAATTTCCTCCTGCATTCTTCCACATGGTTTAACATGCCCTCTAATGTGATATCATTAGCAGCACATTTGGGAATTATTTCCTTCATGTCTATGTCCCAATCACATATGTAAATGGTTAACTAGAAAACTCCCAACACAAATATTTGGGGCTAAACACTAACTATATCTTGGCAATCTGTGAAACATCTACTATTGCAATGTGCTTTAAAGCAGCTGGAGCTCTGTACCTTCTCATCTTCTGTCTATTTTTGCCTCTGATTTAAATAGAAGCTGAAGGAGCATTGTCTGACATCACGTCACTCCTTCTCTGTGATTGTCTGTTGACAATTTGCAGCCTTTTGTGTAGAAGTTATATAATTTATTCATTTTCATATGGTATGTGAATCAAAATCATGAAGGGTCTTGTGTATAGAAGAACTCCACGAGGCTGAGTACTGTGAGCTAAACTTAGTGTGACCTTAGTCTTCTTTATTACAACTCCAGAGTTCCTAAACAACATGGCAGCCAACCTTTTATACTGACCCTACATATGTGTGCAGGCGACCATTAGGACTCCAACAGTCGCGCCCTCTGGTGGCAAGTATTACATAGTTACATACACAATATCACTCCCCCCCAAAGTCTTTGGTACAAGTTATTTAGAAGTTGAACCGATCCGGAGCCCTTTGTTCCCTGGTTGATCCTCTAAGTTCAAACCCTGGCGTGTGTGAGTTGGCCGGACCATTGCTGGTTTGACTGGACTGTCAGGAACGGTGGATTCATCCTCATGATTTACAGTGAGGTCGATTGCTGGTTTAGGTGTGTGTTGCTGGTTCGTTGATGGTGATGTCCTCTTCAAGTCATTCCTGGTTGTCAGTAAATCGCAATTTGGTCTGATCTAAATGCTTTCTGCACGTTTGGCCATTTAGCAGTTCGATTATAAACACTCTATTCCCTTCCTTGGCCAAAACAGTGCCAGCAACCCACTTGGGACCATGACCGTAATTCAGGACAAATACAGGGTCATTAACATCAATGTCACGTGAAACAGCCGTGCGATCGTGGTACATGTTCTGCCGGTGTCGCCGGGTTTCCACGTGATCATTAAGATTCAGGTGGACTAGGGAGAGCCTGGTCTTCATTAACAATTCTGCCGAGGGAACCCCGGTGAGCGAGTGGGGTCGCGTCCGTTAACTGAGCAGAATGCGAGACAAGCGGGTCTGCAGGGAGCCGTCCGTCACGCGTTTCATGCTCTGCTTGATTGTTTGGACTGCCCGCTCTGCCTGATCAAGGGCTTAAACAGAGCAGACCTGACATGCTTGATGCCATTGCGGGTCATAAACTCGTTGAATTCCAAGCTGGTGAAACATGGTCCATTGTCGCTGACAAGGACGTCGGGCAAATCATGGGTGGCGAACATGGTCTGGAGGCTTTCAATGGTGGCTGTGGACCTGCTGGATGACATGATTATGCATTCAATCCATTTGGAGTAAGCATCCACAACTACTAAAAACATCTTTCCTAGAAAGGGGCCGGCAAAATCTACTTGGATCCTGGACCACGGTTTGGAGGGCCATGGCCACAGACTCAGTGGAGCCTCCCTTGATGCATTGCTCAGTTGCGAGCAAGTGTTGCACTGATGCATGCATGACTCCAAGTCCGAGTCAATGCCGGGCCACCAAATATGCGACCTGGCAATTGCCTTCATCATGACAATGCCTGGGTGGGTACTGTGTAGTTCGCGTATAAACGTTTCCCTGCCTTTTTTTGGCAAAACCATGCGATTACCCCATAAGAGGCAATCTGACTGGATGGACATTTCATCTTTGCATCGGTGAAAGGGCTTAATTTCATCTTGCATTTCTCCGGGAACGGCCAACCAGTTCCCATTTAGGACGCAACTCTTTACTAATGATAGCACAGGATCCTGGCTGGCCCAGGTCTTGATCTGGCGAGCTGTGATGGGTGACCCCTCACTCTCAAAAGCATCCATGACCAGTAGCAAGTCTGCAGGCTGTGCCATTTCAACCCCAGTGGTGGGTAATGGTAGCCGGCTGAGAGCATCGGCACAGTTTTCAGTGCCTGGTCTGTGGCGGATAACATAGTCAAAGGCGGATAATGTTAGTGCCCATCTTTGGATGCGGAATGAAGCATTGGTGTTTATACCTTTGCTCTCTGAAAACAACAGCTTGTGGTCAGTTTCAAGCTCAAACCGAAGTCCAAATATGTATTGGTGCATTTTCTTAACCACATATACACATGGTAATGCCTCTTTCTTGACCATATTGTCGGCTCTCTCAGTCTTAGACAGACTTCTAGATGCGTATGCAACTGGTTGGAGGTTGCCCGATACATTGGCTTGCTGTAACACACAGCTGACCCCCTACGATGAGGCGTCACAAGCTAGCACTAAACATTTACATGGGTCATAGTGTACAAGTAACTTATTTGAACATAGCAGGTTCCTGGTTGTGTCTTGAGATTTGCCCCAAACCCAGTCATCACCCTTACGTAGCAACATGTGCAAAGGCTCTAACAACGTGCTCAACCCGGGTAGAAAATTACCGAAATAGTTGAGGAGTCCCAGGAATGAATAAAATCCGTCACATTCTGTGGTCTGGGTACATTCTTGATGGCCTCTGTCTTTGAGTCCGTGGGCCTAATGCTGTCTGCTGCAATCTTTCTCCCCAAAAATTCGACTTCTTGCGCCAGGAAAACACACTCTGTCTAGGCGACTTAGAATCTCTTCCAGGTTGTGTAGATGTTTGATGGTATCACAACCGGTCATCAGGATGTCGTCTTGAAGCACAACGGTGCGCGGAACAGCAAACTCTCCATGTTTCTCTGGAAAAAGGCTGCAGCCGACGAATCCCGAAAGGGCGCCTGTGGTATATAAACAGCCCTTTGTGTGTGTTGATGCACGTCAGTCTTTTCAAAGATTCAGCCAGCTCCTGTGTCATGTAGGCGGAGGATTTGGTGAACGAATTCCCCCCCACCCCCACTAATGTTGCAAACAAGTCATCTACCTTGGGCAGCGGGTACTGGTCCTGTAGTGAGACTCAGTTAATCGTTACCTTGTAGTCTCCGCAGATTCTGACCATGCCATCACTTTTCAACACTGGAACAATTGGATTGGCCCACTCATTGAACTCGACTGGCGATATGGTTCCTTTGCATTGGAGTCTGTCCCGCTCGATCTCGACTTTCTCCCTCATCATGTACGGAACTGCCCGAGCCTTGTGATAGATGGGCTGTGCAACGGGGCCTAGATGGATCTGTACCTTGGCGCCTGTGAAGTTGCTGATGCATGGTTGAACTAGCGAGCGAAACTTGTTCAGCACTTGAGCACAGGGGCGTCATCCACTGAAGATAGTGCTTTGATGTCGTTCCAATTCCATCTAATCTTTTCTAGCCAGCTTCTGCCGAACAGCATTCTGCCATTGCTTGGAACAATCTACAATGATAGGTCATGCACAGCTCCATCATACAATACCTTCACTGCCGCACTTCCAATGACTAGTATGAGCGCTTTAGTGTAGATACGCAGTTTTGCATTAATCGGGCTCAGTTTGGGCCTTTATGCTTTATTGCCTCACAGTTTCTCGAAAGCCTCCTGGCTCATTATTGACTGACTCACACCTGTATCCAGCTCCATGGATACTGGAATTCCATTTAATTTGACTTTCAGCATTATAGGAGGGCTCTTGGTGGTGAAGGTATGTACTCCATACACTTCTTTCCCGGGTTGAGTTGCCTGTGCTGCGTGATCTGCACCTGATCGATCATCCTCTGCCACGTGGTATGTTTGCACATTCGCTGCACAGCCTTTGCACATGTAGTGCTTGAAGCGACATTGATGGGCCCGATGATTACCCCCGCAGCGCCAACATGGTGCTAATGGATTCACATTCACCCCCCATAGCTGACTCTGAGTCATCACAGATCTTGCAGCCACAGATGTATAAGCCTTGCCATATGCAGTTCGGTCTGCTAGCGACATCATTTTATGCACACTACTTGCCGGTGAGCTTCAATGTTGAGAAGGTATCTGTTTGGTGTTATCGTCTGGGGCGATCGCAATGGCCCTGCTCAGGTCTAGGGTTTTGGCAGCCAACAGCTTTCGAAGAATTACCTCGTGGCTGATGCCCAGCACGAAAAAGTCCCGCAACATATGCCCCAACACAACTCCAAAATCGTAAGGTCCCGCGAGGCGTCTCAGGTCGGTGACATAATCTGCCACGTCTTGGCCCCCGGAGTGATGGTGCGTGTAAGAACGATATGTGGTCATGAGGATACTATCCTTTGGCTTCAGGTGGTCCCGAACCAGCGTGCACAACTCTTTATAGTCCTTCTCCGTTGGTTTTGTCGGTGCGAGCAGATTCTTGATGAGGCCGTATATTTTAGGCCCACAGAAGGTGAGGAGAACCGCCCTGCGCTTGCCGGGTTAGTGTCTCCTTCCAGCTTGTTGGCCGCGAAGTACTGGTCAAGATGCTCGACGAAGGCTTCCCAATCATCACCCTCTCCGAATCTGTCTAATATTCCAAATGGCAGCCATGGTTGCGTGAAGGTTCGTATTCTGCTACTTGTTGCTAATTGTTGTTTATAGAAGAACTCCACGAGGCTGAGTACTGTGAGCTAAACTTAGTGTGACCTTAGTCTTCTTTATTACAACTCCAGAGTGCGTAAACAACATGGCAGCCAAGCTTTTATACTGGCCCTGCACGAGTGTGCAGGTGACCATTAGGACTCCAACAATCGCATCCACTGGTGGCAAGCATTGCATAGTTCCATACATAACAGGTCTCGACAGAGTGGATCAAGAGAAACTGTTCCCATTGGCGGAAGGGTTGAGAAGCAGAGAACACAGATTTAAGGTAATCGGCAGAAGGTTGAAAGGCGACATGAGGAAAACTTTTTTAAGCAGTGAGTGGTTAGGATCTGGAATGCACTGCTTGAAAGTACGGTGGAGGCAGATTCAGTCATGGCTTTCAAAAGGGAATTAGTTAAGTACCTGAAGGAAAATAATTTGCAGAGCTACGGGGAAAGGGCGGGTGGGGGGGTGGGCGGGGTGGGGTGGGGGGGAGGTGAGTGCGACTGGCTGAAGTGCTCTTGCAGAGAGCTGGCACGGGTTCGACGGGCCGAATGGCCTCCTTCTGTGATTTAACCATTCTATGATTCTATATATGTAGGTATGACGACAAACGGATAATAATTCAACTTTTAGATAAGTGACTGCACTGAAAATCATAAAAATTCTTATAAATTCTAATTGGTTGAAAACATAGAAACATAGAAAATAGGTGCAGGAGTAGGCCATTCAGCCCTTCTAGCCTGCACCGCCATTCAATGAGTTCATGGCTGAACATGCAACTTCAGTACCCCCTTCCTGCTTTCTCGCCATACCCCTTGATCCCCCGAGTAGTAAGGACTTCATCTAACTCCCTTTTGAATATATTTAGTGAATTGGCCTCAACTACTTTCTGTGGTAGAGAATTCCACAGGTTCACCACTCTCTGGGTGAAGAAGTTTCTCCTCATCTCAGTCTGAAATGGCTTACCCCTTATCCTTAGACTGTGACCCCTGGTTCTGGACTTCCCCAACATTGGGAACATTCTTCCTGCATCTAACCTGTCTAAACCCGTCAGAATTTTAAACGTTTCTATGAGGTCCCCTCTCATTCTTCTGAACTCCAGTGAATACAAGCCCAGTTGATCCAGTCTTTCTTGATAGGTCAGTCCCACCATCCCAGGAATCAGTCTGGTGAATCTTCGCTGCACTCCCTCAATAGCAAGAATGTCCTTCCTCAAGTTAGGAGACCAAAACTGTACACAATACTCCAGGTGTGGCCTCACCAAGGCCCTGTACAACTGTAGCAACACCTCCCTGCCCCTGTACTCAAATCCCCTCGCTATGAAGGCCAACATGCCATTTGCTTTCTTAACCGCCTGCTGTACCTGCATGCCAACCTTCAATGACTGATGTACCATGACACCCAGGTCTCGTTGCACCTCCCCTTTTCCTAATCTGTCACCATTCAGATTTTACCACCAAAGTGGATAACCTCACATTTATCCACATTATACTTCATCTGCCATGCATTTGCCCACTCACCTAACCTATCCAAGTCACTCTGCAGCCTCATAGCATCCTCCTCGCAGCTCACACTGCCACCCAACTTAGTGTCATCCGCAAATTTGGAGATACTACATTTAATCCCCTCGTCTAAATCATTAATGTACAATGTAAACAGCTGGTGCCCCAGCACAGAACCTTGCGGTACCCCACTAGTCACTGCCTGCCATTCTGAAAAGTACCCATTTACTCCTACTCTTTGCTTCCTGTCTGACAACCAGTTCTCAATCCACGTCAGCACATTACCCCCAATCCCATGTGCTTTAACTTTGCACATTAATCTCTTGTGTGGGACCTTGTCGAAAGCCTTCTGAAAGTCCAAATATACCACATCAACTGGTTCTCCCTTGTCCACTTTACTGGAAATATCCTCAAAAAATTCCAGAAGGTTTGTCAAGCATGATTTCCCTTTCACAAATCCATGCTGACTTGGACCTATCATGTCACCTTTTTCCAAATGCGCAGCTATGACATCCTTAATAATTGATTCCATCATTTTATCCACTACTGAGGTCAGGCTGACCGGTCTATAATTCCCTGTTTTCTCTCTCCCTCCTTTTTTAAAAAGTGGGGTTACATTGGCTACCCTCCACTCGATAGGAACCGATCCAGAGTCAATGGAATGTTGGAAAATGACTGTCAATGCATCCGCTATTTCCAAGGCCACCTCCTTAAGTACTCTGGGATGCAGTCCATCAGGCCCTGGGGATTTATCGGCCTTCAATCCCATCAATTTCCCCAACACAATTTCCCGACTAATAAAGATTTCCCTCAGTTCCTCCTCCTTACTAGACCCTCTGACCCCTTTTATATCCGGAAGGTTGTTGGTGTCCTCCTTAGTGAATACCGAACCAAAGTACTTGTTCAATTGGTCTGCCATTTCTTTGTTCCCCGTTATGACTTCCCCTGATTCTGACTGCAGGGGACCTACGTTTGTCTTTGCTAACCTTTTTCTCTTTACATATCTATAGAAACTTTTGCAATCCGCCTTAATGTTCCCTGCAAGCTTCTTCTCGTACTCCATTTTCCCTGCCCTAATCAAACCCTTTGTCCTCCTCTGCTGAGTTCTAAATTTCTCCCAGTCCCTGGGTTCACTGCTATTTCTGGCCAATTTGTATGCAACTTCCTTGGCTTTAATACTATCCCTGATTTCGCTTGATAGCCACGGTTGAGCCACCTTCCCTTTTTTATTTTTACGCCAGACAGGAATGTACAATTGTTGTAGTTCATCCATGCAGTCTCTAAATGTCTGCCATTGCCCATCCACAGTCAACCCCTTAAGGACGTGAATGTGTGAGGGATCCGGCAGATTTTCACCATAAGTTCCGTGGGTCTCCAATGGAAAGACTGCAAATTCACAGCTGAATCTTGGCCTTCAGCCAGAGTTTCTGGGATGACATTCAACATTGCTGTCATCAACCCCATCCTGAAAACCTGCTTGGAGGCCTGTCGTTCCTTGCTACGGTAATTGACTGCACCATTGCCACTCAACACCTTGCTGAGCTCTCCGAACCCTGCTCAAATCCCTTTGGTCTAGTTCCCATCTACCCCACCAACAGCCTTCTTTGCACCCCAGTGCGTTACCTACCCTTGTCCCTCCGTGAACCCTCGGCAGCCGGTGATATGTTTCACCAGTCCCCCTCCTCCACTCTCCATGGTGCTGCTCTCCTCTGATCTACTCCCACCAAACCCAACACAGCCAACATATCTCCTTCAAAGGATTGCCTTACTGCTCCTGCATGGACACCTCTGGGATGCCTGAGGATTCCATCCTCACTCCCATCCCATTCCTCATCTACACGATGACTTTCCATTACATCTGTAAGCATGGGGTTAGTTTGCAAGTATAAGCTGAGAGTACCAGCGTTACTTCACCACCAGCACTCTTGAAGGATATTGCACTTTTCAATACCAATTTTAAAGGAAAGTAATGACTTGAGAGACTGAGAACCCTTCATAGGTGCTGTTTCTGCAGCATCAGTCTGTGTAACCATGGGAGAATGAGAGAGGAAGATTACTGAAAAGCATGTAGTTGCATGTGAGAATGGTGTAAGAACAGCCATTTTATAGTGAAAGAAGGAAGAAGACCTCGAAGACAGAGCAGAAGAACTCCAAGGAGGACATCAACATAGAACAAACCTCTTGATTCTCCCTCAGCAGAGGGGTCAACAACCAGGGGGCACAGGTTTAAAGTAATTGGTAGGAGGTTTAGAGGGGATTTGAGGTGATATTTTTTCACCCAGGGGGTGATAGGGGTCTGGAACTCATTGGCTGAAAGGGTGGTAGAGGCAGAAACCCTCACCACATTTTAAAAAGTACTTGGATGTACACTTGAAGTGTCATAACCTACAGGGCTATTGTCCTAGTGCTGGAAAGTAGGATTAGGCTGGATAGCTCTTGATCGGCCGGCGTGTACACAATGGGCCGAGATGGCCTCCTTCTGTGCTATAAATTTCGATGATTCTATTATATAAGAATTGGCCATTCTGAGTTTTGAGTTGCTCTTCTGATTTAAAGGTTGTATGAATCTCTATCTGTCAAGCATGATGTATTTTAATATTAGAAAAATAATAGTTTGAAAAGTTTAAAACCTTGGTTGATCTTATCTCTGATTATCCTAAAGCAATAAAGAGAATCAAAAACCCTCTGCTCTTGATTCGATGACTGTCACTGTGCTGTCTGTCTGACTGCGTGTTTGCCATCAAATTATAGATGAGGCAAAATTTTCTCCAGCTTAACATTCGCAAAGAGCCATCTTGTTCATCTCCCGCCAGAGACTCTGGACCCTGGACCATTGTCTTGCCTCAATTGATTGCTCCGACTAAACCTGTTGTTTTACAGACACGGTATTCCCTTTGGGCCTGAGCTGAGTTTCAAACACGATGTTCTATCCTTCACGAAGACTACTTGCACCTCCACAGCAACATCTGCCTCTGTCCCTACCTCACCCCCACCACCGCTGAAACTCTCCCCCAGCCCTTCGTCACATCAATACTTCCCGTCCAGCCTCTTGTGTTCCGCCTTGCACACACTCCAGTTCATTCAAAACTTTGCTGGCCATATTCTATCCTGCACCAAGTCCTGTTCCCCTACCACCCCTGTCCTCTCCAACCACCACTGGCGCCCTGCCCAACAATGTATTGATTTGAAATTCTTGTCTTTATTTGCAAATCCTTCTATAGTCTTGCATCACCTTCCCTTTAAAATCTTCTCTAGCTTTCCATTCCAGTTATTCCCATGCTGGCCCACTGTTTCCCCATCCTCCCCATTATTAGTGAACCTACAGCCATCACAGACCAGCACTTTGGAATTCTCTTTCTAATCTCCTTTACCTTGTTACCTCTCTCCCTATCTCCAAAATCCTCCTCAAAATCTATCTCTTTGGTCATGCATTTCTCCCTTAGCTCTTCGAGTATCAGTTCAACATCCCTTGCCCCCCTTCCTTTCCGCAAGTTTCACATTATAGATCCATGCAACTGAGTGTATCGAGTGTCCGCTGTAGGTAACACACTCGCCTCTGAGTCAGAAGGTTGTGGGTTCAAGTCCCACTCCAAGAACTTGAGCGCAAAAATCTAGGCTGACACTGCAGTGCTGAGGGAGTGCTGCACTGTTGGAGGTGCCATCTTTTGGATGAGACGTTAAACCGAGGCCCCATCTGCTCTCTCAGGTGGACATAAAAGATCCTATGGCACTATTTCGAAGAAGAGCAGGGGAATTATCCCCGTTGTCCTGGCCAATATTTATCCCTCAATCAACAGAACAAACAAAAGATTATCTGGTCATTATCATATTGCTGTTTGTGGGAGTTTGCTATGTGTAAATTGGTTGCCACGTTTCCCACATTACAACAGTGACCACACTCCAAAAGTACTTCATTGGCTGTAAACACTTTGAGACGTCTGGTGGTCATGAAAGGCGCTATGTAAATGCAAGTCTTTCTTTCTAAATAGTTCTGTGCCACTGTAGCTGAGTTACACATTTTCAGTGAATGTGAAACAATTCCAGATTTTCCTTTTCCGTCCTCTTCGGCTCCATTGCTCATGGAGCTGTTCGGAGTGCACCCAACGCTGGCTCCAATCAGTTCTGCCATAAAATGAGGTCCCAGGACCCAGATTTGCATATTAAAAGGCACCCACTGCCTGAACCTGATGATTGCTCCTATCAAAATGTCGCTGGCCTCTTGACCGTTGTCAATGGGGCAGAGTACCAGGGCCAACTTCATTTTGAGGCCGTTACCAACACCCCGGGCCCATTAACAGTGACTATACTTCAGAAAGTACTTAATTGGCTGTAAAGCGCTTTGGGATGTCCGGTGGTCATGAAAGTCGCTATATAAATGCAAGTCTTTCTTTTCTTTCATTAACGCCAGGAGATAGAGTTGACCCAAAGAACGATCAACACATGGAATAGACTGCTAGGCAAACACTCTGGAAGCATTTAAGAAACAATTGGACGCTGATCCAAAACTCGGCTGTCCGTGTCCTAACTCGCACTGAGTCCCGCTCACCCACCACCCCTGTGCTCGCTGACTTACATTGGCTTCTGATTAAGCAACACCTTGATTTCAAAATTCTCATCCTTGTTTTCAAATCCCTCCATGTCCTCACCTCCCCAGCTTTGTAAGCCCCATAATCACCTGAGATGTCTGTGCTCCTCTAATTCTGCCCTCTTGAGCTTCCCTGATTATAATCGCTCCACCATTGGTGGCCATGCTTTCTGTTACCTAGGCGCCAATCTTTGGAACTCACTGCCTAAAACTCTCTGCCTCCCCAACTCTTTCCTTCTTCAAGACGCTCCTTAAAACATCAGTCACCTGCACTAATTTCTACTTAAGCGGCTCGATGTCAAATTTTTATCTCATAATACTCCTGTGAAGCACCTTCAGATGTTTCACTTCGTTAAAGGTGCTATATAAATACAAGTTGATGTTGCTGTTGTTGAAATGGGGGATTCTAGGGGTCTCTCAGGATGGGTGAAATATGTAATAATCTTGCTGTTGCTACAAATTTAACTGTAAATCTGCTACTGTGGAGTAATGTTAAGCTTCCTATGAAGAATTAGTAGCAGCAGCAACATTGCAGCTGCATCTGCTCTTCTCCTGTGTGCTTTTGATCCCAATGATTGTATCATCCCCAAGAACCACCTCCTTCCACGTTTCATTCACCAGGGACGAGTTAACGCTGTCTCTTTAAGCTAGTGCACGGCGGCCACCTGCTGGCAGAACAGTGTCGTTTCAGCAAATGAGTATTTGATTCTGGAGCATCTATTAGATTTTTGGGAACCTTATACAAAACGCAGATACAAGGCATGTTGCATATTTTAAAACTAATCCTTTCAGTGTGGTTGACGTTTAGCTTGTGTGTGATTTTACTCCTGCATGGATTTAATAACTAAAATTTGCACTGCAGCAAATATCAAAACATACTTATTTTATATGTAATTCTAAATTATGCTGTGGTGGGATTCAAATACACTTACAAAAACAATAACCGTGCATTGTACAGCAAAACACCAGGGGAACCAACCTGGGCAATTACCGGAAAGAAGGAGGAACCAACTTGAATTTCTATAGCGCCTTTCACAACCTCAGGACGGCCCAAAATGCTTTACAGCCAATGAAGTACTTTTAAAGTCACTGTTATAATGTGAGGAAACGTGACAGCCAATTCGCACACAGCCAGCTCCCACAAACAGCAATCACATAATTACCCAATAGTCTATTTTAGTAATAATTCTGCGCTCTTGAGCATCCCTGATTGTAATCGCTCAACCATTGATGGTCGTGCCTTCTATTGCCTAGGGCCCAAAGCTCAGATCAACCATGATCTTATTGAATGGCGGAGCAGGCTCAAGGGGCCAAACGGCCAACTCCTGCTCCTATTTCTTATGTTCTTATGTTCTCTGGAACTCCCTGCCTAAACCTCTCTGTCTCTCTAGCTCTCTTTGCTCCTTCAAGATGCTCCTTAAAACCTACCTCTTTGACCAAACTTTTGGTCACTTGCGTTAATTTCTACTTTTGCGACTTGGTGTCAATTTTTTAAAATCTCATAATACTCCAGTGAAGTGCCTCGGGACATTCCACTACATTAAAGCTGCTATATCAATATAAATTGATGTTGTTTTTGGTGATGATGATTAAGGGATAAATATTAGCCAGGACCAATGTTCCCTTTAATAGGCCGATTCTGGAGCTCCCATGCAGCCAGCTTGCTGGCTTTAAATGAGAAAAACTGCCCATCCGTGGGATTTTGAATGGGCCGCACAGCAACTTAAAGGGGCTGCGCACCCAAAAAAATTAAAGAGAACATTGGCGAGGCCTCTCCTGCACATCAAATAGTGCCGTGGGATCTTTTGTATCCATCTGAGAGGACAGACGAGACCTCGGTTTAACATTTCATCCAAAAGCTAATGTCAATCATAAAAGTGAAGTCACACATTTACACTGGGGTAAGAATTGGGAATAAGGACAGCAGCATCGAGCGGAATCGAAATGCAAAACAAAAGGAAGAGAAGATGAGAAAGTATTTGTCGCTAAGGCTAAAAGAAATGAAACTAAGTTGATTTGGGTGTCCTGGAGGTTAGAATTATTCCCACCCAGTTTATCTATGGGGCTCAATTTTCCTCAGTTATCTGCGCAGTCTTTTTGGCGTGCACCTTTTTTTTGGCCTAAATTAAAATATCCACGTTTCCCCTGAGTCATAAGGGATGTAACCTTATGTCTGCGCCAGTTTTTCACATTTAAGCAAGTTTGACCAACTTACATTTTTCCTAGGATGGCGTATGTGACCATTCCCAAAAAACCTTCCGGGCAGATAAGAAAAAGCAGTGGACATTAAAAAATCGGCACAGAAAGACACCATTGTTTTTATGCAAAGTTTTCAAGGGAGTGAAGAAGACAAAGAATATGCATCATGAAACTTTTCAAAGTCAAAAGGGAGAAAATGGAAGTCTAATCAATTCTTTAATTTTGGATTTTTTTCAAAGTACCACCCCACTACCGAACGTCTCCTCACCAGGCTCAAGGGTCGGAGGGTCGACCGTCAGAATTGTTCCCTCGCCCAGACACAAGGGCTCGGCTTCAAAAGAAGCTCGGGGGTTGGGGAGGTGGGGTTGGAAGATGACCTGAAGGGATGAGAACCCTTAGACATATAGCAGCTTCAAAAGAAGCTGGATCGGGTGTAGAGGGGAGGACACCGAGCCCCTGTGTCCGGGCGAGGGAACGATTCTGCCGGCCGACCCTCGAGCCCGGTGAGGAGACATTCAGTTGGTGGTGGGGTGATACTTTGAAAAAAATCTAAAATTAAAGAATTGCATTAGACTTCGTTGCCCCAAATGTCTTCATTGAATGCCTAGATTCCACTTCTAAGCAAGTCTATTGCTCATGCACAGACCAGGGTGTGGTTTATACTAGGATGTCAACCTTAGGGAGAGAGAGAGGAAAGAAGCTTTAAGTCCTTTGTCCTGCTGTTTTGAGCTTCTTGCACAGCTACAATTTAATTATGGGGGCAATATTGTCAATGCCATACCTCATGCAAGCCTTCTGCATGATGGTGCTGTGGAGGAGACGATTGTTTCAACATTATCGCATCGAGATAGGCATTCATACCTGCACCTGAATGATGTAGACTGTGTCAGAAGGTGTAACCATGATCTGTGAGTTAGTAAAAGTAGACCTGCGACCTAGAAGAGTCATGAGGACTGCTTTGTCAGTTGAAGTGAAGGTTACAGCTGCACTTTCATTCTATGCATCTGGGTCATTTCAGACCACAACTGGGGATGTGTGCACCATTTCCCAACATGCAACACATATCTGCATTCGGCAGGTGACTGCTGCACTATATGCTCGGAAGAATGACTACATAAAGTTCCCCATGACCGTCCAGGCAATGTGTGACAGGGCTATGGGCTTCTCCAGGATTGCTGGCTTCCCAATGGTACAGGGCATTGATTGTACCCACATCGCCTTGCGAGCACCTTTGGAGGATTCCAAGATGTACAGGAACAGAAAAGTCTTCCACTCCATGAATGTACAGCTCGTGTGTGACGACATGCATCGCATCATGTCAATTGATGCGAGATACCCTGGGAGTACCCATGATGCGTTCATCCTATGTGACAGCATTATATCTGCCATGTTTCAGCAGCAGCCAGAAGGGTAGAGCTGGCTGCTGGGAGACAAAGGGTGCGGCCTCGCCACCCGGCTCATGACGTCCCTATGCATAACCTGGATGGAAGCTGACTGGGAATACAACATGTCGCACATTGCGATGTGCAGCATAATAGAGAGGAACATTAGCATCTTGAAACAGCACTTCCTATGCCTGGACCATTCCGGAGGATACGTGCAATACTCCCCTGAGATTGTCGGTCAGTTCACTGCTGTGTGCTGCATGTTGCATAACTTAGCCATCATGAGGCAGCAGCAGCTGGTAGTAGAAGACCCACCTGAGGTGGGAGTGGCTGATGATGAGGAGGAAGATGCAGATGACGAGGAGGAGGAGGAAGCCATGCAACTACCTAAACCCGGAGCACGACGGCGGAGGAGGGCGGGCCGTTGTGCCCCTTTAACGATTGCTCGAGCTGTGCGCCAGCAGCTCATCTGTGAACGCTTTGCTGCCTGAAGGCTCAGCGGCAACTATTTCAAATGGACCATGTTTACTGTTTGGACCTGTTCCATAATGTTGTGTTGTGTTAATGGAACAAATAATGGAAATGATTCAGTTATAATTTAAAATATATTTTATTCAAAAGTTTAACAAACACTTGTTTGCACTTAACTTAACTTTAATAAAAAATATTCTTGTATTAAACTTTAAAGTTTTCGGTTAAGGTCACGTACAAACTTTAAGATCACTTACAAACTTTAAGATCACATACAAACTTTTAAACTTTTAAATTTATATAACTTACAAAAAACTTTTAATGTGAGAACAGTTACAACAGTAACAACAATAATAACAACAACTACAGCATCAAAGAAAGGCTGTACCCATCTCTCCTCCACCTTATTCTAAGACCGCCCGCTGCGCTGGGTCTTGTTGACTCCACCCCTGCCCGCAGACAGTGGCGCAGCGTTTCTCGGGTTGGTACCAAGCTCATTCTTTCGAGCATCTCGGGTAATGCGCACTTCTTGATGGGGAGTGTGGGCAGAATGTATTGTGGAGGGCCCGGTTTGGGCCTCTTCAGAGGCTGGACTGGGGATTGGAGTGGGAATGGCAGTTGATTCTGTCTGGCGTGTTCCCTTATTGCAGCAGCTAACTCCGACATGTGCCCTGACAGTATATCAGCTACCAGCGACATTCCCTCCCTCATGTTCACCGACAGTGTATCAGCTGCCTGCGACATTCCTTCCCTCATGTGACCGGACAGTGTTCCCATTTCTCGTGAGAGTGTTGGTACTTCTCCCGACAGTCCCGATACCTCATCACCCACCCCACTGATGGTGTCCAGGAGTGATCGTGTAAGGTCAATGCTCTCCACACACATTGCCATCATCTGAACCACATCTGTTACATCCTGCACCTCAGGAGAGTGCTGTCGAGCTCTCCTTCCCCTCCTCACCCTGGGTGTGGCTCGCTGCATCCCACTGGGACCCGCAGCCTTGGACGGTGGGGCCCTGCATGTGCCTTGCTGCACCCCACTGGGACCCGCAGCCTCGGACGGTGGGGCCCTGTGTGTGCCTCTCTGTACCCCACTGGAATCCCCAGCTTCAGACGGTGAAAAACCATGGAATGTCTCAACACTCGTACCAATCAGAAAAGGGGCTAGCACCTCAGTGGGCGGCACTTGCACCTCCTCCCGAGTGTGTACAATAGTGTGGGTTTCATCCTCCCCCTCCCCCTGCCCCTTCCCTCCCCTTCACCCCCATGCTCTTGGTCTGGAAGGTGGGATTGGAAGATGTTCTTCTCTTCAAGCTCGTCCGCATCTGAATCTTCTTCTGCATCGGCTTCAGCCTTGTCCGGGTTGGCCTCAAGTTCTGCAAAATATAACAGAACAGACAAATGGTTAGCAGCAGAGGATGGGGCAGGGTGGTTAGCATGATAGGCTCACACAGCACAGATAGCAGGCTGATTTGAAGGACACGATGAATGGTAGCACATTGCATCAACCGAAGCGTAGCTGAGGGCGACAACCCCAGGAACCGAAGCATGGCTAGTCCGCGCAGTACTTAACATTTAGCAAAGCCGGACTGTGGAATTGGCAGGCCTTACCCTCTCCCTCGAGTGTGGGCCCAGCTTGTGCAGTGGTGGTTGTTTTTCTCCAGGCAGGACCCATCAAAGCAGTGACCCTCTCTTCCAAGTGTGTCAGTGAGTGCAGATTTGCCGGGCCTCCTCCTGTTCGAGTTCTTTCCCTTTTGTTGTGTGCCACCTTCCTCTGCAAAGATGAAAATATAACTTTTTAGAGAGGGTGTCTTTCTGCTGGGTGGGACATATACAGATGGTCACATTTACAATTGCAATTCCAGTGAATAAATTAAAATATTACTTACACTAACTACTTGACCAAGGTCCTGCCACTTCTTTTTGCACTGGCCTCCAGACCTCGGGGTGGTCACCATTGCAAGTTGGTTCCAGCGTTTCTTCATTTCTATGGGTGAAACTTTTATGTGACCTCTGCTGGTGTCCAGCTCATGCCACCTGGCCTCAATTACAGTAACCAGTGCCTCCACTTCATCCTGTAAGAAATTCTTGGTCCTTGAGCTGCGTTGTATATTGTATTGCAGCTCCAATCTTTCCACTGAGAATTAAAGTTCTCACACACAACTGGCTCTTTAAAAATGGCCGACTGCAGGCCAGGAGCTGTACTGGGCATGCGCACCCATAGTAGTCACGTAAAAAACTTCATTTTTTTTCGCGCATGCGCAGAAGGGGGTGGATCATTTTTTCGGTGCAGACATTAGGCT
The DNA here is from genome assembly GCF_044704955.1 of Pristiophorus japonicus. Lineage (NCBI taxonomy): Eukaryota > Metazoa > Chordata > Chondrichthyes > Pristiophoridae > Pristiophorus > Pristiophorus japonicus. The sequence continues at coordinate 66,483,910 of NC_091989.1, read as the reverse complement.
CCACCCCGCCCCCCCCGAAGCTAAAGGACGGGCTGCATGGCGCCAATTTCAAAAAATAGAATGGGGAAACTTGCAAGTTATTTTTTTGGAGTAGTCAGGGCCAAAAAAAACAGGCATAACTCTTGTAATATGCCAAAAAACGGCATTGGGAAAAATTGAGCCCAAAGTCAAGTAACGCCTGTGGTAGCACTGACTTCAAGGTTGTGATCTAATTTTAGTGTTTGGGTAGATATAAGCTACATGAACTGTGCTCCTTTTTCAGAATGTCACCACTCTCAGGCTGCTTTGTAACATTAGCAGTTTGAAGGCAGGCCAGTCAACAATCTGGCCTGCTGTAAACTTACAAAAGGTGATTTCACGGTGCTTGGGAGTTATATTGCAGGTGGTGTGAAGTTGAAAAGCTGCAGAAAGTAACTGCTCAATGTTGGTTCCCATCCAAGAGCAGACCCCCAAATTTGCAATGGTTCAGTTGCAGTTACATTAACCAGAGGACACACATTTAAGGCAACTGGCAAAAGAACCAGGGGCGAGATGAGGATAATTTTTTGTTACGCAGCGAGTTGTTATGACCTGGAATGCACGGCCTGAAAGGGCGGTGGAAGCAGGTTCAACAGTAACTTTCAAAAGGGAATTAGATAAATACTTGAAAAGGATAAATGTACAAGGCTATGGCGGATAGAGCGGGGCAGTGGGACTATATGGAAAGCTCTTTCAAAAAGCCGGCACATACACGATGGGCCAAATGGTCTCCTTCTATGCTGTGTGTTTCTATGATTTTATGATTTGGTTTTATTGAGATGCTGAAGCTGCAGTGACACAAGGACTGGGATTGTCCACCCAGCATTCCTGGCCTAGTGGGACTGCATTTCCATCCACCCTACCAACACCAACAATGGATCCCCCACCCGGTTTCCTGGGTCAGAGTTTCTCCTGTGTTTATGGCAGCCTCTCGACAGAATTTCCACTGCCATGAGAGAGCCGACTGTTATCTGGTTACGAAATCCCAGCGGGACTGCTACTGCGGCACCAGAATGGGAGGCCAGACAGCTGAAACCCCACCCCTCCACCCCCCAAAGGTGGAGTGGTGGCTACCTTATAGACCTTGAGCTGTGGCTCAGTGGGTAGCACACTTGCCTCTCAGTCAGAGGTTGTGGGTTCAAGTCCCACTCCAGGGATGAGAGCACAAAAATATCTAGGCTGACACTCCAGTGCAGTACTGAGGGAATGCTGCACTGTCAGAGGTGCTGTGTTTCGGATGAGACATTAAACCGAAGCCCCGTCTGCTCTCTCAAGTGGATGTAAAAGATCCCATGGCACTATTTCAAAGAAGAGCAGGGGAGTTAGCCCTGGCCAACATTTATGCCTCAATCAACATAAACAGATTATCTGGTCATTATCACATTGCTGTTTGTGGGAGCTTGCTGTGCACAAATTGGCTGCCATGTTTCCCATATTACAACAGTGACTGCACTCCAAAAGTACCTCATTGGCTGTAAAGTGCTTTGAGTGGTCCTGAAAGGCGCTATATACATGCAAGTCTTTCTTTTTTTTCCTTTGAGAAAGGACTGAGGCCTACAGAAGAAAGTGAGTGGGGTCTGGAATTGATGGGGGAGGGCGAGAAAGGTTGCTACAAGTCCCAACTGGGGGAACCCAGGATCATCTTTACAGCTTCCTGGGGCCTACTGCCACCTTCCCCATCATGGCCATAGGAAGCGGTAGCAAGTAGGGTGGAGAGGAGGGAGGTAGGCCCCACCCCTGGGGTGGTGGAGGGGGAAGTCACAGAAGTCCCAGAGGAGGGGTGGGGAGCAAGGGGAGGTAATCCTAGTCGGAGCAATGAGGCAGGGATTAGGCCTCACCACCCTCCTTTTTCCAACGTTATCCACCGCGACCCCACCCAATTGCAAAATTCTCATCCATGTTTTCAAATCCCTTCACGACCTAGCAGCCTCCCTATCTCTGTAACCTCCTCCAGCCTTATAAGCCTTCGAGATCGTTGCACTCCTCCAATTCTGGCCTCTTGCGCATCCTCGATTGTAATCGCTCCACCATTGGCGGCCGTGCCTTCTGCTGCCTGGGCCCCAAGCTCTGGAGTTCTCTCCCTAAACCTCTCCGCCTCATTACCTTTCTCTCCTCCTTTAAGACACTCCTTAAAACGTATCTCTTTGATCAAACATTTTGGTAACCCGGCCTAATATCTCCTTATGTGGCTCGGTGTCAAATTTTGATTGATAACGCTCCTGTGATGCTTCTTGGGACGTTTTACTACGTTAAAGGTGCTGTATAAATGCAAGTTGTTGTTGCTGTTGCGGAGCAGTGGGGGGGATTGTGAAGGAGAATCCCAGTGGGTAGTATAATTAACCTTTCTGGCTGCGTGTTACTATGTTAAAGGCGCTATATAAATGCAAGTTACTGTTGTAGTTATATGCGAGATAAATTGAGTTATTAGCTGACCTGTGTCAATCCCACTTTTTCAATAACTCCACCAATCTACTCCTCTGACTTTCTAAGTTTCAGTAAGTTTATTTTTACTTACTATGAAATTAAAATGAGAAGAAGGAAGGATTGCTGCCCCAAAGAGCAGTCAGAGAGTGCAAGCTTCTGTCAATAAACATGCGACTAGGGTTGAATGCCAAGCTGTCCCTTCTTCACTTGTATTAATCGACTAGTTGAGTAAATGCTGCATTAACATCTGTATTTGTGTTGTATGTCAGCAGACTAATTCAGAGCTGGAGCTAAAGTTCAAATTTGTTTTCCATGAAGAAACCATCTGAATGAATGTGATTTATAAATAAAAAGTGTGGAATCCATTTTGTTATTCTTTTCCAAACCTGAAAAAAAAATTTAAGGGTATAATGAAAGGACAAGGGACTGGGACTAAGTGGATAACTCCTTCAGAGAGCTGGCACAGCCACGATGGACCGAATGCCCTCTTCTGTGCTGTAAAATTTTATCATTCTACGCTGCATCTTAAGGCAGGTAGTAGAGGTGTTATGGAGAAAGATAACAAGTGAACACAACTGCAATAATGGGAGGCTTTAATGATTCGAAGGAACACTGCAATAAGACAAAGGTTTGTGGTCACAATGGGCAGGAGTTGTTTGAATGCATGCAAACCCATTTTCTTAATCAATGTGCCGAAAATTGCGGCCTCTCTGGGTGTGTACGATGTGGGCACGCACCCGGCGAGGCCTCGCAAAAGTCGGTTCTCGGCCCGCAATGCGCATGCTCCAAGAATCAGCTTTTGCAATCTGTCAAAATGTCTTTGGACAGATCCTACGCATCCTCGCAGGAAGGACATTTGTGGGCCAGAGATTGGGCTATTTGCCCAATGAATGCCGTTCAAACTCTTGCGCCTGGTAAAAGCAGGCGTATAGTTTACTTTTACCAACGTAAGAGTTTTAAAACATTGAAAAATTAAATGTAATCACTCATTTTTATATTAAAAAATCCTGTCCATTAAGGTGAGTTTATTTCTAACCCCAGTAAAACACATTAAAAAAAATTCCAAACAAATAATTATTTTTCTAAAACATTTAATTACATTCAATTGCAATTAATTTTAATTATGTAGGTTTTTTTTTATTTGTTGTGTTTCTTATTTTAGGGGGTATTCTCATTAATAGTAATGGGAGCTCGTAAAATCAGAGTTCTCATTATTATCAATGAGAATACTACATCGTGATTGGTGGTCCCGGCCCATGTGATTCCAGGATATGCATCTGTATCTGGAGGACATGTTCCCGTGCTCTGCTCAGCGAACGGAGGTCTCCGTCCGGAATCCTACGTTCCTCCGGGACCACCAGGTATTTTCGTAGATCTTTTTTGGGTTGGAGGTGTTTGTCTGAAGGAAGCCTCCGACCGCAATTTTCCCCCCAATATGTTCCATGTCAAACAAGGAAGGGTGTATCTGCTTCAGAGAAGCAAAGCAGGTCAAGTAAGCAATTTGAAAGTAGGAATACATTTGGAAAATAGTGACCATAAACTGATAAAGAAAGAGGGCTGGGATCATCCACCCTCTAATGAAATAAGAACATAAGAACATAAGAAATAGGAGTAGGCCAAATGGCCTGCTGAGCCTGCTCCGCCCTTCAATAAGATCATGGCTGATCATCGACCTCAACTCCACTTTCCTGCCCGATTCCCGTATCTCTTGATTCCCCTAGACTCCAAAAACTTATCGCTCTCAGCCTTGAATATGCTCAAAGATTCAGCTTCCGCAGCCCTCTGGGGCTGAGAATTCCAAAGATTCACAACCCTCTGAGTGAAGAAATTCTTCCTCATCTCGGTCTTAAATGGCCGACCCCTTATCCTGAGACTGTGACCCCTGGTTCAAGACCCTCCAGCCAGGGGAAACAACCTCTCAGCATCTTCCCTGTCAATCCCCTTCAGAATCTCAGAAAATTGGGGGAGCATTTGATTTTGACACACTTGAGTTCTGAAATATATGAGTTTGTCAAGTGAGTGGCTAAGCTGGTTCTGCCCCAGACCCATGGTCAGTTAGTTGCTTTCAGTCAGGGTAGCAGTAGGCAAGCTTCAGTTAGCCTCAGTGCCTCTGAGTTGGGGAGAGGAAAATCAGCCAGAGTTCTTGCTCCTGATTATTATCTGGTGACTCGAACCAGTGTACACATGTGGACATTGTATGAAGAAAGGATTTGGGCTAATAAACTGCGTTCCCTGGCCACTGACTCCATCCCTCTCCCTAGTATCTGTCTGAGGCTGAGCCAGATTGTTTGCAACCTAGGCGTCATGTTTGACCCTGAAATGAGCATCCGGCCACATATCCGCGGCATAACTAAAACCGCCTATTTCTACCTCCGTAACTTTGCCCGCCTCCGCCCGCCTCAGCTCTTCTGCTGCTGAAATCCTCATCCATGCCTTTGTTACCTCTAGACTTGACTACTCCAACGCACTCTTGGCTGGCCTCCCACATTCTACACTACATAAACTTAAGGTCATCCAAAACTCAGTAGCCCGTGTCCTAACTCGCACCAAGTCATGATCATCCATCACCCCTGTGCTCGCCAACCTACATTGGCTCCCAGTTTAGCAATGCCTCGATTTCAAAATTCTCATCCTTGTTTACAAATCCCTTCATGGTCTCGCCCCTCCCTATCTCTGTAATCTCCTTCAGCCTCACAACCCCACGAGATGTCTGTACTCCTCAAATTCTGCCCTCTTGAGCATCCCTGATTATAACTGCTCAACCATTGGCGGCCATGCCTTCAGCTGCTTGGGCCCCAAGCTCTGGAACTCCCTCCCTAAGCCTCTCTGCCTCTCTACCTCTCTTTCCTCCTTTAAGACGCTCCTTAAAACCTATCTCTTTAACGAAGCTTTTGGTCATCTGCCTTAATTTCGTCTTATGTGGCTCAGTGTCAAATTTATCTGTTTTGACTTATAGTGTGATGTATTTGCAGCCATGCTCTGTACCATGTAATTACATGTAATAGCCAACAGATGGGGAAAGCCCGGGAGGCACATATTACTGCACCTCGTGCTGCCTCCCTATATAAAACAGGCTCCCCCTGCAGTGCTCACTTTTGGAGTTTACATTAAACCTAAAGGTCATAAGGTGATCACCTCCAGCATGGGCCACGTGAGATTTATTATAGTGATAAGCAAACGTATCATATAGCACTGCTGTGAAGCACCTTGGGATGTTTTACTCCATTAAAGGCGTTATATAAATAAAACTTGTTGTTGTTTTTGTAGTCTGTTAATACTTAGTATCATGTCTCATAATGGTGCCCCAGCAAGCAGCCAAAGTCTTCAGGAAAGGAGAGCGGAAAAGAAGAGAGAAATTGATAAAAAAAACAGCAGGCTATCCTACTGAGTATTGAAGCTGGAGTTACCCCAATGGAGGGCTCTCTATGCAGGAGTCCTCCCTCTATCTATTGGGGATTTGGCCTGGAGGGTGTTGCACGGAGCAGTCCCGCACAATAGGTTTTTAAGTCAGTTCATGGACTCCCAGGCCGCCTGTAATTTCTGTGGTCTAGAGGAGTCCGTATTCCACGTCTGTGTTTAGTGTGTCAGGCGACAGCCCTTCTTCAATTATTTGAAGGGGCTGCTCTTCAAATTTTGGCTGCACTTCATTTACACACTCCTGATCTTTGGGCACCCTGTGCGGAGGGGAGCGGGTAGGTCGGAGGGCCTCTTCGTCGGACTGCTCCTGGGCATGACGAAGGTGGCCATTAACCGGTCCAGGCAGCGGGCGGTCGAGGGGGTCGTTCAGCCCGACGGCCTGCCCCTCTTCCGTGGTTACATTCGCGCCAGGGTGTCCCTGGAGATGGAGCACGTGGTGTCCACCAGTACGCTCACGGCCTTCTGCGAGAGGTGGGCGCTGGAGGGACTGGAATGCACCATCACCCCCGGCAAACAAATTTTTATTTGATTTTAGTTTCGCAAAGGTTTAATTTGAAATTTGTGGGTTCTAGTGCCCTTGCCAAAAGGCGGTGTTTGATTTATCATTTTACTAAAATAGTTGAAGCTGGAGATTTTAACTGGCTCTGTGGCAAACTACTGGAACAGACAATACAGAGTTAGGGAGGGACTCACAGCCAAGTGAGATGTTGCAAGTGAATGTGGAAGTAATTTGAGCAAGGATGTTATTTCATGGCCGGGAATCTCATTACGATTAAATTATGTTTTTTTTCTTTCTATCTCGAGGGTTAGACTGGGAATGTGAGTGATATAACATGGCAGAAATGTTTGCAAAGGATCCCGATAAATGTTTAAACTATGTAATGAGATAATATAGCCCATGAGTACATTTCACGATTTGCACGGAGATGATGCTGATGGGGGTTGGTGGAAAGATTCCACAGCTAATTTTAAACCCATTATTGCCTGTGGAAAATAGGGCAGTCTAGATCACAATACTCTCTTGCATAAATGGAATACCTTTTATATTCTACATGTGCAACATTAAATACATTTATTCATTTGTTTTACACCCCCTTTCCCACGGTCTTTCCAAACATAATTTGCCATTATTTAGAAATAAAATGTGTATAATCAGCAGTAAATGGATTAAAAGTGCTAATGTAACATGTTAATAGGTAGAAAGATGAAATACAGTTATGCCTTCTCATGATTATCCTTTCCTATCGCAGTCCTTGGTAAAAAAAGTATTGAGTGGGATGAATTTGAACTTTAGAGGGGCGCAAGATGTTATGATCTGGAATGCACTGCCTGAAAGGATGGTGGAAAAAGAAAAAAGAAAAAAGACTTGAATTTATATAGCGCCTTTCACGACCACTGGATGTCCCAAAGCGCTTTACAGCCAATGAAGTGTAGTCACTGTTGTAATGTGGGAAACGCAGCAGCCAATTTGCACACAGCAAGCTCCTACAAACAGCACTGCGATAATGACCAAATAATCTGGGGAGTTTTATGTTGATTGGAGCATAAATATTGGCCAGGACTCCCCTGCTTTTCTTTAAAATAGTGCCACGGAATCTTTTACATCTACTTGAGAGAACAGAGAGGGCCTCGATTTAACATCTCATCTGAAAGACGGTGGAAGCAAATTCAATAGTAACTTTCAAAAGGGAACTGGATAAATACTTGAAAAGTAAAACATTGCAGGGCAATGAGGAAAGAGCAGGGGAGTGGGACTATTTGGATAGTGTCATGTATTCTACATGACTACTGTTGGTACTATCTCAAGGTGTGCCACCAGATGGCACAGCAGTGGGAGACTCGTAGGTTACCTGTGCAGGTGTGCCTGGCCTAGTATAAAAGGCAGGCCACCAGGTGTGATCCTCACTCTGGAATTAACTAATAAAGGACCAAGGTCACTACAGTTCAAGTACAACACACTGCCTCATGGAGTCATTGTTAGAGCTACTAAGGACACAACGACTGGCGACGAGATTATGAACTTTTTCACAGAAATGGCTACCTTGGTACGTTGTAACAGTTCACCGATGATGATGATTGGAGCTAGAACACCTCTTCACAGCAAATGACCTGGCAGGAGACAACCTGGCCGCACTGGCTGATAAGCACCGCGCTATCCTGCTAACCAGTTGTGGGCCCAACGTCTATGGCCTCGTCAGGGACTTGCTGGCACCAGCAAAGACAACGACCAAGTCGTACAAGGAGCTCATAATCCTGATCCAGGAGCAACTCAAGCCCAAGGAGAGCATCCTCACAGCCAGACACTGATTCTATACCCAGCGACGGCCCGAAGGCCAGGAAGTCGCGAAGTACGCCGCAGACCTCAGGAGGCTGGCGGCACCGTGCAAGTTCGGCACCCACCTCAAAGAAGCGCTGCGGGACATTTTTGTCATTGGAATTGGCCATGAGGGCCTTCTTCACAAGCTACTGTCGGCGGATACCACAGTCACACTGCAGAAGGCCATCTCTGTGAGCCAGTCATTCATGGTCTCGACCTGCGGCTGTAAGCAGATGTCTCACCCTCAGGACTCAAACCCGGCAGGTACTGTGCACAGAGTGGCGCCATTCAGGGGCTGGATTGTAGAGCATGAATCCTCTCAGGGAAGAGAGACCAGGCCCCGTGTCCCTTAACTCAGAGTCCGCCGAGGGGGGCTAATTGAGTAGCACCATGCTGACGTTGCGGAGGGAATCACAGGGCTCACCAGTGTCGTTTTAATGACTATGATTGCAAAAGGCTGCAGCACAAAGAGCCACCTCCAGTGAATGTGTAAGAGAAATAGGACTCACTGTGTCGATGAGGAGTCCGCAGATGGGCATGAATCCAGCGTGGATTATGAATTGTTAGACAGAGAGGCAGCCCAGTATCACGGGGAGGTACATAGCATGTTTACCTGCACCACCGAGTGCTTCCCGCTGAAGATGGAAGTCGAGATAGAGGAAAGTCCAGGTTTCATGGAAGTGGACACGGGGGCGAGCCAGTCAGTAATGAATCAAGGAGCCTTTGAGAGTCTATGGGACAATCCGGCTGAACGACCTGAGTTAGCGCCGGTTCAGGCAAAGCTGCGCACCTACACCAATGAAATTATCCCAGTCGTTGGTAGTGTAAAGGTACTCCATGATGGCACGGTGCACAAGTTACCTCTGTGGATTGTTGCAGGTGAAGGACCAACGCTGCTCGGCAGAAGGTGGATGGAGAAGATCCATTGGAAGTGGGAAGACTTTGCCCCTCCAGCGATCGAAGCCCTCTGAGCTCAGAGGCAAAGCAAGCCCTCACCTGAGTGTGGACCCGGCACTGGAGAGCAGACCAGCACGACACCCGAGACACAGACCGCTCAGCATGACTGTGTGGAGATGGTCAAGCTGAGACGACCCGAACGCACCTTCCAGGCTCCAGTGGCAGGACTCCGGAGGAAGAAAATCGGATCCAGAAGTGACTTCCCAGCTTCGGTGGCAGAACCCGGGGAAAAGAGGATCACCGCAGTCAACATCGTGGACAAAGGAAAGATGACGCCCGAACCACGAGGTGATGCACTGAAGACAAAGATGGCCGCGGCCAGACCACGGGGTGCAGCGCTGATGGAGCAACACGTGGCACCAAACGGAGAAGCGGATTGGGGTAAAGCAAGCAAGGCTCTCTTAAAGGAGGCCTGCAACCCACTACAATTAAAGGGACAGATGCACACTTTTAAGCAATGTAACAGCAATTGTAAGTTAGAGACAAAAGGTGTAACGGATTATGTAAAGTGTGTAACTGATCATGTAAAATGTGTAACTGATAATCGGAATTGTATATATGCAACCAGCGAAGAAAAGTTGCGCGATTATGTACAATGTGTGATTGATGATCTGAACTGTGCATATGCAACCAGCGAGGAAAAATCGCGCAATCGTGTTCAGACCCCTAGAGTGTCCATCATAAGTAAGGAAACGCTGTGCGATGCAGGATTCCCACTGCACGCAGCCAATGCAGCGGGCAGACACCCATCGGGCGCACGCAGGTCCAACGAGCTACTCAATGCTGTAGCCTGCGTCCCGGGGACCAGAGTCATGCACCATGGAGTGTGGCCACAAACAGCCAACACACACGAGCTGCGAAGCAAGCGACCTCAGCAGGGCAGCAGCAACGGTATTGATACTATGCCCTGGGTCGGCTCCATCTCTCAGGCAACCGATGGCACCAACTGCCACGAGCCTGAAGGAGCAGACTGCACCAAGGCCATACCCCTAGATGTAGGTCACCCGCCATTGTTCCCCCAGAGGAAACAAGCACCAGCCAAGATTCCAAACCAAACGACGCTCAGGCCAGCAAGTCAGCAGTTTCCTGTGCACTGCTAGACGACAGATCCTCAGGGAGCAGCTGTGACCCAGGGTGTAAGGAAAGGAGAGGGAGGTCACAGACATCTGTGCACCCGCCCGACGCTAGGGATCACAGCAGCAGCCCTGCGAGCAGGCTATGCGAACCAACCAGGTTCTTACTGCCAGCACCAGGCACTGAGCCACCACCAGACTGCAGGGACACAACCCACCAGCTCCAGAACTAGCTTGTCCTCATGCACCAGTCACCACATTGACAAGGCATCTAACGTACTTGTCGCACCACGGAATTGCAAAAGAAAATGCAAAATCTACATACCTGAACTTGAATGTATATGAATGTCAGGAGCCTCCGCCACATCAGTGTGGGAGGGGGGGTGGGGGGAGAACGGAGTGGTCAGGAACACACACACACAAACAGCAACCACCAGCACGCTACTGCACCAACTACCCACCCAGGCTTGAGCTGGCCTGCCAGAGGTCAACCAGATAAAACCCACATAGAGCTAAGCCCAGAGCACAGTCAATGCAGAGGCGATTTGCACTGAGGGTTCAGGGGGGAATGATGTCATGTATTCCACATGGCTACTGTTGGTACAATCTCAGGATGTGCCACCAGAGAGGGCACAGCAGTGGGAGACTCGTAGGTTACCTGTACAGGTGTGCCTGGCCTTGTATGAAAGGCAGGCCACCAGGTGTGAACCTCACTCTGGAGTTAACTAATAAATGACTACAAGTACAACACAATGCCTCATCAAGTCATTGTTAGAGCATCTAAGAACACAACAGATAGCTCTTTCACAGAGCTGACACAGGCACGATTGGCCGAATGGTCTCATTCTATGTATGATTCTATGATTTTATGATCCCAAAACAGTTGGTAGTGGATTGGTTGCCTGTTGTGCACCGTCTGATTTACCATTCCATTAAAGTCAGCAGGAAGGAAAATCAGCGGGTATGTATAACAGGCAGGCGATCCGATCCGCTACCATTGATTCATGCCCCCCACCCCTCTACCCCTTAATGTCCTTTCTGCTGCCCTGTGCTAGACTGATGTCTAATGACAGGGAAATGTTCAAAACAAGATTCATCCACTTGACTGTAAAGAGATGAATAGCTAGTTTATTCTAGTAAGCTGTGCCTGCTATGATCGGCATCGAACAACAACAACAACAACCCATATTTATATAGCACCTTTAATGTAGTAAAACGTCCCAAGGCGTTTCACGGCAGTGTTATGACAAAAAATTGACACTGAGCCGTAAAGAAATTAGGGTAGATGACCAAAAGCTTGGTCAAAGAGGTATGTTTTAATGAGTGTCTTAAAGGGGGAAAGAGAGATAGAGAGGCGGAGAGGTTTAGGGAGGGAGTTCCAGAGCTTAGGGCCTAGACAACTGAAGGCACAGCCACCGATGGTTGAGCAGTTATAATCAGTGATGCTCAAGAGGTCAGAATTTACGGAGTGGAGATATCTCCAGGGGTTGTGCGGCTGAAGGAGATTACAGAGACAGGGAGGGGCGAGGCCATGGAGGGATTTGAAAACAAGGATGAGAATTTTGAAATAGAGGCATTGCTTAACTGGGAGCCAATGTCGGTCAGTGAGCACAGGGGTGATGGGTGAACGGGACTTGGTGCGAGTTAGGACACAGGCAGCCGAGTTTTGGATGACCTCAAGTTTACATAGAATGTGGGAGAACCAGTCAGGAGTGTGTTGGAGTAGTCAAGACTAGAGGTAACAAAGGCATGGATGAGGGTTTCAGCAGCCGATGAGTTGAGGCAGGGGCCGAGACGGGTGATGATACGGAGGTAGAAATAGGCAGATATGTCGTCGAAAGCTCATTTAAGGGTCAAATATGGCACCAAGGTTGCGAACAGTCTGATTCCACTTCAGACAGATGCCAAAGAGAATGATCGAATCAGTAAAATGATTCCCAACTAGTTCACCTCTAGATATATGCTGGTACTTTTAATAACACACCTTTGCTTCTTAAAAATAGATACTAGATTTGTTCATTAATGGATATTCAATACAAATGCACATGCCCAGTGAATATTCAAGAACTAATACAATTGCAAGTTCTTCTTTCTTTTAACATTCAAGAACTATGCAGATCTTTCTCTCTAATAATTCTCACTCTGTCTTGCTGAGCGTAGAACAATCCAGTCTGGCCTCTTCATCCCTCGCTCTTAAAAAAACTGCTGTGTGCCAGTGAAAAGGGGAGGGGTAGGGTCATCGAGAGACTGCAGTGAGGAATGTTTCAGCAGTCTAGGGTCAATGGGAGGAGCCGGAGCGAGTGGGGAAAGGGATTTTTAATCTCCAGCAAGGGTCAGCGTGTGCTGCTGAATTTTGTCCATGGCATTGTTTGATTGGTGGTGGTGTCAGTGGGTTGTTTTTATAGCTTCACATTCTTCCCTTGGAGTAAACATCAGGCTATTCTCCATGGGGAGAGCGTGAAGATACGAAGGCTGATTAACCATCTGACAGGCCGCAATGTGAACACTCCTTCTATGGCTGTAACCACGATATTGTGGTTAATCCTATATGGTGGGAGGTTTTTACCGGCTCCCCAAACCCATACAACTATTTAAAAATAACTTTAAATCAAGTACCCTCTTTTGGAAAAGGCATTAGAACCCACATATTTACAAGTGAACTGGGAACTTTGCCAAATTAAATTAAAATTCTGTTCCCGTCAGTGATGATGCACTGCAGTCTCTTCGGTGCCCACCTCTCGTGGAAGGCTGCGAGCGTACCGGTGGACACCGTGTGCTCCATCTCGATGGGCACCCTGGCGCGAACGTAGCCGCGGAAGAGAGGCAGGCAGTCGGGGCTGAACGACCCCCTCGACCGCCCGCTGCCTGGACCGGTTAATGGCCACCTTGGCTAGGCCCAGGAGCAGTCCTACGAGAAGGCCTTCCGACCTGCCCACTCTCCTCCGCACCGGGTGCCCAAAGATCAGGAGCATGGGACAAAAATGCAGCCAAAAGTCGAGGAGCAGCCCCTTCAAATAATGGAAGAGGGGCTTCAACTTCACAGCCTGTACATACCCGTGGAACACGGACTCCTCCAGACAGCAGAAATTGCAGGCACCAGATCCGTACAATGACGAGGGGGCCACCAACACCATCCAGATGTGAGTATCCCCACTGGATGTCATCCCAGAATTCAGAGCCCGAGCTTCGGTCTTCACTCGCCGGGACTGTCTGGAGTAGGGTTTGAACCCTGCACCCTCTGACTTAGAAGCGGGAATCACTAAAAGAAAGACTTGCATTTATACAGCGCCTTTCAGAATCTCAGGACATCCCCAAGTGCATTACAGCAAATCAAGTATCTTTTTTGAAGTGACAGTTGTAATGTAGGAAATGCAGCAGACAGTTTCCAAACAGCAAAATGATAATGATGAGATAATCTGTTATTTTAGTGATGTTGGTCCCTCCTCTCCTCATTGTATCGGTTGTATGATATTGGCCAGGATACCGGGGAGAATTAAGAACATAAGAATTAGGAGCAGCAGTAAGCCATTCGGCCCCTCGAGCCTGCTCCACCATTCAATGGGATCATGGCTGATCTTCTACCTCAACTTCACTTTCCTGCACTATCCCCATAACTCTTGATTCCCTCAATATTCAAAAATGTATCTTGACAACTCAACAACTGAGCATCTACAGCTCCCTGGGGTAGAGAATTTCAAAGATTCACCACCCACTGAGTGAAGAAATGTCTCCTCATCTCTGTCCTCAATGGCTGACCCCTTATTCTGAGACTGTGACCCCTGGTTCTAGACTCCCCAGCCAGGGGAAACATCCTCCCTGCATCTACTCTGTCAAGCCCTACAAGAATTTTATATGCTTGAATGAGATCACATCTCATACTTCTAACCTCTAGAGAATACAAGCTTAGTGTACTCAATCTCTCTTCATAGGACAATCCCCCCATCCCAGGACACAGTCCAGTGAACCTTCGTTGCACTCCCTCTATGGCAAGTATATCCTTCATTCGGTAAGGAGACCAAAACTGTACACAATTCTCCAGGTACGGTCTCACCAGGTCCCTCTATAACTGCAGTAAGATGTCTTTACTCAGACTCAAATCCTCTTGTAATAAAGGCCAACATATAATTTGCCTTCTTAATTGCTTGCTGTACCAGCATGTTAACGTTCAGTGATTCGTGTACAAGAACATCCAGATCCCTCTGAACACCAACATTTCCAATTTCTCACCAGTTAAAAAATACTTTGTTTTTCTATTTTTCCTACCAAAGTGGATAACTTCACATTTCTCCACTTTATATTCCATTTTGCCATGTTCTTGCACACTTACTTAGCCTGTCTATATCTCCTTGAAGTCTCTTTGCATCCTCCTCACAACATACATTCCCACCTAGTTTTGTATTATCAGCAAACTTGGATATATTACATTTGGTCCCCTCATCCAAATCATTGATATAGATTGTGAATAACTGAGGCCCAAGCTGATCCTTGCGGTACCCCACTAGATACAGTCTGCCAATGCAAAAATGACCTGTTTATGCTCTCTGTTTTCTGACCTTTAACCAATCCTCAATCCATGCTAGTATATTACCCCCAATTATGTATGTAAACATTACCAATGTGTAAGACTTGCCACCAGGGGCGCATCTGTGGGAGACCTAAGGGTCACCTGCACACCATGGGCAAGCAGGTATAAAAGGCAGTCTACCATGCTGCGTCCTCTGGAATTACAATAAAGAGACCAAGGTCACAACAGTTTGAGCTTAAGATGTACACTTTTGTGGAGTTATTCCAAATGTAACAATTGGCGATGAGTAACAGATCACGAACTTTCACACAATTATGGCTGCTGTTGGTATTCTTGAGAGATTTGTTGAGGGTGATGATTGGGAAGCCTTTGTTGAGCATCTTGACCAGTACTTCATGGCCAACAAGCTGGAAAAGGAAGAAACCTCGATCAAGCGCAGAGCGATTCTCCTCACCGTTTGCTGGTCTACGATATGTGGCCTCATCAAAAATCTGCTAGCACTGACGAAACCAACGGAGAAGACATATGAAGAGCTGTGCACGCTATTCGGGAACACCTCAAACCGAAGGAGAGCATCTTGATGGCCAGGTATCGCTTTTATACGCACCATTGCTCCGAGGGCCAGGACGTGGCGAGCTATGTCACCGACCTAAGACGCCTTGCGGGACCGTGCGTATTTGCTGGATTTTTGGGGGAAGTGTTGCGGGACATTTTCATGCTTGGAATCGGCCACGAGGTCATTCTTCACAAACTGCTGTCTGCCGAATCCCTAGATCTGCGCAAGGCCATCACGATAGCCCAGGCTTTTATGTCCACGAACGATAACACTAAACAGATATAATTGCAGCATCGGAACTCACTGGCAAGTACTGTGCATAAAATAACGCCTTCAGCAGGCAGAACTGTACATAGCAGGGCCTACACGCCTGCAGAGGACAGACCTAGGATGACTCAGAGCCCGCCGTGGGGCGTGAATGCGAATCCATTAGCACCATATTGGCGCTGCGGGGGTAATCATCGAGCCCATCAATGTTGATTCAAACACTACGTGTGCAAGGGCTGTGGAACAATGGGGTACCTCCAGCGAGTGTGCAGACATGCTGCGACTCACCACGTGGCAGAGTCGGCAGAAGATGACCGATCCAACGCGGATCACTCTGAACGAGTAAGAGAGACAACTCAACCCGAGACTGAAGAGGAAGTGTATGGGGTAAACACCTTCACCACTAAAAGCCGTTCAATGTGTTAAAAGTCAAATTAAATGGCATTCCAGTCTCCATGGAATTGAACACGGGGATGAGTCAGTCAATTATGAGCCTTTTGAGAAACTGTGGGGCAACAAGGCACAAAGGCCAAAATTAAGCCCAATCCACACCAAGCTTCGCACTTACACCAAAGAACTCATACCGGTCATTGGCAGTGCGGCAGTGAAAGTATCATACGACGGAATGGTGCATGATTTACCACCATGGATTGTACCAGGCGCTGGCCCAACGCTGTTCGGCAGAAGCTAACTAGGTAAGATCCAATGGAACTGGGACAACATCAAAGCTCTGTCTTCGGAGGATGACACCTTATGTGCCCAAGTGCAAAACAAATTCCCGTCGTTATTCGAGCCAGGCATCGGCAACATCACAGGTGCCAAAGTGCAGATCCTCCTAGTCCCTGATGCATGACCCGTTCATCACCATGTCCGAGTGGTTCCATACATGATGCGAGAGAAAGTCGAGATCGAGCTGGTCAGACTTCAACGAGAGGGGATCATATCGCCAGTCGAGTTCAACGAGTGAGCCAGTCCAATTGTGCCGGTATTGAAAAGCAATGGGATGGTCAGAATCTGCGGGGACTACAAGGTAACGATCAACCGAGTCTCGTTACAGGACCAGTACCCACTACCCAAAGTAGATGACCTGTTCGCAACTCTAGCAGGGGGGAAGTCGTTCATCAAGCTGGATCTAACCTCTGCTTACATGACACAGAGCTGGCTGAACCGTCAAAAAAATTGGCGTGCATCAACACACACTAAGGACTGTTCATATACCACAAATGCCCCTTTGGGATTTGCTTAGTGGCGGCCATCTTCCAGAGGAACATGGAGAGTCTGCTGAAATCAGTTCCGTGCACCGTTGTGTCCCAAGACGACATCTTGATCACTGGCCGTAACATCTCCGAACACTTGCACAACCTGGAAGAGGTTCTCAAGCAACTGGACAGAGTGGGACTCAGGCTGAAACGCTCCAAGTGTGTTTTCCTGGTGCCAGAGGTTGAAATTCTGGGGAGAAAGATTGCGGCGGACGGCATCAGACCCACGGACTCCAAGATGGAGGCCATCAAGAATGCACCCAGACCACAGAATGTGACGGAGCTGCGTTCGTTCCTGGGACTCCTCAACTATTTTGGTAACTTTCTACCGGGGTTGAGCACTTTACTGGAACCACTGCATTTATTGCTATGCAAGGGTGATGACTGGGTTTGGGGTAAATCTTAAGAGACAGCCTTTAACAAGGCCAGAAACCTGCTATGTTCTAACAAGTTACTTATATTGTATGACCCATGTAAACGTTTAGTACTAGCTTGCGATGCATCTTCGTACAGGGTCGGTTGTGTGTTACAGCAAGCCAATGGTTCAGGCAAACGGCAACTGGTTGCATATGCATCCAGAAGCTTACTTAAGGCTGAAAGAGCCAATAGTATGGTTGAGAAAGAAGCATTAGCATGCATATACGGGGTTAAGAAAATGCACCAATACCTATTTGGGCTCCGGTTCGAACTTGAAGCTGACCACAAGCCGCTCATTTTGTTGTTCTCAGAAAGCAAAGGTATTAACACCAATGCTTCGTCCCGCATCCAAAGATGGGCACTAACGTTATCTGCGTATGATTATGTAATTCACCATAGACCAGGCACTGAGAACTGTGCGGATGCCCTCAGTTGGCTACCATGCCCACCACCGGGGTGGAAATAGCGCAACCCGCAGACTTGCTCCTTGTAATGGATGCTTTTGAGAGCAAGCGCTCACCCGTCACAGCTCGCCAGATCAGGACCTGGACTAGCCAGGACCCGGTGCTATCACTAGTAAAAAGCTGTGTCCTCAATGGGAGTTGGTCGGCTAGTCCCAAGGGAAATGCAAGACGATATTAAGCCATTCCACCGACGTAAGGATGAAATGTCCATCCATTCGGACTGCCTCCTATGGGGGAATCATGAAATTTTGCCAAGAAAAAGGCAGGGAAATGTTTATACGTCGCACATTTGGTGGCCCGGCATTGACTCGGAATTGGAGTCATGCGTACACCAATGCAACACTTGCTCACAGTTGAGCAATGCACCGAGGGAGGCCCCACTGAGACCCTCCAAACCGTGGTCAAGGGTCCACGTAGATTTCCCTGGCCCCTTTCTATGAAAGATGTTCCTACTAGCAGTGGACGCTTACTCTAAATGGATTGAATATATAATAATGTCGTCATGTACATCCACTGCCACCATTGAAAGCCTCCGAGCCATGTTCGCCATCCATGGTTTGCCCGACGTCCTTGTTAGTGACATTGGACCATGCTTCATCAGCTCAGAATTTAACGAGTTCATGACCCGCATGAAGCATGTTAGGTCTGCGCCGTTTAAGCATGCATCCAATGGTCAAGTGGAACGGGCAGTCCAAACCATCAAGCAGAGCTTGAAACACATGACGGATGGTTCCCTGCAGACTCGGTTATCTCGGATTCTGCTAAGCTACCGCACACGACCCCACTCGCTTACTGGTGTTCCCCCTGCAGAATTGTTAATGAAGAGAGCACTCAAAACCAGGCTCTCTTTAGTCCACCCGGATCTCAATGATCATGTAGAAACCCGGCGTCACCAGCATAACATGTACCATGATTGTGCGGCGGAATCACACGACGTTGAAGTTAATGACCTTGTGTTTGTTCTCAACTATGGTCATGGTCCCAAATGGGTTGCTGGCACTGTGTTAGCCAAGGAGGGGAATAGAGTGTTTGTTGTCAAACTTTTGAACAGACAAACTTGCAGAAAGCACTTGGATCAGACCAAACTACGGTTCACTGACAACCAAGAACAGTTTGAAGAGGACATTACCCATTACCATCATTGATCCACCCACACACACCCAACCTGCAATTGACCTCGCGGTCAACCACGAAGATGAACCCACCATAGCAGGCAGTCCAATCAGACCAGCCACACTGCAACACAGCAATGATCCGACTGACTCACCCATGCCAAGACTTCAACTCAGGCGATCAACCCGGGAACGCAGAGCCCCGGATCGCCTCAACTTGTAAATAACTTCTACATAAGACTTTGGGGGGGGAATGATGTTACGTATTTAAACATTACCAATGTGTAAGACTTGCCACCAGGGGGCTCACCTGTGGGAGATCCAAGGGTCACCTGCACACCTGGGCAAGCAGATATAAAAGGCAGTCTACCATGCTGCCTCCTCACTCTGGAGTTACAATAAAGAGACCAAGGTCACAACAGTTTGAGTTTAAGATGTACAGTCTTGTAGAGTTATTCTAAACGTAACATGAGCCCTAATTTTGTTTAATAACCTCTTGTGTAGCACCTTATCGAATGTCTTCTGAAAATCCAAATACACCACATCCACTGGTTCCCCCTTATCTATTCTGGCAGTTACAACCTCAAAAAATTCCCCTGTTCTTCTTCAGAATAGTGCCGTGGGATATTTTATGTGCACCTGAGAGGGCAGACAGGCCTCAGTTTAATGTCTCATCCAAAAAACAGCACCTCCAACAGTGCAGCGCTCTCTCAGCACTGCACTGGAGTGTCAGCCTAGATTTTGTGCTCAAGTCTCTGGCGTGGGGCTATGAACCCACAACCTTCTAACTGAGAGGTGAGAGTGTTACCCACTGAGCTACAGCTGACATGGAACAAAAACCCCAGAGTGAAAGCTCACTATTGAAACTGGCCTCACTAACTGACCATTCCTTATGGTTTGCTAGACAGTGATTGCTAACAGATATTCCACAGCGAGGGGCTAAATACTGTCCACCAATGCACATTCCAGCAGGGGACAGGCAGTGTTTTAACATGAGGAGTGTGTATCCTGGCTAATCTGCTGCTGAAACCCTCACCTGGGACTTTGTTACCTCGAGACTTAACCATTCCAATCCTCTCCTGGCTGGCCTCCCATCTTCAACCCTCCATAAACTTGAGCTCATCCAAAACTCTGCTGCCCGTATCCTAACTTGCATCAAGTCCCATTTACCCATCACCCCTGTGCTCGCTGACCTACATTGGCTCCCGGTCTGGCAACACCTCAATTTTAAAATTCTCAGTCTTATTTTCAAATCCCTCCGTGGCCTCGCCCCTCCCTATCTCTGTAGGCCCTACAAGCCTCCGAGATCTCTGCGCCCCTCCAATTCTGGCCTCCTGTGCATCCCCTATTTTAATCGCTCCACCAGTGGCGGCCATGCCTTCTGCTGTCTGGGCCCCAAGCTCTGAAATTTTCTCCCTAAACCTCTCTACCTCACTTTCCTTCTTTAAGATGATCCTTAAAACCCACCTCGTGATCCGTCTTAATATCTCCTTCTGTGGCTCGGTGTCAAATTTTGTTGGATCACGCTCCTGTGAAGCGCCGTGGGCCGGTTTACTACGTTAAAGACAAGTTATTGCTGTTGTTGTAAATCCTTGCCCTGAAGGCATTTTTTTTTAAACGGAGAACAAAAATAAAAAGTAAAGAAATAGTTTAAAAACAGAAAAAGATTGTTTTACTTGGAAAGGCTGAATCTTAGTTACACCCATAAAAAAGATAAGTGGTGTCAGTTTCATGTAAGTTTCTGGTCATTCCCCCGGGCATCTGAAATCGTCTCGGGGAGGGAGCATCTGTTTTAACGTGGATTAAAATATATATTATTTTAAAGAGCAAACTTTGGAACTTTTGGAGACTTGTCCAAGAACGTGTGCGGTGGTTCTTGTTTAAATTTTGCAGTGAAACTAAATGAGACAAAGTTCACTATTGATATTCAGACAAGTTATTAACCAATGTAGATAACACGGTGCTCGTGGTTTGACCTGGATTAAACAGCAGACTGAGGGAGGGGGTTGTGTTGCTTCCGGGAATGGGCAGGACATTGGGACAAATCACGTGATAAAGGCATGTCTCAGCTGTTGGGTGCACTCCTGGCTCAGGACCCTTCTTCTATCTCCTTTCAGGCCAGGGACTTGTGCCGAACTCCCGGGAGGTGCTTTAAACCTGAGCAACGTCACTACTGTGCTTGCCAATGAACTACTACTACTACCACCACCACCACTCGGGGAGTATTTTACTGAGCCAGGACAGGCGCTAGCGATTGAAGAGCAGGCAAAGTCAACTTTTATACATTTTCGACCTGAGGAGAGAGAGGTGGGGGAGGTTCACAAAAATGCCGCTGGTCAGGTCACTTTCGGTGACCTCTTTAAACGGGCTCCCTCTCTGGGAAGATGAAAATTTACCCGTGGAAGATCTAATGTTCTTTGAGATTTCTTGGGAAGTCGCCAACAAAGGTCAGTAACCGGTTCCAGCTGCAGAAACCCCTGGTGCAGTGCTAACCACCCGTTCCCCAAATGTGTCCAAACCATTAGGCGCTAATTTGCTATCGGATTTGACAAGAACGCTTAATTTCGAAATGAGCCATTTCGAATGATTCATCCCCGTTGTAATAGCGTAGAACTGGCGTGTTAACCTTTTAATTTCACGGCCAGTCTCTGTTATCGGCTCTCTGGACCTCTGACCTTTTTACAAGTTGCTCATTAACTTCGAGCCAGTTGACATTCGGAATTGCCTTTGAGTGAGGGGTTGGTTTAAACAACGCGATTGGTTTGCAAGGTGGGAAGTTGCATGGTTCGCCTTTTCCTGTGAGTTGTACAGAATTTGGTATTTCATGTAATAGAACAAAGTCCACAGAGCCTGGAACTGAGTCCATGACCTCTAACCCTCCCACAGATTGGGCTATAGATGGTTGTTTTTCCTTTTTCAGACTGATTTTATATTTAAATATTGATACAATTTGAGTCGTATTACGCCACTTAACCCCTCGAGTCTGTTCTGGAGATTCTGCCATTCAATTCGATCATGGCTGATCTGTACTGCCACTCCATTTACTTGCCAAATCCCTTGATGCATTTACCTAACAAAAATCTTATTGATCTCCCTTTTTTGAAAATGCCAGTTGTCCCAGTATCCGTAAGCTTCTGGGGGAAGAGCGCGTTCCAGATTTCAACTACTTTTGTGTGGGGGAAAAAGTGCTTCCCGATTTCACTCCTAAATGGCCTATCTCTAATTTTCATGTTGCCCCCACCCCTTATTCTGGTCAAAAGCTGCCAAATTGCTCTTAAAAAGCTGACACAACCTCACCCTCAAACCCCCCCCCCCCCCCCCCAAAAAAAAATTAATTCCCAATTTAAATAACAGGCCTTTGCTGTGACCAGAATAAGTTAATTCTCTTTTATTACATGGCATTACAAGATTTTCAGCAATGTTTCAGAATCATGGTTCAAAATTTGGGACCATTTTTGCTTTGGAAAAACAAACCTAAAGCTCTTTTTATATTGCGGTTTGAATCATAGAAATTTACAGCTCAGAAGGAGGCCGTTCGGCCCATCATGCCTGTCGTTGTCGTTCTTAGTCCCACATCCCTGCTTTTTGTCCATAGTCCTGTAAGTTCATTTTTATTATTGTTCCTGGGATGTGGATGTCACTAGCAAAGCCAGCATTTATTGCCCATGAGAAGGTGGTGGTGAGCCGCCTTCTTGAACCGCTGCTCTTTGTAGCAGTTTGGTACAACTGAGTGACTTGCTGCGGGCAGTTCAGTCGACCACAATGCTGTGGGTCTGGAGAGACATATAGGCCAGATGAGGTGAGGACAGCAGATTTCCTTCCCTAATGAAAGTCTTGCATTTATATAGCACCTTTCGTGACCACTGGATGTCTCAAGGTGCTTTGCAGTCAATGAAGTAATCTGTTCTTAGTGATGTTGATTGAGGGATAAATATTAGCCAGGACACCAGGGAGAACTCCCCTGCTCTTTGAAATAGTGCCATGGTATCTTTTACATCCAGCTGAGAGCAGGTGGGGCCTCGGTGTAACATCTCATCTGAAAGACGGCACCTCTGACAGTGCAGCACTCCCTCAGCACTGCACTAGAGTGTCAGCTTAGATTTATGTGCTCAAGTGGGACTTGAACCCACAACCTTACTACTCCGAGGCAAGACTACTGCCCATTGAGCCACAGCTGACATTAAAGGACGTTAGTGAACCAGATGGGGTTTTATGACCATACAGTGGTTTCATAGGGCCCAAATTTGCCCAGGAGTTGCTCTGTTTTTTTTTTTGGAGCAACTTGATTTTTCTGGAGTATCTTAAAAATCCACATTTTGCACATTTAATTTGCGCCAGTGTAAGTGAGTAGTTTTTTTTTAAGTTTAGTTTTTTTTTCAAAAGGGGGCATTACCAGCCACCTATGCCTGTTTTGGTCAGTTAAGCCAGTTTGGACAGATAATAGTTGCTGCAAACTAACTTAGGCCAGCGTATGTAGCCACACAGAAAACCCTTGCGAGAGTTAAGAAATCAGTGCAGGTAGACAGAGATGGGTGAGGGGGGGAAGCGGAGAGGACCTTGCAAAGCACTAAACATCTTCTCAACAACATTCAAGAAGCATAAAAATCATCAATAATATATTAAAAAATAAGTAAATAAAACTTAAATCCTACCTTCATAATCCGGCCCGGGAAGTCAGCGGGCCTGCCAGTGCGAGAGGCCACTCTATTGGGGATAGGTGCGGGTGGGTGGGGCGCCTGGGCGGGGGAGAGAACGCAGTTAGCTGGGCTCGCAGAACACATGCTGCAGTCCCAGTGCACGAGGGACTGGTGGACTGTTCTTTTTCCCCCCCCAAAAAAAATCAAATCTCCTCACTAAAAAGCACAACCATCAATAAATAAAAATCAAGTCCTACTTGATGCGGGAGGCCACTCGGCCGGGCGGGATAGGTGCAGGACTCTCTCCTTGACGTGTAGCAGCCCGGCGCTCGTCGTGACGCCACTCTGCCTAGGATAGGGGCGGAACATCGAGTCCCACGCTGCAGAGGAGCGACTGCACATGCTTGAAACCTCCAGTGCGCATGCGTTGAGCTGCTGCCACTCTTGAGCGCAGGGCCCTAGCTCTGCCCCCCACTGTAATTGCCATGCTGCGCCAAGCACAAGCACAAGGACAGTTGACAGAGCGGGGAGAATATGGCTATCTTTTCGGCACCGTTTTGTGTGGAAAGTCGGCACACCTCAAGTAAATGCGGCGAAAAAAACGGAGGGCCAAATTTGGGCCCATAATCACTATTTACTGATGCTAGCTTTTTATTCCAGATTTATTTAATTAACTGAATTTAAATTCCCCAGCTGCCTCTTGACTTCAGATCATTAGTCCAGGTCTCTGAAGTCGTTGGTGTGCGTCAGCGCCCAGCTCGCGACTTTCCGTCTTCAGACCCTGCAGAGATACCTTTACGTCGAGCCTCCTCCTAGGTGGTGTGCTCTGGCAAGGTATTTCTTCCGCCAGCAGCGCGACCTCAATTATGACACGCAGCTCCTGTTTGTGAACTTGGGGGGTGCTAGGACCGCCCTCCGGGAGCTGCCTGTCTTTTACAGGGAACTCATCAGGGTCTGGAACAAAGTCTCCACCAAGCGCAGCTCTCCGCCGGCTGGAGTGGCGGCCGTCCTGCAGGAGCCGCTGCTCGGGAATCCGTACCTCCACGACCGAGGTTTTATGTGGCGGTCGGAAGAGAGGGCTGTGGCTGGTGAGGTGACCAGGGTCAGGGACCTGCTCGATGGCGGAGGAGCGGGCTGGATGGCGCCAGAAACGTCCGCCACGCGGCCGATGCCATCGAGTCGCTAAAAACAGCTCTGGGCCCTGACTCCGTTAGGTGCATCGAGGAGGCTCAAGCACGTGGGGAGATCCCGTCCGAACTGACCCCCGTCCGGACGGAATTCCTCATCGGCGCCAAACCCCGGAACCTCCCTCGGGGGCCGGCGCCTCACAACTTGAGCCGCCTCGGGGAAATCCCCTCCGTGCCTTTCAGTTCCGCGCGGAGGGGTTTCATGTACGGGCTGCTCCTGCACACTCTCAACTTTGCCATCCTCGCCTGCCGTCCGGACACGCCATGGCGTACCATCTTGCCGTCCGGAGGAGGCGGGGGTCCCCGATGGAGGGCACTCTACGCAGGGGTCCTCCCACTATTCGTCGGGGACTTGGCCTGGAGGGTGGTGCACGAAGCAGTGCCGTGCAACAAATTTTTAAGCCGGTTCACGGACTCCCAGGCCGCCTGCAATTTCTGCGGTCTGGAGGAGTCCGTGTTCCATGTTTTTATTGAGTGCACGAGGTTGCAGCCCCTGTTCCATTATTTGAAGGGGCTGCTCCTGAAATTCTGGCTGCACTTCAGTCCCACTCTCCTGATCTTTGGGCACCCTGTGCGGAGGGGAGCGGGTAGGTCCGAAGGCCTCCTCGTAGGACTGCTCCTGGGCACGGCCAAGGGTGCCATCAGCCGGTCCAGGCAGCGGGCGGTCGAGGGGGTCGTTCAACCTGACTGCCTGCCTCTCTTCCGCTCTTGCATCCGGTCCAGGGTGTCTTTGGAGATGGAGCACGCGGTGTCCACCGGTACGCTCGCAGCCTTCCGCGAGAGGTGGGCACCGGAGGGACTGGAGTGCATCATCACGCCCGGCAACCAAATTTTAATTTGATTTTACGTTTTAAAGTTTAATTTGTTTTAATTGCCGGTGTTTTTAGTGTCCCCTTCCCTTTTATAGGGGGCACTGGGGAAAAATTGTGATTTTAGTGCCCCAAAAAAAAACCAAAAAAAAGAAGAAAAAAAAAAAAACCCCAAAAAAAAGAAAAAAAAAGGGCCTTGTAAATGTCTGGTGTGTCACCCAGGTCGGGTGGCACGGTTTAATGTGTTTTGTTTTGCAGATAAATTCCAAAAAGAGTTTTTAGTCCCGGTCTCTGGGTTACTAGTCCAGTAACATAACCAATACGTGACCGTCCCTCATTCTCAAGTACCTGTCCAACTCCCTTTTAAAATTATTTATGGAATCCGTTTCCACCACCTTTTCAGGTAGAGCGTTCCAGACCCCGACAACTCTTTTGGGGGGGGGGGGGGGATTTCCTCCTCATCTCCATATCTTTTTCCAGCGATTTTGAATCTATCACCTCTAGTTTTTGAACAACTCGCCAGAGGGAATGTTTCCCCCCCCCCCCCTATTTACTCTTATCAAAAGCTCTCATCATCTTGTAAACCTCTATTGGGTCACACATTAACATTCTCTATTCCAAGGAGAACAGTCCTAACTTTTCCAACCTCTCCTCGTAACTGAACTCCCTCGTCTCTGGCAGCACCCGGTTAAGCCTCATCTGTACCCTTTACATACTCCAACTGGGGCCTAGATTTATAAAGTTCTAGCATGATCGTTAGCTTTTATATTCTATTCCTCTATTTATAAACCCAAGTGAGAATTCAGGGGACCTGGGTTTGTTGTAACCTAAGTTCTGGTTATACCCAACATATCCGACATGTGTTTTGCATCTAGCAAGTAGTAGCAGTTTGTGGTAATAACAAGTGTTGGAAATACCCGGTTCACGAATTCAAAAAAAAGATCCAGGATGTGAATGTGTGATGACCCGGGAGACGAGTGGAGGACCAGGCTGCGGTTTAGGAAATGTGGCAGCCCAGGAGCTAAAAAGAGAGAGACTTGGATTGATATAGTGCCTTTCATGACCACTGAACGTCGCAAAGCTCCTTACAGCCAATGAAATACTTTGAGTCACTGTTGCAATGTAGGAAATGCGGCAGCCAATTTGCACACAAGCAAGTTCCCACAAACAACAATGTGACCAGATGATCTGTTATTTTTGTTATGTTGATTTGAGGGATAAATATTGGCCAGAACATCGGGGATAACTCCCCTGTTCTTCTTTGAAATAGTGCCATGGGATCTTTTATCTCCACTTGAGAGAGCAGACGGGACCTCTGTTTAACGTGTCATCCGAAAGATGGCACCTCCGACAGTGCAGCACTCCCTCAACACTGCACTGGAGTGTCAGCCTAGCTTTTTTTTTTTGGAGCACAAGTCCCTGGAGTGGGGCTTGTGGAAAAGTGGAGTATAGGCCAGTAATTCAGGGGACCAATGAATACAGTTGATCCAAGGATCAGTGGCAAGGAAGTGTGGAGACTGCTCCAGGAAAACATTGAGTAAGCTGATTGCAACCAAATAAACCATTCCTCTGCTGGCTCCTCCATGCGGTGCTGCTACTGAAGTCCAGCACAGGAGATCTGGGGGCAAATGGCGATAAATCCAGGAAACCAGCAGAGCAGTGTACTTCACAATGTTGGAGGCCAGAAACCAGCACCAGAGTGGAAATCGGGCCAGGTGCAGGTGAGAAAGTGGGCTTCTGCCCAACTGAGCAGTAAAGAGCACAGAAGCCAGTGAAGTTCACCCGAGAGTTCAGTAGAATCCAGGATTAAGGAGAAGATTTGAGAAGAAAGCGAGTTCTGTTGTTGTCTTGCCTTGAAGATTGTTTCCAGAGGATCTTTCAGCTTCCTCTGTGCAGTTGTCTCAAGGCAGGGTTGGCAACCAGCTGAACTTTTACACTGGCAGATATGGACCAGAGCACAGGGGACTGCCCCACTGAAGAGTTTACAGTCGGGAGGAGTCCAGACTGGAAGATTCGTGGCAGGAGAAGTCGAGTGGAGCAAGGGTCAGGCAATCGGCCTATAATTGGGAATAGCAACAGAGCAGATGGGTCAGTGAGCCAACACCACCCCTCTCCCAAACCCCAATGAATGGCATAAACCAACCGAGTGAGAGAGCGAGCAACAACCACGATTGGGAGGGTGGGGGAGGGCTTGAGATGCAGGAGCAGCAAAGAAGTGAGGGAACAATACCGGTCAATAACTTGAGTTGCAGTTCCTGAATGCTGGGAACTGAACAATGCAGGTAAGGCCCACAATGGAACCCCCTCTGCACGGTATTTCCAAATCGAGCCTCTTCTGAACTGCTTTGCCTTCTGGTCTTTGCTCAAGTCCATTGCTTTCCCTTCTTGGAAGTTCTGGAGACTGAGCGGGGGTGGGGTGGGGAAGTGATGATTTGGATGTGCAAATGTGGTGGGGGCTGGGAACTACTAAATTGTTGGCCTGATCTTAACCTTTGATCAAAGGATATTACAAAATTAATTCCACTGCAATACCTGCTTTTTGTATTTTTGGAACTGATTTTTATCTTGTGTAGACAGAGGGCACCAAACTGCTGCAAATAGCCGATTGGTTGCTCCAGGATAGGTAATTCTCCCTCTAGCCACAAATCCTACTTCTCGATTTTTCTCTTTGTATTAGAGTTAACACTTTTTTTTTTGGCAAGTCCAAAGTGATTGATTTGGGGAAAGGATAAGGACAGCAAAAGTAATTAAGATCGAGTGTTCATGTTTCATTTGCTAATACTGAAAATACTAATGCCTCCACATCATAAAATACAATTGAAATGCAACCACTTCCATACCTCGCATCAGGGGCACACAAACATCTCGGGGAAATTTCACGGTGGGGGAAGTGGACTGAGGGGGTCAGTGGCTGAAAATATGGCTCACGGGAAGGGTCTTTTGGGAGGTTTCTGATGGTGGACGATGTGTAGGTACCATGGGAGGGTGCTCAAACAAGATGGTGTATAGTGACCAAGAACAGCCACCAATTGCAAAGGGAGTGGGCAATGAAAAGTGTGTTGCTTTTGGAGGAGCGGAAAGTATATGCAGAAACACAAGCCTAAAGGAGATTGTTGCGGGATGGTGGGGCTAGGCCATGGAAGGAGTTTGAAGGTGAGGTTCACAATTTTAAGGGGCACAGGAAGCTAGTGGAGTTGAGTGAAGATTCAGTAATGGAGAAGACTGAGGACCATGGTGTTTTTAGATGAGCTGTAGATTTTGAAAGTCCGTAAGGAGATCAATGGGAGAAACCATGATTTGAAGTAATAAAGATGCAATTTTTAAGGTTTTGCTGTCGAGCAGAGGTAGGCAATCTTCCAGAGATAGAAGAATGCAGTCTTGATAATAGATCAGATGTGGGGGAGGAGGATGAGCTTGGAGTTGAGCAGTACGCCGAGGTTTCAGATCTCTGGGCTAAGCCTGAGACGGTAGCTAGGTAGGTCAATTAAACTGAGGCTAGAGACACTTAAACATTTGTGGGAAATGGCTTTAATTTTGCTGGTGTTTACCTAGAGACTCCTTTCGGTCTTGAGGCTGAACAGGCTGTTGGAAGAGGTCCATCATCTTTAAGGTTGGGTGTTGATTTACACTTCAGAAATGTCCAGCCAGCCTGCTGGGTGAAAGCTTAATGTGTGACCAACCCTAACTAGCATATTAAAGGGAAGCGAGTCAAAATTAACCCGTGCTAAGCTGTGGAATGAACATATACAATTTCCGTGAGTTTAGAGATTGAATAAATAGAGGTGATGCAGTAAGAATCTTAAACCATCACTAAGCGATGTCAGTTGCAATCCACAAAAGATCTGTCAGGCATGAAACAATTTACTCTTCTTTTCAATATTCACCACTACATTATTTTTTTCTTGGTTGACTTGTGTGGGCAGGTGAATGCCAGTCATAACCCCAACCTTAGATGTTTACATATTTGCTGCATCTTGTATTCTAGTAATGCTTATTATGCTGGAAAAAGGAAATACTATTGATGGAAAGGAAAATGGAATAGAAATATAGCGAGGAGGGGGCGGCAATGCTAGGGGCATATTTGCTTATTCCAAAACCTTAAGTTGGGAGCGAGCATTTGGCTTAGTGCTAGCATTCCTACCTCGAGTCCATTAGCAGGATGCAAACCCTGCTCTAGACAATCCCAACGAGTGGCAACCAGAGATCCAGCTCCAAAGTCTGGGTAGATATCCAGCAGGATAGTTGTGTCCTGTGGATGTGGGTGGCCTCCCTTTCCCTCATCGTTGGGTGTACACAACCCATATCAACTGGTGTAAAGATGGTTATGGTCATGGAAAGAGCGTTCACATCAAACTGCTAATCGGCCTGAAAATCCTTCCACTACTTCAGGCTATTCTCTAAGGGAAATGCGAAGATCTGAAAATGGCAACTAAATTTTCTTCCCTAGCAAAAGGACTTATCTAACTTGCACCCGAGTCTGATTTATGCTTTGCTCCCTTGGTGGCCCAGCTGATATGTGTCATTGTGCAGCTCAGTTCCACATAGGCAATCCGCAAGATCTGAGCCTCAATCCTTGCTTTTAGCTGATCTCAACTGGGATCAACTAGCTGAGGGTGCTAACATTAGTCTCCATTGGAAAGTGCATGTGTGCAAATGAGCTTGGTTATGGTGCCACTCGAGGCTGCACAGCCCATCACCACTCCTCCCCAGGCTCTCGTAACAACGGCCATTCTGTGAAGTACTCTCGGGCAGGTTGTAAACCAGCCTGAGTCAATGTCTTCAGGAAAGGAGAACAAATTGGGTGTTGGGGGTCAGTACTCCCAGAAGCATATAGTATCAATATGTTGGGCAGGTGACTCATTCATTCCCATTGCTCACATCCCCAACAATGGCCATTAATTTTGATTTAACTTTCATTGTGGATATAGCTCGAGTCACCATCAGCTTGGACAGGACTCCATGTCCTCTTCCTTTTTTAAAACTTGGCACACTCTTCAATGCATTTCCAAGGTGATGTGCGCATAAATATAAAGAATATTAAAATGTCGCATGCAAAATTTCATGTAAAAGTGGTACTATTGCATAATGTCAGTTCAGCTATTCTAAGATCTGTATATCAGAAAAATAAGGAAGGAAACTTGCACCTATGTTGCACTTTATCAATTCTCCATTTATCTCCATTCATTGCCTGGGAAATACTTCTTGAAGTTTTGTGTAGACAAAGGCAGCAGGCAATTTTCACAAGGCCAGATCCCAAAAAGTGTAAATGAGATGATGGACCATTTCAACAAGTCATCTGGATAGACTTGAGGTGCTCTAGCAATGATATATTCTAACAGTATATTGCTTGCTTTTAAATGCTTTATTTCAGTTGGTGGTATCTACACTGTAATCCAGACGAAGGCTAAAGTCACAGCAGATGAATGGGGAGAAAACTATGTGCTGATAGGTCCATATTATGAGCATAATGTAAAGACGCAAGTGGAAGTGTTTGAGCCAAGCAACTCGGCCATAAGAAAGGCAATGGATTCCATGAGGTATTTTGGGTTTCAGGTAAGGGCTATCCTGTGCCTGGGGGGAAGCAGCTTGCACATGTTCAGTGTCGATTCAATAGTGAGCATTGATTTGTGGCTTTATTGGAAATAGGGGCCATCTGGGTAATGCAATTTCTAACTTTTGGAATTCCCTCCATTCCCCTGAGTGCTCCCAATTCCTTTGAACATTAACCTTGGTATTAGTACAAAACCTAAACAATTGACCAAATTTGGAGGAGGTGGCTGAAATGTGAAATTAAAACGTGCAGTAGGTCAGTCAGTGGGTAAAGGGGAAAGGTCGATTTAACACCAGAGAGTCTGATGAAGGGCCATCTCTAACGTAGCCTTTCACATGCTGACTAACCTGTACATTCAGATTCTGAGAGTTGCTAAATGGTTTTTAATTAATGAAAGTAATACAGTAAAATCAATACCTGAAATGTAGCATTAATTTTATCTGGGTATAGTAATTATATTCAGAAGTTGGATTGATGTATAATGTGCATATAACTTCCAGTATCTCACTGAAATTTTTTCCTGTTTCACTGATCCTTTGTTTTATGAAGTAGATGAGTAATTTAATGATATTTCATATCTCGTGTCATCTCGCAATTTGGACATGAAGGGGAAGGGCCTCATACAGATAAACAGAGCATGATGGATGAGGAAGTAAATTTAAAGTAAAACCTATCTAAGGAAAAGAGTATCTGTACTTGAATGGTAGAAGTATTTAAAACTTCCTTACCCAAAGAGTGGTGAGAATGTGGAACTCACTACCAC
This sequence comes from Pristiophorus japonicus, assembly GCF_044704955.1. Taxonomy (NCBI): domain Eukaryota; kingdom Metazoa; phylum Chordata; class Chondrichthyes; family Pristiophoridae; genus Pristiophorus; species Pristiophorus japonicus. The sequence goes on along the minus strand of NC_091989.1, from coordinate 66,452,157 downwards.
AGGGAGTGGTTGAAGCGAATCGTACAGATGCATTTTAAGGGGAGGCTGGACAAGCATATGGGGGAGAAGGGAATAGAGGGTTATGCTGATTGAGTTAGATGAGGAAAGACTGGAGGAGGCTCGAGTGCAGCATAAATGCCAGCATGGATTGGTTGGGCCGAATGGCCTGTTTCTGTGCAGTATATTCGATGTAAATTAAATCTCGCATTAAGGCAAAAGTAGTAGTCGGAAATGTGGATGATTGAAATGTGCTTCACCTGAGAAGGGCCTCTACATTTGGTTTAAATTCACTTTGCAGGGGCTTTGGGCAAAGATTTCCATTCCTGATTTGCTGTTCATTGTGTCCCATGCTGGATGATGCACATTGGTCAGAGTTGAGCTTAGCTATGATACCAGCACAGTCAAACAGCTTGTTAACACTCACTCACTGTCGAGGTGTGAAGAATAATCATGAGTGGGGAACTGGAGGGTGACCAGGGACCCAGACCTCGGCCAAAGGTAGCTCGTGGAAGGAAGGGAGTGGAGCAAAGCAGTTGGTAATAGTATAGTAGGGGACAGCATAGTTAGGGGGATAGATATTGTTTTCTGCAGCCGAGAGCATGAGTCCCAAAGGCTGTGTTGCCTGCCTGGTGCCTGGGTTAAGGACATCTCCTCTGGGCTGGAGAGGAAATTGGAGTGGGAGGGGAAAGATCCAGTTGTTGTGGTCCATGTAGGTAGTATGAGCAGCTAGGGACTAAATTTAAAAAGCAGAACCACAAGGGTGGTAATCTCTGAGCCACGAGCAAATTTGATAGGGTAAATAGGATCAGAGAATTGAACGCATGGCTCAAAGATTTGTGTGGGAAGAATGGGTTTCAATTCATGAGTACTGAGATAGGAGGGAGCTGTTCCATCGGGATGGACTTCATTTGAACCAGGCTGGGGCCAGTTTCCTGGCAAATCGAATAACTAGGGCTTTAAACGAAATAGTCGTGAGGGGGTGAGCAGAAACTTTACAAAGGCAAAAGTGCAGGGTAGCGATCAGGGTAATAACCAGAGTGTGACAGGAAGGGACAGAGCGCATACACAAGCTCTATCTGAATGCATGAAACATTCGTAATAAAATAAATGAATTGACGGCACAAATTGAAATAAATGGGTATGATCTGATTGCAATTACAGAGATGTGGTTGCAAGGTGACCATGGCTGGGAACTAAATATTCAGGGGTATTTGCCATTTCGTAAGGATAGGTAGAAAGGAAAAGGAGGTGGGGTAGCTCTGTTAATAAGGGATGAGATCAGTGCCGTAATGAGAAATGAGATTGGCTCAGAAGATCGAGATGTAGAGTCAGTTTGGGTGGAGATGAGAAATATTAAGGGAAAGAAGTCACTGGTGGGAGTGGTCGACAGGCTCCACAAACAGTAGCCACACTGTAGGACAGAGTATAAATCAAGAAATAATGGGAGCTTGTAAGAAAGGCACTGCAATTATCATGGGCGATTTTAATCTTATTGATTGAACAAATCAAATTGGTAAAGGTAGCCTTGAGGAAGAGTTCATAGACTATATGTGGGATGGTTTCTTGGAATAATACGTTGTGGAACCAACGAGGGAGCAGACTATTCTAGATCTCGTAATGTGTACAAATCTGGATTAATTAATGATCTCGTAGTGAAGGAACCTCTTGGGAACAGCATGGTAGAATCTCAAATTCAGTTTGAGGATGAGAAAGCTAGGTCTCAAACTAGTGTCCAGAACTTAAATAAAGTTAATTACAAAGGTATGAAGGCAGAGTTGGTTAAAATGGACTGGGAAAATATATTAGAGTAAGACTGTAGAAAAGCAGTAGCAAATATTTTAAGGAGATATTTCATAACTCTCAACAAACTTATATTCCAGTGAGAAACAAACACTCTGAGAAGGATGGACCATCACTGGCTAACTAAAGAAGTAAAGCATGGTATCAAATTGAAAACCAAGGCATACAATGTAGTGAAGAACAGAGCATTGGGAAATTTTTAGAAACCAGCAAAGGACGACTAAATAAATAATAAAGACAGAGAAAATAGCAATAAATAGAAAACCTGACAGAGCTTCTACAAGTATATAAAAAGGAAGAGAGTAGCTAAAGTGAATGTTGGTCCCTTAGAGGATGAGACTGGGGAATTAATAATGGATAACAGGGAAGTGGCAGAGAATTTGAACAAATATTTTGTATCGGACTTCACGGTAGAATACACTAAAAAATCCCAATAATTGATCGACAAGGAGCTATTGGTTGGGGGAGAATTAAAACTATCACTAAATATAAAGGACGAGGGAAACTAGAAACATAGAAAATAGGTGCAGGAGTAGGTCATTCGGCCCTTCGAGCCTGCACCATCATTCAATAAGATCATGGCTAATCGTTCACCTCAGTATCCCTTTCCTGCTTTCTCGCCATACCCCTTGATCCCTTTAGCCATAAGGGCCACATCTAAATCTCTCGAATATATCCAATGAACTGGCATCAACAACTCTCTGCAGTAGGGAATTCCACAGGTTAACAACTCTGAGTGAAGAAGTTTCTCCTCATCTCAATCCCAAATGGCTTACCCCTTATCCTTAGACTGTGTCCCCTGGTTCTGGACTTCCCCAACATCGGGAACATTCTTCCTGAATCTAACCTGTCCAGTCCCGTCAGAATTTTATATGTTTCTGAGATCCCCTCTCCTCCTTCTAAACTCCAGTGAATACAGGCCCAGTCGATCCAGTCCCTCCTCATATGTCAGTCCTGCCATCCCAGGAATCAGTCTGGTGAATCTTTGCTGCACTTCCTCAATAGCAAGAATGTCCTCCCTCAGATTAGGAGACCAAAACTGAACACAATATTCCAGATGAGGCCTCAAGGCCCTGTACAACTGCAGCAAGACCTCCCTGCTCCTATACTCCAATCCCCTAGCTATGAAGGCCAACATACCATTTGCCTTCTTCACTGCCTGCTGTACCTGCATGCCAGCTTTCAATGACTGATGTACTATGACACCCAGGTCTCGTTGCATCTGCCTTTGTGTTTTTGCTACCAAAGTGGATAACCTCATATTTATCCACATTATACTGCATCTGCCATGTGTTTGCCCACTCACCTAATCTGTCCAAGTCACCCTACTCACAGCGACCTCCTCACAGCTCACACCGCCACCCAGCTTAGTGTCATCTGTAAACTTGGAGATACTACACTCAATTCCCTCATCTAAATCATTAACCACATCCACTGGTTCTCCCTTGTCCACTCTACCAGTTACATCCTCTCAGAATTCTAGAAGATTTGTCAAGCATGATTTCCCTTACGTAAATCCATGCTGACTTGGACCGATCCTGTCCCCGCTTTCCAAATATGTTGCTATTTCATCTTTAATAATTGATTCCAACATTTTCCCCACTATTAATGTCTGGCTAACCGGTCTATAATTACCTGTTTTCTCTCTCCCTCCTTTTTTAAAAAAGTGATGTTATGTTAGCTACCATCCAGTGCATAGGAACTGATCCAGAGTCAATAGACTGTTGGAAAATGATCATCGACTATTTCTAGGCCACTTCCTTAAGTACTCTGGGATGCAGACTATCAGGCCCCAGGGATGTATTGGCCTTCAATCCCACCAATTTCCCTAACACAATTTCCCACCTAATAAGGATTTCCTTCAGTTCCTCCTTCTCACTAGACCCTCGGTCCCCTAATATTTCCGGAAGGTTAATTGTGCCTTCCTTCGTGAAGGCAGAACCAAAGTATTTGTTCAACTGGTCTGCCAATTCTTTGTTCCCCATTATAAGTTCACCTCAATCTGACTGCAAGGGACCTACGTTTGTCTTCCCAATCTTTTTCTCTTCACATATCTGTAGAAGCTTATGCAGTCAGTTTTTATGTTCCCAGCAAGCTTCCCCTCATACTCTATTTTCCCCCTCCTAATTAAACCCTTTGTCCTCCTCTGCTGAACTATAAAATTCTCCCAGTTCTCAAATTTGCTGCTTTTCTGGCCAATTTATATGCCTCTTCCTTGGAATTTAACACTATCCTTAATTTCCCTTGTTCGCCACCTTCCCTGTTTTTTTTTTACTGCAGACAGGGATGTACAATTGTTGAAGTTCATCCATGTGATCTTTAAATGTTTGCCATTGCCTCTCCACCATCAACCGTTTAAGTATCACTCGCCAGTCTATTCTAGCCAATTCACGCCTCATACCATCGATGTTACCTTTCCTTAAGTTCAGGACCCTAGTCTCTGAATTAACTGTCACTCTCCATCTTAATAAAAAAATTCTACCATATTATGGTCACACTTCCCAAGGGGCCTCGCACAACAAGATTGCTAATTAGTCCTTTCTCATTACACATCACCCAATCTAGGATGGCCAGCCCTCTAGTTGGTTCCTCGACATATTGGTCTAGAAAACCTTCCGGAATACACTCCAGGAAATCCTCCTTCATCGCATTGCTACCAGTTTTGTTAGCCCAATCTACATGTAAATTAAAGTTACCCATGATAACTGCTGTACCTTTTATTGCACGCATCCCTAATTTCTTGTTTGATGCTGTCCCCAACCTCACTACTACTGTTTGATGGTCAGTACACAACTCCCACTAGCGTTTTCTGCCCTTTGGTATTCTGTAGCTCCACCCATACCGATTCCACATCATTCAAGCTAATGTCCTTCCTTACTATTACGTTAATTTGCTCTTTAACCAGCAACGCCACCCCACCTCCTTTTCCTTTCTGTCTATACTTCCTAAATGTTGAATACCCCTGGATGTTGAGTTCCCAGCATTGGTCACCCTGGAGCCATGTCTCCGTGATGCCAATTATATCATATTCCTTACTTGCTGCCTGCGCAGTTAATTCGTCCACCTTATTATGAATACTCGTCGCATTGAGGCACAGAGCCTTTGGGCTTGTCTTTTTAACACACTTTGCCCTTTTAGAATTTTGCTGTAATGTGGCCCTTTTTGCTTTTTGCCTTGGGTTTCTCTGCCTTCCACTTTTATTTTTCTTCTTTCTATCTTTTGCTTCTGCCCCTATTCTACTTCCCTCTGTCTCCCTGCATGGGTTCCCTCCCCCCTGCCATATTATTTTAAGCCTTCTCCAACAGCACTAACAAACAGTCCCCCTAGACATTGGTTCCGGTCCTGCCCAGGTGCAGATTGTCCGGTCTGTATTGGTCCCACCTCCCTCAGAACTGGTTCCAATGTCCCAGGAATTTGAATCCCTCCCTTCTGCACCACCCCTCAAACCACGTATTCATCTGAGCTATCCTGCTATTCCTACTCTGACTAGCATGTGGCACAGATAGCAATCCTGAGATTACTACCTTTTTTTGAGGTCCTACTTTTTAATTTAGCTCCTAGCTCCCTAAATTCATCTTGTAGGACCTCACTAACCAGACTAAAGTTGGACATGTCCACCGGACCTGATGGCCTACATCCTAGGGTCTTAAAAGAAGTGGCTGCAGAGAAAGTGGATGCATTGGTTATAATCTACCAAAATTCCCTGGATTCTGGAGTGGTCCCAATGGACTGGAAAACCGCAAATGTAACACACCCCTATTTAAGAAAGGAGGGAGACAGAAAGCAGAAAACTATAGACCAGTTAGCCTAACATCTGTCATTGGGAAAATGCTGGACTCCATTATTAAGGATGTAGTAGCAGGACATTTAGAAAATCATAATGCAGTCAAGCAGTGTCGGTATGGTTTTGTGAAGGGGAAATCATGTTTCACAAATTTGTTGGAGTTCTTTGAGGATGTAACGAGCAGGGTAGATAAGGGGGGACCAGTGGATGTGGTGCATTTAGATTTCCAGAAGGCATTCAATAAGGTGGCACATAAAAGGTCACTGCACAAGATAAAAGTTCCCGGGGTTGGGGGTAATATATTAGCGTGGATAGAGGATTGGCTAACTAACAAAACAGAGTCGGGATAAATGGGTCATTTTCAGGTTGGCAAACTGTAACTAGTGGGGTGCCACAGGGATCGGTGCTGGGGCCTCAACTATTTACAATTTATATTAATGACTTGAATGAAGGGACTGAGCATAATGTAGCCAAATTTGCTGCTGATAAAGATAGGTATGAAAGCAAGTTGTGAGGAGGACGCACAGAATCTACAAAAGGATATAGATGGCTCAGTGAGTGGGCAACAATTTGACAAATGGAGTATAATGTGGAAAAATGTGAGGTAATCTGCTTTGGTAGGAAAAAAAGTCACCAAAAGTGAGTATGCAGGTACAGCAAGTAATCAGGAAGGCAAATGGAATGTTGGCCTTTATTACAAGAGGGATAGAGGATAAAAGCTGAGATGTCCTGCTACAACTACAGAATATTGGTGAGGCCACACCTGGAGTACTGTGTACAGTTTTGGTCTCCATATTTAAGGAGGGATATACTTGCATTGGAGGCTGTTCAGAGAAGGTTCACTCGGTTGATTCTGGTGATGAGGGAGGTGACTTATGAAGATAGTTTGGGCCTATACTCGGTTCAGAAGAATGAGTGGTGATCTTAAAGAAACATATAATATAATGAGGGGGCTCGACAATCATGAGGGATGCAGAGAGGATATTTCAGCTCAGAGGAAACTAAAACTAGGGGACATAGTCTCAGAATAAGGGGCCGCCCATATAAAACTGAGATGAGGAGGAATTTCTTCTGAGGGTTGTAAATCTATGGAATTCTCTGCCCCAGAGAGCTGTGGAGGCTGGGTCATTGAATATATTTAAGGCGGAGATGGACAGATTTTTGAGCGATAAGGGTTATGGGGAACGGGCAGAGAAATAGAGCTGTGTCCATGATTCGTTCAGCCATGATCTTATTAAATGGCAGAGCAGGCTCGAGGGGCCAGTTGGCCTACTCCTGCTCCTATTTCTTATGTTCTTATGAAAGGTTGAGCAGTTTGGAGCTTAGAAGAATGAGATGTGATCTTATTGAAATATATAAGATTCTGAGGGGTCTTGACAGCATAGATGCACAAAGAATGTTTCCCCTCATGAGGGAATCTAGAACTAGGGGGCATTGTTTCGGAATAAGAGGTCGCCAATTTAAGACAGAAATGAGGAATTTCTTCTCTGAGCATTGTGAATCTTTGTAATTCTCTACCCCAGAGAGCTGTGGAGGCTGGGTCTTTGAATATATTTAAGGTGGAGAAAGACAGATTTTTTCAATGATGAGGGAGTCGAGGGTTATGGGGAGTGGGCTGGGAAGTGGCGTTGAGGCCAGGATCAGATCAGCCATGATATTGAATGGTGGAGCAGGCTCAAGGGGCCAAATGGCCTACTCCTGCTCCTATTTTATTTTTATGATAGTACCCTGTACAAGGTCTTGGTTATGAGTTCAGAAACTTGAAAGAATTGGTGGTAATTTTTATGTAAAATGTTCAAAAAAGCCTTTTCTGATCAGAGGCAATTCACCCTGACTCATGCAACCTTTGTTTCCAGGTTTGCTTTGGCAGATGGTTGATTGAAGGTAATCCGTATGTGCTGCTATTTGATATTGGTTCAGCAGCCTGGAATCTGGACAGATGGAAAGGAGAATTCTGGGATGCCTGCCACATTGGCATGCCCCCTCATGACAACGAATCAAATGATGCTCTAATTTTCGGGTCCTTGACGGCCTTGTTTTTGAAAGAGGTATATTGACTTTAATACTATGTTAGCAACTCTATTCAGTACTTCAGCTATTAATGTTAACTAATGTAGAACGTACCAATATCTTTGACTTCAGAACATCTTCAAATATCTCTCTTCCCCCATGCCCCCTTCCACAGGACATGAGTTTAGTGCCTTTCCTGACACGTGTCTGTGGCACAAACTGTCCATGACTGGATTAAATTGACCATCTCTTTTACAGGGAAGCTAAAAGGATGGCTCATTTGTGAAATGAAAGAAAACTTACACCAGTGTGATAAAGGTGCTTTGTTGAGGTTGGGTTAAAGCACATTTTCGGAGAACAGTGGAGGGAGTGGTACTTTTTTCCCAACTTGTTCCTGACTGCCAAAAGTCGCAAAGGCTGCTGGGGAATGGAGCAAATATGCCTCATTCTGGTGAGGTCAATGTGTGAACTACTAGAAATAACACTTTACTGGCATGGAACAAATGTTGAGATACAGACCAGCCAAGATCTAATTAAATGGTGGAAAAGAATTGCAGGCTGAATGGCCTCCTCCTGTACCTATGTGCAAGGACCAGTTCAAAATCCAACGCAGCTCATTCGGGTCAGACCTTGGAGAATGGAGCTCTGGCACCTCTTTGAACTCGAGCAATGCAGTTGCAACCAGGCATTTTTAAGTTAATTTAAAGAAAGAAGGAAAAAAAGACCTGCATCTATAGAGCACCTTTCATGACCACCAGATGTCTTAAAGCACTTTACAGCCAATGAAGTGTTTTTAGATTGTAGTCACTGTTTTAATGTAGGAAATGCGGCAGCCAACTTGCGCACAGCAAAATCCCACAAACAGCAATGTGATAATGACCAATTAATCTCTCTTTGTTATGATGATTGAAGGATAGATATTTGAAAGGACACCAGGGAGAACACCCCTTATCATCTTCGAAATACTGCCATGGGATCTTTTACATCCACCTGAGGGGGCAGATGGGGCCTTGGTTTAACATCTCATCCGAAAGACGGCAGCTCTGACAGTGCAGCACTCCCACAGCACTGCACTGGAGTATCGGCCTAGATTTATGTGCTCCAGTTCCTGGAGTGGGACTGTGGTCTCCAGTTTCCAATCTACTTATCAATGTTGGCTGTTATTCAACTGTGCCACATCTGGAAGGAGTACATGGTAGAGGGAAGCTGTGAATTCAGGGACCATGAGTAAACTGGACTAGCATCATACCATAGAAACATAGAAATTTACAGCAGAGAATGAGGACATTTCGGCTCATCCTGTCCGCGCGCTGGCTGGCAAAGAGCCACATGGCCCTCGGTCAGCAGCGCTGAAGGTTGCATATAAACTTATGAACAATGGCGGACAGGTAACGAGCATCCGGCCCAACCAGTCTGCCTCACACAACTGCAATACCCCATGTTTTGCAACATTTTTACACTCCACCCCACCCGGAGCCATGCAATCTCCTAGGAGAGGCAAGAACCATAGGTTTGATGTGTATATTTTAAATGGAATTCTTTCTTTCTTAGCTTAGTTATTGTATAAAGATTCCTCCTTTTGGTTGTGACTTTAAATGTGGTGTGGTGAATTTTTACCTTGGCACCAACATGATTAATGGGTCACTATCTTGCAACACTGATTCTCGCTCAATATACAGTTGTATTTGTTTGTGTCGGATACCTACTATCCATCTATTCGTAGCTTGTAACGTGCATCTTTCAGATGTTTCCATTGTTTTGTTTTCCAGCTCTCTGATCAGTTCCAGGACAAGCCAAAGCTCATTGCCCAGTTTCATGAATGGCAGTCAGGCGTGGGACTGATACTGAGCAGAATCCGAAACCTCCCCATAGCAACAATCTTCACCACCCATGCCACGTTGCTGGGCAGGTACTTATGTGCTGGCAATGCTGACTTTTACAACCTACTTGATAAGGTAAGCTTGTTAACTGTCTGATCCCATGATCATTATACCACCAAATTTGGCAATGAATGTTAAAACTGTTCAACTGGGTTTGTTAGTTTTACTCAGCTGAAGAGATTTTTGCAAGTTTTCTTGGCATAACAAATGGTTACTGACATTTAACAGAATTGTATTCTGTAAATTTGGCCATCAATTTTGTGTGTGTCCTACTACTGCCATTTGCTATATGTCTGTGTTTATAAACAAGAATTAATGTTGCCAGTCAGAATTCAATCACGAGTTTTGTTGGGTAAGGGTATCGAGGGTTATGGATCAAAGGCGGGAAAGTGATGTTGAGGTACAGATCAGCCATAATCTAATTGAATGGCAGAGCAGGCTCCAGGAGTTTTGTGGTCTTTTCCTCTTCCTATGCACAGTTAAGGTTTACTTGACAAATAGTCAAGCAATGCTCTTTTTCTCCCCCACCCATAATTCTGCCGCCTTAGTCTTTGCAGTACAGTTGTTCTGTGGCCAAGACGACCTGCTGGAAATCTTGGTCTGCTAACTTTGCGGTGGTGTGTCTGGCCTTCTGAGTTCTTCTCTTCCTCCTGTGAGTGGGGAAAGTATTTGGTCTCTGCTTGGGCCTTCCCCTGTGGACCAGTGCTAGCATACCACATATCATGGGGTAGTAACATTACAACATGTAGGATAATTTGGACTCCATTAGAACAGGATGCCTTTCTCCAATGTTTGGGGAAGGAGAGGCAACACGTGCAGAACCACATTTGAGTGTTCTGAAGGCCAGTTTTCTTGGGGTGAGGGGTCAGTTTTGCTGCTGCTGTAGATGTGACGCTAAGAGATATACTAAAGAACATAAGAAATAGGAGCAGAAGTAGGCCATACATCCCCTCGAGCCTGCTCCGTCATTCAATAAGATCATGGTTGAACTTCTACATTAATTCCACTTTCCTGCCCTAACCTCATCCCTTGATTCTCAATGCGCCCCCCAAATTTTTAATCTCCATCTTGAATATATTCATAGACTGAACATCCACAACCCTCGGGTAGAGAATTGCAAAGATTCACAACCCTCCTGAGTGAAAATATTTCTCATCTCATAGCCGGCCCCTTATCTGGAGACTATGACCCCTGGTACTAGACTCTCCAGACAGGGGGAAATAGCTGCTCAGCACCTACCCTGTCAAACCCCTTGAGAATTTAATACCTTTCAATGAGATCACCCTTCATTTTTCTAAACTCCAGAGAATATAGCTCCATTCTACTTGATCTCTCCTCATAGGACAGCCCTCTCATTCCAGGAATCAATCCAGTGAAGCTTTGCTGCACCTCTCTATGGCAAGTATCTCCTTTCTTGGGTAAGGAGACAGAAAGAAAGGCTCTAATTTCAGCTCCAATGGTCATGAATGATTCAGAATTTATAAATGCAACCAACTGTATGGAACGTTGTCTAGCTGCTCTGCTGAATTATTTCGGTATATAGATGAAATGTTTGGGGTGGGGTGGAATTTGGGTAACATTACATTACCGATCAAAACATTCTAACATGCCCAAGTTAATCTGGGCACAAGTCAGTTGGTGCAATGTGTTTAATAAATTCTGAATCATTCATGATCTTTGGAGCTGAAATGGGTAATGCAGCCTTTCTGCAGAGAAAGAGTACCAAAAGCCAATTAAGTGTTGGTGATTCTGTAACAATGCATTTTGTAACTTGGATTTATCAAAAGCTTACAAGAAAAATGACTTGCAGTTTCGACTGTTAAGGCCCAATGTTGTTGAGCAGCTTGGTTCGAAGTTCTTCCAATGGTAGAATTTGTTGTTTAAAACAATTTTAATACATACATCTGGATCTGCCCCATTGCTGACGTGCTTTGTAAGAAGCAAAGACTTATGCGTAGGAATGTCTTTCTTTCAAGTAAAACAATCCAGATGCCATTGTGTCTCTTAGTCTGTTTTTAAAATGTGCTTTGTCCCTCAGCAGTGCTCATTGCTTGATCCTTTGAACCTGACATTTATAGAGAGTGCTTGTGCCTTGGGGATCTGCCCATCAAGTGTAATTTAATGAGCAAACTGCAACTGAAAGCAATTGTGCTTTTCTGTTGGCCTTTTGGGCCCTGTTGACCTTTTTTTATAATCCGGAAAGCCCTTGTTAGGACATCTGATCTCCAAGTAAATGTTAGTTTGTCAAACCTCATTGTATTGCATACTGGCTACAGAATTGTAAATGCAGATGCCGAACAAGAATTGCTACATCTGTGGTCTTGCAGGTTATTTCGTGATCGTATCTCCTCGGTGATGCAAAAACTTTAAAAGTTATGATTTATTATTGAAGTACTGGGGGGAAAACTCATACCCTCACTTTTTTTCTCTTATTAAACAGTTCGATGTTGACAAGGAAGCAGGGGAAAGGCAGATTTACCACCGCTATTGCATGGAGCGTGCTAGCGCCCACTGCGCGCATGTGTTTACAACGGTCTCCGCCATCACCGCTGTCGAGGCGGAGAACATGATCAAGAGAAAACCAGGCAAGGTTTATGTTGGCCGAAGCAAACCCCTCTGCTTGCTCTGCATTTCAATAAACCCACCCTCTTTCGAAGATTGCTACTGTTCATTGTGCCATTACAAAACAAAACCGCCATCATTCACCTAATATGATCAGCTTAAAACTATATAGTTTTGTGTTCATACTGCTCCGATATTGTTTTGCAGTTAATGAATAGTGAAGTAGGTTACTTGGGAAATTTAAGCACTAACAATGATTTAGACGAGGGGATTAAATGTAGTATCTCCAAATTTGCGGATGGCACTAAGTTGGGTGGCAGTGTGAGCTGCGAGGAGGATGCTGAGACTGCAGAGTGACTTGGATAGGTTGGGTGAATGGGCAAAGGCATGGCAGATTAAGTATAATGTGGATAAATGTGAGGTTATCCACTTTGGTGGTTAAAAACAGAGAGACAGACTATTATCTGAATGGTGACAGATTAGGAAAAGGGGAGGTGCAACGAGGCCTGGGTGTCATAGTACATCAGTCATTGAAGGTTGGCATGCAGGTACAGCAGGTGGTTAAGAAAGCAAATGGCATGTTGGCCTTCATAGCGAGGGGATTTGAGTACAAGGGCAGGGAGGTGTTACTACAGTTGTACAGTGCCTTGGTGAGGCCACACCTGGAGTATTGTATACAGTTTTGGTCTCCTAACTTGAGGAAGGACATTCTTGCTATTGAGGGAGTGCAACGAAGGTTCACCAGACTGATTCCCAGGATGGTGGGACTGACCTATCAAGAAAGACTGGATCAACTGGGCTTGTATTCACTGGAGTTCAGAAGAATGAGAGGGGACCTCATAGAAACGTTTAAAATTCTGACGGGTTTCGACAGATTAGATGCAGGAAGAATGTTCCCAATGTTGGGGAAGTCCAGAACCAGGGGACACAGTCTAAGGATAAGGGGTAAGCCATTTAGGACCGAGATGAGGAGAAATTTCTTCACCCAGAGAGTGGTGAACCTGTGGAATTCTCTACCACAGGAAGTTGTTGAGGCCAATTCACTAAATATATTCAAAAAGGAGTTAGATGTAGTCCTTACTACTAGGGGGATCAAGGGGTATGGCAAGAAAGCAGGAATGGGGTACTGAAGTTGCATGTTCAGCCTTGAACTCATTGAATGGCGGTGCAGGCTCGAAGGGTCGAATGGCCTACTCCTGCACCTATTTTCTATGTTTCTATGAAGTGTATACATGAGTTGAGAAACACCCCCAACAAATCTTAATTGGGAGGGGGGTTGATTCAGATATGGATCCTGTCCCCATGTATTCTTTATGAACTGTTGGTTCATAGGAAGTAGACTAGGAGAACTGACCCTTTCGCAGGTACAAAATGGTTTGAGTATATTTTAACAGTATGGGAAATGTATACCTCATCATGCCACTCTGTGGAGCTTAATTGATGTTTTTTTAGTTCTATAACACTCCCAAGGAAAAGTAATCAAATGACCCATATTGTTCATGGTGTATGGGGATCACATTTCATAATCCTGTAGACTTTTTTTGTGGACCCTGTATGCCCGAAATGTTTATCATTGGTTGTTCTGCCATTTAGTGCACCTAGTTTTATGGGGTTTGTGTGATGGGAACATTCTAATAATGGCGATTATTTGTTTTTCACTGCCGTGTTCTTATTGAGAGTTCTTAGAGTGAAAGCTCCTTAACATATGTGCTGTTTGTGTGTTATATCACTTGATTAATTCCTGCTTTGGGTATGCATTCCAACTGCTGCTGGGAGGCACTGTGTATTATAATGTGCAAATCACAGGCTGCACCAGTTAACATATGAGGGTCGAAAGTCAGGTGCACTAGGAAGTTGGCGCACCTATGAGTTTTGGAGTGGTACTTGCTGCTGGAACACCTGGTATGGTAAGTAGATCCATTTTCAGGACTTTGAAATGTTTTCAAAGTCTTACAGGAAAGGGATCATAATGGGGGCGGGCCTTCGATTGAAAGCCAGGCTAACTGGCTGAAAATGGGTCGGTCGGGGCCTCCGCTGCTGTCAATCAACATGCATCAACATGCTCTCTCCCCTCTGTTACAGGGGAGAGATTCTATCATTGTTTAACTTTGGCCACTGGGCCACCAGGGAGGGTTTCAGCCGGGCCAGCGACCTGGCACCCAAAAGTGGTTGCCAGGCTGCCTGTTGGTGGCCTGGCTGACCCCGGGGGCAGTATTTTGCTGGCTGTTCGGCAAGTTGGCCGGCAAAATTTTTTCCATTGCAGCAGTGGGCTCTCCCCTTTAAGGGCGGCCATGCTGCCGGGCCGCACTCAGTGCGGAGATGTTGTACCGGCAGAAAAACCTGTCTGGGGCACCGCGCGGTGGGGGTTTGACCAGTTGAGCTGAAAATCGCTGGTACGTTTTTTTTTTATTGATCAACATTGGCTGTGCAACTACTTGGGTGGGATGGGGTCCAGGCCGAAAAATCCCCGACCTGAAATTAGGTCGGGTCGGCCTGTAGACCCCAAAGCGGTGGCCATTCGATTTTCGGGAATGGCCGCTGCAAACGGGCATTAACGGGTCTCTGAAACCCTGGATTTTGCCCCCATGGTCTGTTGCATAGAAATACTACGGCAACAGCATTTTCCAGAGGACATGTGCTGCCTTGTTAACTCCTATTGAAAGCTGGCTTTGTTGCAGTGATTATGGACTGTTTTGATTCATCTCTGGGCCATCAGAGTTTGGGTAATTACAGATGATCAAGGACATCTTAGTTCATCCATCCAGAATGGCCCTAATGTCCTCCCATTACATCCAAATGGTTCTTAAATTATTTCAGGGCTTTTTGCCTCTAGTACTATCTGAGAGTCTGTTACATAAGGATATAAGAAATAGGAGCAGGAGTAGGCCATACAGCCCCTTAAGCCTGCTCTGCCATTCAATAAGATCATGGCTGATCTGATCTTGGCCTCAACTCCACTTTTCTGCCTGTTCTCCATAACCCTTTACTCCCTTTTTAATGCAAGAATCTATCTCTCAGCCTTGAATATATTCAATGATCCACTCTCCTCAGCTCTCTGGGGTAGAGAATTCCAAAGATTCACAACCCTCTTGAGAGAAGAAATTCTTCCTCATCTCTGTCTTAAACGGGCGACCCCATATTCTGAAACTATGCCCCTACAAGGCCAAACACAGAATCTTGTATGTTTCAATAAGATCACCTCTCATTCTTCTAAACTCCAATGAGTACAGGCCCAACTTTTCCTCATAAGATAACCCCTTCATCCCAGGAATCAACTTTGTGATCCTTCTTGGAACTGCCTCCAATGCAAGTATATCCCTTCTATTTAAATGAGACCACAACTGTATGCAGTACTCTAGGTGTGGTCTCACCAGTGCCCTGTACAGTTGTAGCAAGACTTCTCTACTTTTATACTCCATCCCCTTGCAATAAAGACCAACATTCCATTTGCCTTCCTAATTACTTGCTGTACCTGCATGTTAACTTTGTGTTTCATGTATGACGACACCCAGATCCCTCTACTGCAGCATTCTGTAGTCTCTCTCTCTCCATTTAAATAATATTTTGCTTTGCTATTCTTCCTACCAGAGTTGATAACCTCACATTTTCCCACATTATACACCATCTGCCAAATTTTTGCTCACTCACCTATCTATTTCCCTTTCCTGGGATGGGGGGATTGTCCTAATGCAGAGAGATTGAGTAGACTAAGGCTCTATTCTCGAGTTTAGAAGAATGAGAGGTGATCTCATTGAAACATACAAAATTCTTACAGGGTAGATGCAGGGAGGATGTTTCATCTGGCTGTGGTGTCTAGAACTAGGGGTCACAGTCTCAGAATATGGGGTTGGTCATTTTGGACTGAGATGAGAAACATCTTCACTGAGGGTAGTGAATCTCTGGAATTCTGTACTCCAGAGGGCTGTGGAGGCTCAGTCTTTGAGTATATTCAAGACAGAGATCGATAGATTTTTGGATATTAAGGGAATCCAAGGATATGGGGATCATGCAGGAAAGTGGAGTTGAGATGGTAGATCAGCCATGATCTCATTGGATGGCGGAGCAGGCTCGAGGGGCCGAATGGCCTGCTCCTGCTCCTAATTCTTATGTTATGTTCTTTACAGATTCTGTGTCCTCCTCACAACTTGCTTTCCTACCTATCTTTGCATTGTCAGCAAATATATTTGCAATACACTTGATCCCTTCATCCAAGTCATTAATATAGATTGTAAATATTTGAGGCCCCAGCATTGATTCCTGTATTGTATTGATCACTCAGTTTGAAGAACCTCCTAATACTTGTCCAAAACTGGCCTTTTATTGCTCTGGATCTGTGCTCTCGTTCTCCTGTCAGAATTAATTTAAAGTCGTTTCTGGATTTATCGCTTTTGTTTACTATCTCTGGTGTCTCAAGGATACCTCTGCCATTCAAGACTAAAGTCCCAGTCTCTCCTTGTAACATATGGGATTGTTCTAGAGGCTCTTTGCACTGTTTCCAATGATTGAATGACTCTCTCCTTTCTTGGTGGCCAGCCAGCATACTAATGGTATCACACCTCCATGGGCTGTGGGCACTGAGGGCTGTGCCTGAGGCAGCCATGCTGGTTTGCTAACCACTTCCTGAATGCTTTCTGTTGCCTTGACTGCCCATTACTCAGGGGAGCATGATTATCAGCAGGTATTGACAGGAGAGCAGACTACCTGATCCTTGATGACAATACAGTTATCCCTGCTAGAGGATTCCCCCACCCCCCCCCCCCCAGATACAGTTAACAGGTTGATCCATTTCTTTTGGTAGTTCCATACCAAATTACAAAAATCTCTTTATTTTTATGTTAAAAGCTGAAAATTAAATCTGCCTAGAGACATCCCTACGAAACTTAACTTCATTATTTTTCTTTTTGTTCTAGATGTAATCACACCCAATGGGTTAAACATCAAGAAGTTCTCTGCCATGCATGAGTTTCAGAATCTGCATTCCTTGTACAAGTCCCGCATCCAAGAATTTATTCGGGGCCACTTCTACGGGTATTGCATGCTGCTTTTTCATCTTTGAATGTGTTGAGGCAACACTAAGATTTTTATGTCCATTTGAAAGGAACCTTTAGACCTCTATAGCAGGTTTATCAACCTTTGAAAGCTTAACAGCCATAAAAACGAGCTGTGTCCTGACCAGCTATAAACTTCAACTCATCACACCAACGTACTAGCTGATTTAACCATTGCAAGCATTCCATGCACAAAACACAAACCCATGCTTTGTTTCCAACCAACTTAAATACCACCAATCCATCTTCATGTTTCTCTCTTTCTCTCAGTTACCAAGTGGCTTGGTCCATTAGCGCTGTGTGGTTCCTTCTATTGAATAATAATTTCAGATACAACTTCATCGCTTTTGGTAACTGGGAGTGCATGTTTTTGCAACAAAGATAAAATTGCCATTTACAGTGTGCAAACTAGTCTGAAACCAGATTCATTATTGGGCCATTATGATGCAAGAAATCCCATCTACTGCAAATTACTTTTAGTACTTGGTTTCCTGATTACTTGGTTAAACTTTCTGAAACAAAGCATTCATTTGTAGCATTTCTGTGTGTGCAAAACAATCCAAATCCCTGTGAAATATCATAACTATTGTGTAAGGGTTAAGATATGCAAAGCGCAAACCTGCAGGGTACATTCACTGGAACTATAGTCCTCTTGTTATATCACTGATGTAGTTCTGCAAATATGTCTGCACTGAACACTCCGTTTGTATAAATAGAAGAATATTTTAACATAGTTGAAATTCTTTTTTCATTTTTTTTAAAAAGGGGCGAGTTATTAAAGTACTCCCCTTTGTGAAAAAATTGACCACTTTTTTTATAAATCTGTTTGATTCCAGCCACCTGGATTTCAATTTGGAAAAGACCCTCTTCTTCTTCATTGCTGGCAGATATGAATTTACAAATAAAGGAGCAGACTTATTCATAGAGGCTTTGTCAAGATTGAACTTCCTCCTCAGGGTAAGGATGCGGGAGTTTTACAGAAGACCGTTCTTCTTGAGTATCACTAAAACTTGCTGTAGTTTGTGATCCTCTGTCATGAATATGTTCTATTCTGCACAAAGCTGGTAGTTTAATCAGATGCTCGGTGTGCAGATAAAAGGGATTTAAGTATGCAAGTCTCCTCTGGATACTTCCGTTTGAATTATTGGTTCACTGTAGTGTGTGGTTTTATTGAATAAATACAAGCCACACCATTTATCTGCAGTGTGAATGCACCAAATGGTGAGGCCAGGTGGCCAACAGATTGTATTTAGAATTAAAGAAATGATAGCCCAGGATGCCACCATACTTGTGCTACTGAGTGATCCACTCTAATCCCATGTCCCTAACCTTTTTCCTCCAAATTTCTTCCTTTTCAAATATATATCCAATTGCCTTTTAAATGCTGTTGCATTACAATAGTGACGACACTCCAAAAGTACTTCATTGGCTGTAAAGTGCTTTGAGACATCCGGTGGTCGTGAAACGCACTATATAAATGCAAGTCTGTCTGTCTTTCTTTGTTGGTCTCTGCCTCAAACACCATTTCACAGTAAAGCGTTCTGCTTAGAGAAATTCTTCTGCCTTCTTTTTGTTCTTTCAGCAATGATGCTGACCAGCGGAATCTCCCCATAGCATCTTTTGTGTAACCAACATCGCAAGGCACTTAGACACCAGCCAACATTCAGTGTATCGCCAACTAGGAGCTATTGTATGTGATCTAATTTAGCTGTCTGTTTTAATATAAGTACTTGGCCCATTCCACAGCAGTGTCAGAGTACGGTGAGAGGAAATGTCCTGGCATTATATAAAAATCCATTTTTAATTTAAACACCATCCAGGTTGCCATGAATCTCCAATTTGGCTTAACTTCACCCAGAGGGTGGTGGTGGTCTGGAACTCACTGCCTGAAAGGATGGTAGAGGCAGAAACCATCACCACATTTAAAAAATACTTGGATGTGCACTTGAAGTGCTGTAACCTACAGGGTTACGAACCAAGAGCTAGAAAGTGGCATTAGGGTGGATAGCTCTTAGTCGGCCGACGTGGACACGATGGGCCGACATGGCCGCCTTCTGTGCTGTAAATTTCTATGATTCTATGATTCTGGGGATTCCGTACACAGACGGGCATGGACGTCCACCACTCTCTATAGTTCATATGGTCCAATCAGCAGCATTGCGGACTGGCTATAATCTTACAGATCAGATAAAGTTGTTTTGTAAAATATAAACATTGACAAACCTACTACTTTGGTCCTGCTGCTGGTAAGTGAGATTGGTAATCTGCAGGTAACATCAAGTTTCAGGGCCATTATTTATGGTTTTGACAGCCTGCCTTGGCCAGAAGCTTGGAATTCCCTCCCTAAACCTCACCCTTTTAAGATGCTTCTTAAAACCAACCCCCTTGCCCAAGCTTTTGATCACCTGTTGCACGATCTCCTTGTGTGGCTCGTGTCAAATTTTGCCTGATAATCGGACCTGTTAAATGCGAGTTGTTGCGTTCACATAGAAAATAAAATTGCTAGAAGTATAGAATTTGTTCCCTAAAACAAACTGTAAAAATCCTGGAATCTTGCACTAAAAACAGAATTTAACTTATTGGCCCAGTATTTCCTTTTATCCCATGGGTCATGAAGTGGGTTAAAATAACACCAATCAGAAAATGTGTTCTTTCGGTCAGCATAAATCAGGGACTAGCCCATTTCCAGTCAGTGATGGTGGACAATCTGCCAGAAGCCTCTTTACTGATTTTTTTTTTTCCCTTCCCTCCAGTGCCAATGGTAAGGGCCTTGAGGCAGAATCATGGCATTACACAGTGCCAGCCTTGGCTAAGTGGGTACCACTCTCCTGTCTGGGTCAGAAGGTTGTGGGTTCATGTCTCGCTCCAGGGACTTGAACACACAATCTGAGCTGCCATTCCAGTGCTGCACTGTTGGAGGTGCTATCTTTTTTGGAGAAGACATTGGCGAGGCCCTGTCTACCCTCTCAGATGGACATAAAAAGATCCCGTGCCACTATCTGAAGCCCAGCAGCATTCTCCCCAGTGTCCTAGTCAACATATTTATCTCTCAACCTGTTTGTACACTTAAATTTGAGGGCTGCAGGTTTAAGCCCCCTATCAGTTACTTTAAATCTATGCCCCCTGGTTGTTAACCCCTCTGCCAAGGGAAACTGGTCCTTCCTATCCACTCTATCCAGGTCCCTCATAATTTTATACACTTCAATCAGGTCTCCCCTCAGCTGCCTCTGTTCCAAAGAAAACAAACCTAGCCTATCCATTCTTTCCTCATAGCCAAAATTTTCCAGTCCAGCCAACATTCTTGTAAATCTCCTCTGCACCCTTTCCAGTGCAATCACATCTTTCCTGTAATGTAGTGACCAGAACTGCACACAGTACTCCAGCTGCGGCCTAACCAGTGTTTTTTATACAGTTCAAGCATAACCACCTTGCTCTTGTATTCCATGCCTCGACTAATAAAGGCAAGTATTCCATATGTCGTCTTAACCACCTTATCTACCTGGCCTGCTACCTTCAGGGATCTGTGGACCTGCACTCCAAGGTCCCTTTGTTCCTCTACACTTTTCAGTGTCGTACCACTTAATGTGTATTTCCTTGCTTTGTTAGACCTCCAAATACATTGCCTCACACTTATCCAGATTGAATTCCATTTGCCACTGTTCTGCCCACCTGACCAGTACATTGATATCTTCCGGCAGTCTGCAGCTTTCTTCTTCATTATCAACCACACAACCTATTTTAGTGTCATCTGCAAACTTCTTAATCATACCACCAACATTTAAGTCCAACTCATTGATATATACCACAGAAAGCAAGGGACAGAGCACTGAGCCCTGCGGAACCCCACTGGATACAGCTTGCCAGTCACACAAACATCCATCAACCATTACCCTTTGCATTCTGCCTCCGAGCCAATTTTGGATACAACTTGCCACTTTGCCCTGGATCCCATGGGCTATTACTTTCGTGACCAGTCTGCCATGTGGGACCTTATCAAAAGCTTTGCTAAAATCCATATACACTGCATCATATACACAGCCCTCATCGACCCTCCTGGTTACCTTCTCTCAAAATTCAATCAAGTTAGTCAGACGTGACCTTTCCTTAAGTCCATGCTGACTGTCCTTGATTCATCCATGTCTTTCCAAATGAAGATTTATCCTATCCCTCAGGATTTTTTCCAATAATTTTTTCATCACCGAGGTTAGGCTGACTGGCCTGTAATTACTCTCTCTATCCCTTTCTCCCTTTTTAAACAAAGGTACAACATTAGCAGTCCTCTGGCACCATACTGCCAGCCAGAGAGGATTGAAAAATGGTCAGAGCCTCTGCTATTTCCACTTTTGCTTCTTATTAACAGCCTATAGGATACATTTCATTCAGACCTGGGGATTTATCCACTTTCAAAGCTGCTAAGCCCCTTAATACTTCCCCTCTCACTATTTATCTTGTTTAATATTTCACACTCTTCCTTCCTCATTGCAATGTCTGCATCCTCTCTCTTTTAAATGAAAACAGATGCTAAGTATTCTGCCTCCACATCCAGGGGGCTCTAGATTTGTTAGCCCCACTTCTTTTAAGGGAACATACTTGCTCTGTACCCTCAGAATCTCCTCCTTGAATGCCTCCCACTGCTCTGACACTGATTTACAATCAAGTAGCTAAATCCCATCTCAGCTCAGCAAAATTGGCTTTACCCAATTGAGAACTTTTTTTCCTAGTCCACCTTTTGTCCTTTTCCATAACTATACTAAATCTGAATTATGATCACTAGCACCAAAATACTCTCCCACTGGTACCCCTTCTACCTGCCCTCCTTCATTCCCCAAAACCAAGTCCAGAACCGCCCCTTGCCTTGTTGGGCTTGTTACATACTGGCTAAAGAAGTTCTCCTGAATGCATTTTAGGAATTCTGCATCCTCTGTACCATTCACACTACTTTTTTCCCAGTTAATATTGGGCTAGTTGAAATCCCCCACTATTACAGCTCTCTCGTTTTTTGCACTTCACAGCAATTTGCCCACATATTTGTTCTTCTATCTCCCTTTGACTGCTATGGGGGTCTATAGTACACTCCCAGTAATGTGATCACCCCTTTTCTTTTCTTCAATTCAACCCATATAGCCTCGTTTGATGACCCTTCTAACATATCATCCCTTCTCACAGCTGTAGTTGTTTCTTTAATCAATACTGCGACCCACCCTCCCTCCTTTTTTTACCCCCTCTCTATCCCATCCGAAAACCTTGTAACCAGGAATGTTGAGCTGCCATACCTGCCCTTCTTTTAGCCATGTCTCAGTAATAGCTATAATATCGTACTCCCAAGTGTCAATCTGAGCTCTCAGCTCATCTGCCTTATTTCCTACATTCCTTGCATTGAAGTATTTAGTATTGCCAAACTCCCCTATTTATTTTCCAGCCCTTGTTTCCCCTCTCCCAAATTCACTTTCTCCTTTTCTGCTGTCCAATACCAGCTTTGTTTCTCTCCCCACTGAATCTATTCTCTGTTTCCTATCCCCCCGCCAAGTTAGTTTAAACCCTCCCCATCAGCACTAGCAAACCCCCCCGCGAGGATATTTGTCCTGGCTCTGTTGAGGTGCAACCTGTCCAGCTTATACAGGTCCCACCTCCCCAGAAATGGTCCCAATGTCTCGGGAATCTAAAGCCCTCCCACCTGCACCATCCCTCCAACCATGTAGTCATCTTCTCTATCCTCCCTATTTCTGTACTCACTAGCACGTGGCACCAGCAGTAATCTGGAGATTACTACCATTTTGAGGTCCTGCTTTTTAATCTCTTATCTTGCTAAACTCTGCCTGCATGTCCTCAACCCTTTTTCTACCTGTGTCATTGGTACCAATATGGACCACGACCTCTCTGTGTTCATCCTCTTTCTCTCCCCTCACCCCCCACCCCCCCAGAATGTCTTGCAGCTCGATGACATCCATGATTCTGACACCAGGGAGGCAACATCCCATCCTGGAGTCATGTCTGTGGCCGCAGAAACATCTGTCTGCTCCCCTGCCACTATTGCTCTTCCATTCTTCTTCCTCCACTCTCCTCTCCCCTGCCTGACCCCACCCCCCCCAGCTGCCCAAATGCAGCTGAGTCACCTGTGGTGCTGTGGACTTGATCTGGCTGCACTCCCCAGAGGCACCATCGCCCACACCAGTACTCAACAGAATACTGGTTGAAGAGCGAGATGGACTCTGGGGACACCTGCACTACCTGTCTGGTTCTCCTCTTCTGCCTGGTGGTCACCCACTTCTCTGTCTGCACAATCTTAAGCTGTGGGGTGACCAGCTCTAGAAATGTATTATCACAAAATTCTCAGTCTCGCAGATGCACTGCAGTGATTCCAGCCGTCGCTCAAGCTCTGAAATACGGAGCTCAAGTTGCTGCAGCTGGAGACGACACCTGCACATGTGGTTGTCCAGGCTACGTGAAGCATCCAGGACTTCCCACATGGCACAGGATGTGCACTCCACGGGACTGAGCTGCCCTGCTATGCCTCTAGTTTATAGACTCTGAACTATTCAGCAGAAATAAACTTTGTATTTTGCCAAGTTTTAATCAGCTATTGCCCTCTTTTTTTATATATATATAGGCTATGAAATACTTAGCAGACAAAAACTTTAAAAAATTAATTTAAATAAAATTACATTTTTTTAATGAGGTTAAATTTAGAAATATCACCTGTCTGTGTTTACTTTTTAAATTGCAGCACTTAATTTACACCAATGCCCAAGGTTAAAGAGAAATGGAGAAATAGTCACCAATCACAGACCTGATTTCCTGTGATGGCGCACTTTGATTTTCCCAGCTCGCATTGCTCCGACCTCCAGGCAGCAGCTATCTCCTTTATTCTCCTGCCACTCCCGTCCCGCTCTCGCTGTGCTGAATGGGAATACCCCACAAATAACTCTACACTTCAAATGTTTTAAAAACCCGACATATTTAAACTAAATTAAAATGGCATTTAAATAAATATTTCAAACACACATTACATTTTTGAAAAATTTACATGTTGTTTTAAAGGGGCTAAAAATAAATTTGCCTTATTTCACAGGTTTTAAAATGTATAAATTGTTTTTTTTTCCTTATTTTAAAACTCTTACCCTGGTAAAAGCAGGCCTGCGCCTGTATTTACTCGGTGTAAGAATTTCATGGGCATTCGTTGGGAAAATAGCCCAACTTTCCGTCAGCGAATGCCCTTTTCCCGGGGATTTGTGCGATCTGTTAAGAGAATTCTTGACGGATCACAAGTTCTGGCTTTTAGCGTGTGTGCGGCGCATGCCTAAACCCGGAACTTGCGCTGCCCCTACGGGCACCTCGTACGCGCCAATGGGGGCCGCAAATTATGGCCCATTGTTAGTGTATCTCTTCAGTCTCCCATGCTTGGAGCTGAACCTGCACTCCGTGCTACGGAGCCTGTGTATTCTCAACAATGTGATCCGCGTTTGAAAGTCAGCAATCCTGACAGGTCTGTTTATTGTGAAATTGGTCTGCTGAATGAATCGCTCTTGCATGAAAAATGTGGAAGGTACATTTTCTACCTTCAGAGAATTTCCTTTATACTGAATGGCCCAAACTTACAAATCACTGATTGACCAAACTTTTGACATTTATCCCAGCTTTCCTGTAAGAAATCCTTACAATCTTTACAAGCAGTTGGCCAGTGAGTTCAATTTAAATCCGTACTTGAACTGTGGAACTCATTACCGCATGATTGAGGCAAATAGCGTAGATGTATTTAGGGAATGCTAGGTAAATACATGAGGGAGAATGCAAAAGAAGGATATGTTGATAGGGGGAGATGGAGTAGGAGGAGGCTCGTGTGCAGCATAAACACCACCATAGACCAATTGGGCTGAATAGCCAGTTTCTGTGTTGTAACTTCTATGTCTAAATGTGTTACTTTTCTCAATAGATTTTTAAAAACACAGTATATAGCATGAAAAATCCTACTTGGCCAGGAGAGATAAAGAAAATGTCAGCCAGGTCTACTGCTCCAAGGTCCCTTGCATGGGGACATGATCAAACTTGCAGATGATGCTGTCATGGTCCAATAGCTTGGGTTTGAAGCAGCATTGAGTTCTACAGGATCTGCCCATGATTACTGTGCTATAATGGTCCAAGGCTGAGCAGCTAGAGTCCAAAGGTGTTTAAACTCGCCTGTTTCAGGTTAATGTGAGAAATTTAAATCTTGGCCCAAATTGGGCCATTTTGAATTTAGATTTTCCCATGTGTTAAATGCTAATTTAAGGAAAATATGAGGTCATCCACTTTGAACCTAAAGGGATAGAGCAGGGTACTTTCTAAATGGTGAAAAGCTTAAAAAAAAAACAGTAAAGAGAATTGGGGTCCAAGTACATAGATCATTAAAATGATCTGATCTAGAAAAACAATCAAAAAGGCTATTGGAATGCATTACATAGGATATACAGCGCACAAACAGGCAATTCGGCCCAACCTGTCTATGCTTCACTCGAGCCTCCTCTCATCTTTCCTCATCCAGCTCTCAGCATAACCCTCCATTCCCTTCTCTGCGATGCTTGTCTAGCCTCCCCTTAAATGTATCTAATATTATTCACTTCAACCGCTCCCTATGGTAGCAAGTTTCATATTCTCACCACTCCCTGGGTAAAGAAGTTTCTTCTGAATTCCCCCATTTGAATTGTTGATTATCTTTTATATTGATGGCATTTAGTTTTGCTCTTTCCCACAAGTGGAAACGCTCTCTCTGTATCTACTCTGATCAGATCCTTTCATAATTTTAAAGGCCGTCATTAGATCATCCCTCAATCTTCTCTCCAAGAGAAGAGACCCAGCCTGTTAATCCTTTCATGATGGGTATACCCTTGCATTTCTGGTATCGTCCTTGTAAATCTTTTTTTGCACCCTCTCCAGTGCCCTTTTTTTTTTATATATAATATGGCGACCAGAATTGTATGCAGTACTCCAAGTATGGTCTAACCAAGGTCTGATACAAGTTTAGCATAACTTTGCTACTTTTCAATTTTATCCCTCTAGATATAAACCCTAGTACTTGGTTTGCCTTTTTATGGCCTTGTTAACCTGTGTCATTACATTCAGTGATTTGTGTATTTATACTCCCAGATCCCTTTGCTCTTCTACCCTACTTAAATATTTTCCAAGTAATATGTGACCTCTCTCTCTTTTTCTTATCAAAATGTAATACCTCCCGTTTACCTGTGTTGAATTGCATTTGCCAATTATTATATGCATATTCTTCAAGTTTATTAATGTCATCTTGTAATTTGTTGCTGGCCTCCTCAGTATTGACTAACCACCCCCATCATCCTAAATAAGTGTCATCTGCAAATTTAGAAACTGTTTTTTATTCCAAAGTCTAAATCATTTCATATAAATTGTGAACAGTGCTGGTCCTTGTGGAACACCCCTTTCCTCCACCTGCTATTCTGAATAGCCAACCTTTACCCCTAATCTCTGCTTTCAGTCTTGAAGCCAGATAGTTATCCTTTCTGATGCTTGTCCCCTGACTCCGCATGCTCTGACCTTATTCATTCATCTATTGTGGTACCTTTAATCAAAGACCTTTTTTAAAAAAATTTTTTAGATAAATGACATCATCTACATTACGCTTGTCTACTCTCTCTGTTACCTCTTCAAAACATTTAGTAAGTTTGGTCAAGCAAGCTTTCCCTTTTGAAATCCATGCTGGCTATTATATTTTTGGTTTCTAGATTTTCTATTTTCTCCAATAGTGATTCCATTATTTTTCCTACAACCGATGTTAAGCTGACCTGTCCACAGTTTCCTGGACATGTTCCATCTCCCTTCTTAAATATAGGTATTACATTAGCTATCTGCCAGTCTCTGGCACTACACCTTTTTCGAAAGAATAACTAAATGTGTAGTGAAGCTTCTGCTATTTCTTCCCTAGATTCTTTTTAAATGCATGGCTATAATCCATCTGGACCAGGGGTTTTATCCTGAGTTTAATTAGTTTATTTAATATTTCTCCACTTTTTATTCTAATTTCATCATCCAAGGCAATGTCCACCTGTTCTGTCTCCCTGGTAAATACTGAAGCAAAGTAATTATTTAATATTTCTGCCATCTCTTTATCGCTGCCTGCGATATTATCCTGTCCATCGCTTAGTGGCCCTATTCTCATACTGACTTTCCTTTTTTCTATTAATGTGCTTATAAAATATTTTACTATTTTGTTTCATGTTCCTTGATAATTTAATCTCCTCAGTCCTTTTTGCCGTTCTAATTGATTTTGTGACTTCTCTCCCAAGCACTTTGCATTCTTTCTTGTCTTGCTCTCCCCTGTTGTCCATGTACATTTTTATATGCATCTTTCCTTACCATCAATTTTTCCCTTGTATCTCATTAATGTTTAGCTGCTTGTTTTTCAGCAGAATATATTTTTCATGGACTCTGTTGAACATAATTTTAAATATTTCATACTGTAGTTCTACATCATTGTCAATATTCATTTTATTTTCCCGAGTTCTATTCTCAGCCCCTCAATCAGCTTTTCTCCAATCTATTATCTTGGTCTTCATCATACAGGTGTCCTTCTCAAATATTATCTTAAACATAAGAACTGTTATGTCTTTTTAGATGCTCTGATAATGACTCCACGAGGCAATGTGTTGTGCTTGAACTGTAGTGACCTTAGTCTTTTATTGATAACTCCAGAGTGAGGATCACACCTGGTGGCCTGCCTTTTATACTAGGCCTGTACAGGTAACCTACAAGTCTCCCACTGAGGTGCCCCCTGGTGGCACACCTTGTAATATTACAAGCAGTAACCATGTAGGATACATGACAAGAACATAAGAAATAGGAGCAGGCTATAAGGCCCCTCGAGCCTGCTCTGCCATTTTATACGATCTTGGCTGATCCGATCACTGACTCGGGTCTACTTCCCTGCCCACTCCCCATAACCCCTTATTCCCTTATCGGTTAAGAAACTGTCTATCTCTGTCTTAAACTTAAGACAATGCCCCAGCTTCCACAGCTCTTTGAGGCAGCGAATTCCACAGATCCACAACCCTCTGAGAAGAAATTTCTCCTCATCTCAGTTTTAAATGGGTGGCCCCTTATTCTAAGATCGTGCCCTCTAGTTCTAGTCTCCCCCATCGGTGGAAACATCTTCTCTGCATCCACCTTGTCAAGCCCTCTCATAATCTTATACGTTTCGATAAGATCACCTCTCATTCTTAACAATGAGTAGAGGCCCAACCTACTCAACCTTTCTTCATAAGTCAACCCCCTCATCTCTGGAATCAACCTTCTGAACCTTCTGAACTACCTCCAAAGCAAGTATATCCTTTCGTAAATATGGAAACCAAAACTGCATTCAGTATTCCAGGTGTGGCCTCCCCAATACCCTGTACAACTGGAGCAAGATTTCCCTGCTTTTATACTCCATCCCCTTTGCAATAAAGGCCAAGATTCCATTGGCCTTCCTGATCACTTGCTGTACCTGCATACTAATCTTTTGTGTTTCATGCACAAGTATCCCCAGATACTGCTGTACTGCAGCACTTTGCAATCTTTCTCCATTTAAATAATAACTTGCTCTTTGATTTTTCCTGCCAAAGTGCTTGACCTCACTTTCCAACATTATACTCCATCTGCCAATTTGCCCACTCACTAAGGAGGTGGTGCTCAGTAAGATAATGGGACTACTTATTAAAGAAGCAGTAGTAGGACATTTGGAAAAGCAAAATTCGGTTACTGATTACCAACCCGAGAATGAACCATTTATCCCTACTGTGTTCTGTTCGTTAGCCAATCCTCTATCCATGCTAATATATTGCCCCCAACCCTGTGAACTTTTATCTTGTGCAGTAACCTTTTATGTGGCACCTTGGCAAATGCCTTCTGGAAGTCCAAATACACCACATCCACTGGTTCCCCTTTAATCCACATTGTTCGTTACATTCTCAAAGAATTCTAGCAATGTCAAACATGATTTCCCCTTCATAAATCCATGCTGACTCTGCCTGACCGAATTTTGCTTTTCCAAATGTCCTGCTACTGCTTCTTCAATAATGGACTCCAACATCTTCCCAACCACAGATGTTAGGCTAAATGGTCTATAGTTTCCTGCTTTTTGTTTGCCTCCTTTTTTAAATAGGGACGTTACATTTGCAGTTTTCCAATCTGCTGGGACCTCCCCAGAATCCAGGGAATTTTGGTAAATTACAACCAATGCATCCACTATCCCTGCCGCTACTTCTCAAGACCCTAGGATGTAAGCCATCAGGTCCAGGGGATTTATCTGCCTTTAGTCCCATTATCTTAGAGTGCCGCCGCCATTGTGATTGTGTTAAGTTCCTTTTCCCCCCCCCCATAGCCCCTTGACTGTTGGAATATTACTAATTTCCTCTACCATAAAGACTAATGCAAAATATTTGTTCAGAGTTTCTGCCATCTACATGTTCCCCGTACTAATTCCCCGGTCTTGTCCTCGAAGGGACCAACATTTACTCTAGCCACTCTTTTCCTTTTTATATACCTATAGAAACTCTTGCTATCTGTTTTTATATTTTGTGCTAGTTTACTTTCATAGTCTGTCTACTCTTAATCATTTTTTTAGTGCTTCTTTGTTGGCTTTTAAACACTTCCCAATCTTCTGTCCTCCCACTAATTTTGGCCACATTGTATGCTCTTGTTTTTAATTGGATACCGTCCTTTATTTCTTTAGCCACAGATGGCTATCTTTTCTCACGCCCTTTCCTCCTCACTGGAATATATTTTTCTTGAGAGTTGTGAAATATCTCCTTTTAAATGCACACCAATGTTCATCAACTGTCCTACACTTTAATCTATTTTCCCAGTCCACTTTAGCCAATTCTGCCCTCATACCTTCATATTCTCCTTTATTTAAGCTTAGAATGCTGGTTAGTGATCCAACTTTCTCACCCTCCATCTGAATTTCAAATTCAGCATCATGCTACGATCGCTCATTCCAAGGGGATCTTTTACTAATCTAATTGGTTGCCACGCTTGCCTACACAACAGTGACTACACTTCCAAAATAATTCATTGGCTATAAGAAAGGGCATGTCCTTGTGTAGCATCTTTCATGACCTTGGGATGTCCCAAACTCTTTACAGACAATTAAATGATTTTGAAGTATAGTCACTTTTGTAATCTAGGAAACTTGGCAGTTGATTTGTGATATTGGTTGAGGGATAAATGTTGACCAGGACATTGGGAAGAGCTGCCTTTGCTCTTAGAAATAGTGCCATGGAATCTTTTCCATCCATCTGCGAATGCAGAATGGGCCTCCATTTAATGTCTCATCCAAAAGACAGTCTCTCTCTCTCTACTGAATTGGAATGTCAACCTCGAGTCCCTGGAGTGAGATTTGAACCCACAACCTTCTGACTCCATCTAGCTACCAACCATTGTTGACACTGTAAAGTGCTTTTAGTCATGAGTGTGAAAGCCACTTTGTAAATGAAAATTTGTTCTTTTTCTAATGAATAAAAGAAGTTGCCTTGGTAAATGAGGCCTTCGTCAAAGTTATTTGTTTCCTCCAATATTATGGAGTCTTCCTATGCACAAGAGCAATTTTAAAATCTGCAATACCTGAGTAATAACTGTTCTTATTGAACCACACAGTAGCTGATGTTCACTGTAAGCATTAAACTATATCCAGTTGTCAAATGTAAATAGACTGACTCAGAAGTAGCGTGAAAAACGTGGTGTACAAAGATTTTTTTTGTGCGGGGAACTAAGAATTGGTTCATTTTACATAATTTTATTTTAGGTTCACAAGTCTGATGTAACCGTTGTGGTGTTTTTCATAATGCCAGCTAAAACACACAACTTTAATGTTGAAACATTGAAGGGGCAGGCAGTCAGAAAACAACTCTGGTAAATCAATCATTTCTTTATTATTTTTAAATGTTCTCTGTTGTAACCTTTAGTAGCTAGAGCATTCTTCTTGGAGCAGTTGAGTGCAAATTCTTTTCTATTATTTAGACTATGTGTTGTGCCTCACTGATCCATGGTTCTTTTTAACATCTTTAAACAAGGCATGCAATGGTGTTGATTTAATATTCATTCTATGTTGGGGGAATGGAGTGTGGTCTACTGGGTTAAGCACTTGCCCACTGGTTCAAACACAGCCCTGATGGATGGAATGAAAGTCGTCTTTACCTGTCTGTAAGGGTCCTGTGTAAAGAGTTTAGGGCAGTCTGAATCCTGTTCGTGGTTATGGGCCTACAACACAAAACCACCCCAATTTGGCACTAATTGACAATCTCTCATGGCCACAATCTCTCCTGGCTCTCCCTAGCTAACAGCACTGTGGGAGTACCTTCACCACGGACTGCAGCGGTTCAAGAAGGTGGCTCACCACCATCTCCAAGGGCAATTGGGGATGGGTAATAAATGCTGGCCTTGCCAGTGATGTCCACATTCCATGAATGAATTAGGAAAAAAAAAAGATAACCGCCATGAGAAATGGGAGGGAACAGGGGGCAGGGGAAGGCGAACGTCACACTAATGGAGTCGGGTGTGTTCTGAGGTTGGTGCTGAACTATTTTGCTGAGGCTGCTCTGCTGCTTCTGTCCGTTGAATGCGAGATGCCGATACTGGGTATTTGATATGGGGAGAATTTCATTTCCCAGCAATAACATCCCTTAAGTAAGGGTGCAAATAAAATAAATAAATGTTGTGAGATAGCAGCCCAACTGGTTCTATTCTACAAGCTGCTGACAATTGACACAGAATTAACAGATGTGCAGTTACTGCCCATCACCACCAGTAAAACCTGAGCTGTAACTATAGCAACTCTCTACTATACCTGCAGTGGCTTTTTCTATGACAGTACCACAAACTAAACCTGCTTGTGCTACACAGTTGATACAAAATTACCACAGTAAAATTTACATATTGCCAAAATATGTCCAATTAATTGCCTATAATAATACTTTAGAAAATCAAAATAATTCAAGACTCGCATCATGACTGAATAACCATCGGATACACCACTTCATGGTCGCTGTTACAAATTTCAGGTCTACCCTAGTGGACCTCATGTCCTTTACTCTCAAGCTCACCCGTACTGCCCAATATCTAGTTAGAAACATAAAAATTTACAGTACAGAAGGAGACCATTTCGGCCCAGCGTGTCCGTGCCAGCCGACAAGAGCCACACAGCCCTGGGTTGGCAGCCCTGAAGGTTACATATAAACCGATGAACAATGGCAGACAGGTAAAGAGCATCCGGCCCAACCAGTCTGCTCCACACAACTGCGACACCCCTTGCACCGCAACATTCTACACTCCACCCCAACTGGAGCCATGTAATCTCCTGGGAGAGGCAAAAAACTAGATTTAAAAACCCAGGCCCATTTAGGGAAAAAAAATCTGGGGAAATTCCTCTCCGACCCATCCAGGCAATCGAAACTAGTCCAGGAGATCACCCTGGCCATATTCGATGCCCTGCAGTACTTGCCATTGTATATAGTTGTACGATGGTATGACGTGGGGGTGTAACAGAAACCCCCTTGCTATTTGGACTCATCGCTCTTGGAAGGCAACTTCGTGCATGGAATAAATCCTGTACTTAAGAGCTTTCTGTGTGTTTGTTTGTTCGAAAAGGCCTCTTCCTCAATGTCCATGCTTTGCTGCTAGCTGCAATAGGGAACTCATTGGACTCTTGGACAGAGATGATGAGGCGTGTCTCCCAGTTAGTAAAATCACCCAACAAGTGTAAAAATGAGCCAAATGAAAGCCCAGGTTCCATTGTTAATCTATATTGTTAGTTGATGGTGATCAAGGCCACTGTTGGGACACCACAATGCTCCTAGGCAAGGAAGGAAAACAATGGCTCAGAATTTGCGGTCAGCAGGGTTGTAAATCTGTGGAATTCGCTGCCTCAGAGAACTGTGGAAGCTGGGTCATTGAATAAATTTAAGACCGAGATAGACAGTTTCTTAACCGATAAGGGGTTATGGGGAACGGGCAGGGAACTGGACCTGTGTCCATGATTGGATCAGCCATGATCGTATTAAATGGCGGAACAAGCTCGAGGGGCCATATGGCCTCCTCCTGCTCCTATTTCTTATGTTCTTAAGTGAAGGCGTTTGCTGCTGGTCCTGAAGTCTGCTCTACACACGGATCTCTCGATCCCTATGTTGAAAACTGTTGTGGAGTATTACAAAGATACTCAACAGAGGTCTGTTTTGGAGAAAAGAATCACTTATTATAAAAAACTCGAACAAGGGAGAAACGGCTCTACACGAGTTGAGTAACTCAGTGCCCCAAACAGCCGTTCTTGCCAAGCCGTTTCAGGCTGCTATTTTTATACATTCAAAATACATACAAAATCATGAAGCATACGCATGGAAGTTTTCCATTGGTTCTTCCCCTAACACGTCACAAGTACTCACCTATTTACAACGATTTCATTGGTACATAGAATTTCATTGTCATTTCCATGTGCCTCTTATCTGATTAGTTATGTGCTACATCATATTTATTTTTTACAGTTGAGCAATTTCTGTGAATTCCTTCCCTGACCTATTTGCCGTGTGTGTCTATCTTGTCCTTGACTATTTTTTGTTAATTGACAGACAAGCTAGAGTGTCTCAATCCTCCTTTTGTATTCCGTTATCTTATACCATGCACTAGCTGTTCTTGCAGCTTGGTTTTCTATGATTTAATGTCTCTACTCTAGCTGGTTCGCCTAGTTTCTCTAAGACTGGCGTGTTTTTCTATTGTTTCTGTCAAATACTCCCTGCTTGAGTTAAACTTCCCAGTCCCACACTCCTCTAAGCTTGGTCACAAACTTTTAGAAAATATTAATGATTTTTAACCCCTTCAAAAACTTTGGGTTTACCGACATTCAATTCAACGGAACTTAATGGGGGTCCCCTTGTTTGAACTGCTGTGACATCAGCAGGCTGTCTAAGCAGCCAATCAAAAGGCAGAATTATCAGACAGCGAACAAAGAAGTGAGTAAGTCATTAAAATTCTAACTTAAAGAAAAATAAAGAAAAAAGAAAGATTGGAGCTCTTGCATGGGGGGGAAAAGGCAAACCTGAAATAAAGATGGACAAACTTAAAAAAAAATTGAGAATTTTCTTGAATTTAAATTTTTAATAAATGGACAAATTTCACACTGCACAGAAATAAAATTAGTTTTCCAGGCCCTTAACATTTGTTTAGCCGTCAATATGCAGTTAAAACCAAATCCCTTTAGGTCTAACTCTTATTGAGGAATTTAACAGGACACTTGCGGGAAAAGCCGAAGTTTTCGTCGGTTTCAATGATTTACAAGATTTCACTGACTCTGGAGGAAGGGCACAGCACAGCCAATTTCGGAACTGTCATTGACCGACTGCAACTTTGGAATTTCCACAAGCGCCAGCGCATGCACCAAATCCTGAAGTTGCAGTCAGTTTCAAAGGTGGAATGCTGGCGAACTCCCATCAATCCCGACCCCAAATTCCGGGCCAATGAACCAAGGATTCCTGCTCCTGATTTACTATCCTGTGACTCCCGCTGTATAGAATGATTATGGCTATTGGATGAGGACCGGATCTGCTTTGGTTATAGTTTTTCCCCATCCCCAATTAAATAGCCTGTGCACCCTCTGACTTTGCACATGAATGGCACCGTGGGCAGTGATCTCAATGCAAGTCTGGCTAAATTGTTTGGATGAAGTATTCTTAACTAACCAGAAGCTTATTGTGTTTAATAACACTATTCAATCTTAAAACGGCAGGTGTTCTCTTCAAGGAGTCCGCATTCAGGGGTTAATGAGCTAGTTGCTAAGTCTATTGGCAATTCTCTGGCGAATTTGTCAGTGTGACCGATTAATGGTTGAATTGAGTACCTGTACGAGACTAAAAGGGACATGAGTAAACTATGTGAGACTCTAATCATACCACAGAGTCTCACATGGGAATTCAACTCAGAATGAAGTGTAGAGGTCGGAGGGCACAGTTTTCTAGTCACTAATTTTATTAATCTCCGAACATCATTCTCTGATCTGTATTCCAGTCAAGTGAGGCTGTGCACCAGACTGGAGCCCTGGAAAATGTACTCTTAAGGCTTTACTCTCGAAGTAGTTGGGCTCCTTGATTATTGTCTGTATTTGAATACAGAGTTGAATGCTACTTTGTAATGGCATGTAGCTAGCTAGCATCAGTCCCATGACTCAACATTGGGTACTGTTGTTCCTTGCTGTAAGGTAAATTCCTTTGTAACAGCCTGATGAAAGGATTGTAGGGGAAAGTAAAGTTGGGGCTGAATGTTTCTGCATGCCTGGGATGTCAGCTTCTCTATTGTCATAACCTGGCAATGCAATATCCAGTGCTCACTGCAAACTTTATACATAAACCAGTGAGCTGCAAGATGTTTCATTTTTCTTTTTTTTCTTTTGCAGGGATACTGCCCATTTAGTCAAGGAGAAATTTGGAAAGAGGCTGTACGAAGCATTGTTAAAGTAAGTTACCCCGATCCTTCAACATAAAGTTAAAAAGAAAGAAGTATATGCGCATTATCTGTAGTCTGTGATCGACCATACTTTTTGAAACTCTGGCGTGCTCTAGATGAAATTACCCTTTTGGACATGGTACAAATGAGCAGAGTCAAGCTGGGCCAAGTTGTATTGAATTATTTTTACATATGCGCAAACTGGCTGTCTACTTTTACTTGCAGTCTGTGCTGCTATTAAACTTGCACAAGCTTATGTTATGTCGGGAAAACAGGGATTCGATCATGTTTACGGATAGATACTTGTATCCATATATAAGTGCCTTTTTAAGTGATTATTTGTTTCGAAAGATTCTGTTCTGCAGTAAGTTTCTGTGGAACGTGTGAAAGGATATGACCCGTTATTAAGAGCTGCTTTAATGGTTTGCAAAAAATGCTGACTAAACTCACCGCATGGGCTTTGGGTAGCTTTGTGTTAAGGTGCACCAACCACCCAAAACTAGCTGCAATCTCTTCCATTTCTGTCCTGATACTCTACTAATTATCCTGTATGTTTGCAGAGGGGAAACGCCAGATATGAACAAGTTTCTTGATCGTGATGATTTGACCATAATGAAAAGAGCCATCTATGCAACTCAGGTATCCTTGGAAGTGGAATAATCTTTACAACTGTGTACAGATTGAAAATTACTTTTTTAGTACTTTATGGCTGTAAAGTGCTTTGGGACATTCTGAAGGGCGTTATATAAATGCAAGTCTTTTTCTGATTTTTTTTTTTTTGTGGAAAATTCAAGTAGTGTCTCACTTAATTGTACATTTTTCTTGAGACCTTTTTGAGTGGAAAAAGTGTCTGGAGAGGAAGAACCATATACATACATGATTGGCCATAATTTGAGGTCCAGAAGTTTCTATCGAGTTAGTTATTGCAACGAACGTATGTTCCTTTTTTTAAATCTTTAAAATGTTACAGCTCACATTGTTTCGTTTTTTTTTAACATCATAAGACTCTAGGGGGCCCGAAATTGCCCCTTTCCTGAAGGCCTCTTAGCGGCGGATGGCCACCAACTTTTCGTGTAATGGCTGCCATTATCAAAATTCTGCTCCTGTGGTATCAGCAATGCCCCCCCTTTTTCCCCCCCACCCCTGCTGCTGCTGATCTGTGTTAGTTGCGCCATCACAGTAAACACCGCCGATCGAACCACCCACCTGATAGCGAAATTTTGCCATAACAATCTTTGGCCCGCTTGACAGTGCCAAAACTTGTTTTTATTTCCCAGTGGTTGTGAGGCTGTGGCCTTCTGCAACGGTGGTGCGACTTCCCTTAAAGGGGAGAACGCACTGCCACTGTCACCATGTTTTTTTTTTGTCGGCCGACTGCCATGTCAGTCTGACAATTATGCTCTCGGGTTCGGCCAAGCCGAAACCTTCGCTAGTAGCCCAATTGACCAAAGTTTAAAGATCGCAGAGGCTCTTCTCTAAGTGAAGGGGGAGAGCTGTGGTGACGTGGCATCTCTGGCCACTCTGCACCACCCCCAACTTCTGCAACTCTAGTGTTGCCACCGCCGCATAATCGCCCCCATTAAGAGCGACTTCTGGATCTGAATTTT
This sequence comes from Pristiophorus japonicus, assembly GCF_044704955.1. Taxonomy (NCBI): domain Eukaryota; kingdom Metazoa; phylum Chordata; class Chondrichthyes; family Pristiophoridae; genus Pristiophorus; species Pristiophorus japonicus. The sequence continues at coordinate 66,415,001 of NC_091989.1, read as the reverse complement.
TTTTTTAAAAATCAACAAAGAGCGGAATTTAGCTCGAGGTGACCTCGACCACCGCGGCGGCAAAAACCATTGAAATGGGGTGCGTGCGCGCACCCCGTTTCGGGCGGGGGGCAATTTCGGCCCCTAATTGGGTTAGTGGATGTCACTGGGACATGACTTATGCCTGCGCTTCAATCCATCACTCGTGAAGCACATTTTAAGTGTTTTTACTTAAAGGTACTCGCATGCTGCTACGTGCATTACATAGGATCAGGTGTCGGCCATTCAGCCCCTCGAGCCTGTTAGAGCATGACTGATCTGTACCTCAACTCCATTTACCGACCTTTGACCCCCTTGGCCAATGAAAATCTATTGACCTCCATCTTGAAAGTTTCAACTGTGTGGGGGGAGAACTTTTTCCAAAAATGGAGGTGGGGCGGGAAAAATAAAATGCATAGATTGTTCTGTAGTAGTTCAATCTTGCACTAACCTAAAATATTTGAATCTATTTCCATTTTCAAAACAAATGAGTTGTGTTGCTGTTTATAGCCATTTGTTTGTTGATGCTAATGATTTGGAGTTGGTGCCTCTTATCAACAAGCCGATTATATTCTGAACACTGATTGCAGTGAAATCCCTGAATGTATTGAGGTGGTTTGTGGCAAGTCCATTTTAGATGTGATTTACCAGCTGTTTTTTTATATTTCATAAGGTTTTATTTTGGGGCTTTTTTCCCACCGTGCAGCACTGAGCCATTGTTTAGCATTGCTGTTACTGCAGCCGCTGATCAGAGCTTTATTCTTGTTGACTTCAGCGCCACACATTGCCTCCAGTGACCACTCATAACATGCTCGATGATGGCAGCGACCCCATCCTCAGCACCATCCGGCGAATTGGGCTGTTCAACAACCGGGCTGACCGGGTCAAGGTACGCACTTTACCTTCCGTTCGCAGGTGAGAATGCATTAGCTACGGACCCAGCCGTAGTGCGAGGAGCCTCGCTCTTATGCATTGTTGCATCTGTTATCGGTGTGTTTGGAATGAAATGGCATTATCCAACAGCAGTAGATAATAACTGCCAGTCCACATGGTAGGAATGACCACTGCTCTAAATCTACAGACTTCCAGTTAGTTACCTGTTCAATTTACAATATGGGTCACTTGGGCTTCCTGTAGCTGTCTCTTTGGCTCTTGCCTGCCATAGTAGTTAATCAGTGTAAATCTTGCTTGGAGATTTAACCCAAACAGCTCTGCAAACCTTGTCATGTATGTAGACCATGTAACTGTATAGTCACACAAGGTGTGCCACCAGAGGGTACTGCGGTGGGAGACCTTTTATACTGCAGGGCCCAGTATAAAAGGCTGCCCACCATGCTTGTGCCTCACACGAGTTACAATAAATGGGACTAAGGTCACAACAGCTCAAGTACGATACTAGACCTCGTGGAGTCATTCATGAGTATTAAAGACATAACAACTGGTGACGAGATTATGAACTTTCACGCAAAAATGACTAGCATTGGTGCATTTGAAAAGTTCTCGGAGGGTAAAGATTGGGAAGTCTTTATGGAGCGGCTCAACCAATATTTTGTAGCAAATGACCTGGTAGGTGATGATCCAGCCACGCTGGCAGATAAGCGCAGAGCTATCCTGTTGACCAGTTGTGGGCCCGCGGTCTACGGCCTCGTCAGGGACTTGCTTGCACCAGAGAAAACAATGACCAAGTTATACGAGGAGCTGATTCGGGACCAACTCAAATCGAAGGAGAGCATTCTCACGGCCTGGCATGGATTTTATACACACTACCACCCTGAGGGCCAGGAAATCGCGAAGTACGCTGCTGACCTTAGAAGGCTGGCATGACCGTGTGAATTTGGCATGTATCTCGCCGATGCGTTGTGGGATGTCTTCGTAATTGGCATCGGTCATGAGGCCCCCCTTCAAAGACTACTGTCTGCTGAAACTACCGTCAATCTGCAGAAGGCCATCAGCATCAGCCAGGCGCTCATGATCTCAAGTTGCAGCTCCAAGCAGATGATGACTCACTCTCAAGACTCAAACCCGGCAAGTACTGTAAATAGAATGGTGCCTTTCACAGACAGAACTGTTTAATGTGAATCTGCCCAGGGCAGGGCATACAGGCCCCCAAGTCCGTTAGCTCAGAGTCCGCCGAGGAGTGCAAACATAAGTCGAGTAGCACCATGCTAGCGTTGCAGAGGTAATCATAGGGCTCATCAGTGTCTGTTCAGAGACTGTGTGCAAAGCCTGCAGCACAAAAGGCCACCTCCAGCAAATGTGCAAAAGAGCTGTGACTCACCATGTGGAAGAGGAGTCAGCAGATGGCTGTGAATCCAGTGCGGATTATGAAGAGATGGCTAGAGAGGCAGCTCAGTCCCAGGATGAAGTGTATGGAGTATATACCTGCAACACATTGTCCTCCAGTGATCATGGAAGTAAAAATAAATGGCGTTCCAGTCTTCATGGAAGTGGACACGGGGGCGAGTCAGTCAGTAATGAGCCAAGAAGCCTTTGAGAGGCTATGGAACCATCAAGCTGAATGACCCAGGCTGGTCCCGTTTCAGGCAAAGCTACGCACCTACACCAAGGAACTGATATCAGTTGTTGGTAGTGCGGATGTAAGTGTATCCCATGATGGCGCGGTGCACAATTTAACATTGTGGATTGTTTCAGATGATGGACTAACGCTACTTGGAAGAAGATAGATGGGGAAGATTCATTGGAACTGGGAAGACTTCATCCCTCCAGCGATCAACGACCCCATGCTCAGAGGTAGAGCAAGCCCCCACCTTCGATTGGACCAGGCACCGGAGAGCAGATCCGCACAGCCCCAAAGGCACAGACCGCTCATCATGACTGCGTGGTGATGATCCGGCCGAGACGACCCGAACGCACCTTCCCGGTTTCAGTGGCAGGATTCCTGGGGAGGAAGATTGGATCCGAGGGCGCCTTCCCAGCTTCAGTGGCAGAATCCCTGGGAAAGAAGATTGTGGCAGTCGACATCATGGATAGGGAAAAGTTGACGTCCAACCAGGAGGTGCAGCGCTAATGGAGCAATGACATGTGGTTCAACGCAAGGAAGACGATTGGTGTAACAGTAGTAAGGTCATTTTAAAGAAGGCCAGCAACCTGCCATTTTTGAATGAACTGCTTGAAATTGGTAACCAATGTAAAAATCCAGCTATAATGAGCAAAATGTTGTTGAGCAATGTCCGGTGCAAATTACAATCGTCCAATGTAGCGGATGAACACCTAATGGTTGTATACGGGTCCAGCGGGTTACCCAATGTTGTAGCCTCTGTCCCCGGGACCAGAATGATGTATCATAGTGTCCACACAGCTGATAGAAGTAGACAAACCGCAGAGTAAACGATCCCTGGAGAGTAGCGATACCCTGCCTCAGATTGGTTTAACATTGCAGGCACCAGATGGCATGAACCGCCACGGGCCAGAAACAGTAAATTGTGCCTATGCTCGCAGTTAGCTACCATCGCCCACCACTGTCACCATACCACAAACCCACTCACTACGGCAAAGCCCAAGAGCGAAGGGTCACCTGCAATAGCTCCTCTGAACGGGACCTGGACCAACCAGGATCCCAAACTAGAGTGCTCACAACTGTGCTCAAGGGAAAATGAGTAGTTGAACCCCTGCGAACTGCTAGACAAGACGAGGCAGCCCCACCATCGCTTTGACGTAACGTTTACTCGCTTAAACCACTTCCCAGGGAGCAGCAGCGACACTGTGCAACCGAAAAGGACAGGGAGGTGACAGACACATCAGCTGTCTTTGGGTCTGCCCGACACTAGGAGTAATGGCAAGAGCCCTGAGTTCCGGCAACTTGAGCAAAATGAGCTCACCTCGCTCACTAGCATGGGGCGCTGTGCCACCACCAGACAACTTGGATCTCATCCGGCTGTGCTGGAAGTAGACTGTCTTTGTATACCTGTACTGATCAGGTAAATGTACCACACAAAAAGAAACGCAACTGTAATCCACCCAACAAATGTACCAAGATGTAAATGTAAAACTCATGTGATGAACTTGAATGCAACTTGCATGTAACGGGCCATTGAGAGCGAGAGCGTGAGAGAGCGAGATCCACTGGCAACAAATCTTACTACCAACCCACCAAAGCTAGAAACGACCCTCCAATGGTCAACCAGGAAGAGCAAAGCCCAGGTCACCGTCAATTTGCGAGGAGGATCATGTATGTCGACCATGTATACTAACTGTATAGTCACAAGGTGTGCCACCTGAGGGTCACTTGCATAGGTGTGCATGGCCCAGTATAAAAGGCTGCCCACCATGCTTGTGCCTCACTCTGGAGTTACAATAAATGGGACTAAGGTCACAACAGCTCAAGTACAATACTCGACCTCGTGGAGTCATTCATAAGAGTATTAAATACATAACCCCTTGAAATATAGAAAATAGGTGCAGGAGTAGGACATTCGAACCTGCACCACCATTCAATAAGATCATGGCTGATCATTCACCTCAGTACAACTTTCCTACTTTTTCTCCATACCCCTTGATCCCTTTTAGCCACAAGGGCCATATATAACTCCCTCTTGATTATATCCAATGAACTGGCATCAACAACTCTCTGCGGTAGGGAATTCCACAGGTAAACAACTTTGAGTGAAAAAGTTTCTCCTCAACTCAGTCCTGAATGGCTTACCACTTATCCTTAGATTGTGTCCCCTGGTTCTGGACTCTCCCAACATCAGGAACATTCTTCCCGCATCTAACCTGTCCAGTCCTGTCAGAATTTTATGTTTCTGAGATCCCCTCATCCTTCTAAACTCCATTGAATACAGGTCCAGTCTCTCCTCATATGTCAGTCCTGCCATCCCGGGAATCAGTCTGGTGAACCTTCACTGCACTCTCAATAGCAAGAATGTCCTTCCTTAGATTAGGAGACCAAAACTGAACACAATGTTCCAAGTGAGGCCTCACCAAGGCCCTGTACATTGCAGTAAGACCTCCCTGCTCCTATACTCAAAACCCCTAGCTATGAAGGCCAACATACCATTTACCACCTTCACTGCCTGCTGTACCTGCATGCCAACTTTCAATGACTGATGTACCATGACATCAAGGTCTCGTTGCACCTCCCCTTTTCCTAATCTGCTGCCTTCGTGTTTTTGCCACCAAAGTGGATAACCTCACATTTATCCACATTATACTGTATCTGCCATGCATTTGTCCACTCTCCTAAACTGTCCAAGTCACCCTGCGGCCTCTTGGCATTCTCCTCAGCTCACACCACCATCCAGCTTAGTGTCATCCGTGAACTTGGAGATATTGCGCACGATTCCTTCTATATCATTTAATGTATATTGTAAAGAGCTGGGGTCCCAGCACTGAGCCCTGCGGCACCCCACTAGTCACTGCCAGCCATTCTGAAAAGGACCTGTTTATCCCGACTCTCTGCTTCCTGTCTGCCAACCAGTTCTCTCTCCACATCAGTACATTACCCCCAATACCATGTGCTTTAATTTTACGCACCAATCTCGTGTGGGACCTTAACAAAAGCCTTTTGAAATTCCAAATAACCACATCCACTGGTTCTCCATTGTTCACTCTACTAGTTACATCTTCAAAAAATTCTAGAAGATTTGTCAAGCATGATTTCCCTTTCATAAATCCATGCTGACTTGGACCGATCCTGTCACTGCTTTCCAAATGCGCTGCTATTTCATCTTTAATTCCTACATTTTACCCACTACTGATGTTAGGCTAACTGGTCTATAATTACCTGTTTTCTCTTCCTCCTTTTTTAAAATGTGGGGTTACATTAGCTACCCTCCAGTCCATAAGAACTGATCCTGAGTCGATAGACTTTTGGAAAATTATCACTAATGCATCCACTATTTCTAGGGCCACTTCCTTAAGTACTCTGGGATGCAGACCATCCGGCCCCGGGGATTTATCTGTCTTCAATCCCATCAATTTCCCTAACACAATTTCACGCCTAATAAGGATTTCCTTCAGTTCCTCCTTCTCACTAGACCCTCGGTCCCCTAGTGTTTCTGGAAGGTTATATGTGTCTTTTTCGTGAAGACAGAATGAAAGTATTTGTTTAACTGGTCTGTCATTTCTTTGTTCCCCATTATAAATTCACCTGAATCTGACTGCAAGGCACCTGTGTTTGTCTTCACTAATCGTTTTCTTTTGACATATCTGTAGAAGCTTTTGCAGTCAGTTTTTATGTTCCCAGCAAGCTTCCTCTCATACTCTCTTTACCCCCCCTCTCCTCCTAATTAGACCCTTTTCCTCCTGCTGAATTCTACATTTTTCCCAGTCCTCAGGTTTACTGCTTTTTCTGGCCAATTTATATGCCTCTTCCTTGGATCTAACACCATCCTTAATTTGCTTTGTTAGCCACAGTTGAGCCACCTTCCGTTTTATTTTTACTCCAGACAGGGATGTACAATTGTTGAAGTTCATCCATGTGATCTTTAAATGTCTGCCATTGCCTATCCACCGTCAACCCTTTAAGTATCATTTGCCAGTCTATTCTAGCCAATTCACGTCTCATACCATCGGAGTTACCTTTCCTTAAGTTCAGGACCCTAGTTTCTGAATTAATGTCACCTTCCATCTTTAATAAAGAATTCTACCATATTATGGTCACTCTTCCCCAATGAGCCTTGCACAACAAGATTGCTAATTAGTCCTTTCTCATTACACATCACCCAATCTAGGATGGCCAGCCCTCTAGTTGGTTCCTCGACATATTGGTCTCAAACCATCCCTAATACACTCCAGGAAATCCTCCTCCATCGCACTGCTACCAGTTTAGTTAGTCCAATCTACATGTAGATTAAAGTCGTCCATGATAACTGCTGTACCTTTATTGCACGCATCCCTAATTTCTTGTTTGGTGCTGTCCCCAACCTCACTACTACTGTTTGGTGGTCTGTACACAACTCCCACTAGTGTTTTCTGCCCTTTGGTATTCCGTAGCTCCTCCCATACTGATTCCACATCATCCAAGCTAATGTCCTTTCTTTCTATTGCATTAATTTCTTCTTTAACTAGCAATGCCACCCCGTCTCCTTTTCCTTTCTGTCTATCCTTCCTAAATGTTGAGTTCCCAGCCTTGGTCACCCTGGAGTCATGTCTCCGTGATGCCAATTATATCTCATTCGTTAATTGCTGCCTGTGCAGTTAATTTGTCCACCTTATTCCGAATACTCCTCGCATTGAGGCACAGAGCCTTCAGGCTTGTCTTTTTAACACACTTTGCCCCTTTAGAATTTTGCTGTAATGTGGCCCTTTTTGCTTTTTGCCATGGGTTTCTCTGCCCTCCACTTTTACCTTTCTTCTTTGTATCTTTTGCTTCTGCCCCCATTCTGCTTCCCTCTGTTTCCCTGCATAGGTTCCCATCCCCCTTACCGTATAGGTTGAACCCCTCCCCAACAGCACTAGCAAACACTCCCCCTAGGACATTGGTTCCGGTCCTGCCCAGATGCAGACCGTCCGGTTTGTACTGGTTCCAATGGCCCAGGAATTTGAATCCCTCCCTTCTACACCACTCCAAGTCTTGTATTCATCTGAGCTATCCTACGATTCCTACTCTGACTAGCACGTGGCACTGGTAGCAATCCTAAGATTACTACCTTTTTGAGGTCCTACTTTTTAATTTGGCTCCTAGCTCCTTAAATTCGTCTTGTAGGACCTCATCCTGTTTTTTTTTTTTTTACCTATGTCGTTGGTACCTATATGCACCATGACAACTGGCTGTTCACCCACCCTTAATGTCATCAGCCGCTCCGAGACATCCTTGACCCTTGCACCAGGGAGGCAACATACCATCCTGGAGTCTCAATTGTGGCTGCAGAAACGCCTATCTATTCCCCTTACAATAGAATCCTCTACCACTATAGCTCTCCACTCTTTTTCCTACCCTCCTGTGCAGCAGAATCACCCACAGTGCCATGAACTTGGCGGCTGCTGCTGCTCTCCCCTGATGAGTTATCCCCTTCAACAGTACCCAAAGCGCTGTTTTTTGCAGGGGGATGACCGCAGGGGACCCCTGCACTACCTTCCTTCCACTGCTCTTCCTGTTGGTCACCCATCCCCTTTACCTGCAGTGCGGCCAGCTCACTAAATGTGCTATTCACGAAATCCTCAGCATCGCGGATGTTCCAGAGTAAATCCACCTGCAGCTCTAGTGCTGCAATGCAGTCTGTCAGGAGCTGCAGCCGGATACACTTCCTGCACATGTAGTCATCAGGGACACTAGAAGTGTCCGAGTTCCCACATAGCACAGCAGGAGCATGACACGTGTCTGAGCTCTCCTGCCATGACTTATCCCCTAGATTAACTTAATTTGGCAACAACAATGATAAAGGTTACCTGCCGATAAAGGAAAAGAAAAAGGAAAAACTACTCGCCAATCACTTGCCCCCTTGGCTGTGATGTCACCCTTCGATTTCTTTTTACTTTTTTGCTTTCTCTCCCTGCTGCAGCTGCATTGGCTGGCCTTTTCTAGGCCTCCCGACACTGCCGCTCCGCCTTTCCCACAGACACTGGTTTAAGGGTGAATTACTCTCCGATGGGGCACGCACATGTGGCCAGAACTTGCTGGCCACCAGTCCACCTTTGCATTCCCTTTATTTTCCATCGATCCCCATTTCTGTTCAAATGTAAACATGGTGGCGCAGGCTGCTGACTGGCCTGTTCCAGAACCTGCCCTTGCCGAGATATTTCATCCCCTGTGTGAAGCACTGAGAGCTGAAGGCCTTCCTGTAGTTCTGGTTACTGTCTCCTTTAGAAGTGAATGGTTTGTGAAACTTATTTTTGCTTGTGAAACCTACCATTTTCATAATACATCACATTGTTGGGATTTTGAATGATGGTCTTTATTTAAACAATGTGTGTGTGTGTGTGTGTGAAGAAATCAATGTTCTTCATTCAACCCCACCCTCCCACCAATTGTTGATGTAGACCACTAAACCTGCCAATTGCCTCTACACTCACTGCTGGAAGCTAATGTCCTGGTTATCCATATTTCCAGTTACATCAGTGGAATCAAATTCCCCGCACTCAGGAGCCTGCCCATTGGTCGCTGCACATTTCTGGATCATGGGGATCTTTGAATCCGCTGGTGACTCCCTCATTGCTCATACACAGTCCACATCATTCATGTCTTCTCACCATTGCCTATACAAACAGTACCTGTTGTTATCCCTCATATGACTTTTACCTCAGTTATTTATTCTACTTGGGGATAGTGTCAGAAAATTTCTCTGGCCCACACAGTCACACAAATTCTTCATCTTGTCTGCACTTGTTGTCGTTCTTTGAAGTGAGCCTGCTGATTTCCACAGCAGACACTTTATGCACCCAGCAGCACTGCAACCATTGCGTTCCATGGGCTGTTTTGATCACCTGTACTTATCCCTGTCCCTAGTATGTCAGCTGTGGATCAATTAGTAGCTCTCTCTCCTGAGTCCTCACCTCGGCAACCCGTGTCCTAACTCGCACCAAGTCCTGTTCACCCATCACCCCTGTGCTCGCTGACCTACATTGGCTCTTGGTTAAGCAATACCTCAATTTCAAAATTCTCATCCTTGTTTACAAATTCCTCCATGGCCTTGCCCCTCCCTATCTCTGTAATCTCCTCCAGCCCCAATACCCACAGAGATGTCTGCGCTCCTCAAATTCTGCCCTCTTGAGCATCCCTGATTAAAACTGCTCAACCATTGGTGGCCGTGCCTTCAGCTGTTCGGGCCCCAAGCTCTGGAACTCCCTCCCTAAAACCCCTCTGCCTCTTTGCCTCTCTTTCCTCCTTCAAGATGCTCCTTAAAATTTACCTCTTTGACCAAGCTTTTGGTTATCTGACGTAATTTCTTCTTGTGTGGCTCGGTGTCAAATTTATCTTTTTTCTTGTAACACTCCTATGGAGCACCTTGGGACGTTTTACTATGTTAAAGGCGCTATATAAATAAAAGTTGTTATTGAGTCATAAGGTTGTGGGTTTATCCCTCTCCAGAGAATTGAGCACAAAATCCAAGCTGACACTCCAGTGCAGTATTGAGGGAGTATTGCACTGTCTTGCGGATGAGATGTTAAATCAAGATGTCTGCCCCCAAGGGTGGACATAAAGGATCCCATGACACTATTCAAAGAGCAGCAAAGGAGTTCTCCCCAGTGATTTATTCCTCAACCATTTGTCATTATCACATTGGTGTTTGTGGGAGTTTGCTATATGCAAATTGTCTGCTGTGTTTCCCCACATTACAATAGTGACTGCACTTCAAAAGTACTTCATTGGCTGTAAAGCACTTTAGGATATTCTGAGGTCATGAAAGGTGCTTTAGAAACTAAAATCCTTCTATTTATTTATCAACTTAATCAATGAAGTATTGGTTGCTTTGGTTGGCAATCAATGTTGTATATATCTCTGTGGGGGATCATTTTCTTCTCCTGTCCAGCCATGCTTGAGACTAATTAGTTTCATACTTGTGTTCATGCACATGATCTATTGTAAAAACTTGAATCCAGCAGATATTGCTAAACTTGTTATAATGTGATGTTATTGTCTCCCCTCCATGTTCATGTAAACATTCTCTGCTGAATTGGCAGCCAAGCAACCACTTCCCAGACCAATACTTCTGGACAGCAAAAGGCACAAAGCAGAATACTCCTGGTTCTGACTCTCTATCTTTCCGGGATGGGCCTGGCCTGCTTTTAGTGTCTGGTAGAGATCAGGCAGCAATGACATGGTGGTGTAGTAATGCACTGTACAGCTGGATGCGAGGCAATGCGTGACCTAAGCATTTCACTGCCTGGCTGTTGCTGATTCGAGATAGCTGTTTATGTTGCATAAGAATTAGCATTTTCTGGGGGGTATTTTGGAATGTGGGTGACATTGGCAAGGCTGCCGTTTCCCTTCTCTAGTTGCCCTGAGGTGGTGACGCTGGTGGGCCACCTTGGACCATTGCAGTCTTTGTGTTGAGAATTCCAGTGGCTATGAAGCAATGGCAATGTATGTCCAAATCAAGGTGTGTGACTTGGAGGTGGTGTACCCACAGCATTGCTGCTTTTGTCCTTCGCAATCGTAGAGGTCATAGAGGGAGAAGGCGGTTTTAAACTAACCCTGTTGAGTTGCATCGTGGGTCGCCCCGACCTCTGAGAACACCACCGCAGGTCGGGGCTGGAAATCGAGCTGGAGCGCCGGGCCCTGAAACATGGTGGGCGAAGGTGCGGCGAATGAGGGCACGGGGCCCTGAAGAGGCGAGGGCCCAGGGGCAGCACGGGCCAGCCCACACTGCGATATGTGTGTGCACTAGGTCTGTGCAGCAGAGCAGGTCTCCAGTCGTCCTGGTTAACCCTTGCCACTCGACCTAGCTCTGTCAAGCCCGTGTGGTTGCTTGATGTGCAACGGCCACCCCACGTTAAAAAAAAAAAAAAACGCACAGGCATCTTCCACCCCCTCAATTGGAGTTCAAGACTGGAACATCGGGTCCTTCATTGAAACATTTGTGAACTCTTTTGAAGCAAGTCATCCTTGTTCAAGGGACTGCCTATGTTGATGGTGAGTTGCTGGAGTGCATCCTTTAAAATTGTACATGTTGCAGCCAGAGGGTGCCAATGGTGGACAAGCGGGAAATTGAGTCCAGTGACCGACGCCAATCAAGTGAACTGCTCTGTCTTGCATAGCAACGTGGTCTTTCTGGAAGTCTCCTCACAGCATATACAAAGTTTAGCAACACCAGAATGTTTGCCCTGCAGAAAGAAGTAATTATTTCTCAACATAGTTCAGAAAAGTTACTTCTGAGGTTTTTAAACCTGGTATGTTGAGCTTTAATACTTTACCAAGCATGCTGTATGCTGCTATCCCCCATCATTGCTTTACACATCACAGATAAATGAACATCATATTCATTAATGTACTGTGATGTTCTTGGCTTCACTGATTGGGACAAGTATCATTAGAGTTGGGCCAATATAACTGTAATTTACAGCGGTATAAAAATCGGTCTGCGAGGTGCCTAGTGGAGGGGAAAAGATAAATTTGGAAAACCTGAAGTTGAAACTAAACTAGGCCTCCATCTTGAGGAGGAATGTGAATATTGTTTAGGTCAGTAATTATTTTAATGAAAGTGAAGTGTATTGTTTTAATGAGTACAGATGGCTGAAGATTTGGCTTCTCCCTCATCCAATAATGGTTCTGCATGATGAGTGCAATTAAATGTTGTGGTTTTTCATTTAGCTTTCACAGCTATTGATCATGTCCTGCCTCCACTGAGCTTTGTCAAGTTAGTCATGTAGTGTTTCTGAAAAACAAACAATTTCATGTGATTTATAAATTGATGGAATTGAAAATTTTTTACCCTGTTCATAATTGAAACTCTTGCACAGATCCATATTCATAGTTTTCTAAATCTTAGACCAGGGGTGCAGAAGTCTGCTCACTCGTACCCTGTACTTACTGTCATTAATCAGTTGTATGTTTTATACAGGAGATTAGTTAGACATAGTTACTTTGTAGCTGCCAATCTCTGACCAGTAACAACTAATATCCACGTTGGTCAACCTAGAAAACTGGCAAAATCTACGACTTCCGAAACAGCTAACTGCTTAAAAATAACGCTGAATAGTGGCCTCCTGAGTACACAAATAGATTGTACATGCAACAGGACACAATATTTAAAAGCTGCCTTATAGAATCTTGTGTATACCTTCTTGGAGACCAGGACTAAAACATACTAGTAACCATGACTCTCAAACCATCAGCTCATCTTGATCTTTTCTCCCTCAAATTCACACATAGCCAACAGTGGAAGAAATGAATATTTTGTTCTAAAGGGTTCCAGTCCTGCCTTCCAGCTGATAATTGGAATTGAAGGTGGTCAGTATCTAATTGGGTGAGTGAAATGCTGAGTTGGCACCTGGGTTCAAATGCTTAACCGTATGATTTAAGATGCTGACATTTGGCATGTGTGCAGTAACTGTTGTCATTCGGCAATAGCTTCTTGATGCTGGCTGGCTATGATTTTGGTCTGCCAGGTCCCAGAGGGAAGTCTATGCAAACATGCTCATCTTCCACAAGTTTTAACTGGTGTCTTGGATGTCGGAGCTTGACATACATAAAAGTTACAATGCAGAAACTGACCACTTGGCCCAACAAGTCCATGATGATGATTACCTGCCAAATGAGCAAGTAGTCCTAATCATCATTACCAACTGTGTTCCCAAGCCCCTTAATCTCTCTCTCCATCCATTTATCCAATCTAATCTTGAATGTTAACAGTTTCTGCCTTGAACACTAACCCTTGAAGTGAATTCCACAGGCTTGAAAATCTGTGCAGAGGTTTCTCTTGGTCCCTGTTCTAAATCTTTTTTTAAAATTTGTTCATGGGATGTGGGCATTGTTGGCAAGGCCAGCATTATTGCCTATCCCTAATTTCCCTTGAGAAGATGGTGGTGAGACGCCTTCTTGAACCGCTGCACTCCATGTGGTGAAGGTATTCTCCGTGCTGTTGGGGAGAGAGTTCCAGGATTTTGACCCAGCGACGATGAAGGAACGGTGATATACTACCAAGTCAGAATGGTGTGTGACTTGGAGGGGAACCTGAAGGTGGTGGTGTTCCCATGCGCCTGCTGCCCTTGTCCTTCTGGGTGGTAGAGGTCGTGCGTTTGGGAGGTACTACTGAAGAAGCCTTGACGAGTTGCTGCAGTGCATCTTGTAGCTGGTGCACACTGCAGGTCACGGTGTGCCAATGGTGGAGGGAGTGAGTGTTTAAGGTGGTGGATGGGGCGGGGTGGGGGGGGCAGCAATAAAGCGGGCTACTTTGTCCTGGATGATATCTAGCTTCTTGAGTGTGTTGGAGCTGCTCTTATCCAGGCAAGTGGAGAGTATTCTCTCTCACTCCTGACTTGTGCCTTGTAGATGGTGGACTTTGGGGAGTCAGGAGGTGAGACACTCGCTGCAGAATACCCAGTCTCTGACCTCTTGTTGCCACAGTATTTATGTGGCTGGTCCAGTTAAGTTTCTGGTCAATGTTGACCCCCAGAATGTTGATGTTTGCGGATTCGGCGATGGTAACGCTGTTGAATGTCAGGGGGCGGTGGTTAGATTCTCACTTGTTGGAGATGGTCATTGCCTGGCACTTGTGTGGCACGAATATTACTTGCCACTTATCAGCCCAAGCCTGAATGTTGTCCTGGCCTTGCTGAATGGGGGCATGGACTGCTCCATTATCTGAGGAGTTGCAAATCATTTGCATTTAATTGTGTATCTATGGCCTCACTCACTCTAGACCCCACTGTCTTAGTCAAACCCAAGTGGTGTGCAGCTGGAAGTCTTTCACTGCTTCCCTCCAGAGTCAGGCAGGACCCAACTGGTGGAGTATTGCAATGTTTGCGTTGCTGTGGTACTAAAGTTGCAGTATAAACCAAAATGCCATTTAGGACTATTTTCAGAAATGTTTTCTGAATAGCAACATAAGTGTTTCTCTTCCAACAAATATTTGTTTTTAATCTTTTCAAATCCTATCACTTTTTAATATTCTAGATTGTTTTCCACCCCGAGTTTCTATCATCCACAAGCCCACTTTTGCCAATGGATTATGAAGAGTTTGTTCGAGGCTGTCATCTTGGTGTTTTCCCATCCTATTATGAACCTTGGGGATACACACCTGGTAAGTGTCCCACTTGAAACTGTTTGAGACTTTTTTTCCCCAAAATTGGAAGAGATTGGAAAAGCCTGTGGGAGTGTGCAGTGTCGGTTGAAGGTCTTGATAGCCAGTTCACCGGGAGGGAATCGACTTCACATTGTGTAAAAATGAAGAACTAGCATTTATATCGCACTTTTCACCATCTCGGGATTGACCATGAAGTACATTTGAAGTGTAGTCACTAATGCAGAAAAGTTAGCTCAATGGTAAGACAGTCGATGTGGACAGCTACTCCTGGGTTACTCCTGGGAAGGGTGATGGGATAAGGGAAAAGAGAACTCTGCCAAGAACTGCCAACTTGCCTTGGAACTGTCCTTCTGATGCTGAAGCTTGGGATTCTGTTTGAAGTAAACTTGCTCTCTTTGTTCCAGAGTACAATGGTGCTTTATATCCACAAAAAGGGACTATTGATGAAGGCCTCTTCATCTTCACTGCCTGCTTCAACTGGGTGGAGATACATGATGATGCACACTCTGTCCGGTTGTCCCTCAATTGCATCAGCATCCCATTTACATCATAGGACCTCAATTTTTTTTTTGATGAGGCTCCCTACCTGATTCAGGCAGGCCCCTGGGCTACCCTGTGGACAGCCCCAGTAAACATGGCAGTGGAGTGGTAAGTGGTGCATAGCTATTTTGACTCTGCTACCTACCACCCCGATTCCAAAGGTATCTGGACCAGAAAGATGAGTGATTTTCTCAGATCCGATCATGATTAGTTAATTTCTTGTGTATGGGGGGATTCTGTCATTTTGAAGTATAACCCTACAAGGTAAGCAATCTTTCCTATTCTTTGCCATTTTTTCACCCCAGAATCTTTTTTAATGTATTGGCTTCATGGATTCTTTGCTTAAGAATTCATAGCAACACATTGCTATTAAGAACTAGTTGCTAAACTTTGTTGTTAAACCACAATTCATCCACTAGGCTCACAACTGCATACCTCGTCATGGATGACCCAGACCCAACTAGCTGGGGTTTTATTGAGTCTTGTGAACATCACGTGACTGGCTAAGCCACTCGCAGTGTAACAGCTCTAAACCGGTGAGCATACTCACAGGTGCATATATTACACCCTTCATCTCATAACCCATGAATAATAAGATTGTGGATATAATTATCCTCAATCTCCTAATGAATAATCAGCCTATTAAAATATTTATTTTTAAATTAACTTAAAGTCAAGGTCCAGTCAGCCCATCAAAGCTTGGTCCTCTAGTAATCTAACTCGCCCAGCCCTCTCGTATCTCTTTTGATGCTACTATTTTAACTACTGGATTATTCCAAATGTTCATCTTTCAATTCTGTTTAGACTTTATTTTCACATTTATACTTGTTGTCTGGCTCAGTTGGTGGTACACTCGCTCCTGAATCAAAAGGTTGTGTTGTCAATCCTCACTCCAGAACTTGAACTATCCTAGACACTCCACTGCAGAGAGAGTGCTACATTGTCAAAGGTTCTGTCCTGCATGTGAGATGGTAACCTGATGCCCCTTCTGGGTGATTTCAGGTGGACATTTAAAGTTCCTGTTGCATTATTCAAAGAAGAACAGTGTGTGTGTGTGTGATTTACCCACAGAGCAACTGTCACTGATTTCTAGCCAAAAGACCTACATCATTTGGGGGTAGGGAGTCGCTAGAGGGCGGGATGGAGGCTTGTTTAAATTTCAGTATTTGCTTATGATAATTAGTGAAAGATAAAGTTTGACTAGTATAAAACAGCATATGCTACTCCAATGGCTCTGAATTATTTGCTTTTGTAGCTGAGTGCACAGTGATGGGAATTCCCAGTGTGACTACCAACCTCTCTGGCTTTGGTTGTTTTATGCAGGAACACGTGGCAGATCCAAATGCCTATGGTAAGTCCTTTAACTTAAATGCTGCACCCACAAGATGCTCTACATTTAGTTTTCCAAGCAGGTTTGCGCTTCCTCTAACTTTCGCGCTGTCTTTGTGTCCAGGGATTTACATCGTCGATCGTAGATTCCGATCTCTCGATGAATCCTGCAACCAGTTGACCCAGTTCATGTTTGGCTTCTGCAAGCAGTCACGTCGCCAGAGAATTATCCAGAGAAATCGGACTGAGAGACTTTCAGAGCTCCTAGACTGGAGATACCTGGTCAGAGTAAGTATTCACAGCTAACGCCATGAGCATTTAGGAAGGAGAGGGGGCCGTGTGTGTGTGTGTGTGTTGCACTTGATGTGGATGGCTTTGTAACCCCAATTTCCTGTGCCCTGGAAGTGCACATGATGTATGCTGGATGGAGATTTGATATTGATCTGCTATGTCTGATCAGTGCAGCTGAGATTGCCGATAGACTGAAGTGACTGAACCAATAAATCTTCTCGTGCTTGGAGACAATGGATGTGAAGCACTGTCAGTGATTCTAACGGAGTTGATAATACTGGGGAGGTTTCTGATGGACTGTAAACAAATAAATGTAATTCCCATGCTCAAGACAGGTTACTGAGCCATTCCTGAAAAATGCAGACACATTAGCCAGACCTCCATAATAGTGAGTCTAATGGGATTCATAATCAGAAACAAAATAGAGTATCTGTATGAAAATAACCTAATAATAAAGAACAGCCAACATGGCTGTAGAAAGGATAGATCTTGCCTGATCAACCTCAAGACTTTCCTGAGAAGGTGACATCCCAGGTTGATGAAAGAAAGCACAAGCCTTGCTATATAGTTTATGAAGTCCTTCCAAAAAAAACCTTTGGTAAAATATTGCATGAGACTCATTTACAAAATAAGGTCAGTGCCTGTGATGGGTAATAATGTGAATTAGTGACCGGCTAAAGAGAAGGAAGCACAAGGCAAACTGTAAGGAGATCCAGATTGGATGGAAATGGAGGATATTCAATAAGGTGCCCACCTATTCCTAATATATCTGAAATGAATTAAGAACACAAGACCATGCCATTTGGCCCCTCGAGCCTGCTCTGCCATTCAATAGATCATGGCTGATCTGATCATGGACTCAGCTCCACTTCCCTGCCCGCTCCCCATAACCCTTTACTCCCTTATCGCTCAAAAATCTGTCTATCTCCGCCTTAAATATATTCAATGACCCAGCCTCCACAGCTCTCTGGGGCAGAGAATTCCATAGATTTACAACCCTCACAGAAGAAATTCCTCCTCATCTCCCATTTGAATGGCTGCCCATTTAAAACTATGTCCCCTAATTTTAGTTTCCCCTATGAGTGGAACTATCCTCTCTGCATCCACCTTGTCGAGCCCTCTCTATTTTAAGTTTCAATAAGATCACCTCTGATTCTTCTGAACTCCAATGTGTATAGGCCCAACCTCTCGATAGATTGCACGCATCTGGAAGTAAAGGGCATTCGCGGGTGGAGAGTTGGGCCGTTTGCTCAGCGAATGTCCTTGAAATTCTTGTTACTGATAAAAGCAGGCCTTTCCTGCTTTTATCAGCATAAGACTTTTTAAAAGATAGACATTTTTTTCAATAATGTAAACATTTAAAATCCTATTAAGTAAGTTTGTTTTCAGACCCTTTAAAATATGTGCATCTTTTTCAAAAAATTAACTTTTATTTTAAATTAAATTCTATTAGAGAATATATATATATATATATATATATATATATATATATATATATATTATATAAAAAATTTTTTATATATATATATTTTTTAAATTAATTGCTTGTGTATTTATACTTATGGTGATTCCGTATATACAGAACTCGCCATAAATGTGAATGGGGATCCCCTACTTTGATTGGATGGGCCGGCCCACATGATCACAGGGACATGTATGAAGCGCTTACTTGCCTGGGATACGTGGGCCTTTATGTAGAGGCCCAGGACCACAAGTCTCCGTACCTCTGGGACTACCGGGTAAATTCTGAGACATTTTTCAGGTCGGAGGCAATTTCTGGGCCGTTACGTGAGGATACTTCACAGGACAAAGGGAGAAAATCTGGAACCGTGCTTTCAGATATGCCAGGGCAGCAAGACCAGAGGACATAAGATTGTTAAAGGCAACCTATTCTAGGAAGTGGAGGGGAAATTGTTGACCTTGGCTGGGCCTTTTGGAAGAATAAAAAAAAATGGTCAGAGTGCTCTTCTAGCATTGTTTTTAAAAAAAAAATAGTAGAGATTAGTTTGATCGTCTTAATTTCCCAACTAAAGAGGCTAACATGAGGGGCAAAAAATGAAACCTGTTGTAGAATTTAGTAAATGTAAATTTTTGTCTCCAGCCTTGCATTTTCAAAACTGATTACAGTTGATCCCTAAAACCCTAACCATTGTACTCGAAGAGTTATTGCAATGTAGTTTTTTTCAAAATGTTATTTGGTATTCACACAAGTTATAGAGAAATAACTCATTCTGATACAAGGTAATTTAACATGCACAGCACTTGTGGTATTGGGTTCCATAATCTTTGTTACATTTTCTAGCAGTCAATGATGATGCTGTATAATTTCTTTTAATCATCAGTACTACATGCATGCCCGCCATCTTGCGCTGTGCAAAGCCTTCCCAGAAAAGTTCCAGATGGACCCAATTGCTCCACCATTGGTAAGTCTGACTTTTGTACGGTTGCGTATAGTTTGAATTTGTAATAAGGCAGTGTTCCAGGAACTACCTGCCACATCGACCTCATTTTAAAAAAAAAAACAATAATGGCATAGGCTGACTTGTTTGTTTGTTTTTATTTGTTTTGTTTTCCACACTAGACTGAAGGTTTCAGATATCCCAGACCAGCATCTGTGCCCCCATCCCCTTCCGTGTCCTTGCATTCAAGCCCACACCAGAGTGATGATGAGGAGAATGATGACGAGCGATACGATGAGGAAGAGGAGGCTGAAAAGGATCGAAGAAACATTAAAGCACCAGTTTCCCTTGGTTCAATTCCTATAGGGAAGAACCAGTCACAAGAAGAGTACCAAGACTGAGTAGATGGCTAACTTTACCATTTGGAATATGTTTACAATACCTTGATGATGGAAAATAGAGATGCAAGAGTGGCAAGTTAAATCCACATAGCCTGGTTATACTATACCCCGTGATTAAGCCAGCGGTCACACACTCAACAGTATTGAGGCTGGAATTTTGTTGAGGGGGAAAGTTATGTGCAAATGTGTATAACAAATTGTAAATTTTCAAATTATTATCGTAGCTTTAAAAAAAAGATTGGTGCCATGAATATTAGATAAATATCCTCCCCTGCCACAATACACTGATTTGGTGCTGAAAGGACCAAACATTCTTTCCTCCTATACATCTGGTCACTTCATCCAGCTTTCATTCCTTTAGAACTTATTTCTGGTAATGAATTTCCACTTTAAGGTAATGGTGAACTTGCAAACCCACCCCTTGATTTCTGTAACACACATATATAATTTCTATAAATATGGATCATTTTATTAGACTATTTATACAATATAGAATTTTATAATTGTATTAAGTCATGTTCCCTTAGTTCGTTCATGGTTCTCATTGGCAATCGTGTTTTCTGTGATTTAATGTTTCAGAAATATAGGTGTGGTGGATCATGCTTGTTTCTCACTAAACGGCCTCCGTCTCCAGTGCACCAAAGGACTTCCAGCATCTGACATTTGAGCTGGTGTTTCATTGTTGAGGTTGGAGTTTATCCTAACTATTTTACACAGTCCTAGAAAAGACAACTAGATTGTAATTTTGTACTTTTTGTAATTGGAAACGCTGCTTTTATTCCTTGATGCTAATGTCATTAATAATCATTGTTGTGGCGTGTGTACAGGTTGGCCTATTCATTGAAGGCCATCTGCTCTTGTACTTTTACTGATTTCATCACATCTTTTATCACTGACTTCAATCACACTACTGCTGATTATAATGGGAGAAATGCAATTTGAAATGAGCACCTCTACAATAATGTAGTTGCTACCATCCACCAAGATGATTGGATAGACCTTCCACTTTTTTAACCCAAGGATGTATTCTCTAACTTGGGAATTTCAGTTTGAAAGTTTTGAAATATATTGCACTTGGTTTGAGAAAATGCAGAAAAATAGTTGCAAAAGGTAATATTCCTACAATTGCAAAAACTAAATGGTTATATTGATCCTGTTCTTAAAACCAAGTAAAGCATTTCAGTCCAACAAGTCACATCTGTTCTTAGTACTTTTACTAAGGAACATTTCTACTTTTTATATAAGCTATTTCTTTCCAACTTGTGATTTTAGAATCTTTTTTTTGTAGCTGAATTTATAATTAAAGTAGCTTTTGGTAGAAATTTATCCAATTAAAAATATGTAGTGTTTCAACTCCGTCTGAACCCTAGCCACAAAACTATCAAAGGTCAGTTCAGCTGTGCTGCAAGAGGTGAGAAGCGAAACTCTTTTTAAAATTTAATCAAGAGCAATGCTGGGGATTGGATTTTGCAGTGAAGTTAATCGGAGTTTGGATACAACGCAGACCGATAGGCTGAATATTTCGCTCATCTGGCTGTAAGGCCCTATGTGAAATTGGTCTGTCAGACTCAACACAGTTCCAACTAGGCAAAAAAAATCCTCCTAATTTAACACCAAACTGGCCATCTCCCTTGGGGCATAGGATAATTGATGTGGGAAATAAAAAATACTATACTAATGTAATTGGCTGTACGATAGTGCACAGTAGAGAAGAGCTAATGATGCCTGAAATAAGGCAGTGTTCAATTTTAATTTAAAGATCCTTCACCTCAATGAACACCATCACTGAAAAGTATTAAATGGTGAATGGTGTGTTTATAGACCTTTCATTCCAAGAACAATACAGCAACTGTGAATTATCTGTTTACAAAAATTCATTCAATAACCAACATTCATGCATCAGTATCATTTAAGTGTGTTATTTAGATACTAATCACTTTGTTCAAACTAGCATTCATTGCTGCTGCTACCCAATATGACTACTTAAAATAAGTTAAGCTCCAAGCACTAACAAAAGTTACATAAATAAATCCAATCAATGTACTATTTATGTTGCAAGGGGGAGGAAGCTTTTTTATACCCGGTTTATTGTCTCCATCTTAAAAAATCAAAGGTCTGGCAAAGCCCTGTTTGTATCCTGTCGGCATTAAACAGAAAGTCACCTCTTGGCTTATTCGTTCTGAGATGTACTTGGCAGGGAAATAGTCTCCCTCACTTACAACACGCACATGTGTAGAATAAAGAGAAATAAACCCGATTTTGTGAAATCGTTTTCTGTCCGTTAGAGGATAGAAGGGGAAATGTGCTCAGTCATGAGTTAGGTGGGCAGATGCCTCGAGCACAATCGTCACCCCCAGGCTCTAACTATATTCAAAAGCGCCAGGTTCCTATTCTAGAATTAGATTCTAAATGTGCTACTGTACTTTGGGCAGTGCAAAAGGCAATAAGAATTCTCAATGAGCCATGTAATCACTGGTGCTGGTCCCTTTTTTCTATTTCTAGGAATCTGACTGACGTGTGAAAATCCAAAGGTGATTCAGTAGGAATGGGATTAACATACAGATGGTGTATACAGATGGCTTTTAATGGCTGCTGTTTTATATTTGTGCAAAATGGATCATTAATACCGCAATCAGATTTCAGATATGGAACCAGTTTAATTTACAAGCACCATTTTAATATACCCAATGCAGTAGTTTCTCTCGTAGCTGTTTTTGTTTTAAATCCACCTAGATATAGTGAAGTGTTCAGAGTTATTTTGATGAATTCTATTAAAGTTGACTAGTTCCCATAATCTTGACTTGGAAAGTACAGTGACTGCAAATTAATGTTTTGTAATTTTAGCATTCTGTTCAATATTTCTAATGTGTCTCCAGCTCTGGATCAGAATTTGAAGGACCTATATGAATCATCTCTTAACCCAATGCCCTAGTGCCTCTATTACTATATCCAGTTGCCCCTTGACTTTATCTTGGTAGCTTTATTATTGATTTAGTTGGTTGGTGTTATTGTTACTAAATATTACTGAAATATGTGCAGAAACCACATTAAGGCTTATGCTACTATTTTAAAAAAAAATAGTATGTTCTGGCACAAAGCATCAAGACTTGGACTGGATAGCTAGTTTATATTGTTACAAGATTGAAGACATTAATCAGATGTAACAGACGATGTATTACTTCAGTGTGCAATAACTGTCATGAAATGTTTAAGCTGTTGCATTTATGATAAAATGTCAATATTAAACACATTTTTCCCAGCCTTGTCTACAGTTAATGGTATTTGATAACCTATTATAGTTATCAGCTATGGCTCAGTTGCTAGCCAGAAGGTTATGGGTTCAAGTCCAGAGACATGAACACACAACTGAGGCTGACACTCCAGTACAGAGGGAGTGCTGCACTGTCGGAAGTGCCGTCTTTTGGATGAGATGTTAAACCAAGGTCTATCTGCCCTAATCGGATGAATGTTAAAGATCCCATGGCTAATTCAAAGAAGGGCAGGGGATCTCTCCCCACTATCTTGGCCAACCAACACCTCATTGCTGTATGTGGGACCATGATGTGCACAAGTTGGCTGCCACATTGCCTACAACAGTAACTACAATTCAAAAGTACTTCATCAGCTGCAAAGTGCCTTGGGATGTCCTGAGGTTGTGAATCGGCAAAGTCCATGGAATAAAAGGGACAGTGGCAGCAAGGATATGAAATTAGCTAAGTGACAGGAAACACAGTCGTGGGGAAGGATTGTTTTTTGGACTGGGGGTAGGTATACTGTGGTGTTCCCCACGGGTCAGTACCGCTGCTTTTCTTGACGTATATTAATGACTTGGCCTTGTGTGTACAGGGCACAATTTCAAAATTTGAAGATGACACAAAACTTGGAAGTATAGTGAACAGTGAGGAGGATAGTGATAGACTTCAAGAAGGCATAGACAGGCTGTTGAATGGGCAGACAAGTGGCAGATGAAATTTAATGCAGAAAAATGCAAAGTGATACGTTTTGGTAGGAAGAACAAGGAGCAGCAATATAAATTAAAGGGTACAATTCTAAAGGGGGTGCATGAACAGAGACCTGGGGGGTATTTCTGCACAAATCACTGGCAGGGCCAGTTGAGAAAGCGGTTTAAAAAAGCATACCAGATACTGCTCTTCTAAATAGAGGCATGGAGTACGAAAGCAAGGAAGTTATGATGATCCTTTTATAAGACACTGGTTCAGCCTCAACTGGAGTATTGTGTCCAATTCTGGGTGCTGCACTTTTTAGGAAGGACGTGAAGGCCTTTGAGAGGGTGCAAAAAAGATTTCCAAGATTAATTCCAGGGATGAGGGAGTTCAGTTATGTGGATAGACTAGAGAAGATGGGGTTGTTCTCCTTTTATAGCAGAGATGGTTGAGAGGAGATTTGATGGAGGTATTCAAAACCATGAGGGGTTGGGACTGAGTAGATAGAGAGAAACCGTTTCCATTTGCAGAAGGGTTGAGAACCAGAGGACACAAGTTTAAGGTGATTGGCAGAAGAACCAAAGACAACATGAAGGAAAAACTTTTATGCAGCGAGTGGTTATGATCTGGAATGCACGGCCTGAAAGGGTGGTGGAGACAGATTCAATTGTGGCTTTCAAAAGGGAATTGGTACCTTTTTTATTTAAAAAAAAAGCGGGAAAAAAATGCAGGGCTACGGGGAAAGGGCAAGGAAGTGGCATTAGCTGAAGTGCTCATACAGAGAGCTAGCATGAACTCGAAGGGCAGAATGGCTGCCTTCTGTGCAGTAACCAATCTATGACTATTCTTTAACTTAGATTTTTGACCTCCACTAAAGTGCACATTGACTCTGCAACTGTTTAAAAATTACACCGTGCCAAAAAATCAGGTAATTCTAAAAACTATCCTCGCACATATTTTTAGTTTTTGTGGTTATGCTATATCAAAATGGCAGTCTGTGTGGATGTCATCAGACTTTCTTTATTATACAAAACCAGGCTCCATATTGCGAACAAAAGATTTGAGTGTCATTTGAAACAGTATCAAAAATGCTGACCATTTTAGAGAACAAACATGTTTTTTTTTCTAAATTACTAGTCCAGATATTTGATCTAAATGAGGATAAAATAGAGTTGAAAATGTAACTTTGAAAGCCCTGCTATTCGACAGTAATGATTAGCATTCAAGAAGCTAAAGGACTTTTAATTCATTAAACAATTCTACATTTCAAACAGGTTGTGTAAAGGATGCAATATCTATTAGCATGTACAATATAATCAATAACTTACACACACTTTTGTGTAACCATTTGGTACAGGGACGCATTGCACAAAGATGAAATCTAATGGCTCAATGGAAAAAAAAAACTCTTTCTAGAAGTGCGTCAAGAGTTTAGAAGAGCAATTTTCTCCAGTTTCGGTTCTCTTGCCAAAAATGCTGCTGTTCACCTTCCTCGTCCTCATCTGTAATTTTTTAAAAAAAGGACATACAAGTGACAATTTACAGGAGTCTGTGTTTAACTCAATTAGAATGTGAAGTAGTATTGCCAACTTTGGATGTATTCCTAGAGATTTCATCACATTACCTCCTGCCTCTAGCCACTCCGCTCCCGCCATTGGTCAGCGAACATGGCCATATTCACAGAGCCCTGCCTTCCCATGCCAATTGGGAAAATGAGCAGACTTTTTGTTACCCATTTGGATGATTCTTGACTCAAACAGCCTTTTTTCCCCATCTCCACTATTTTTATAACTAATAAATGTAAGTGTTCAAATAAAATGAAAAAACAGGTTTGTTTTAAAATTGAGGCTGTAAAAAAAAAATCACTGTGCTTTGAAAAAATATTTGTATAAAAAATTTGGGATCGAGCCAATATTTAGTAAGATAAACTGGGGTGGGGAAGACCACAAATTAAGCAACACATTAAAGAAAGTAAATAATAGATTAAAGGATATAACTGTTTTGCTGACTTTTAAGCATTCAATCTGTGATATTCAACACTCCACCAGTAGGCCAGACATTCTTCAGACTTTGCCTACAAAGAATGGTTCGAAATTAATTTGAATTTATGTAGCACCTTTCAGGTCCTTGGGCTGTCCCAAACCACTTCTGAACCAATGAATTATTTTTCAAGTGCAGTCACTACTTTGTGGGTAAATGTGGCAGCTAATTTGTTCACAGCAAGGTCCCACAAAACACCAAATAAGATCGATGAGCAGTTAATCTGTATTGCTGATGGTTGAGGGATAAAAGTTGGCCAGGGCACCAGAAGAATTTCCCTGTTGTTTCTCAAATAGTGCCATGGGGTCTTTTTAAATCTATAGTTTCATACATTTTTCCTCAATGCCTCAGTGGGTGAATGTACTGGCCAGTGTGATGCTGTGGCTTACAGATCAGGAAGATGCCAGGTTTAACTCCTGGTTTGTGATGAGTTAGCTAGCCATCTAGGGCATCAGTTGGGGCACTACAATTAGTCAGTTGTGGCTCAGTTGGTAGCACGCCCGCCTCGGAGTCAGAAGGTTGTGGGTTCAAGTCCCACTCCAGGGACTGGAGCACATAAATCTAGGTTGATAGTGCAGTGCTGAGGGCATGCTACACTGTCGGAGGTGCCGTCAGATGAGATGTTAAACCAAGGCCCCGTCTGCTCTCTCAAGTGGGCATAAAAGATCCCACAGCACTATTTTGAAGAAGAGCAGGAGAGTTATCCCTGTGTTCTGGCCAATATTTATCCCTCAATCAACAAAACAAAAACAGATTATCTGGTCATTATCATATTGCTGTTTGTGGGAGCTTGCTATGTGCAAATTGGCTGCTATGTTTCCTACATTACAACAGTGGCTACACTTCAAAAATAGTTCATTGGCTGTAAAGCGCGTTGAGATGACCATTGGTCGTGAAAGGCACTATATAAATGTAAGTCTTTCTTTCTTTGCTCTTGGACTTGGATGAGGAAGGGGTGAGGGGATAGCAACAGTTTGTGTGTCTCTGATTTTAGTCTGATTTACTCTGCTGGAAAGTGTGTGTGTGTGAGTATTTGGAGGTCAGAATTAGGCCCTGCAGTGATTGTCAAAGGGTCTGACAACAATCGCCTCGGCTCACATGAGATACTGGAGAGTTATTGGCAGCTGTGGCACCATATCCCAGTATGAGTCACCGTCTTTGAGTGAGAAGAAGAAAGTATCGGAGAAATACTCCAAAAGGTCAATCTATTGCCTCTAGCGCAGACACCCACTTCAAGGAAGCGCAGGATAGAGATAGTGCTCCTACCCTTTATTACCATTCGCCAAACCCTTGTTCCCTTTCAGCATAGCTCCCTGCTGAAATTTACCCTGTGTTTTCTCATGGGCTTAGTTGGGTCTTTTGCTGAGGTATAGTCCCAAGATGAATTTCTATCAAAAATGAAATCACAAAATGACCATTCCCAAATTCAGGTGTCTATCTGATTCATAATAAGTCATTATACCAAACACTGTTCACTTAATTTATAATCCCTGATCCAAGCACAACCTGAAGTGTATCCCTTTTTACTGATCATTGTAAAGTGTCCCGTACTAAATTCCATTTAGAAACAGTAGCAAAATACTAGAATGACTTCAGTATCAGATTACTTCATTCAGAATTCATAGCTGTTGTACCGACACCCAATCGTGAATTGGTAAACCGATCGTTGTAAATGTTTTTTTCTAATGAAATACCAACTCCCCAGGAATTAGCATCACTGGTGGTTGGGGAATGTACTACCCCAGATGGCACACCCAAGTGAATGGTCTGCTGGTCTTTGGGTAAGTTCATATATTACAGGTTTGTAAGCCGACATACCCCAATTAGAGGACAGTTGCAAAAATACTTGCCGCCTTGTGCCTGACTGATGGAAGCCAGGAGTATAGCCGTTGCTTCTGATAGGGTTAATGGGTTGGTGTTTTGGCTTCTAGTTTCTGATAAAAGACAAGAATTGTTATTGACCTGTAAAGGGACTGCGGGGACGAAAGGATAATACCTGAGCAATGCCAATATGTAAACCATGAAGCATCATTAAAATGTTATGACATGTATCACCAAATACTTCTCTAGTTCTATCTTGGCGCTTACCAATACCTATTTTTTCATAGAGGTCTCCATCTTTTCCATCATCCGCAATGAAGCGACGTCCCTCTGGAATGATAATTTGAAAGCAAGTTTGAAACGCAGATCAATTTTGCTATTTCCTGTTGTTTCTCTAGAAATTTACAATCCTCTCGAGTGTGACCTCGACTGTTTTATCGCGAACGAAGGCGCGCTTTCAACGGTGGAACTTGATTATGTGAATTGTGAAAGATTCTATTAGCCAAGAGTTTAGGAATATTGACTGGACAATTTCGACAAGAAATGTTAAGACTTGACTCCCAGTTACCCGTCTCTTTGGTCAGTTGTATTCAGTCAGGTATACGCAGCTTGATGCGGGCAGGGCAGAGCCTGGTTAGAAATGAATTTAAATCTATGTAGCACCTTTCAGCTTCTTGGGCGGTTGCAAACCACTTCAGGTTACTTACTGAGTTACTTTACAAGTGCAGTCGCTATTCTGTAGGTAAACGCGGCAGCCAATTTATACTCAGCAAGGTCAAAAACATCTACAATCATTTATTATAGGAAGTTAACTAAAATTGACTAAATTAATGTGTTTAAAAATTAAAGTTAATATAAACAACCTCAAACTGTACATTTCAGTTCATTCTGAAAAAGGCATTATCCTCCCATCTCAAGATCCCAATATTGCATAGCTATGAATAAACTATCAGTTCTAATGGTTTGGTTTTGATTGATTTTTGGTTAATGTACTGTACATTTCACAATATTAAGGCATGGGAACTGTGCAATATTTTAATTACCTAGATAGCCCTACACTTATTCGTCTCTGTAGCTTATCTTTTCATTCATCTATCTCCTAGAGTAGAAATGAATGACACGTACAATGTACACATTTAAATCCCCGTTAAACAAGTATTTAAAGGTAAAATACAAACTCGTGCACTAGACTCTGGAGCACTAGACTGCCATTGTGAAGAGAGTCGGTCAATAAGATATCAACGATAACTTACGTGCTCCTTTTAAATACAACATTGCCTGAGGTGTCCAGTTACGTCTCTGAAAGTGACCCTATCCAAAACAAGAAGTACAACCTGGTCAGCTATACATACAGAGACTGGAACATGAAGTGTGACCGTGAAAACGAATTGATTTCAAATAATTGAGCATCTGCGCGGTTAACTGTTGGCTCTGTACCTGTGGGGCGCTCCTGGATTGTACAAAGAATGAAGACACAAGGAAGAGCAGGAGAGTATGAGCTGTGACAGCCCCCAGACCCTGTGCAGGAAGAGAGAAAGGTTCAGTAAACATCGCGGGGATTTTCCACACTACTTCCTACACCGTTCTAACAAAGTAAAAAATAAAACACGCAACATGATTTTTGCAGTTTTAGTAAACCTATCTACTTCTTCAGTCTCTTATCATTGAATCCCCTATTGTTTTTTTTTTGTACAAGGAAATCTAGTCTGGAGAGAGTCATTTGTACTTTCTGCAAAACCTGCCCAGCAAGGTGATCTAAACACAGAACGATTCGTAGTTTTCCCCTGTTTAAATCAGTCCGAGCCAGCTTTCAGTAAGTCATAGCCGACCATTCAGTTCAATGAATCAGTCCATAACAGCGAGTTAGAGGCTCACTCACCTTCATCTCTATCTCCTCAACTTCCACTTGGAGGTCTGGTAGCAAGTGGCTGTTCTTTCTTGTGGTATGCTCTGGTCCTGATCTTTGCACTCTTTAAATGCTCTGCGAGAAGTCCCTCTGGCAGGAAGGGTGATTCTAAAGGGGCCACTTGTCAGTCTTGGAGATAGAAGAGTTGAAACCACAAAGGCACACACGAGGAGAACAGCGTCGGGGAAATGATGGACTAACCAGAGATAACCCCATTGACCCGGCAACTTTCTCAACATGTCAGCATCACCGTTTCAATCTGCTCAACGACGTCAATGCCTTGTCTCCTAAAAAAGCAGCAAAGAGATGAGAGAGCAGGTTCGGAAATGAAGAATTGCGAGCACACTTCAGAATAAGTTCAATATTATGCAGGACGTTCCAGTGAAATGCTACTTTTACTTGTTATACTATAATAATGCTTTACTGAAATGCTGTGACACAACACAACTCTCAAACTATGAAAGTATTATAAAGAAAGGTTATTTGATTTTAGTCTCCTTTGCAATGTTGAATTTTGCTGAAACGATGTTGTAACTGGACTAATTAAAATAATTGCATCATCATTTCAAAATATATTTTAACCCGTGTTATTTTTTGTATTGTGTTGGTATGTTCAAGTTTCAGATCAATTCTGATAAGCGGGACTTGATTTTCAGGCTTAATTTCAGATTGAATGTGGTTACGATGTTGTAACTGTAATATATTTGGATTTAACTTGTGTCCTAATTTGTTCTGGTCAAGATATACAGGTGTCCTTGGTTAATCGCCCTTGAACTGACCATATCAGGAGAAGACTAAATTATATTATACCACAACACACTAGGACTTGTTAAATATTAAAGGTCTGTGGTAAACACTTATCAGGATATATGCCCATGAATTAAATCGGTTATAATGTGAGTAGACGTATTGAAATCGGCACTGAAAAGCAGAAATAATTAGTTGATCCAAGACTTATATTGATCCAGTTTTTGGTCTCTTGGTCATCGCGAGTTAATGAACTATTTGGATAACGCTCTGGCATTTCTCAAACCATTTCAAGTGCGGTTTTTTTTATTAATCATTTGACGTCAAATCAATAGGGGTGTCAGGCAGCTGGATTGAAATTCCACCAGAGGGACTGACAGCTGATAGAGTTTATACCTCTTGGATCAAGTAATGTCACTTCAAATATTGATTGAGGTGCAGTGCACAAAAGATGCTGCATTTATAAATTAATGTTCTATCTCAAAAATATACTAAGTATAAGAGATAGTTGGCAAATAGGTTGCTTAATTAAATGAAGTGGTTAAATATTATAACCCAGGAAAGAAAAATATGATCAACTGTTTATAAATCTCAAGAAAGGCAAGACTGAGTTACTACTGAAGCTTAGTGCCAAGCATTCATTAACCTTTCATTATGTACTCTCAGTTTGACAAAGACACATTTGGCATTCTTCTTATACTTTGAAATTGATGAAGAACAAGGTAATTGGTGATAAAGGACCTAAAGGTATATGACATTGACTGTTCTACATTATCAAGTGATGTACTATGCGCTATATCAATATAGAGGAATAATATATATATTAATATACAAGCTGTATGGCTTTAGCTAATGAAACAGCTGCATTAACACTGCAGTGTGCCGAAGGTGCCTATTCCTTGGTTCTTACCAACCTGTGCCCAACCTCTCTGGAATGAGATTATATAGGATTACATTACATAGGATATATGACACAGAAACAGGCCACTCGACCCAACCAGTCCATGCCGATGTTTATGCTCCACTCGAGCCTCCTCCCATCTTTCCTCATCTAACTCTTTCAGCATAACCCTCTATTCCCTTCTCCCTCATATGCTTGTCTAGCCTCCCCTTAAATACATCGATATTATTCGCTTCAACTACTCCCTGTGGTAGCGAGCTCCACATTCTCACCACATTTTGGGTAAAGAATTTTCTTCTGAATTTGCTATTTGATATCTTGGTGACTATCTTAAATTTATGGCCTCTAGTTATGCTCTTCATCTCAAGTGGAAACATTCTCTCTGTATGCACTCTATCAAAACCTTTCATAATTTTAAAGACCTCTATTAGGTCACCCTTCAGCCTTTTTTCAAGAGAAAAGAAACCCAGCCTGTTCATCCTTTCATGATATGTATACCCTCGCATTTCTGGTATCATCCTTGTAAATCTTCTCCAGTGCATCTATATCCTTTTTATAATATGACGACCAGAACTGTACGCAGTACTCTAAGTGTGGTCTAACCAAGGTTCGATATAGGTTTAGCATAACTTCCCTACTTTTGAATTCTATATCTCTAGAAATAAACCCTAGTGCTTGGTTTGCTTTTTTATGGCCTTGTTAACCTGTGTCACAACATTGAGTGATTTGTGTATTTGTACTCCGAGATCCCTTTGCTCCTCCACCCCACCTAGACTCGCTCCCTCCAAGTAATAAGTGACCTCCCTATTCTTCCTACAAAAATGTAATACCTCACATTTATCTATGTTGAACTGGGTAGTGTCCATCTGAGGAGACACTGCACTCCATACTGGACAAACAGAGATTATACTTACTCTTAAACATGGTGATCAGTTCACACATGTTTTAGGCACATGATTGGTCAAAAGAGCCAACATTTAGCATCAAGCAAGCTGTTGTACAAATGCATTTGTAAAATCACTTAAGAAGCAGTTTCTAATGTAGCTTATATGTCTTCAATGCATAAAATGACCATGTTAGGAAGCATTAGAATGTCTGGGTTTTAGGTTGCACATAGCTTGTATTAGTACTACTATTGGTTTACCTTACTGGAGACCATTATTTTGTGATATCATTGTGTTCCTTTTTACATTAATTATATTCTTGGAAATCTAGATACTTCACATGCATAGAATTTTCAACATATAGGGATTGACACACAAAATACAAATAAAAACAAAACTTGAAATATCTAGATGAAGAGAAAATAAATACAAGCAACCAACACAGATTTCAGAAAGGATGAATGTGATTGACAAACCTGATTTCTTCGAGGGCATGGCAGGTATGGTGGATGGGGGAAATGCAGTGGATGTGATGTACATGGACTTTCAGAAAGCCTTTGACAAAGTACCATGTAGAAGACTGTTGGAGAAAATTAAGGGGTGTGGTATTAGTGCAAGGGTATAAAACTTCATTAAAACTGGTTAGAAGAAATGAAATAGAGAGTAGGAGTTACTCAGAGTGGTTAGTGGACTGTTTTTGTTATGTTGATTGAGGGATAAATATTGGTCAGGATACCAGGGATAACTCCCCTGCTCGTCTTCGAAATAGTGCCATGGGATCTTTTACATCCACCTGATAAACCGGGGCCCCATCTGCCCTAATGTCTCATCTGCCGTGCAGCACACCCTCAGCACTGCACTGGAGTATAAGTATGGATTTATATGCTCAAGTCCCTGGAGTAGGACTTAAACCCACAACCTTCTGGCCGAGAGGCGAGAGTGCTGCCCACTGAGCCACGGCTGACACTAATATACATAAGATGATGGAATGGGCAAATAGTGGCTGATAGAATTCAATGCCAATAAATGTGAGGTGGCACTTTTTAGTTAAAAAAAAGTAATAATTATACTTTGAAAGGGAGAAGGCTGAGTGAAGTGGAAGAGCAACGAGATTTGAAGATTCAGGTTCATAAGATATTAAAAGCAGTACTTCAAGTGGATAAAGACCTTAAAACACTAATGAAATATTGTTTTTTTAATGGCAAGAGGTATAAAATATAATAGTCAATATATAATGGTGATCCAAATACTAAACCTTATGAGTATTGTGAGCAGTTAGGGGATCCACACTATGATAATGGGACAGAGTAGAAACAGACTGTTTTCAATGATGGGGGAGGGGGGTGCGGCGGGAATGGTATAGATTTTTTTTCACACCCAAGATTGTGAATTAGTGACAGAAGTAGGGATCATGCCAAAATTTAGCAATGTTAGGTGGATGATAGCAGGAAAGGTGAATAAAGAGGTATGGAAACAGGATGGGCAAGTGGCACTCGGACTACTGCTTATGTGGAGGATAAACATCAACATGGATAAATAGCCTGTTTCTGTGTTGTAAATTTAATGTGATTCTATGTAATATATAATTGATTTTATCTCTAATTCTGTCATAAGTGCGTGAATTGTACAGAAAATCCAAGTAGTGTCTCGTATCTGTATGTTATTCCAACTTTCACATATCGTGTACCAGGATCTATGTCTGCTTTGCCTGCCTAGGGGGCTATTATCCTCAGCCAGAAGAATGTATTCATTGATTCACAGATTCTGCAGGGATGTACAAGATTAACTTTTATGCGTTAAAGCAAATCTTTAATATACAGTTTGAGGGGGTTTTTATACTGGTTCGAGCCCCTCGGTGTACAGTGGTAGGAGGGCCTTAAACTGTCCCTATCGTTTGCGGAGTGTCAGTGGATAGCACTCTCGCCTCTGAGTTAAGACGGTTGTGGGTTCAAGACCCACTCCAGAGACTTCAGCTAGGCTGACACTCCAGTGCAGCACTGAGGGAGTATTGCACTGTCGAAGGTGCTGTCTTTCAGATGAGATGTGGTGGCATACCACTCCAGGGCAGCATGTGCCGGAGCAGCAGAGCAACGGCAGTGAAGAGGGACATCACCAAGATCCAGGTCGGTGATTGAAACATGGGCAGGTACAGCAGGAGCGGCGAGGTCGGGGTGAAGGAGAAGTGAGAGATTGTAGAGTGATGTGATCGGGGCCCAGGAGAAGTGTGAGTTCGGGGCCCAGAAGTGGCGAGGGCCCAGGGGCAACCCACACTGCGATATGTGTGTGCATTAAATCCGTGCAGCAGAGCTGGTCTGCAGTCGTCTTGGTTAATCCTTGCCACTGGACCAAGACCTAGCTTTGTCAAGCCCATGAGGTGGCTGGGGTGCAACGGCCACCACATGTTAAAAAAAATCCACGCACAGGCATCTTCCATCTTCAAGATTTAGTTTGGACCTGGAATTTTAGGTCCTACATTGAAACACCTGTGACGTTAACCTCAATTCGAGGGACTGCCTATGATAAACTGAGGTCCCATCTGCTCTCTCAAGTGGATGTAAAAGATCCCAAGGCACTATTTCGAAGAAGAGCAGGGGAGATATCCCCAGTATCCTGGCCAATATTTATCCCTCAATCAACAGAACAAAAACAGATGATCTGGTCATTATCACATTGCTGTTTGAGGGAGCTAGTTGTGTGTAAATTGGCTGCTGTGTTTCCTAGATTACAACAGTGACTGCACTTCAAAAGTACTTTATTGGCTATAAACGCTTTGAGATGTCCGGTGGTCATGAAAGGCGCTACATAAATGCAAATCTTTCCTTCTTTAAGATTTAGACTCATTTCCTGTCAATCGCATTAAGTTCCAATAAACATGATTTGTCAAATAAGTTTTGCAAGAGCCTTTTCATGCTCCCTAAAGCAGTTGTATGAAATTGAAACTTCCAGCTGTATGATGAGTGGAGTTCCCATGTCTGATCAAATGTTACCTTTTATTCTGCGTTAAAAATTGAATAAAAGGAATCCCCTTCTAACAGTTAGTATCTGTGGAACTCCCTGCCGCAGAGAGTTATTGATGCCAGTTCATTGGATATATTCAAGAGGGAGTTAGATATGGCCCTTACGGCTAACGGGATCAAGGGGTATGGAGAGAAAGCAGGAAAGGGGTACTGAGGGAATGATCAGCCATGATCTTATTGAATGGTGGTGCAGGCTCGAAGGGCCGAATGGCCTACTCCTGCACCTATTTTCTGTTTCTATGTTTCTACCCAAACTTGGGCTGGAATTTCGGTTCTGCTCATTTCGGGGCGGTAATGACGGCGGGGCGGTAAAGATTGCACCCAGGAACAGTTTGCGCCTAAGTCCGCAAAATTCATCAGCTGGGCCCTGAATGTGGGGCACGGCGCTAAGGGAGGCGTTGTGCACACAGGCGGTCCCAGCAGGGTGCTCCATGGAGTGCTAAGGGTTAGGCGGTTACCAAAAATCAAGCCGGTGTCGCAACCAGGGGCGTTGCACACCGGCTCACCTCTTCGGGGCGGTACTGCTCCGTGCCCCATCGAAAGCGGCACCGAAAGTCCCGGCGGGGCGCTGGAAGCTGACCACCCGCCCAGAAGTGCTTACCGTCACCATTGCCATCCCTCCAGGGTGCTAACGGGTGGCAGATGCCCTAAAATCCAGCCCAAAACATGAACACAAATATAAATACATGAAAACATGATAGAAGGAAAGCTGAATAAAGGGATATGGAAACAGGGCGGGCACATGGAATTAGGATTACTGCTCATGTGGAGGATAGACACCAACATGGTCTGGTTGGGATAAATAGCCTGTTTAGCCCCAAGGTGGGAAAGTATTTGTTTTTAGCTCCATGGCAAATATAAGCATTGGAAGCTTGCAATTTCTGACCAGAGTACCTGGGATTGAATCTGAGACTGGACTGATGGTAGAAGTCAATTAAGCGAATTTCTATAGCTCTTGGCTGAGATGTGCAGATGGACCATGTTGGTCAGGATCTGCCCTGCTCCAAACAAGAAAACTTCAAGAATTCCTCTGATGGTTCTGTGAGTTTATCCGATGAATTACTGAGTCATAGGTTTGGTATTGAAGTAGCTGAACTATGTAGGGACATGACAACTGGCCTCAGTGCCTTTGGATTAGGGTAGGGCAGCTTGACCAGGGCTTCCAGTCTTCATTGCTATCCAGCAAGCTCATCTGAAAGTGTGCATGTGTGGGCGTCACGTGAGAGGCATATTGAGCTCTTGTGGTGGAATAGCCTGCTATCGGGTTTCACATGTGAATGATGACCATTTGGTTAGGATATTGTAGGGTGGACAATACCCACAGAATCGTAATCCAGCAAGTTATTATCAAGAGAGAATAGAAGGGGAGAAAATTAACTAGGAGAAAAGTGTCATTAGTTGATCATGGGCCACTCCAGGGACTTGATCACATAATCAAGGCAGATACTTCAATGCAGCACTAAGGGAGTGCTGAACTGTCGAATGTGCCATCTTTTGGGCAAGGTGTTAAACTGAGATTGCCCTATTATGTGGATGTAAAAGATCCCATGGCATTCTATTATGAGAAGAAGAATAGGGGAGTTCTCCCAGTGTCCTGGCCAACTAATACTTTTGCTTTTTTACCAGCGTTTTCTTGAAAATAATGGCCCAAGTATTAGATATTATTTAACCTTTTGCTTCTAATATGTGAGGAAATCTTTCTGTTGGTTTGACACTTTGATCCCTGTAAATGAGCCCATACATTTGATGAGCACACTGTGATGCCAGTATAACCTTATATCCCAGACATTGAGGTACTCTATATTTGCGTAACTTGGCAAGGTAGTCAATGTTACTTTAGAAAACTGTAGCGTCAACTCATGTTTTGACAGAAATGTACCTCTCTGAAGCTAATACAATTAGGGTTGACCTTTGCAGATCCCGAAAGGATATTGGTAGTGACGCACCTAGAATCTGACGGTTAATGTTTACAGATACTTTCATTGGCAATAGTAAGCAATCTAGAACTGCAGTGCTGTTCAATGAAACAAGCATTTACAATTTCTATAGTAACTCCTTGTATATATTATAAACAATATATAGAATATTGGTAAATGGAGTACTTCTCAATATGGTTTTCCAGTAGGAACACAAAAGTTAATTTATAAATAAAACTCACTATGAATAAAAAAGAAACAGCATGAATAAAATCCTTGAAAACTAAAGAGAAAAATGCACTTTTTATATGGTACACCGGAAAAGTAAAAGTGTGTGACAGTGTACCTTTACTCCTTAAGTTTAAACTATCAATAACTTGTAAAGAAAGCTACATATTACATTGTGTAAACATGCTTTAAACAATATACACCTGTCAGTTATTGTTTGGGTTGATGTTCATGAGATACTCTTAAGGATATATTTCATATTTTTAAAGCATATATTTAACATTTGTGAGATTGTCTCTTCATACACACCCTTGCTTTCTTTATCCAGTTCATAACCTCTTCTCTTACTTTCTCGTATTCTTTCTTATTTTTATCAAACGTGTAGTCAGTGTTACTTTAGAAAATTAAACTATGCCCTCTTCTTCAATTTCAGTTTGTTTCTAACCTCTATTTATCCATGGCACTCTGACGTCTCAAAGTAGTCTCCTTTTTTAAAAAAAATAGCAAGCATGTATCCTGCAACCTCCTTTATAAAAATATCCAATTGTTAATCCACAGACCTTTGTGAAACATTTCTCTTTCCACCTTACCTGAGCTAGCTCATTGTCCTATTGCAGTCTGGTTCTCTTGTTTTTGTACTAACTTCTTCCCTTTTTATTTGGACCTTAAATTTAATCAGATTGTGGTCACCCACATTTAATTCATCTTCCTGATCTGTTTCATTACTTGCACCAGCCTGGCAACCCCTCCACCTTTGAACATACTGCTCGATTTTAGGAATTTCATTCACTTTTCTCCATTTACTCCCTCCCTGTCCCAATCAATGAGTTGCTAAGTAAAATTTCTGAGAGCAATAATTATTTTCCCTAATCTGTCCACAGATTTCCTTTTCCCTCCTTAATATTCATATGTTGTCAAATCCTTGGGGAACATCTCCCATCTCCCTAGATTGGTGTCAATACTGTATAAAAATGAAGCCCTCTTCCTGACCACTGTATTAGCCATGTGTTGAACTCCCTCGTCTTCCTATTCTAGCATGTGGTTGGGGGAATAATTCCGAGATTACCACCCTTTAAGTCCTACTCCTACACTTGCTTCATAATGTCCTAAATCCGTTGGGAAGGGCTTCAGGACTTTCCCTTCTAACATTGTTGGCTCCCGCATGGACAACAGTGACTGGCTGATCTCCCTTTTTTTCCATAAACTTTTCCAGTCTTTCTGAAATGTCCCATCATCCAAGCACCTGGGAGGCAACAATGCATCCAGGACTTTCAGACTGGACAGCAAAAGGTAGTGTCCACTACTCTAAATATTGAGCCTCCTATTACTACTGCACTACTAACTAAATTGCTAATATCACCTGCATCCCCTTGTGCCATCATGTGTTTATCAGTGCTATTGTAATCCATTTGGTGGTCCTGTCCAGTCTTTATCCTCCTCCCAGGAAGTCAGTGCTTCAAACTTTTTGGAGAGGGTAATTTGATCTGCGTGCTCCTCATTTTCCCTGACCTGTGGATAGTCACCACTCCGTCCTCTACCACTGCTCACACCTTATCTTTCAGTAAGATGATTGCACTCTGAAACACTTGCTCCAGAAACTGCTCTCCTTCCCCGATGTGTCAGATTGTCTCCAAATCCGCCTCAAGTTCTGAAGTCGCCAGCTCAAATAATCTCAGTTGGAGATACATTCCAAAGCTGTGTCATCATCATCATCATCATCATCATCAGAGGCAGTCCCTCGAAATCAAGGAAGACTTGCTTCCACTCCAGAAATGAGTTCGTAGGTGACTGAACTGTCCAATACGGGAATTACAGTCTCTGTCGCAGGTGGGACAGACAGTCATTGAAGGAAAGGGTGGGTGGGACTGGTTTGCCGCACCCTCCTTCCGTTGCCTGCGCCTGGTTTCTGCATGCTCTCGGCGATGAGACTGGAGGTGCTCAGCGCCTTCCTGGATGCTTTTCCTCCACTTAGGGCGTTCTTTGGCCAGGGACTCCCAGGTGCCGGTGGGGATGTTGCACTTTATCAAGGAGGCTTTGAGGGTGTCCTTGAAACGTTTCCTCTGCCCACCTTTGGCCCGTTTGCCATGAAGGAGTTCCGAGTAGAGTGTTTGCTTTGGGAGTCTTGTGTCAGGCATGCGGACAATGTGGCCTGCCCAGCGGAGCTGGTCGAGTGTGATCAGTGCTTCGATGCTGGGGATGTTGGCCTGGTCGAGGACGCTAACGTTGGTGCGTCTGTCCTCCCAGGAGCTGTGTATGCTCCCAAGTTAACATCTGTGACTCAAAACTCCCACATCCTGCAGGAACCATACATCATTGTCCCTTCCTGCCATTCCTAACTATAAATTAATTAACATTTATAGTAAGTTTATGTTTATCTATTTAAATTTCAATTAAACTAATCTACTCCTTCTGCATTCTCTGCTCCGAATACTAACTTTAGCCAAATTCCCATTATGAAAATACTGGCCCTGAATTTGCGGTCCCTACGGGCACATACGAGGTGCGCAAGTTCTGGGTTTAGTCACGCGAAGCACATGCGCCTAAACCCGGAACTTGCAATCTGTCAAGAATCCCCGACAGACCGCATACATCCGGAAGTAAAGGGCCTCCGTGGGCAGAGAGTCAGGCTATTCACCCAACTCCTGCCCAGCGAATGCCCTTGAAATTCTTGAGACTGATAAAGGCAGGCCTAAGACCTGCTTTTATCAATGTAAGACTTTTAAAACACAGAATAAGACATTTTTTCAATAATTTAAACATTTAAAATCCTATTAACTGAGGTAAGTTTATTTGTAGACCCTTTAAAGTATATAAAAGAAAAATCAAAAAATTAAATTTTTGTTTTAAATAATTAATTAAATCCAATTTTTGATTAATTTTAAATATGTGAAGTTTTTTTAAATGTATCAAGTGCTAGTGTGTTTTGGGGGTATTCCCATTCATAATTATGGTGAATCAATCACCGTAACTATGAATAGGAATACCGCTATTTTGTTAGGTGGGGCCAGCCCACGTGATCCCAGTGATGCATACAAAGTGCATACACTGCTGGAATATTTTGGCTTTTTTTTTTTTGTTCGCTCCTCGGATGTGGGCATCGCTGGCAAGGCCAGCATTTATTGCCCATCTCTAATTGCCCTTGAGAAGGTGGTGGTGAGCTGCCTTCCTGAACTGCTGCAGTCCGAGTAGTGACGGTACTCCCACAGTGCTGTTAGGGAGGGAGTTCCAGGATTTTGACCCAGCGACGATGGATGAATGGCGATATACTTCGAAGTCAGGATGGCGTGTAATTTGGAGGGGAACGTGGAGGTGGTGGTGTTCCCATGCGCCTGCTGCCCTTGTCTTTCTAGGTTGTAGAGGTTGCGGGTTTGGGAGGCGCTGCTGAAGAAGCCTTGGTCAGTTGCTGCAGTGCATTTTGTAGATGGTACACACTGCAGTCATGGTACGTCGGAGATGGAGGAAGTGAATTTTTAAGGTGGTGGATGGGATGCCAATCAAGCAGGCTGCTTTGTCCTGGATGGTGTCGAGTTTCTTGAGTGTTGTTGGAGCTGCACTCATCCAGACAAGTGGAAAGTAATCTATCACACTCTTGACTTGTGCCTTGTAGATGGTGGAAAGGCTTTGGGGAGTCAGGAGGTGAAACACTCGCTGCAGAATACCCAGCCTCTGACTTGCTCTTGTAACCACAGCATTTATGTGGCTGCTTCAGTTAAGTTTCTGGTCAATGGTGATCCCCAGGATGTTGCTGGTGGGGGATTCGGCGATGGTAATTAGACTCTCGCTTGTTGGAGATAGTCATTGCCTGGCAATTGTATGGTGCGAATATTACTTGCCACTTATCAGCCCAAGCCTAAATGTCTTGCAGGTATTGCTGCATGCGGGCATGGACTGCTCCATTATCTGAGGAGTTGCGAATGGCATTGACCACTGTGCAGTCATCAGCGAACATCCCCACTTCTGATCTTATGATGGAGGGAAGGTCATTGATGAAGCAGCTGAAGATGGTTAGGCCTAGGACACTGCCCCGAGGAACTCCTGCAACTCCGGGGCTGTGATGATTAATCTCCAACCACCACAACCATCTTCCTTTGTGCTAGGTATGACTCCAGTCAGTGGAGAGTTCACCCCTGATTCCCATTGACTTCAGTTTTACTAGGGCTCCTTGATGCCACACTCTGTCAAATGCTGCCTTGATATCAAGGGCAGTCATTCTTATCTTACCTCTGGAATTCAGCTCTTTTGTCCATGTTTGAACCAAGGCTGTAATGAGGTCTGGAGCCGAGTGGTCCTGGTGGAACTCAAACTGGGCATCGGTGAGCAGGTTATTGGTGAGTAAGTGCTGCTTGATAGTACTGTTGATGACATCTTCCATCACTTTGCTATGATTGAGAGTAGACTGATGGGGAGGTAATTGGCCGGATTGGATTTGTCCTGCTTTTTGTCGACAGTTTTCCACA
Source organism: Pristiophorus japonicus (assembly GCF_044704955.1). NCBI lineage: Eukaryota > Metazoa > Chordata > Chondrichthyes > Pristiophoridae > Pristiophorus > Pristiophorus japonicus. Next base: position 66,373,517 of record NC_091989.1, on the reverse strand, counting down.
TTATTGGATAGATGCCAGTGTTTGGCTAGAGGCACAGCTAGTTCTGGAGCACGTCTTTAGCAAGACAGCCGGGATGTTGTCAGGGCCCATAGCCTTTGCTGTATCCAATACGCTCAGCCTTTTCTTGACATCACATGGAGTAAATCGAATCGGCTGAAGACTGGCTTCTGTGATGGTGGGAACTTCAAGAGGAGGCCAATATGGATCATCCACTCGGCATTTCTGTTTGAAGATGCGTGTAAATACTTTAGCCTTGTCTTTTGCACTCACATGCTGGACTCCGCCATCATTGAAGATGGGGATATTCATGGAGCCTCCTCCTTCTGTTAGCTGTTTAATGGTCCACCACCATTCACAACAAGATGTGGCAGGACTACAAAGCTTTAATCTGATCCATTGTTTTTGGGATCGCTTAGCCTTGTCTATAGTATGCTACTTCCACTTTTTAGCGTGTTGTAGTTTCCCCAGGTTGGTACCTCATTTTTAGGTATGCCTGGTGCTGCTCTTGGCATGCTGTTCTACGGTCTTCATTGAACCAGGATTGGTCCCCTGGCTTGATGGTAATGGTAGAGTGTGGGATATGCCGGGCCATGAGGTTACAGATTGTGCTGGAATACAATTCTGCTGCTGCTGATGGCCCATAGCGCCTCATGGTTGCCCAGTTTTGAGCTGCTAGAACTGTTCTGAATTGATCCCATTTAGCACGGTGGTAGTGCCACACAACACGATGGATGGTGTCATCAGTGCGAAGACAGGACTTCGTCTCCACAATGACTGTGCAGTGGTCACTGCTACCAATGCTGTCATGGACAGATGCATCTTCGACAGGTAGATTGGTGAGGACGTGGTCAAGTAGGTTTTTCCCCTTGTGTTGGTTCTCTCACAACCTGCTACAGGCCCAGTCTGGCAGCTATGTCCTTCAGGGGTAGGCCAGCTCAGTCAGTAATGGTGCTACCAAGCCAGTCTTGATGATGGACATTGAAGTCCCCCACCCAAAGTACATTCTGTGCCCTTGATACTCTCAGTGCTTCTTCCAAGTGGTGTTCAACATGGAGGAGTACTGATTCATCAGCTGAGGGAGGGCAGTAGGAGGTTTCCTTGCCTATGCTTGACTTGAAGCCATAAGACTTCATGGGGTTCAGAGTCAATGTTGAGGACTCCCAAGGCCACTTACTCCTGACTGTATACCACTGTGTCACCACCCCTGGTGGGTCTGTCCTGCCGACAGGACAGGACATACCCAGGGATGATGATGGAGGAGTCTGGGACATTGGCTGAAAGGTATGATTCAGTGAGTATGACTATGTCAGGCTGTTGCTTGACTAGTTTGTGGGACAGCTCTCCCAATTTTGGCACATGTCCACAGATGTTGGTGAGAAGGACTTTGCAGGATCGACTGGGCAGGGTGTGCCGTTGTCGTGTCCATAACTGGTGCCGAGGTAGATGCCGGGTGGTCTGTCTGGTTTTATTCTTACTGTTTTTCGTTTGCTACAACTGAGTGGCCTCTATGCAGGCCTTCGCATAGAGACCAAGGACCAGAAGTCTCTGAAACTCCGGGAACAACAGGTACTTTCGAAGACATTTTTGCAGTCAGAGGCCTCCGGAGGGAAGCCTCCGACCGCTAATTCTGGGCCACTGTTTTCACTTCATGGTGTGGTCTCCATTTGAAACTGTATGTTCTTGCTACTATCTTTCATATGGTGCCTATTAACTCACCATTTACACTCATGATTTAATAACACTGACACAGAATGCTAAGATTTCAGCCGGTGACTGTGCCTAATGTTATGCTGTAAAAACTGTCTTAAATGTATTCAATGACCCAGCTTTCACGGCTCTCTGAGGCAGTGAATTCCACAGATTTATGGCAAGTTTAGTTTGCACACATATAGCAACTTCAGCCATTCAATGCATTTCATTGGTGAAGCAGACAGTAAAACTTGTTTTTTGCAAAGCTAACAGGGAAGTGGTGCATCTCTGTCAGCAACTTTGGGATTTCTATGTTTATTTGCGTCTCAGCCCTCGTCTGAAGTTGGTGGAGTATTTGTATATCAATAATGGTGAGCGCTATTAATGTCGCTCTTACTGACAGCAAATTATGGGCCATGTCTTCATGGACAGTATTAAAGTTCAACAAAACACATTGACCTGGCATTTGCCATGAAAATAATGGTGAGGCTATCAGCACTCACTGTTATAATGGAAGAAATCTGACAGCAACTTTTGGAGTACACACATGTGCAGTTTAACGTAAAATCTAGAAGTTGCTGTCAGCGATACTTCTAGATTTCACGTTTAACTGCACATGTGCGTACTCCAAAAGTTGCTGTCAGATTTACTCCATTATAACAGTGAATGCGTTCTTGTAATCCTCACCGATAGACTTGACATTGAAATGATTGCAACGTTGTGAACTTGCTGTACTGGTCCACTAGTTCCGCACCTAAAACGGCTGAAAAAGTTAGGGCACGTGCATTCAGGAGTAAGTGAGTTTTTAATGGCGTGGTAAGTGATAATTACTGCTGAACAACCTCTCTAGCCCTGAAAGGTTCATTTTACAAGTGTGGAATCTTATTCCCTCAGAAGAAAATTAGCATTTCAGATTTTTTAAATTAAAAAATTATAAATTATTCTTTCTATCGCTTATCTCTCTCCCTTAATCCCATCTGTATTTAACCAGTCATTATTTTGATTTCTGTACATCATTTAAATCTCATTTATATTTCTTGCTTTATACTTCCTGGTTTGGACTCTGCGTGTCTTAGGTGAGGATTCTTCAATCTGATTGGCTGAAGCCTTGCTCTTGCTTGCCCTGCTCAAAAATGCCATGGAAACCCTGTAGAGGGCAGCGTATTGAAACAGACGCCCAGATTAGAGGAAATCTCTGCTGACAAACTTGCGAAAAGTCTCTGGGCAGCTGTCAGTGATGTGAACGGCAAGCACCGTTCCTTCGCCGCTGAGAGCAGAATCCGGGCCATTCCTATTGTAACCCAGCACCAAATGTTTTGTAATTTCATACTCAACCTCCTAGACAAATTGTACAATTAAAATATCCATGTTATATCAAGTAAGCGACAGATGAAACTTTCCTTTAATCAATGCAGGAAGATTCTGGTCCAAAATAATGAACTAGGATACAAAATTGTTTTCAACGGGTCACTGTACAGGTCAAGAATTATACCATTGATGAAAAGACATGCCTCATATATATTTTGTATTGTGGCTATAATTGTGTATTCTGTGGGGGTGAGTGAATGCGATGAACAAAAATTAAAATGCCAACCTCTATTAAAGTAACCGGAGATGGTACCCTAAAGCAGAACTACATTTGACCTTTTTACATATATAAGAGAACTGTCAGTAACGCTTACTGAATATGCCAGGAGAACGAAAAAGGTTTTTAAATATCCTAAACATAAGGTTATATTGTGAATGATATAGTGTACTCACTGCAGCATCATGCATGGTAGCATCAATGCTAAACTTTTAATTCCCGGGAAAACCCTGCTTTGCTTGAGCCAAGTTTGCAATGTCTAGTTCATGATTTAGTTTGAATAATAAAATGAATAAAAATGGTGAATGAACATTACTACAAAACTAAGGAGGAGAAATTGCATAGCGCCCCGTTTGGGGTGATAACTTTTGCAGTAGCGCAAAAATATCGGCAGGCGCTACGCGAAGGATTCCGACATGAACTTCCGGTTTAGCACTCCTGGAAGTAAGTGGAGCGCTAAATCAAGCGCTACCACTTCCCTTGGAGCCAATATCTAGGGCAGCGCTGCTGGGAATAGAGACTCCTTACCTCCCTTAAAGGGAAGGGCGATCGCTGCAGGCTCTGCAATGAAAGGTGGTACCTCGTCGCTGACAGAAGCCATGAACCTCCAGGAACAGCCACAAGCACTGATCGTTCACGTGCCCAAGAAAATGATGAAAAATGGACATTAGGCGCGCGACAAATTTTTCCCCCCGGCAACCATCATCCTCTTTAAACAGTGCTCCTGAAGTGCCCGGCCTCCCAAATAATGCCTCCTGCAGCTGTCGGTGTTGTCGCCCAATGATGCTGCAGGGGACGGAACCAAAGTTTGGGTCCGGGGCGCTACCAGGGCGGTGCGCAGCACGATGACATCACGGTATCCAGGCGCAAGAGATTGACGGGAATTTTGCTGGTGTCAATACTCTCGCCGCGCCCGGTTGCAAAGTTGGTGGCACCCCATTATCGCCCCCCTGGAGGCGCTAATGGGTGGCACATAGGAGACGAATTTCTATACCTTAACCTCCATTTTCTACCTTGGTTCATCATCTCTCACATTAGTTACGCACTTACATTCATGCTATTCTGTTCAGCCTGCAAGTCCAGCCAGCTAACATTTCCATAGACTACCATGACTGTCACAAGATAGTTATAGATGAGGAATATTCCAATTGGCTTTGTTGACTACTGTTCTGCATTGGCTAGATATGTTGAGCATCAAGTCTAAGATTCTTGGATGTCTTTCAACTTTATCCTCAGCTATTTCAAATACCATTTGTTGCAAATTATTTTCTTCCAATGTGCAGATTTGTTTGCATTGAATTTCATTGTTCTACCCACTTACATATTTTGCTCTATTTATTCTGTAATTTCTGAGCTGCCTCCTCCTGGTTTAGTTTCATCTGCAATTTGAACAGTTTGCATTGGGCTTCTGCGCCCAAGTCACTGATGTAAATTAGAAACATTAGTAGCCCCAATACCAATCCCTGGAGGAGCCTCACTCAGTATTGCCCCTCCCCAACCCGACATAAATCCTTTTACCAAATACTTTGGGAGAGAAATTGGCCTCCTTTGCGCCTCCCCTCGGGGCGGGGGGGGAGGGGCAATAACGGGGCACAAGTTGGTTTGCGACTGCGCACGCCGAATTGAGTGGCGCCAGCGAAATTCCCTGTCACTTTTCCGCTGGCGCTGCACCTCGATCCCTAGTGCCCCGGTGATCGTGACCTCATCCGATGTGCAGCACCCCATTAGCTCCGGATCAGAACTTTCCTCTCGCTCCCTGCATTAGCGCCTGCTATTAGCAACGGCAGGTAGAGGAGGTGGCATGCAGTCAAATGGGTGCTGGAGGAGCGGTATTGAAAGGCGTCAACATCTAGTTTATTTTTACTCAGCAAAGAATGCTGCCTTGTCAGTTTTACATAGGCAAACAGACGTTTTGAGCGATTTCAGCGTTTTTCACTTCTGCTGTGCCTGCAAGTCTAGCCAGCTGCAGGATGCCTCAGAAAAATTATTTACTTTCATTTTGGTGAGATTTAAAAGTGCAACATTTCCATACGTTAATGGGGGCTTTACTGGCACTGGATCTCACCCTCCAGCATCAACGTCAGAGGGAGCGGAGGCAGAGAGAAAGATTGTCAAATGTGGCCAGAGGAAGCAGGGCCAACAGAGCCTCCCAGGGTATCCCGGGAGCACTTCTCCTACATCAATTTCACCGAGGAGCAGTGTCTTAGAAGACTCCGCTTCACCAAGGACATGGACAGAGCTCTGCCACCTCCTGCAACCAGACCTCGAGCCTCAGACCAGGGTGATTACGGCTCTCTCAGTGACAGTCAAGGTCACCGTCATCCTCAATTTCTACACGAGTGGATCCTTCCAGTGTGCAACAGGAGACATCTCTAACATATCGCAGTTCACCATGCATTGCTCCATCTGCAATGTCACAGATGCTGTCCACAGAAGGAGAAGGGACTGCATTTCCTTCCACATTACGAGAGAGAAGCACGAGCACGCATGTGGCTTTGCTAGGATAGCGGGCTTCCCCATGATGCAGGATGCCATTGCCTGCATCCACATCGCTTTGCGGGCATCGCATAACAATCCCGAGGTTTTCCATAACTGCAAAAGCTACCATGCACTTCATGTGCAGTTGGTATGTGAGCACACACAGCGAACCCTCACCGTCAATGCCCACTATCCTGGCAGCTGCCACAATGCCTTCATCCTGCGCCAGACCCATTTGCTAGCTCTGTTCCAATCATCACATCAAGCTTGCGGCTGGTTGCTGGGAGATAAGGGCTATCCGCTCTCCACATGGCTCGTGACTCCACTCCACAACCCCTACATTCGTGCCCAGTATTCATACAATGACAGCCATGCTGCGGCCAGGAACATCACTGAGCAGACCATCGGAGTGCTCAAGCAACAGTTTCGCTGCCAGAGATCTCCAGCGCTCGGCTGAGTAGGTGGCCCCTTCGTCGAAGTCTGCTGCATGCTGCACAACTTGGCCATCATGAGGGTGCAGCCACACCACCTCAGGAGGAGGAAGAGGAAGACAAGGAGGATGAGGAGTAGGAGGAAGAGGAGGATCAGGAGCATGAACAGCATCGACGGAGGAGGCAGCCACTCAAACAGCTTGTGGAAGGGTGGTCTGTAACCGTCTCATCAGACTTCAGTTCCAATGAATTCGAGGCCATTTCCCGGTTGCTCAGCACATCCCCATCATTCCATCAATTTCTCATTCCATACCATACATCAAAACTGAAATGAGACACAGCACTAAATCTGCAACGTTCCAATAATACATTTATCCAAATTCAGTTGCCACATATATGCAAGAACAGTATTAACTAATCACCCTTGTGCAAACCCTTACTTCCCCTCCTTACAGTGCCTTTTCCTAATCTACTGCTCCTACGTAGTGTCTCTCCAGTGACTGCAGCGGGGCTGGTGGATGGCTGCTGAGTGTTGGTGCCAGAGACTACAGATGGCCTTGCAGGCTGCCCTCGACCAGCTCTGGGCCTGAAAGGCCCAGCTGTAGACTGCGCCACCTCAGGATGGGCGGCGGCAGTCTGAGCTGGCTGGATGACAGGCAGCAACAAGTGCACAGGTGGAATGCCAGTGCTGGGATCAGGAATGCTGTCACCCTGAGAGAGGACAGCAGGTTCCTGCTCCACTGACCCATTGCCACTCTCCCGGGGCAGCATCTCAGCATCCCTCCCAATCTGGTGCACAGATTGGTGGCCTGCTGCGACATCGTGTGATCCCCGGTGGACTGTGATGGACCCAGCGACGATGGCAGCAGTCAGAGCTGTGTGGCATGCAACTGAGACTGTGTGAGAACAGTCTGAGACTTGATGCCACCAACCGTTGACTGCATGACAGCATTAAGACGTTGCGTGGCATCAACCTGAGCTTCAATGCCACTAACCATTGTCTGCATTACAGCACTAAGACATTGCGTCGCTCCGCCTGTGCTGCAATGGAAGCTGCCACATTGCCCATGCCGTGCGTCATGAGTTCTGGATCCACACGGTCTCTCTGGGAGTCCACCATCCTCTGCATCGTGGAAATGTTGGGCTTCATGGTGTGCGCAGAGCTCTGTGCAATGTTGGAGGCGGCTGCTCCACACACCTTACCATTACCGAGAGGGTCTCGGAAACCCTAGTCATTGCACCTATCATCTCAGAGTGCATGGCCATCACCCTTTGTGTGAACGTCTCCCCATCGAGGTCCTCATCTGAGTCCTGTGCAGCAGAACTTGCGTGTGAACTTGCCCTCCCGGGAGCTGGCTCCTGTGCTACACTTTCCCTTTGGCCTTGCTGCAGCCCACTCGTCCCTGGTGCATCACCCAGTGCAGACCTCTCTACTAAACTTGCCTCTAATGATCATGTAGTGCCAGTATCTGCCAGTGGGTGAGAGATGCAGTGACACGGTGCTTTGCTCTTCTTCCCCTTCCTCACTGTTAGTAGGAGGCTCAGGGACAGGCTACTCATCTGGTTGCTGATTATCTGAAAGCATAAAGGCACCAGACTCGTGTTAAGATGAGAGCAGGGGGCAGGAATGAAGCAAAGAATGCAGACATTATCAGGAGCTGGAAAGTGAAAAAGGATTGTGGTGTGAGGGGCAAGTCAGATGAGAGAAGGAGGGGATGAAGATACCGTTGTTGCCCCCAACAGGGTCAATGTTACCGAAGGCCATGGTGCCCACCACCTGAGTCACAGCACTCGCTCCTTAAGGTCTGAAAGCTGCTGGAGCTGCACGTTACCCCTGCATGTTCCCTGCTGCTCTCTCCTATTGTGGCCCATCTTGGCCTGCAAGATAAATGAATGTGTGTGAGTCAGAGTCCAGCTATGTGTTTGGGAGATATGCATGCCATAGTTGAACAACTGCAATTGTAGGAAAGGTGTGAAATGTAGATGTGAGTTTGAATAGGTGCAGATGCTTGGTGGGTGAGTAGTGCTTTGTGCAGTGTGTACAGACTGAGGTTCAGATACTGGTATGTAGGACTTGTTGAAGCATGTACTTACCTGAGGTCATTGAATTTCTTCCGGCACTGTGTCAGGCTGCGTACGACCACACTACTGGCCGAAACCTCCTGGGCCATTTCCCTCCACATTGCCCTGAAGAACTGAGGCAATGGCCTCCTTCCAGTGTCCAGGAAAAGCACAGCCCTCCTTCGCTCCACTCCTGCGACCAATGCCTCCAGCGCCTGGTTGGTGAAATTATGAGCTCTCCCTGGGAGTGAGATCAGCCATCATGATCAGGGGATTGAGTTGGTTGTAGGTCACCTTCACAGTCAGCAATGCTGATAATGAGGTTGTGCCGAATGATGGAACCTCCCCTTTAAGAGCTGGAAGGAGCCAGTGTGAATGATCATTCCTAATTGCATTGCACCTGAAATTCATTATCGCTTTGCTGGTAGCGCCCCTGTAGTGCCTTACTGAGGTCATTAGCGCTTCATTTACGACTCATTATTTTCTAGAATGCTAACAGCCAATTTATTGGAAGCTGAGAACCATTAACGCCTGCCACTAATTTTTCAAGATTTCAAAAGTTAACATCTTGAAGTTTTCTAGCCATTTCATTCTGTCTCATTCTTCCAATTTCTTATCCATTCTCAAGATTTACTCTGAATGCCCACAGGTTTGAGCTTAACCAATAACTTTTTGTGTGGAACTTTGTCAAATGCCTTCTGCAAGTCTAGGTACAACAGGTCTTAAGGCTTACCACAGTCCCCTTCGGATGTCACTTCCTCGAAGAAATCAAGGAGTTTGGTTGACAGGATCTTCTTCTTAATTCTTGTTTGCTGCTGTTTACTAAGATGCTATTATCAGATAATCTTCAGGTTTACACCTAATAATTGATTCTATTATTTTCCATGGGATTGAAGTAAGATTAATGGATCTATAGATAGGAGTCTTGATCTGCAATATGATCAAGCACTGCATCCTCCCCATACTGTTACCATAGTTCCACTCCTATCTATCCCAAAGGAAGCTTGCTCGCATGCACCAGTCAGCTCCTCGATGTCTCATTGTTGACCCTTTACTGTTCCATATCTGCATAGAAATATAGAAATCTACAGCGCAGAAGGAGGCCATTTCGGCCCATAGTGTCCGCGCCGGCCGATGAAGAGCCACACGGCCCTTGGTCAGCAGCCCTGAAGGTTACATATAAACCTATGAACAATGAAGGAAAGGTAAAGAGCACCCGGCCCAACCAGTCCACTCCACACAACTGCAACATCCCTTGCACTGAAATAGTCTACACTCCACCTCAACCGAACCATGTGATCTGCTGGGAGAGATAAAAACCCAGGCCAATTGGGGAAAAAAAATCTGAGAAAATTCCTCTCTGACCCATCCAGGCGATCGAAACTAGTCCAGGGACATGCTGTCCGTCAGCAGGCATGAACAGTATTTTACAAGAAAAATCAGCATTGTTCCGCCCATTAGGATTGCATGTCCCTGGATCAATTAGATTGGTTGGATGATTGAAGCAATTAGATATTATTTTCTCAGTTAGTAGCACACAAACTTGCAGCAGAAATGGTTCTAGATGAGCTGACAGTTTCTGAGAGTTGCAATTAACAGGTGTCTTTATTTTTGTCCTGTTATATATATTAGATATAGAGAGGAGAGAGAAAAGCGTTTGGAAAAAGTAAAGTTCTTAACAGGAACTTGATGAAGTTTACCTGACCAATGTGTTATATAAAGGTTTACTTCCTTCCCAACCAACCACTGAGGCTTTTTTGAGATTAAGAGGCTGCTCGTGCAGTGAATACAATGGCCCAGGATTTGCAGTGAGTGACAAAGGAATGGCACTTGCCATTTATTACGCCAATAGCTGCCCACAAACTTGTGCCAGAGATCAGCGTGGCGTCCTCTACAGTGAATCTGGGACATCTGTGAGCAGTTAAAGAAACAGTGAGATCTTCAACCAATCAAACTGAAGAATCCTCACAGACTCTCAGGCCGCAATTTTTCCTACCGGGTTGGGAGCAAGGTGGGGGATTTTGGGTGAAGTGGACGCCCACTCCCCTTTTTATCCAGCTGTCTTCAAGTGATTTTATGTTGATGGGACTTGTTAAGCCTGCCCAGCAAAGTTCCCCGCCAATTAAAAGGTCTGATGACATCATTTGATGACGCATCATCAGCCGGTTTCCTTAAAGGGACCATGACCACATTTATTTTGACATTTGTGCTGTCAGTGTTCTACAACATTGAGATGCTGCAAACACTGCACAGAGGTGTACAGATGCACCAAGGCTCTCCCATCACTCCCTGCAGATACTTATGGAGGGAGTCACAACATGTAGGGAGGTCCTCTTCCCTTCCAATGGATGGAAGAGACCTCCCCAGGACACCAACGCAGCCTGGTTGCACATTGTACAGGAGGTCAGGGATGTCATCAGGAGAACCTGGCTGCAGTGACATCAACCTTTCAATAATCTCAGTAGATCACAAAACGTTATTGGAAAGCCACATTCAACTTCATCCTGCTGTGCTATTCATCACATCTCCATCACTCTGCCTTCCCTCTCCTACTCCTGCACATCCTTACTCACACCAACTTACCTTGCACCTCCACCCATCCCTCTCTATCTACATTATCACATCCTCATCTCACTTACCACCCCTCACAATCACTCTCCTCCTTGTTCAATCATACCAACTAACAACACTCAAGAGTAGGCACTTGGGTCTTTTAGCCAATGTTTATGTTCAACACTTTGCCTTCTTGGACAAATCTGTGTGCACCTTTAGAACTGACTTAGTGAGTTGCAGTGAATGGTGAGACATAATGGTATCCCTCGCAATGATGATGAGTGTGAAAGGAATGGCTTGGGCATTGCAGGGATGCTTTATAGTGCTGGTATGGGGTAGTGCCAACCTGTCGCATTATGTGGTAGCCAGGGTGTATGGCTTCAAGTGAAGTAAATTTGGCCATGGTGAGGCCAGCCCTGGCATCTAGGGCAGCAATGTGGTCAGGTGCTGATGCCCTGTGCAGCATCAGGTGATTGCAGAGGTTGGTGTTGTTCTGGTGATGCTGGTGTTGGGGTTGATTATGGTGGGACTCTGTGGACCAAGGTGACATTTTTTTCAAGTGCACCGATGCTGATGGAATAGATGGCAGCTGAAGTTGAGATGACAGAAGCGATGCCAATGGCGAGAGAGGTTGCTGTGGGGAGGTGACACTGGAAAGAGAGTTCACTGCAAACACTTCAAACCTCCATAAAGTTGAAAAGTGTATTCCAAATCCTGAAGGCTCCAGTTTCCAACATTGGAAATTGAACATTTGTGAAATGGTAGCTTTTATAACACTTTTGCAGCTGTCAACTATTCACAGCAATGGAGAGTCATTGAAATCCTGATACACTTACCTGATGTGACCCCGAGCGCCGGGAACCTCATACAAAAGTTGGAAAAATCATTAGGACCTGGTAAAATGCTGCTTAAATACCTTTAAGCAGCTTCTTAAGCATCGCAATTGCCTGTTCCGCCGCTTAGTGCCGGGTCTGCAAACCACAGGCAGGGCCAGCACTTGGGAAATTAACAAGGAGGCGGGTTCAAAGCAGGATACTGCCCCGCTGTCAATCTTGTAGATTTTGACAGTGGACCCACCTCCAAAACCGTCCTCTGACTGTCGGCAAGATTCCGGCTCAGAGTCTAAACTAGGACATAAGAACATAAGAATTAGGAACAGGAGTAGGCCATCTAGCCCCTCGAGCCTGCTCCGCCATTCAATAAGATCATGGATGATCTGGTCGTGGACTCAGCTCCACTTACCCGCCCTCTCCCCGTAACCCTTAATTCCCATAATGGTTAAAAATCTATCTATCTTTGACTTGAAAACATTCAATGAGCTAGCCTCAACTGCTTCCTTGGGCAGAGAATTCCACAGATTCACAACCCTCTGGGAGAAGAAATTCTTTCTCAACTCGGTTTTAAATTGGCTCCTCCGTATTTTGAGGCTGTGCCCCCTAGTTCTAGTCTCCCCCACCAATGGAAACAACCTCTCTGCCTCTATCTTGTCTATCCCTTTCAGGATTTTAAATGTTTCTATAAGATCACCCCTCATCCTTCTGAACTCCAAGGAGTAAAGACCCAGTCTACTCAATCTATCATCATAAGGTAACCCCCTCATTTCTGGAATCAGCCTAGTGAATCGTCTCTGTACCCCTTCCAAAGCTAGTATATCCTTCCTTAAGGTGACCAAAACTGCACGCAGTACTCCAGGTGCGGCCTTACCAATACCTTATACAGTTGCAGCAACACCTCCCTGCTTTTGTACTCCATCCCTTTCGCAATGAAGGCCAACATTCCATTCGCCTTCCTGATTACCTGCTGCACCTGCAAACTAACCTTTTGGGATTCATGCACAAGGATCCAAAAAGAGTTTCATGCACAAGGACCCCCAGGTCCCTCTGCACCACAGCATGTTGTAATTTCTCCCCATTCAAATAATATTCCCTTTTACTGTTTTTTTTCCCCAAGGTGGATGACCTCACACTTTCCGACATTGTATTCCATCTGCCAAACCTTAGCCCATTCGCTTAACCTATCCAAATCTCCTTGCAGCCTCTGAGTCCTCTACACATGTAAAGTAGATTTAATTCAAGGTAAAATTATGTACAGAAAGCAAAATAAAGTTTGGGAAAGAAAGATGGGATTGAGGGAGATAAAACAGATAGAAAGAGTATATATATTTTTTTAATGTATTTACATTTAAAAAGAAATCTCCAGCACTAATTAAATTCTGAAGGAATGAGACTCTACACTTATAAAATGTAATTTTCATGGCTTACCACGCCATGAAAAATTCACTTACTCCTGAATGCACCAGCCCTAACTTTTTCTGGTGTGTTTAGTGGGTAAGTATCGCAACTTCATATTGATTTCAGTGGCAAGGCTATCGGCGAGGACTGTTACAGTGCAGCCTGTGGAGGAGCAGGGTATCTCTGACAGCAACTTTAATGGCCCAGGCTTTGGGGTTATAATGATGACAGTCAGCGTTCGCCGTCATTACTGTGTAAAACTGACAGCAACCTCTGCCGTCCGCATATGCGCAAGTCTGAAAATTGCCGTCCCTAATTACCCTCGAGTAATCGGTGGGCCACCTGCTTGAACCGCTGCAATCCGTGTGGTGAAGGTACTCCCACAGTGCTGTTAGGGATAGAGCGCCAGGATTCTGACCCAGCGACAATGAAGGAACGGTGATATATTTCCAAGTTAGGAAGGTCTGTAACTTGAGAGGGGAACTTGCAGGTGGTGGTGTTGCCATGTGCCTGCTGCTCTCATCCTTCTCGGCAGTGGACGTGGGTCTAGGAGTTGTTGCAGTACATCTTGTGGATGGTACACACTGTTGCCATGGGCCACTGTTGGTGGAGGGAGTGAATGGTTAAGGTGGTGGATAGGGTGCCAATCAAATGGGCTGCTTTGTGCCGGATGGCATCGAGCTTCTTGAGCATGGTTAGAGCCACACTCATCCAGGCAAAATAGAATATTCCATCACACTCCTGACTTGTGCCTTACAGATAAGGCTTTGGGGAAATCAGAAAGGGAGTTCTTCGCTGCAGAGCACACAGTATTTATGTGGTTGGTTCAGTTAAGTTTCTGGTCAATGATATGCCCCAGGATATTTGTGGTGGGGAGATTCGACGATGATAATCCTGTTGAATGTCAAGGGGAGATAGCTAGACAGTTTCCATATTAAAGCAGTCAAATTCATTAATTTTTGTGAAAACTTGTTCTTGGAATTGATCACCTATCCCTGGTAGCCCCGAGAGTTTGATGCAAATGAGTGGCTTGCTCAGCCTTTTTAGAGGGCAGTGGGACTGGAGTCAGAGGCCAGACTGGAAAAAGATGGCAGGTTTCCTTCCCTGAAGGACATTAGGGAACCAGCTGTATTTTTAAGACCATCCAACAGTTTCATAGTCACTTTTACTGAAACTGGATCAGGTTTTTCTTTCTCCAAAAAAAAAATTAAAATTCTCAAACTAAGATTTGATCTCACATTCTATGGATTACTCATCCAGTAACATAACCATACTAAAATATAGGCCAGAAATTACTGAACTTTTACTGACTTTCCTCTGTCTGCTATTTTAATGGAATTTTTTTACCCATTTATTTTAAATATGTCAATCCTTCTGTTAAAATAGCAGAGGAAAGTCGAAGGAATATGTTACGCATTGATCGAATATCACCAATAGCAATTAGTAGCCACGTGTGTTAGAAAATATTTGAAATACACAGCAGGTCGATCAGCATCTAAAATGAGAAATAAAATCTGGGTATCATCCTTCATCAGAACTCCATTATAAAGTTTTGTTTCAATGCTATTGACACCTTTATCCCTCCTGAAATGATTTAAAAGTAAAATTGTGTATTACCTTTAATGCACATCATCCTGTGCCTATCTCTAGACTGCCATTGGGTCAGGACGGGGATTGGTGCAATAACAAGGCAGTTTTGTTTTGTGGACGCAAAGGCACGGATTGCAATTATTGTAGGCGTGTACTCCAAAGATTTCGGTCTACAAATCAAAGCTGGGCTCAGTTACCAGACTCGAAAATGTAACTGAAGTCACCAAAACCTACTTTTATTTCCACGTTTAAAATGTCACTAACCTTTCCAAGGGAAATTATTTTTGTTGAGGTCAAATTAGTTGGCTCCAAATGGTCAGAAAATGACAATCAACATTTTTTGGAAATGGCCCCAGCTCCCCAGAGAAAATCTCTCATAGCTTCACAAGTCACATCTATCTTCAGTAAGCTCTAAATCCACCACTAAAGTAAACTGTTTTTGGGCATTTTGTTTCTTCCTCCAGCATAAAAGGAATGTTATGTTGGGAATATTGTAGTTTAAATGATGACCGGGCCGTATCCCGCTGCACTCAAGTCCAACTCCTTGTTTCATAGGTCATACAGCCTTCATTTAGGGCTGTTTTGACCAGTCAGCTTGTGTCAATAGGTTGACATGTATGCATATTTACTGACGAGACCCATCTTTCCCTCTCCACCACCAACTTCAACTGTTACTCTGCTGCTTGTCTGAATTCAAGTTGTAGATAGACCCAAACTTTCCTCAGCTCAAACAATGGCAAGATAGAGGCCACTCTATTCAGGCCTAGTCAAACTACAGTAGCTACTGATTCCATTCCCCCAAGTGTACTCTCAAGATGGTTCTGATGATGCAGAAACTCAGCTGAGCTTTCCACCTCAAACTTCATGCGTCTCCGCCCTTACTTCACCTCCACTGAAACTCTCCTCCAGGCTCAGTTCTCATCGGCCTCCCCTCTACACAATTCCACATCCTATCCTGTACCCATGCCAAGCTCACCAATCTGTCCTGTCCTTGCCAACCTCTGCTGCCTCCCTCTGCTCCACCAGATTTTAAAATCCTTGTGCACATTTATAAATCCCTCTCACTTTACCGGCTGCAGTCCTGTGTCCCAGTTGGAATCCTCCACTCTCCCAAATGACTTACTATGCATCTTCCTCTTCCCCACCCCCCTTCCCCAATCAGTGGCACAACCTTCAAACATCACACTGTACACCAGAATTTTCTTTCTAAACATAGAAACAAACCCCTCTAGTTTGTTTCCCATCTCCCCACTTTCAAACATCCTAAAAACCCTTACATCATGGCTCTGGTCGACTCTCCTAACATTCTTCACAACTTCCCACGCAGTGTCGGCCCCATGAAGTGCCTTATTGTTCTGCAATACAAGTAGATTACAAGACAGGACTAGGAATTGTATTACAGGTATCTAAGCTATTACAGAAAAAAACCCAGATTTCTACAGAATTGTGTTATTCATCAAATGGAGAAATGTGTAGCTTAATGTTTGAATATCCATGGCCTGTTTTAGAATCAGACCCCACTAGTTGCTAGGGTATTGGAACTCTAAACAGCAACAGAAAGTTGGCAGATGAGGAGCAAGTGGTTGGGGGATAAACTGAAATAGTGCAATGTCTTATGCAAGCTGCTGAATCATTTCTTTTTCTTCTATTGTGGGCTTGGCCATTCAAGTTGTAGCATATGTGCAATATAGTTTTGGTGATCAACCCCAGCGGTAGAAGATAAACTCCATAGATTAGTCCCACACCAAATATTCCCAGAAAATCCCCTCATGACCAAATATTTCAACCTAGAAGACCACTTCTAACCTACGGCAGTTGCAGAAATGTATTAGAATTCCTACATTGTCAGCAAAGGGCCCATTTTAGCTACCCCACCAGAACAGTTAACAGAGTTATCTTATTCAATACCTTAATTCAGTGCCAGTACAGCTTAATAGTGGCATTTACAGAAGTGCCTACCTATCTCGAGGGACACTGAAGCCCAGAGTGATGGATGAAAAGATGGCCTGACGCTTGAATATGAAATTTGGGAGACAAACGTGGCTCGAGACTTGTGCACTTCCACAAACCTGCTGATTTTGGAGACACAGGGTCTCTTAATTTCTTTACTATGGTGCACATCAAGACAGGGTAAGTTATCTGTTTTCCAAATTAAATTTCTAAAGTCAGATGATATAGCAGAAACACCAGCATCCACATAAAATTGAGGGGAGAAAAAGAAAAAGGGAATCACACTCACCCAAGATGTACAATATGCTGATTTCCTACCCACAATCTATTGAAAATGAAAATATATACAACAATTTAAAAACAAGTTTGTTCAATATGTTTGGAAGGACTGGCATATTAAATACATGCAATTTTTTCTTCTCTGCAATAGAAGACCTTGGACAACCATAATTAATTTTTATTTTCTTTCTGGAGTCTAGAAACATGACAGAATCCCAAGTTCTGAATACATATTCACAAGGAAGATACACAATGCATTGACTTCTGCTCTTGAAGTTGGCAGCAGCATACAAAAAAAATTGCATTTCTGACATGTTTAGCAATTGCCATATACATTGCAAAAGAAATATTCCACCTACTTTGTGCTGGAACAAGTACTAAAATTTGCAGTATTGTTTTGGTGTGATATACAGAATTATGCAATCAACTTGAATTCTATTCCTATAAAATTAAAAAAATGAAATGTTTTTCAAAGTACACCTCCAGTCACGATTACATTCCTGGCTGACTTGCCCCTGTAGTTTATGTCTCCAGTTGTGCTACCACCTTGTACTTGTGAAAAAACACTTCCCAATAAAGTACTACTTCAGATTATGAAAGTGTCACCAACAGTTCTGGTGTTTTCACGATGGCATTTTAGAAGTTATTTGGTTTCTGAAGTTCAAGTCACCAGCACCTTTACTGACAATGAATCAATGTCATTTTTTTTTGGACGTTGCACTTTTAAATATTTCACACAAATTATCCGATATACCGGGTCAGATAAGTTATCGCTCTCTATTTTTAAAAAGATCAGAAAGGTTGATTTCCATAGTAGAATTTCCTTTTGGTCAAGATGAGCACCCATATCACTGGAAGTCAATGTTATTATTATTTTGCTTTCTTTTTAAAAAAAAATGAAAAACATTTTCTCCCATTGGCAGATAAAGGTAAGGCTTTCAAAACACTACATTTATAAGCAAAACATACTGATAGTCAGTTTTAGTAATCCACAGTAACAATTGACATATTAAGGGAACATTTCGTTAAAAAAATTCAGTGATAATTATTTGCTTCAAACATTTATTTACAATATTTTAATGCCAAGAATTTGTATGTTTGAAAAGGTAATCTTTCTTAAAAAAAAATCTGCTTTAATACCTATAATCATCTGCTTAAGGTACATAATAAGTCAGAGAAGTTAGTTTGTACGAAAGTCCTGCCAAATGAGGCAGTCAAAGATAAAAACTCATTAACCTGGCCTTTCACATAGGAAAAAGCAGGTATAACACAATAGACAATAATGTGATCAAAAATAACTGCAGGGAGAGACAAATACAGGAGGGGCAAGAAAATCATGGATGCAAGCTAGTCATGTTGATGTAAAAGACAACATCAGCCAAATATATATACAATTATTAAGTGAATATGGGACAAGATCTGCCCATTCATGTGTCTCATTACTTGACTTGCAAACCAAGAAGTGGCAAAGCGAGTCAGCGTCCTTCTGGTTTTTCAAATTCCCTTGTCTTGGTTGAACAAGGTTCAACAGAACAGAGCAAGATGTTCCTTCTCAGTTGGTCTTGCTCGGTCCAACTCACCCAGTTTAAGATCCACTTCCTTCCTGCTGATCATTGAGCAGCACTAATGGCGGTAGTGGTGTAGCCCACAGCCCAGTCCATCCTGCCCTCCCTGCCGGAGGAAGTGTGGTGCCAAGCATCCTGCACAGAGAGACATTCAGAAACCATGGGGGAGGGGAGGGAAAGGTCAAAGAGTGGAATTCATTGCCATGACCACCGTTTCCCCTTGATGACAAAATATTTTGATACAAAGAATGTTATCAAGTTTTATTTGTGCCTACACAGGTAACTCAGTAAAATATAAATTTAGAAATGTTTGCCTTAGGTGAACCTTATAAATATATTATACAGTATTCTTCTGCAGCAGTTGTTCATCAAGTCTCTGTTATACCATGCTGTTGCTTTCTCCAACTTTATCTACAAACTGCAAAAATAAAAGGAAATCTTAATTAACCAAAATTTAACCAGGAGCTGTTATTACATTAGTTTTAATATTCAAAGACTTTGATACAGTTGTCTTACGTCAATGACAATTAAAATACAAAATGTACATCAGGCTAGACTGACTATTAAAGAACCAGTGAAATTAACTCACCTCCCAAATGAGAGTAATCTCTCCATGCACTGATCTTAAGAGCAGGGCCAATATCAAAACAGATACTTTAGCCTCATTACCATTGGAATAATTTATATTAAAGAAATTATAATTTTTGAAGGACTGATTTGATTTTTCTACATATTATAGATTATACGAGAGCTGAATTTGAAAGACTGTGCTTGTGATAATCATAATTTTGACAGTCCTTCATACTTGTGACAAACCAGTAAAACAACTACAGATGCCTTCCTTTCTCCACCAAAATAATTTCAAAACCAATTAGAAAGTTTCTGATGAGGGCAAGCTTTACAGGTTCTTTTCTAGGTTTCTACGTTTCTCCCTTTCCCCAGTTGGGGGTCTCAATGCTATACACCATCCCATGCAACCTGCTCCCAGCTCGAAAATCAGCTACCAGTATGGCCAGGAGCAGCCCATGGTACCACACTACTACAGCCATTAAATTCCCATCCATCAGCTCAGCAGTGATGATGAGGCCGAACAAATTTATGTTGGTTTTGAACGAGCCTGACAATCTCATTCACCTGTATTCCTGGAAAAGTACTGGAAAAAGGTAGAGATGTACCAATTTTTAAGGATGCAGAGGCCGGGAAAGGGGGTGGGGGAGGGAGAAAGAACAAAAGGATCGATCTGTGATAGGGTGGAGGGCAGGAGTGATTTAATGACTAAAAGAAATGATGGTGGGAGGTACAAAGGGGTTGGTAATGGGACAAGTATAGAAACACAAGATGGTCTAGAGGAGCCGTAAATGGCAACAGCAGAACCATTACCACCACCTGCTTTCTAAAAAAATGGGAAACAGTGGTTATGGTCTGAAATTGTGTGTCGAGTCTGGAAGGTCGTAAAGTGTCACATCTCAAACTTTTTCCAGTTCTGACGAAAGGTCATCGACCTGAAACGTTAACTCTGTTTCTCTCTTCATAGATGTTGCCTGACCTGCTGAATGTTTCCAGCATTGTTTATTTTTCTTCCATGTTCTTATACTATGCTTGATTCTTTATATCCTGGATACCCTCAGTATTCCTCTCAACCAACTCATCTCTGCTGTTGGTATCTATCACTTCGTAAAATCTTGTCGTCACTTTTACCTAAACACCTTTAGCCTTCCATAGCCAGATTAATCTTCCAAAAGCAGAAGCTAGTCTAATCCTTGTGTCGATGACTCATCAAATATTTTATGACTGCTTCCAAATAGCTGGTCTCCATATTGTGAACACAAATGTAAATATGCAGAGACATCCATGACCCAGTACAACAGTATGAAAGATAAAGAGTGCATGGTGGTACAAATTGGGGCAGTAATGAGTCGGATCAGAGTCGCAGGACATAGGCCTGTATTCTAACCTAATCTATAGTGGGGAGGAGCCCAGCGTATTCCCTAGCAGCTTGTAATACAATAGCATTTGGAGCAGGTTTGATCAAGGAAGGTGCATAACACAAGGATACCTCAGTAAAGGGGAAAAAAAGAGCAAATAAGTTAAAACATCTCATGGCCCATGGGTTGCAAATGAATACGTTCCAAATATTGAACTGCTGTGTGGTATGGTGCCTGCATCATCCATTTGATCAACATTGAAAAAGATGTTAATAGTATTTAATGTTCTGTTACCATCTCCTCAGCGCACACAATTTAAAATTGTGATCATAGTATAAGTGGGGCAAAATCGGATTATCAGTGTAGTGCACAGCTTAGGGAAAGTCATTTCACATCAGATTAAAAACTGTACAGACCTCCTGAGATCAACTCTCTGATGTATGGTTAGATTTGATTTTTGTTGGAATGTTAAAAATAAAACTGTTTAAGAAATCAATCCCATTAGAAGAGTTAAAGAAGTATGTCACACATGCCAAGGAACATTAGGGTCGTGGTATTTCTACCCTACAGATCAGTTTTTAAAAAATGCACCATGGGCTAAATTTCCCAAGACCCACACCACCTTTGGGGAGTTGCATGCAGTAAGTGGCTTATTGGAGAATTGTGGGTGTACCACTGGTCAGTTTCCACCCACTAATCTCAATGAATAAGAGATTGCGGGCAGCACAGCTGTGATTTTCCAATAAGTACACTTTATATGCGAGTTCCCACCAGCGGAACAGGGTCTGGTTCAGTGTCCCATGTACCTCTTACTAGCTTGCAGTTTCTAAATTAATTAAGTTTGCAACATAGCTCCATAAAAAAGGCAATGCTAAACTAGACTGCTGTAGGCAGTAGTCTTCCCTCCAGGTTATGCAAAAAAATACCATTATGAAAATGTAACAAGGTACGTACTTCATGCTCAGCCTCCTTTATGATATCGTCAGCTTTAAAGATATTTAACGGAACAATTATTAACAAGTAGCATAGTACCAGCAAATTCATTATTCAAAGCGTTAGATGGCTTGATTATGTAAACATTTTGTTGCAGGTTCATTTAAAAAAAGGCAAAAATGAACAGAACACATACCGACAGATGATCTAAATATAAAGGAGCTATCACTTGGGGGAGCTTGAGACTTTAAATGTGGACTCCCAGAAACTGTTATCTTAGGAGGGCTTTCTGCCACAAAGTGCAGTGTGTAAACATAATGTGGATTAACACCTAATGGTAGAACACAACCATTTTAAAACAAGTTTCACTTGAGAGTCCAGACACTCTGATTGCAGATACCAGAAACTCAAATCGATTCAATGTATTACTGTGTGTTTTGGATTGTCAATTTGAAAGGCCACTTTAAAAAAAGTGTTGGAATCACTAATTATTCTACTTTTACTGGTAACACTTCAACCCACTTTAGTGCATGATTAACATAATGCACAAAGTTGGTTACTGAGTCTCCACTTGGAAATCATTCATAACATTTTTTCTTCACCCCTCGTGTATGAATGAGAATTTATAAAATGCAGAATGCTGAATATCATAAAGGGAGATGAGAACATTACAGTACAAGGAAGAAGTTGCAACTATATAGCAGTTTATGCCTTCACAACCAATGAGTTACATTTGAAGTGCTGTCAGCATTGCTGTTCAGTTGACAAATGCAGCAGTCAATTGTGCACAGGAAGGTACTAGAAACAGCAAATTAGACGAATGACCAATTATCTGTTTATGGCAGTGTTGGTTGAGACAGGAGTGTTGGCCAGACACCAGGAGAACTCGCAGCTCTTTTTCAAATAGTGTCACGGATCTTTTATGTCTGGCGCAACAGGCAGATCTCGCTTTAACTGTCCTCCGATAGACAGTAGTTTTAACAATGCAACACTCCTTCAATACTGCACTGGATTGTCAGAATAGATTATGTACTCAAGTCCTGGAGCGGGGCTTAAATCCACAACCCTCTGACTCAACGGCAAGAGTGCTAGCAACTCAACCAAATGACACTTAAAAGATCTCTTTGTATTGTAGTATATGTCCGAGTAAAAGTTTTCACAAATATAATAGGCACCAGGGTTTGCCTTTCAATGGCAGACCTTCCACAGCAAGTCAGTTGCTACTAAAAGAGAAAATGCTGGGAAATACACCAGCGGAGACAGCCTCTGTAAAGAGAAAAGGCAGGTTACAACGCTTTGGGCGGGTACCCTTCAGAAGTAATGGAGGGTACACACCCGATACACTGACTTGTATTTTCTATTTACAGAAGCTGACAGACTTGCAGCATATTTCTAGAATATTGCTTTGTTTCAAATTTCCAGATTTTTTATTTTCACTAAAATACACTCAACCCCCAAACTATAGCTGAATTTTACACAGAAACAATGGAATATTTTTTGTGGGATAAACAAACATAGAAAATGCTTTAAATGCAACTAATTTGTCAAATTGTTTTTCTTTAGTTAGGGGAAAGTAACAGACCACAGAATTAGAAACGTTTAGATTTTCTTGCACCTTAAGTCGAGCATGGCAGGAGGAAGATGCAGGCCAGAAGCACCCTCTACTTTGTCCTAATATATGTGCCCTCACTATCGATTGCACCAACTTGACATTTCCATTTTCCTCATCAACTAAACTTCTATATTCTGAGCTTCAACTCATAACCACTGGAAATTGCATGGAAACAGAAGCCCCATGGAAACTGGCTCCTGGTGGGGCCCCATATGTGACGAGGCCTAATCTGCCCTTGGTTACTAGGTGGAGCAGAGCAAAGGATTTCAAACTGGGATCTTTGAACCCTAGTGAGTCTACAAGGTCAGCAGATTTCTGCAGTCGTCTTGATTTGCTAAATTATTAGTTTGTTATTCCTATATATTAAAGAAAATTCTGCAATGAAAGCACCATTTTTTTTTAAATGGAGAGCTGCTCACCATGTTACAGTTTTTAAAAATGTCATTGCTCTTCATCAAATCAAGTAAATCACTCGCCTGCTTTTTGCATGACAATCCTAATGTATATAAAACAAATGATCTTTACCTATCTTTGGCTTGTCTTCCTCATTCTTCAATTGAAGTTCATCTTCGATATTTATTGAAATTCCTCCCCCTGTCCCAGCCCTGTTGCTGATATGGAGCAATTGGCACTTTTAAAATTTGCTTTTTTTCCAATAATTCCTCATTGTGCAGCCACTGTCCAGGCAGTATCTGTTCTTGTCTGAATCTGCCCACTTTTCTGCCTTTACATATCAGATATGTTCAATAGAGTTGTAGAAGCAAACAAGACCTATGCTTGAATTAGTGTACAGGTACTCCTGTTAGTCGGAGGGGGCTCACTACACTTTAAAGAGAATAAAATGAAGTTGTATTTTAGTTAACGGTTTATTATCCTTAACATGCCTGAAAATATAATTATTATCCAAGCAACAGTTAACAGTGAACTCTGTGCAGAAGAGGATGAAAGGCTTATCAAAGTTAGTGATGTGGATGAACTGATGTGGAACACCACGAACTGGACATTACTACTGCCAAATAAATATTCCCATTTTTTGCGTATTTTTGCACTTATTAACCACTCAGATGTTCCCACGGTATGTACCATTCCTCGCTTCATAGGACAGGTAAGTGACTTACATCCCTAGACCTTTATTGATACCACCCAAGACAGCTAAGGAAGGTCGAAAAGAAAAATTCCATTAGATTCATCCACCTATTATCTCCTCCTGAAATTATGACTGGGATCCTCAAGTAAGGATTTATGGCCATAAGTTCTTCCATTCCATGATGAAATGCCAGCACATCATTATCCAGCCATCTCGATTATCAATGCAATATTGGTTACCTTAAGTTAAAACAAACACTACAAAAACATCGACTTGATGCATCAAACCCAACTGACCGCCACATCACCAGATTATCCAAGCACTATACAATTCTTTGAACTGCATAATATGGCATACCCTCCTGTAAATCAAACACAATGGCATCCCCCCAAAAAATTTCATATATAAAAATAACAGCAATAATATACTTAGGGGTTTAAATGTGCTGCCTGTCTCCTCTGGCACTAATACAGAAAACATTCTAAACTTTTCCATTGTAGAAATCCCAAATCCACCTGTTAGCAACTGAATACCAAAGATTAAAATGACTCTGCTAGCAAATCTGCGGTGAAGTCACATGCTCATAATTCTGATAAATAGACGACAGCTGGGAAGCCTCCATTTGCATCACAGTTGTGGTTTCAATCCGCACAAGCATGTTCAGTTTATCTACCACCTATGGGAAACAATTTCTTTCAAAAGGTCACAACAGCTTCTTCGAATGAAATAAATCCCTCCACGGCCTCGCCCCTCCCTATCTCTAACCTCCTCTAGTCGTACAACCCTCAGACCTCTACGCTCCTCTAACCCTGCCTCTTGCGCACCCCCTATTTTAAATCGCTCCACCATTAGCAGCTATGCTTTCAGCTGTCTAGGCCTTAAGTTATGGAATTCCCTCCCTAAGCCTCTCCACCTCGTTACCTCCCTCTCCTCCTTGAAGACACTCCTTAAAACCTTTCTTTTACCAAGCTTTTGGTCAGCTGTTAATATCTCCTAATGTGGCTGTCAAATTTTGTTTCATACTCGCTCCTGTGAAGCACCTTGGGATGTTTTACTATGTTAAAGGCGCAATATAAATGCAAGTTGTTGTATAACTACTTCCTACCAGCACCATAAAGTAGCTTGAAGGTCAAGTAAAACTGGAAGCAACAACTAAATACCTAGTTGGATTCTCTTTTTGAACAGCTCACTTAATTCTCTCAACCCCAAGGAATTCCCATTGCTTCACTTTCAACCAAGATACTAGGGACACATATTCAGCATTGAAGTATTTATTACCATCATTTCTTTCACCTTTAACCATTTTTACACAACTGTACCTGCAAATGATCAATTGTGAAGCCATGGTTAAAGTGTAAAGGATTCAACCGACGAGAAAGACAAATATTTTTAAAAAGGAGTTAACCTCCCTCCCAGTGCAGTTTTATGCATGTGGTAGTTCCCAGTATCTCACCCATGTGACCGTTCTCCTGTCTGAGATGGACAGCATGTGTTATATGAAAGGGAAATCATGTTTGACAAATTTGTTCAAGTTTTTTGAGGATGTAACAAGCAGGATGGATAAAGGAGAACCAGTAGAGGTCATATATTTTGATTTCCAGAAAGCATTCGATAAGGTGCCACGTAAAAAGTTACTGTACAAGATAAGAGCTCATGGGATTGGGGGTAATATATTAGCATTGCTAGAGGATTGGCTAACTAACAGAAAGCAGAGAGTCGGGGTAAATGGGTCACTGTAACTAGTGGGATGCCCAGGGATCAGTGCTGGGGCCTCAACTATTTACAATTTATATTAATGACTTGGATGAAGGGACCAAGTGTAATGTAGTCAAATTTGATGATACAAAGATAGGTGGGAAAGCAAGTTGTGAGGAGGACGCAAAGAATCTACAAAGAGATATAGATAGGCTAAGTGAGTGGCAAAAATTTGGCAGATGGAGTATAATGTGGGAAAATGAGGGGTTATCCACTTTGGTAGGACAAATAAAAAAGCAAATTATTTAAATGGGGAGAGATTACAATATGCTGTTGTACATAGGGATCTGGGGGGTCCTTGTACATGAAACACAAAATGTTAGCATGTAGGTACAGCAAGGAATTAGGAAGGCAAATGGAATGTTGGCCGTTATTGCAAGGGGGATGGAGTATAAAAGTAGAGAAGTCCTGCTACAACTGTACAGGGTGTTGGTAAGACCACACCTGAAGTACTGCGTACAGTTTTGGTCTCCTTATTTAAGGAAGGATATACTTGCATTGGAGGCAGTTCAGAGAAGGTTCATGAAGTTGATTCCCGAGATGAAAGTGTTGTCATATGAAGAAAGGTTGAGCAGGTTGGGCCTATACTCAGAAGACTGAGAAGTGATCTTATTGAAACCTGTAAGATTCTGAGGGGACATGACAGGGTAGATGGAGAGGATGCTTCCCCTCGTGGGGGAATCTAGAACTAGGGGGCATAGTTTTAGAATAAGGGGTCGCCCATTTAAAATGGAGATAAGGAGGAATTTCTTCTCAGAGGGTCGTGAATCTTTGGAATTCTCTGCCTCAGAGCAGTGGAGGCTGGGTCATTGATTGTATTTAAGGTGGAGATAGACAGATTTTTGAACGATAAGGGAGTCAAGGGTTATGGAGAGCGGGCAGGGAAGTGGTGTTGAGGCCATGATCTTATTGAATGGCAGAGCAGGTTCGAGGAGCCAAATGGCTTACTCCTGTTCCTATTTCTTATGTTCTTATGTCAGCAAACTACTTGGCCACAAGGAGCATTACAGAGAATCTATGCTCACCATATATCCCCATACATGCACGGTTCAGCTGGGGTCATTTTGAAGCAACATGCAATAAGGCTGAATTTTCCTTGCCCCAGCCACAGGCAGAGGCCAATGATCGTGCCTGCACCACTGTTTCAGGTGAGATTAGCTAACATAAGGATTAGGAGCAGGAGTAGGCCATACGGTCCCACGACCCTGCTCCACCATTCAGTAAGATCATGGCTGATCTTCGACCACAACTTCATTTTCCTGTCTGATCCCCATATCCCTTGATTCCCCACGAGTCCAAAAATCTATCTATCTCAGCGATATACTCATCAATTCAGCATCCAAAGTCCTTTGAGGCAGAGAATTCCAGAGATTCACAACCGAGTGAAGAAATTACTCATCATCTCTGTATTAAAAAGGCTGACCCCTTATTCTGAGACTATGCCTCCCTAGTTCTAGACTCGCCGCCAGGGTAAATGGCCTCTCAGCATCCACCCGGTCAATCCCCTCAGAATCTTGTATTTCAATGAGATCACCGCTCATTCTTCTAAACTCCAGAGTATAGGCCTTAACTCGAACATAGAACTTTTTCTGACCATCACTCAGTACCAAGGATCCATTTATTCATAATCACTATAGAGCTAAATATATTTAACAAAAATCAGATAAATCACTAATAGATCTACAGCATGAAACAGAATATTCATTGGAATACTGAGTCCATTATTCATTGGAATACCACTATTGCAATCCACTGTATTGAATTGCCAGTTTATCCCATGTGGATTAAACTACCATAGTATACTGTAAACCCTTTATAAAGTATGAATTATGTAGCATTTAAAAAATAAACTGGCAATACCTATTGCTGGGAGGAAAATGCTTGTAATATTTTAGTACCTGTATCCATCATTCGACAGGTACTTGGGTTCTCTCAATTCTAGGTCACAAGTGCTGCAGTGGACACAGTGGCATTACATACCTACTGCCACTACGTGTACTGCATCATTATTAGTAGAATAAAACGTTTTGTGCATGAATGTATGTCTCCCATTTGTTTTCTGATCAATCCAGCAGTGACTAGGTATCAAAAGCAAAGAAGCTATGACAGTTACTTCCACATTTACCAGTGAGCCACCATCCCCAAAACCTGGTCTGACAATGGCACCTATTGAGTATGCCAACGTGACAAAGGAATGTAGTGGCAACATGCATGTGTTGAGCCCTGACCTCCTAGCAGCACGAGAGCTTGGCAAGTCTCCCCTTCCATTTGTAAGTGTTATGCCACTTGGACAATACCTCTTACGCCTAGTCACTGACCAGCTCCCAGCTTCCACACTCCTGGGTCCTCTCACCCACAGCCAACTCATGGGCGATTGACCCGTTAACTTGAAGTTATTTTTCCTGAAACGTCCAGATTGGAACCAGGGAGAGATGAAATCACCTCTCCACCAGTGCAGAAGATTGCCCAATACACCAAGACAAATTATTACAAACTTGAAAAGGTCTTAGCCTACTCCTTATGGAATAAAGAGCAGAATAGAGCCAGTCAATCCACAAAGCTTTCTGGAAATCCTCAAAACAATGTAAAATCTGCCAGCTACTACACCTCACTTTACAAATAGTAAGCACGAGCTTCAAAGCAGGACACAAAATACTACTTATCCGACTGGCCTGACCTTTATGGGAAGAAATCGCAAGTACTGGATGTTCCTAACTGAGCTAGAAATATTCAGTGGTCTATTAAAGGACTGGAATCTGATGAAGTTCTTTGGCTCAAAAATTCAACAAAATCCACATACACCACAGCTAAGGACCCTACTGCTCTCCCCAAAATAGTGTAAACCGACCCCCATTATAAACATTCCTCTGCAGCACAAAGTTGCCCTGCGGACATCTTCCACCCGCCAACCTATGTAATAGCTCCAAGAAGATGTAATCTACAGGGGCAAAATCTCAGAGACCATATGGAGATCTTGGGAGACTGATGGGGGTCACCCAGCAAGAAAAAGACAATGGGACCGCAATTGCCCCTTTTAGCGATGGCCGTTCACGCCTCCAGAAGGCACAAAATAGATTTTGTCCGGGCACGGCAAGAAAATCGCCCTGTGTGGAATTGGGCAATGGTTTTGTGGAGGCATGAGAAAATCACCTCCTTACTGCCCCGGAAGTGAAATTGCCCTGCGCAACCTATCTTAGCGCTTGGCAATGACAACAGCTTGAGCTTGCAGTTGGGAACTGGATGCGCTAGCGCTATTCAAAGGCGCATTCTTGCTTTTTCTGTCGGCCATTACTTGTTTCTAGTTTGCAACAGTCAGAGTGGCTGGTGGACTGATATCAGCGATTTTTTGCTCAACCATTATTCTGCCTCCTACCTTTTCCCTTGCATTACTCACGGCACTTTCGACATTGCACCATTTCTGTCGCTTCATGGGGTCTGTGCTGGCAGTCGACTGCCTGCTCCAATTTCACTGCCAGAGGATGCTTCGCTGAAGACAACGGCACTGCCAATTGCAAAGGGAAAGGCATCGAGGGATAGAGAGCGAATGGCTATGACTAAGAGAGGGAGAGGCCCATGGAACATGCTACAGGGAGAGGGAGAGGGAATCACATCCAGCAGCACAGGGAGAGCACATCAAGATGTTGCCAGAAAAAGGCACCACAGAGGTGACAACAGAGGGGTTTACCCTCCCAGGGTATTCCGTCAGCAATTCTCCTACATCAATTTCACTGAGGAGCAAGGCTGCGTTTCAGGAAGGATGTGGTTACAGAGCTCTGCCATTTGCTGCAACGAGACCTAGAGCCTCACACCAGGGTGAGGACAGCTCTCTCAGTGGCAGTCAAAGTCACAATCGTTCTCAATTTCTACACCAATGGATCTTTCCAAGGAGCACAGATGATATCTCCAACATCTCCCAGTTTGACATCCATTGCTCCATCTGCGAGGTCGCAGATGCTCTGACAGAAGGAGGGACTACATTTCCTTCCCCATGAGCAGAGAGAAGCAGCACGAGCATGCATGTAGCTTTGCCAGGATAGCGGGCTTTCCCATGGTGCAGGGCACCACTGACTGCACCCATGTCGCTTTAAGGGCACCACATCATAATCCAGAGATCTTCCGTAACCGCAAAACTGAATGTTGGTGTCCGACCACACACGCAGAATAATGACTGTCAATGCCCGCTATCCTGGCAGCAGCCACGATGCCGTTATCCTGTACCAGACTGGTGTGCCAGCTCTGTTCCAGCCCCCAAATGAAGCTCACGATTGGCTGCAAGGAGATAAGGGATATCCCGCTATCCAGCTGGCTCATGACTCTCCTCCGCAGCCCCAATACGCCCGCCCAGCACTCGTACAATGCGAGCTATGCCACCACCAGGAACATCATTAAGCAGACCGTCGGAGTGCTGAAGCAACGGTTCCTCTGCCCTGACAGCTCAGGAGGAGTCCTGCAGTACTCGCATGAGCGGGTGTCCCTATTCGTCATCTTCTGTTGCATGCTATACAACCTCTCCATCATGAAGGTACAGCCAGCGCCACCAGGCATAGCCGCACTACCTCAGGAAGAGGAAGAGCAGCAGCAGCAACAGCCGCGATGGAGGAGGCAGCGAATCCATCGTGATCCTGCAAGGGAGGTCCGCGAACATCTCATCAGAGCTCGTTTCCACTAACTTGCATCCCAATTCCGGTTCCTATGGACATCCCCATCACCACATCAATTTGCCCTTCCATACCAAATCCCTAACACTGAAATGAGAGACAACAGCAAACATTAAACATTCCAATCACCATTTATGGAACATCAATAAAATCTACAAATGTGTATTTAATTATCACCCGCGTGCATTTCCTTATAGCCCCTTTTTCGACGACCTA
Source organism: Pristiophorus japonicus (assembly GCF_044704955.1). Taxonomy (NCBI): domain Eukaryota; kingdom Metazoa; phylum Chordata; class Chondrichthyes; family Pristiophoridae; genus Pristiophorus; species Pristiophorus japonicus. The sequence goes on along the minus strand of NC_091989.1, from coordinate 66,342,919 downwards.
TTCTACAACTTCTCCACAGTATCTCCACTGTGGGTGCAGCACGGCTGGTGGAAGGCTGCGGTGTGTCAGGGCCAGAGACTACAGATGGCCTTGTAGGATGCCCTCGATCAGCTCTGGGCCAGGAAGGCCCAGCTGCAGACTGCACCACCTCAGGCTGGGCGGCAGCATTCTGGGCTGGCTAGGTGACAGGCATGGACAAGTGCAATGGCAGAGTGGCAGTGGTGGGATCAGGAATGCTGGTCATCCTGAGAGAGGACAGCAGGTTCCTGTTCAACTGACCCAGTGTCCCAGGGCAGCACCTCAGCATCCCCACCAATCTGATGCAGCACAGATTGCTGGGATGCTGTGGCACCTTGTGATCCCTGATCGACTGTTGTGGACCCAGCATCGATGGCAGCAGTCAGGGCTTGAGTGGCATGCAGTTGATGTTGCGTGGCATCAAGCTGAGACTGCACGAGGGCAGTCTGAGCATCCATGCGAACAACCATTGACTCTACTGCAACACCAAGTTGCTTCCACCTGTGCCACAATGGAAGCTGCCACATCACCAATGACATGTGTCATGAGGTCTGGATCTGCACGGTCTGTCTGGGAGTCCACCAGCATCTGCACAAGGCAATGATGGGCTCCATGGTGTGCGCAGAGCTGTCTACAATATGGGAGGCAGACTCCTCCACATTCTCTACCACTTGCAACACCTCTTGGGCACCCTTGCCATGGCACCTATCATGTCGGAGTGCACGGGCATCACCCTTTGTGTGAACGCCTCTCCATCGAGGTCCTCATCTGTGCCCTGTGTAGCAGAACTCACGTGTGAACTTGTCCTCCGGGGAGATAGCTCCTGAGCTTCCCTTTCCCCATGACCCTGCTAGGCAAAAGTGCATACCCATGTCCTAAACTAACCTCTAATGACTGTGTAGTGTCAGTATCTGAGCTGGTGCCTGCAGGTGAGAGAAGCAGTGACGCAGTACTTGGCTCCTCCTCATCTCCCTCGTGACAGGGTTGGAGCGGGGGGGGGGGGGGGGGGGGGGGGGGCCTCAGGCAGCTAATCTGCTGGCTCATTATCTGAAAGCGTAAATGGCACAGGAGTCACGCTAAGGCGAGGGCAGGGGGTGCAGGAATGGAGCAAGGAAGGCAGACAAATGAGGTGGAGGAAAGTGACACGGCCTTTTGGTTTAAGGGAGAAGTGGGAGAAGAGGGCACAAGATACGATTGGTGCTCCCAGCATGCTCAACATCTCCAGCGGCCACAGGGTTCACCACCTGCGGCCAATGAGCTGCAGCACTCGCTCCTCCAGGTCAGAAAGCTGCCGCAGTTCAGCTTCCCCCTCCCACCACCTGCTGCTACATCCTGTTGTGTGCTATCTTGGCCTGCCAAAGGAAACCTGTGTGAGTAAGAGTCCAGTTATGCATGTGGAAGATATGCCTGCCGTGCTTAAACATGAAATGAGACTGTGACTGTGAGTAGGCACAGATGGTTGGTGGTTGCCTGCTGGGTTAAGTACTGGCTTGCAGTGTGCACAAACAGAGGCTCAGAGTCTGGTACACAAGAGCTGTGGAAACATGTACTCACTTTGACCACCCGAGTGAGGTTAAATTTTTTGCGACACTGTGTAGGGGTTCTATTCACCACCATGTTGCCTGACACCTTCGCAGCCACCTCTGCCCACATGGCCTAAAAACCTGTGGAGTTGGCCTTCTCCCAGATAGAGGGAACAGTATCTCCCTCCTTCCCTAGACTACCCCCACCTATTTCTCCAACGCCAGGTCGCTGAACCGAGCGGCCCTTGCATAAGGTCTTGCAGCAACCACCGCACACCTTCCTTGCAGTTCAGTCAACTGAAGAAACGATGAGATTGACCAGGTGGTGCCTGAAACGACATCCCCTTTAAGAACTGGAATGAACAGCAGCCTCATTATCAGTGAATGAAAGTCAGCTGAAATTGGGTGCAGCTCCTGCAGCGCCCCACTGAGGCCATTAGCGCCTCCGATACCACCTCGCTGCATCGCTGAGGGAAAGTGCCCAATTTCCCACAATTTTGCAGGCCACCTTGCTGGGTGCTAAATGGTCAATCTTTTAAAACTTTGCGTCCCAAACGCAGCATTACCGAATTTCGGTTCCAAGTATCAGAATCTAGTGCATTAACGTACAAAATAACAAAATAATTATGGATAAACTCATCTTAATTCATCCACCCAGAGAAGTCCTAACATTTCCCCACTTCGATCAGGGACCTGGTTTTGGGAGGGCGGGTGGGTTGAGAACATAAGGATCTCTGGATGGATGAAATTATTTTGTAAACGATTGCAAGGTTTCTTGCATCCACTACTGTATTTAGAAGTCCATTCCACACACATTGCTCACTGTATTTAAAGAATTTCTTGATATCAGTCCTAAAATTACTTTTTACTAGTTTGAACAGGTGTCCTTGTTCTACACCTATGGTTTAACTTAGCATTCTGGATTAACTTTTTCTGTAACCCTTAATCTTATATAAGTCTAGCTCTGTTCAGATGTCTTTATTCTAAGCTGAAAATCCCAAGTTTCTCCAATCTTTCTTCATAACTTGGACTCCTATGCGAACGATTAACCTCATGGTTCTTCTCTACACTGCCTCCAGTGCCTGAATATCTTTTGCTTCTTGTCAACCAGAACTGGTGCAGTATTCAAGGTGTGGTCTAACCAAGTTTGATCACTATCTCCTCCTCCGACTTTGCTATGCAGTTTAACACCTTACTGGCTTTGTTGATTGATACACTGCATTGCTTGGACATATTTAATGTTAAACCTAAGAATGCCTAGGTCTCCATCAGCTTCATCCATAGATATTTCAGTACCATTCAGATGATCTACTTTCCTTTCTGTGTCATATTTTACACGTTTGCATTAAATTCGATCTGCCATTGACTAGCCAATTTACTGGGGGGTCGGAGAGAGATTTCCCAGATTTTGCTCCCATTTGATTGCCGTGTTTTAAAAAATCTTTTTTTGTTTTCCTCTTGCAAGAGATTACATGGCTGCTGGCGGGTGAGGGGGGCGGATTAGGAATCACGATGCTCACTTGCACCATGACTGTATGGGACAAGCTCACTGGACCAGCTGATCGTCTCCTGACTGCCATTTTCATATGTTCCCGTGAATTTTACTGAATTCAACAAAACCCTTTATAATCTCTACTGCATACAAATTACAACATGCAATATTTAGCTGAAACTGAGGTTAATACTTCAATTCAATCGGAATTCTTCCCTTTTAGTTAAGAGAATACTTCAAATAGTTTGACAAAATATTCATCCCCAGGTATTGATTACAGATTTAGGAACAATCCGTTAAAAGTACATTAAGAATTCTGAATTTTTTTAACCTTCTTTGAATGATGCTAAAATGGCATGATTTATAATCGAACATGCATTGAATAATATAAATACTTACTGAGTTTATTCCCGGTAAATTCAGAATGGAGCCTAATATAGGCACTCGTCTAATAAAGCCAACCACGACTGGGAAGAAACCCCTAGCAAAAAAAGATAAGGGAAGAAAATAGGCTTTAGGAAAATGTAACTTCCTGGGTAAAAAACGCAAAATGTACAGATTGTCCCTTCGTTACATAGGGGTGCGAACAATACAAACTGGTAGTCCTTGGCCCATTCTGCATATTTTTGAACATTCCCAGCTTCACTTTACCCTCCATTGCATGAAAGCGCACTTTAATTTTGATCTTGGGATAAGCTTATGGCAGCCTCACTGTACTATTTTAGAGTTGTTTTAAAGAATTAAGACCAGATAATAGCTTCTGTTATGCAATAAAACAAGATGTGACTTCCACTGTTCAGTTAACATTGGAGTCCTGGTTTAACAACGTGCTATTTTGGATGAGACGTTAAGCTGAGGCCCTTTCTGCTCTCTCAGGTGGATGTAAAAGATCCCATGGCACTATTTCAAAGAGCAGGGGAGTTGTCCCCGGTGTCCTGGACAATATTTATCCTTCAATCAACATAACAAAAACAGATTATCTGGTCATTATCACATTGCTGTTTGTGGGAGCTTGCTGTGCGCAAGTTGGCTGCCACGTTTCCCACATTACAACAGTGACTTCAATGGTTGTAACACGCTTTGAGACATCCGGTGGCCGTGAAAGGCTTTCTTTGTGAATTTAACCCTGAAATCCACATAACTTCAAATAATGAATTCCAGCCTCTTAACTATTTGCCCAATTACCACTGGAACAAGTGGTCCCATTGCTATTTTCTTTTTTAAAGTATAGTGCCCAAAATAAAGAAATCAACACTCCATTACACGAGCATACTTTGTTTTATGGAGTGGATAATGAATCACTCGGTAAGACCTTACCTGAATAAAAGAAAGAATCCATAAATTTCGAGAACCATGCCTATTACAGGCCAGCCGATCAGCACCACAAAAATACCACCCAGGAAGAAACCTGTGGCTTTTATTTTGTGTTTCTGGAAGAAGAACCTGAATGTCCTTTCTAAACCAATTACAAAGGACAAGCCTGCCACAAATAAAATCTGCAAAGGAGAAAACAAGCTCGTTAGAAGGACCTACTTGAGATAGCTGAAAAGCATAAACGTACAAGACCTTGCATCCAGTTTACACCACCAGGCTCTAAATTCAAACACAAAGCATTCCTCCAAAGTCTAGTTCGTATCAACAGTACGTTCTAGCATTCTGAAGTGTACGTTTTCCCCTCACCAGGAGCAGTCACGTGTTATGAAATAAGATATTAGCGGGACGTTCTGCACATTAAATAACTTATTTGTATGTTGGAAGGTTTCTTTGTGGTCAGATTATTTTGTGAATACTAAAAGCAAACAAATTATTTGTGGGCAGAAATTCTTCCATAGATTACAGGTATTTAATGAACTTTGAAGTATGAATACCTAGGCATAAAGGAACAGGCGTCTTATGCAATTAAAAATAATTTTCTATATATCTGGATTCCATAAAGTTTAGCTGAAAGTTTTCATATAGGTATTAGTTACAGTGCTGTCACTAGGATTTCAATGTGTTACTGGCTGCTTAAACTTTTTGTATCGTGTCCACTGGATAAACAACCCAGCAGTTACAATTACATTCTGTCCTTCCAAGAGAGCATTTTGAGAAGAATAAAACAAAGCTAAAAGAAACATGCACCAAAAGCCTATGAACTACTGGTGGTTACAGGTTTATTACTGGTGGTGATAGCAGTGGGAGGAACTGGAAGTGTTGATCAAGATCATACACTGAGATTCTTGGATTAAGTACCAATAGTCTAAATATGCCTCGCTCAAGTTCTGCTGCAATGCAGAAGAGTTCTCTCATTGGATTCCTATTTTCAATCAGCTCCATCTATCCTACTTTCAATCTTCATCATAAAACCGTGGATTAAAATGGTGCCATGGGATCTTTTACGTCTGCCCGAGAGAGCAGACAGGGCCTCAGCTTAATGCCTCATCTGAAATAACACGTTGTTAAGCCAGGACTCCAAAGTTAACTGAACAATGGAAATCACGTTTTGTTTTATTGCATAATGGGCCGAAGATTGTGGCCTCGCCGGGTCCGTACAAAGTGCACATGCACCTGGCGAGGCCTCCCAAAAGCCGGCCTCGGGGTGCCATGCGCATGCGCCGAAAACCGCTTTTCCAATCTGTCAAAATTTCTTCAGACAGATTCTACATATCCCCGGGAGAAGGACATCCGCGCGGGAGAGATTGGGCTATTTGCCCAACTCATGCCCAGTGAATGTCTTTCAAACTTTTATGCCTGGTAAAAGCAGGCGCATTGCTTACTTTTTACCAGCGTAACACTTTTAAAACATAGAAAAATTAAATTTTAACATTCATTTTTATATTAAAAACCCTGTCCATTAAGGCAAGTTTATTTTTAACCCTAGTAAAACACATTTTTTTTTAAATCCCCCAAACTTTTTTTCTAAAACATTTAATTACATTTAATTTTAAATATGCAAAGTATTTTTTTTTTTAATTATTATGCTGTGTTTCTTATTTTAGGGTGGTATTTTCATTTTGATAGTAATGGGAGCTCGTACAAACAGAGTTTCCATTTTTATCAATGAGAATACTGCATAGTGATTAGTGGTCCAGGCCCACACGATTCCAGATGTGTCCGTACGTGGAATACATGTTCCCGTACGCTGCGCAGTGAACGAAGGCCTCAGACCGGAATCCTACGCTCCTCAGGGACCACCATGGAGTTTCGTAGATTTTTTTCCGGGTTGGAGGCATTTGTACGACGGAAGTCTCCGACCGCAATTTTCAGCTTAATATAGGAGATGTCCTTTTCAAAGAAATGGGCATCAAACTGAAGCGGTAATAAAGAAGTACAACTTGGCTCCCTTTTTTGAGGATATGACCAGTATAGCACAATACATCTACACATCAAAAAAATTCGTACTATGTCAAGATTGGGAGAAATTTAGATTTTAAAGAAACACATAGGATCAATAAACCAAACTTACATTTCCTATCGCAAGGAGTGCCTTGTCAAAGAACAGAACCATGCCAAAGAACAGGAAAAACACACCAAAGCTTGTTAATCCCATTCCAATTTCTGCAAAGGAAGCACATAAAAGTATATTACAATCAGACTCAACATTCTAGCCTCACTTCCAACAGTCATTTGAACTACAAGACATAACTATTAAAATGTGAGCAAGTTGATGCACAATAGAATTTGAATAATTCACATGTAATACATTTTATAACTAAGTTAGTGCCTGTTTAATTTCACAAACCCTCTTGCTACCGGCATAGAACAGTCTGTGATCACACTCGGATTTGCAGCAGTTCATTGCCAAGATTTTAAATGCATGTTATGTAACTAGCAAATTTCCTAATTAAAATATGCCGTATTACATTTTTAAAGCTCAAGATTTGAGTATCAAAGACAGAAAGAACTTGCAATCATAGAATACCTTTCACACCCTCAGGATATACCAAAGCACTTTACAACCAATGAGGTACTTTTGAACTATACTCAGCTGTAATGGAGGAAACACGGCAATCAACTTATGCACAGCAAGCTCCCACAAACAGCAATGAGATAATGACCAGATAATCTGATTTAGTGATGTTCGTTGAGGTAAAATGGCCAGGACACCAGGGAAAACTTCCCTGCCCATCTTTGAAATAGTACCATGAAATCTTTTGAAAGGGCAGACAGGGCCTCAGTTTAACTTCTCATCTGACAGACGGCACCTCCAATATACCACTCTCCTTCAGTACTGCACTGGAGTGTCAGCCTAGATTTTGTGCTCAAGTCTCTGGAGTGGGATATGAACCCATGATTGTCTGACAGGGTTGCGTATGGCTTTCACTTAGCTGCCTTTTGATCAGCAGTCTGTGCCCACATGCCAGGACAATGCTGATAAGTGGCAAGTCACATTCACACCACACAAGTGCCAGCCACCTCCAACAAGCAAAACCACCTGCCCATGACATTCAATGGGGAGGTGTATTTGGATTTCCAGAAGGCATTCGATAAGGTGCCACATAAAAGGTTACTGCACAAGTTAAGAGCTCACGGGGTTGGGGGTAATATATTAGCATGAATAGAGGATTGGCTAACTAACAGAAAACAGAGAGTCAGGATGAATGGGTCATTTTCAGGTTGGCAAACTAAAACTAATGGGGTGTCACAGCGATCAGTGCTGGGGCCTCAACTATTTACAATCTGTATTAATGACTTGGATGAAGGGACCGAGTGTAATGTAGCCAAATTTGCTGATGATACAAAGATAGGTAGGAAAGCAAGTTGTGAGGAGGACACAAAGAATCTGCAAAGGGATATAGATAGGATAAGTGAGTGGGCAAAAATTTGGCAGATGGAGTAAAATGTGGGAAAATGTGAGGTTATCCACTTTGAAAGGAAAAATAAAAAAGCAAATTATTGTTTAAATGGGGAGAGATTACAAAATGCTGTGGTACAGAGGGATCTGGAAATCCTTGTACACGAAACATAAAAAGTTAGCTTGCAAGTTCAGCAAATAATTAGGAACGCAAATGGAATGTTGGCCTGTACTGCAAGGGAAATGGAGTATAAAAGTATAGAAGTCCTGCTACAACTGTACAAGGCGTCGGTGAGACCACACCTGGAGTACTACATACAGTTTTGGTCTCCTAATTTAAGGAGGGATATACTTGCATTGGAGGCAGTTCAGAGAAGGTTCACGAGGTTGATTCCTGCGATGTAGGGGTTGTCTTACAAAGAAAGGTGGAGCAGGTTGGGCCTATACTCACTTGAGTTTAGAAGAATGAGAGGTGATCTTATTGAAATGTGTAAGATTCTGAGGGGGCTTGACAGGGTAGATGCAGAGAGGATGTTTCCCCTTGTGGGGGAATCTAGAACTAGGGGGGCAGAGTTTCAGAATAAGGGATCTCACATTTAAAACGTAGATGAGGAGGAATTTCTTCTCAGAGGATCGTGAATCTTTGGAATTCTCCATCCCAGAGAGCTGTGGAGGCTGGGTTATTGAATATATTTAAGGTGGAGAGAGACAGATTTTTGAATGATAAGGGAGTCAAGGATTATGGGGAGGGGGCAAGGAAGTGGAATTGAAGCCAAGATCAGATCAGCCTTGAATGGCAGAGCAGGCACGAGAGGCCAAATGATCTACTCCTACACCGTATGCTCTGATGTTCAATGGCATTACCATCGTTAAATCCCCCATGAAACTTAATTGGACCAGCCACATAAATACTGTGGCTACAAGAGCAGGTCAGAGGCTGGGTGTTCTGCGGCCAGTATCTCACCCGATGACTCTCCAAAGCCTTTCCATCATCTACAAAGCATTAAGCAGAACTATGATGGAATACTCCACTTGCCTGGATAAGTGCAGCTCCAAAACTCAAGAAACTCAGTATCATCCAGGACAAAGCAGTCAGCTTGATTGCCATTCCATCCACCACCTTAAACATTCACTCTCTCCACCACCAGCACAATGTGGCTGCAGTGTGTGCCATCTACAAGGTCCACTGCAGCAACTCGCCAAGGCTTCTTCGACAGCTCCTTCCAAACAGCCCTAGGCATCCGGACGTTGCTGCAACCTCCACACACATTAGCAGGCCCCAGCACTCCCCCAATCCCCTGGGAGAGGCAAATAGCCAAGCAGAAAATCTTACACCAAATCAGAAAAAAAGCTCCAGGAAATTCCACTCTGATTGCAAAGGCGGGCAAGCAAGTTCCAAGAGATGGCAGCCACTGATAACTTGCGTTCCTGTTAACCCATCTACCTTCTACATTAATGTAGTGCTAGATTTCTTGTCACAGAAGTTTTTCCTTTTATCCCATGGGGAAGGGGTTAAAATAAAGCACCAGAATTTTTTTCCCCCCGTCATGTAAAATCAGGGACGTGACTCATTTCCAGTTGGTAATAGTGGAAAATCTGCCAGCAACCTCTATGTCACTGCTTCTTCTCTCCAGTGCCAGTGGTAGAAAGTTACTGTAAGGGCCCCAAGGCAGAACTAAGGCATTACACTGTGCCAGCCTTTGCCTCAGTTGGTAGGAGGTTGTGGGCTCATGGCTCGCTCCGCAGATTTGAGCACAAATTCCAGGGTGACATTCCAGTGCAGCGCTGAGGGAGTGCCGCACTGTCGGAGGTGCAGACTTTCAGATGAAACTCAGGTCACGTCTGCTCTCTCAAGTGGACGTAAATTATCCCACAGCACTACTCAAAGAGCAGAGCTATCTCCAGTAACCTGCCACATATTAGGATTATGGAATTGATGCTTGAACTAACAGATGGTCAGATAATTATCACATTGCTATTTGTGGGACCTTGCTGTGCACTACACTTCATTCATGTCTACACTGCAAAAGTACAGCCAATGGCAATGGAGGTCGTGAAAGGTGCTATATAAATGCAAGTCCAAGCCCCATTGGGCCATTTAAACCAGGCAGCAAGTGTCGGGTTTGTGTTGAAAGCCGGTCACTGCCTGCTACCGTGTGTATATTGACTTGTGCTGCTGAAATGCTGTTTGTCCCGCCACGAGTGAGCCGCGCATTGTCGGTGCCGAGCACCGAGCGAGACTGTCCCCCGACACCTGGACTGGGAGCGGGCCGCCGCCGGGACACGCTCTCATTGTCCCGCTGGCCGGGAGGTGCGCCCGCCTTCCCTCGGCCCTCAAAGGCCCGACCGAATGATAGTCGGGGGAGCAGCCCGGGCCTCAGGCCGGCATTGTAGGCCGCAGCCGGTCGCTTGATTTTGAAACAGGACCGGCTCGCCGCTCCCACCCTCAGCTGCGGGCCCGGGCGCGGCCTTCCACCCCCCCGGGCTCACTTACTCTGCGAGTCCGTCAGGGAAATCATGTTGGCGGCCGCTGCTTCGCAATATCCACATCAGCCGCCACGTCTTCCGGAAGCACGAGCCTCCCCCTAGTAACCGGCCGCCAGCTGCTTCCGGGGGCGGCGCGCGTACACCGTGCCGGGTCATGAACGGCGAAGCCCCGCCTCTGCCTGATTTGGAGGTGTGCGCGGCGTCGAGATTGACGGGAGGAAGCCCCGCCTCTCCTTGGCTGACGCTGCTGCGCGCGGTGTCGAGTGACTGACAGAGGGAGGCCCCGCCTTTCTCTGGATGGAGCTGCGCGCGCATCGTGCCAAGTGATTGACAAGGAGCTTGACCCCACCTCTCGCTGCTTGGAGCTGCGCGCAAGGTGTCGCCGCTTTTTTCTTCTCCGATCACGAGCGCCAATTACAGGTATTAAGCGGCATGTGACGGGGGCGCGAATTTCCAGCCGGAACGCTCGGCCTGTTAGGGCCGCGCCCGTTGCTGTCGGTTAATCGGTTTCCGTCGTGTTTGGGGCGGGAGGTTTATAAACAATCCAGGACTTTGAATGAAACGTTTCAGGCCCCGGCACCGGACGTGACCTCATGGAAAGGCCAGCGAACCCGCGGGTTGCTGTTATTGGTTGCCTTTTGGCGAATGTTGTGCGGCCTTAATGCTGATTGGTTAGATTGTCGAAACCGCTGGGAGCAGGTTGTGAAGCGGATGCGGAGACAGGATGCTGAGGTGAATGGAGAGGGTGTCGTACCTGCCCTGCGAGTGTTTGATGGACAGTACAGAGGCAGCTTTACTCTGTATCTAACTCCCTGTACCTGTCCTGAGAGTGTTTGATGGACAGTGCAGAGGCAGCTTTACTCTGTATCTAACCCCATGTACCTGTCCTGAGAGTGTTTGATGGGACAGTGTAGAGGGAGCTTTACTCTGTATCTAACCCCATGTACCTGCCGTGCAAGTGTTTGATAGTGCCATGGGCTCTTTTACATCCAAAATGTGCCCTCTTGACAGTGCAGCACTCCCTTGGTAGGGCACTGAAGCGGGCAGCATTGAAGTAGAGGAGGAGGTGCTGATGTATCCCTTAACATTATACACCGAGGAGAGTTATAATCGTTTATCATTTGCTGCTAGTAATTTATTTTTTCCTTACAAAATCCAAGGGCTTCTGACATTGAACATTTTTGCAGACAGGAAGCAGAGCGTTGGGATCAACGGGTCCTTTTCAGCTATTTACAATATACATCAGTGATTTAGATGAAGGAATTGAGTGTAATATCTCCAAGTTTGCAGATGACACAAAGCTGGATGGTGGTGTGAGCTGTGAGGAGGATGCTAAGAGGCTGCAGGGTGACTTGGACAGGTTAGTTGAGTGGGCAAATGCATGGCAGATGCAGTATAATGTGGATAAATGTGAAGTTATCCACTTTGGTGGCAAAAACACGAAGGCAGAATATTATCTGAATGGTGGCAGATTAGGAAAAGGGGAGGTGCAACAAGACCTGAGTGTCATGGTACATCAATCATTGAAAGTTGGCATGCAGGTACAGCAGGTGGTGAAGAAGGCAAATGGCATGTTGGCCTTCATAGCTAGGGGATTTGAGTATAGGAGCAGGGAGGTCTTACTGCAGTTGTATAGGGCCTTAGTGAGGCCTCACCTGGAATATTGTGTTCAGCTTTGGTTCTCCTAATCTGAGGAAGGATGCTCTTGCTATTGAGGGAGTGCTGCGAAGGTTCACCAGACTGATTCCCAGGATGGCAGGACTAACGTATGAGGAGAGACTGGATCGACTGGGCCTGTGTTTACTGGAGTTTAGAAGAATGAGTGGGGATCTCATAGAAACATATAAAATTCTGACTGGACTGGACAGGTTAGATGCAGGAAGAATATTCCCAATGTTGGGGAAGTCCAGAGCCAGGGGTCATAGTCTAAGGATAAGGGGTAAGCCATTTAGGACCGAGATGAGGAGAAACTTCTTCACTGAGAGTTGTTAACCTGTGGAATTCTCTACCGCAGAGAGTTGTTGATGCTAGTTTGTTAGATATATTCAAGAGGGAGTTAGATAAGGCCTTTACGGCTAAAGGGATCAAGGGGTATAGAGAGAAAGCAGGAAAGGGGTACTAAGGTGAATGATCAGCTATGATCTTGAATGGTGGTGCAGGCTCACAGGGCCGAATGACCTACTCCTGCACCTATTTTCTATGTTTCAATGTTTCATTTTTCATCTGATTTGCTTGTAGCTGATTTGACCTATTTTTATATACCTAAATTCAGCAATAAAACCTCAATCAGGAGAGGGGAGGTTTATCAGATTCTGTTTACTGCTCCAAGTCTTCTACAGTATTGCATTTGTGAAACTTAAGGCAACACCTTTTTTAAATTTAAAAATAAAATTGTAACCGGAGGAACAGGTGACTTTGGCCCTATGGTTCCCAAAGCTCTCTACCACTTGGGTTTTCCTTGCCTCGTATCTGTGTCTATTGTAGATTGATTGTTTATTACTCATAGCAATCAATGTAATTATTGTAGTGTGTGATTACCAGGATGGTAGAAGGTGAACTAGAAGGACTTTGGTCTATTTTTGGCTAGAAATTCCTATGTTCTTATGACTCTTTAATATCTTGTGCTGTGAACGCAGGCCAGCCAAATTTGGCTTTAGAACTTTGACAGATGTAAACATTCACGAGCTGAAAATTCCTGAAAGGTTTCATGTTGACTGAATTCTTTGATAATCTTGGCTGGTTCTGCAGCAAAGCTTTCAAGTGTAATGAATACTGGCCTTTTATGACTGAATAGCAAATGAACAATGGCCAAAATTCAGATTAAGGCCAGAAGGTAGTGACAACCATACAAAACAATAATTGTAATTGGAAGATGCATCCTTGTATCCTACCTGTTGAATACAAGTCACCAAATTGAGGTTGTGTGGCCAGATCCATACTTGGATGTATTGTGTTGGCTCAGTTATTTCTCTGTTAACCCTCTCCCTCCACCTCCACCACATACCTAATGTAACTCAGGACTGTCCAAGATTCTCATTGTTATGAACGAATTAGCCTTGTACCATGGAGCCTCATGGGTCACGTATAAAATGTAAATCCACATTGCTATTAATTTGCCCCAATCTCAGCCTGCAACTGCTAACAGATCTTGGCTATTTAGGATTTATGCAGCAACAAGGCAACAGTGCTATGAAGTGCCCTGTCCAAAGCCTGCGGAATTCAGACAAAACAAACCTGCGAGAAGGAAATAGAACAGAGCTGTGTGGGCTGGAGTGTCAGAGCTTGCTGGCTTTGTGGTCCACAGGCTGTAGTTTGGGCACCCCTGATGTAATTTGTACAACAACATGTCATCTGTGTATATGTGGTGAATTGGAAACAACACTGCAGGAACTAGGTTGTTACAATGCATCTAAATAAGGTTTAGCAATAACAAATGGTTAGGATAAAAGTCTTGTGGAAACTTTTAAGGAGGGAGTCTTTCATATGGACCTGTAAAAAGCCTGGGATTCTTACAAATGCCATGTATCTATGCACTGAAATTCACTTGGCTATATATTGTTTTGTAGGTTTTGATGGTGTACCAGTGTTTCTGAGGAGTGGTTGTTACTCTTTCAAGAATGGCTGATGGTTCAGGTGAGTTAATCATGTGTTGTAGTGCGACAGTGTTAGTAAGAGCTCTGTTTTGGTGTACACTTGGTGAATTTTGTGCTCTTCAGGTGTTGGTGCTTGAGATAGTTGGCATCATAGGCTCCTAGGGCAGTGTTCAGTTGCAGCAACGTTGAGCTTTAATCTTAAATTGACTAGAATAGACTGGCAAATGATATTTAAAGGGTTGACGGTGGATAGGCAATGGCAAACATTTAAAGATCACATTGCCTCCCTGGTGCAAGGGTCAAGGATGTCTCGGAGTGGCTGCAGAACATTCTGGAGAGGGAGGGTGAACAGCCAGTTGTCGTGGTACATGTAGGTACCAACGATATAGGTAAGAAGCAGGAAGAGGTCCTACAAGCTGAGTTTAGGGAGGTAGGAGTTAAATTTAAAAAGTAGGACCTCAAAGGTAGTAATCTCTGGATTTCTACCAGTGCCACGTGCTAATCAGAGTTGAGGGAGCAGGATAGTTAGAATAAATACGTGGCTTGAGCAGTGGTGCAAGAGGGAGGGACTCTCATTCCTGGGACATTGGAACCAGTTCTGGGGGAAGTGGGACCTGTACAAAAGGGACGGTCTGCACTTGGGCAGGACTGGAACTGATGTCCTGGGGGTAACATTTGCTAATGCAGTTCAGGAGTGTTTAAACTAATATGGCAGGGGGATGGGAGCCTATGCAGCGAGACGGGGCGATGTAATATGGAGTCAGAAACAGATGGTAGAAAGATAAAAAGCAATAGTGGAAGGCCAAGTAAACAAAGGCAAGAAACAAAAAGGGCCACACTACATCATAATTCTAAAAGGACAAAGGGTGTTAAAAAAACAAGCCTGAAGGCTTTGTGTTTTAATGCAAGGAGTATCCGTAATAAGGTGGATGAATTAACTCTGCAAATAGATGTTAACAGATATGTGATTGGGATTACAGAGACGTGGCTCCAGGATGATCAGGGCTGGGAACTCAACATCCAAGGGTATTGAACATTCAGGAAGGATAGAATAAAAAGAAAAGGAGGTGGTTTGGATTGTTGGTTAAAGAGGAGATTAATGCAATAATTAGGAAGGACATTAGCTTGGATGATGTGGAATCTATATGGGTAGAGCTGCAGAACACCAAAGGGCAAAAAACGTTAGTAGGAGTTGTGTACAGACCTCCAAACAGTGATAGTGATGTTGGGGAGGGCATCAAACAGGAAATTAGGGGTGCATGCAATAAAGGTGCAGCAGTTATCATGGGTGACTTTAATATGCATATAGATTGGGCTAGCCAAACTGGAAGCAATACAGTGGAGGAGGATTTCCTGGAGTGCATAAGGGATGGTTTTCTAGACCAATATGTCGAGGAACCAACTAGGGGGGAGGCCATCTTAGAGCGTAATGAGCGAGGATTAATTAGCAATCTCGTTGTGCGAGGCCCCTTGGGGAAGAGTGACCATAATTTGGTGGAATTCTACATTAGGATGGAGAATGAAACAATTAATTCAGAGACCATGGTCCAGAACTTAAAGAAGGGTAACTTTGAAGGTATGAGGCGTGAATTGGCTAGGATACTTTGGCGAATGATACTTAAGAGGTTGACAGTGGATGGGCAATGGCAGACATTTAGAGACCGCATGGATGAACTACAACAATTGCACATCCCTGTCTGGTGTAAAAATAAAAAAGGGAAGGTGGCTCAACCGTGGCTATCAAGGGAAATCAGGGATAGTATTAAAGCCAAGGAAGTGGCATACAAATTGGCCAGAAATAGCAGTGAACCCAGGGACTGGGAGAAATTTAGAACTTAGCAGAGGAGGACAAAGGGTTTGATTAGGGCAGGGAAAATAGAGTACGAGAGGAAGCTTGCAGGGAACATTAAAACGGACTGCAAAAGCTTCTATAGATATGTAAAGAGAAAAAGGTTAGTAAAGACAAACGAAGGTCCCCTGCAGTCAAAATCAGGGGAAGTCACAACAGGGAACAAAGAAATGGCAGACCAATTGAACCAAGTATTTTGGTTCGGTATTCACTAAGGAGGACACAAACAGCCTTCCGGATATAAAAGGGGTCAGAGGGTCTAGTAAGAAGGAGGAACTGAGGGAAATCCTTATTAGTCGGGAAATTGTGTTGGGGAAATTGATGGGATTGAAGGCCGATAAATACCCAGGGCCTGATGGTCTGCATCCCAGAGTACTTAAGGAGTTGGCCTTGGAAATAGTGGATGCATTGACAGTAATTTTCCAACATTCCATAGACTCTGGATCAGTTCCTATGGAGTGGAGGGTAGCCAATGTAACCCCACTTTTTAAAAAAGGAGGGAGAGAGAAAACAGGGAATTGTAGACCGGTCAGCCTGACATCGGTAATGGGTAAAATGATGGAATCAATTATTAAGGCTGTCATAGCAGTGCATTTGGAAAGAGGTGACATGATAGGTCCAAGTCAGCATGGATTTGTGAAAGGGAAATCATGCTTGACAAATCTTCTGGAATTTTTTGAGGATGTTTCCAGTAGAGTGGACAAGGGGGAACCAGTTGATGTGGTGTATTTGGACTTTCAGAAGGCTTTCGACAAGGTTCCACACAAGAGATTAATGTGCAAAGTTAAAGCACATGGGGTGTGCTGACGTGGATTGAGAACTGGTTGGCAGACAGGAAGCAAAGAGTAGGAGTAAATGGGTACTTTTCAGAATGGCAGGCAGTGACTAGTGGGGTACTGCAAAGTTCTGTGCTGGGGCCACAGCTGTTTACATTGTACATTAATGATTTAGACGAGGGGATTAAATGTAGTATCTCCAAATTTGCGGATGACACTAAGTTGGGTGGCAGTGTGAGCTGCAAGGAGGATGCTATGAGGCTGCAGAGTGACTTGGATAGGTTAGGTGAGTGGGCAAATGCATGGCAGATGAAGTATAATGTGGATAAATGTGAGGTTATCCATTTTGGTGGTAAAAACAGAGAGACAGACTATTATCTAAATGGTGACAGATTAGAAAAAGGGGAGGTGCAACGAGACCTGGGTGTCATGGTACATCAGTCATTGAAGGTTGGCATGCAGGTACAGCAGGCGGTTAAGAAAGCAAATGGCATGTTGGCCTTCATAGCGAGAGGATTTGAGTACAGGGGCAGGGAGGTGTTACTACAGTTATACAGGGCCTTGGTGAGGCCACACCTGGAGTATTGTGTTCAGTTTTGGTCTCCTAACTTGAGGAAGGACATTCTTGCTTTTGAGGGCAGCGAAGGTTCACCAGACTGATTCCCGGGATGACGGGACTGACGTATCAAGAAAGACTGGATCAACTGGGCTTGTATTCACTGGAGTTCAGAAGAATGAAAGGGGATCTCCTAGAAACGTTTAAAATTCTGACGGGTTTAGACAGGTTAGATGCAGGAAGAATGTTCCCAATGTTGGGGAAGTCCAGAACCAGGGGTCACAGTTTAAGGATAAGGGGTAAGCCATTTAGGACCGAGATGAGGAGAAACTTCTTCACCCAGAGAGTGGTGAACCTGTGGAATTCTCTACCACAGAAAGTTGTTGAGGCCAATTCATTAAATATATTCAAAAAGGGGTTAGATGTAGTCTTTACTACTCGGGGGATCAAGGGGTATGGCGAGAAAGCAGGAATTGGGCACTGAAGTTGCATGTTCAGCCATGAACTCATTGAATGGCGGTACAGGCTCGAAGGGCTGAATGACCTACTCCTGCACCTATTTTCTATGTTTCTATGAACTTCAACAATTGTACATCCCTGTCTGGAGTAAAAATAAAACGGGGAAGGTGGCTCAACCGTGGCTAACAAGGGAAATTAAGAATAGTGTTAAATCCAAGGAAGAGGCGTATAAATTGGCCAGGAAAAGCAGCAAACCTGAGGACTGGGAGAAATGTAGAATTCAGCAGAGGAGGACAAAGGGTTTAATTAGGAGAGGGAAAATAGAGTATGAGAGGAAGCTTGCCAGGAACATAAAAACTGACTGCAAAAGCTTCTATAGATATGTGAAGAGAAAAAGATTAGGGAAGCCAAATATAGGTCCCTTGCAGTCAGATTCAGGTGAATTTATAATGGGGAACAAAGAAATGGCAGACCAGTTGAGCAAATATTTTGGTTCTGTCTTCACGAAGGAAGACACAGATAACCTTCTGGAAGTACTAGGGAACCGAGGGTCTAGTGAGAAGGAGGAACTGAAGGATATCCTTATTAGGCGGGAAATTGATGGGATTGAAGGCCGATAAATCCCCGGGGCCTGATCGTCTGCATCCCAGAATACTTAAGGAAGTGGCCCTAGAAATAGTGGAAGCATTGGTGATTATTTTCCAACAGTCTATTGACTCTGGATCAGTTCCTATGGACTGGAGGGTAGCTAATGTAACACCACTTTTTAAAAAAGGAGGGAGAGAGAAAATGGGTAATTATAGACCGGTTAGCCTGACATAAGTAGTGGGGAAAATGTGGAATCAATTATTAAAATGAAATAGCAGCACATTTGGGAAGCAGTGACAGGATCGGTCCAAGTCAACATGGATTTATGAAAGGAAAATCATGCTTGACAAATCTTCTGGAATTTTTTGAGGACGTAACTAGTAGAGTGGACAACAGAGAACCAGTGGATGTGTGGTATTTGGACTTTGAAAAGACTTGACAAGGTCCCACACGAGATAGTTGTGCAAAATCAAAGCACATGGTATTGGGGGTAATGTACTGATGTGGATAGAGAACTGGTTGGCAGACAGGAAGCAGAGAGTCGGGATAAAAGGATCCTTTTCAGAATGGCAGGCAGTGACTAGTGGGGTGCCGCAGGGCTCAGTGCTGGGACCCCAGCTATTTACAATATACATTAATGATTTAGTTGAAGGAATTGAGTGTAATACCTCTAAGTTTGCAGATGACACTAAACTGGGTGGCGGCGTGAGGAGGATGCTAAGAGGCTACAGGATGACTTGGACAGGTTAGGTGAGTGGGCAAATGCATGGCAGATGCAGTATAATGTGGATAAATGTGAGGTTATTCACTTTGGGGGTAAAAACACGAAGGCAGAATATTATCTGAATGGCAGCAGATTAGGAAAAGGGGAGGTGCAACGAGACCTGGGTGTCATGGTACATCAGTCATTGAAAGTTGGCATGCAGGTACAGCAGGCGGTGAAGAAGGCAAATGGTATGTTGGCTTTCATAGCTAGGGGATTTGAGTATAGGAGCAGGGAGGTCTTACTGCAGTTGTACAGGGCCTTGGTGAGGCCTCACCTGGAATATTGTGTTCAGTTTTGGTCTCCTACTCTGAAGAAGGACGTTCTTGCTATTGAGGGAGTGCAGCGAAGGTTCACCAGACTGATTCCCAGGATGGCTGGACTGACATATGAGGAGAGACTGGATCGACTGGGCCTTTATTCACTGGAGTTTAGAAGGATGAGTGGGGATCTCATAGAAAATATAAAATTCTGATGGGACTGGACAGGTTAGATGCAGGAAGAATGTTCCTGATGTTGGGGAAGTCCGGAACCAGGGGACACATCTAAGGATAATGGGTAAAACATTTAGGACTGAGATGAGGAGAAACTTTTTCACTCAGAGAGTTGTTAACCTGTGGAATTCCCTATCACAGAAAGTTGTTGCTGCCAATTCATTGGATATATATACGGCTAAAGGGGTACTGAGGTGAATGATCAGCTATGATCCTATTGAATGGTGATGCAGGCTCGAAGGGCCTAATAGCCTACTCCTGCACCTATTTTCTATGTTTCTATATTAATTTTGGAAGAGCATCTCCTGCACCAGTGTAACAGTTCTGCTCTAGCCGGTTAGGTTGTAGAACAAGGTTACCAATTCATATTTTGGTTTTATGTTGAGTTGTGCTGTTGACTTGAGGTCAATAGGACATGAGTTGAGACTGACCAAACTATAAAGGATTTTTTCACAGACCCCATACTCCCAGCACTGAGCCTTGCAAGATGGGAGTTGGAGATAAAGCTACTGCACTTTTGTCCCGATTCTCCAAACCCCATTCCCATCAGTTGCGGCTCAGTGCTGGGAGTATAGGATTGCTGAATTTCTCGATTTAAAGCCAACGCAGAGAAGAGATTTGAATCTGATCAGCATGAGTTGTAATCAAACCCATGTTAGAGGTGGAAGAATAAGTTTGTCACCCATTGTGTGCCCAGCTCCATAAAGGACCATATTAAGTTGCAGTGGTGCCATGAATCATTATGTAGGTACCTCAAATCACTATCACACAGCGATAAGCTGCAGCTTTGTGTCTTTGATGAATCTTTGATCTCGGTTGTGCCATCAGAGACTTAACTTTATTTCTTCAAGTAAGAAAGGCAGAAGAGTGAGTATTCTAGATTTGTTCCAAATTTGTCTGCAAGACTCCAGTTTTTAAATCCCTTTTTCTGCCTCAACCAGAGTTATGTGTGCCAAGCTCATTTTGAAGTACGATAATTTTGTTGACTTAAATGCAGAGAAATAATCGAGCAGTTATAAGGGTAGCATAGATAGGTGCGCAAGTGAATTTGGTTATATAGTAGGAAATATTACTGGAGGAAGAATATATCATGATAAAATGATAGACATGGGTATAATAATCTACCTGAAGTGTCTGTATAATCATTTTTTTTATTTGTTTTGTTCTTGATTTGGAATCTGACTCTATAAAGCTATTTGACAGCCAAACAGTTAGTTTAATGGAAAGGGTGAGAGGAATGCATTTACAAATTGTCGTATGAAGACCGGTAATTCACAACTTGGGGGTCGATCTTCCTGCCCTCCCTCACCCCACAGTGCGCCTGAAACATGTCGCTTCTGTCCAGGACAAGCTATAGCTGAATTTGGTGCACCGGGCACATTACCCTGACCTCTACTGCAAGCCTGTTCCTTGCTAGGGCCTTGAGCCAACAAAACAAGACAGAAATAGGAGCACAGGTGTAGGCCTGGCTGCCAGCTTTGGGGCATTTGGCTCCAAAATAAACCTGTTCCCCTTTTTATAGGAAGAAAGAGGACCACCTTCCTGATCCTTCTCTGATCCTCCAGTCTGAGGGACTTAACCGACGTTAGTCCCACCACCACCACCAGCTACTTTGGGTGCCTCCCTGTGTCTGGGCATCCAGCTGGCACGAGGACTGGGAAAACCTTGGACCTGCTCCCGCTGCAGCCGGAGACCCTACTGAGAACCTCCGAGGAAGCCCCAGCAATTCCGGTCCAGAGCCACCTGACGGGTCTCCGCCCCCTACCCCAGGCGTCCCCTTGATGCCAAGATCAGGAAAGTTGGCCCCTTGAAGCTGGGTGTTTAGTTGGCCCTCAGAATGGCCTGAGCCAATAGTTTCTAGTATGCTAACAAAAGGCTTGTTAAACCTGTATGTGTACCATAGCACCTCCTATTACAGGGACATCATTGCAGGACTACACATAGAAATTTAAAACAACAGTAATAATATCCACTTAAATGCTATTTATTGTGGGTTTGGGTTACCAGTGTTTGTAAAATCTCTTGGTATTTGAATATTCTACTTTATGCAAATACTTCTCGTATTCCGTTCCAATGCTATTGGTGGAGTAACGTGACCATCTTGGTTAAAAATTGCCTTTTATACATAGATCTGGAGGAGCAATTGGCGTTGATTGACAGTGAGATGCAGGCCTTGGAGGTCCAGATTCAGGAACTACTGGAGAGACAGCAAGTTCTTCAGGAAAGGAAGCAGCGACTAAAGAAAAAGATAGAAAAACTGTCCGAGAATTACGATGCCGGATCAAGCGCAATGTCAACGGCATCTGCAGAGACCTGGAACAAGAAAGGTACAGTAAAATCATTTCAGACCCACTCTCTTCGAAGAGTGTTATGTAAGGAAAGAAAGACTTGCATTTATACAGCACCTTTCACGACCTGAGGATATCCCAAAGCACTTTACAGCCAATTAAGTACTTTTGAAGGGAAGACACCGCTATAAAGATGGAAACATAGCAGCCAATTTGCACACAGCATGATCCCACAAACAGCAATAAGATAAGAACCAGATAATCTGTTTTAGTGATGTTGGTTCTGGGATAAATATTGGCCAGTGTACCTTCAAATAGTGCCATGGGATCTTTTACGTCCACTTGAGAAAACAGACTGTTTTTGTGCTGTTTCTGGTTAATGTCTCATCTGAAAGATAGTCCCTCCAACAATGCAGTACTCCCTCAGCACTACACTAGAGTGTCAGCCTGCATTATGCGCTCAAGTCTCTGGAGCGGGACTTGAACCCACAACCTACTGACTCAGAAGTGAGAGTGGTACTGACACCCAAAGTGCAAAGCTCCTTTTCAGATCGCCTCAGTTGCAGCTACTAGTCCTTATCGCACTAACTCCCAACAGTTGTTTTCCGATCTGAGAGTTGAATTTGTTCTAGTTATGAAGAAAGGTTTGAATATTTGGGGACAGGGAAGGTTATGGGGTGGGGATCTGATCGAGGATTTCAAAATTCTGTAAAGTTTGATTTAATGAAAGATTGTTTCTGCTGGCTGGTGAATCAGCATCAAAGAGGACACAGACTGGGGAATAGCATTAGAAGAATACAGGTTTAGTGCATGGAATACAAACATAGAAAATCGAGGGGCAGGAAATGACCAGCTGGTCCATCAAGCCTGCCCCACACACCATGGTGGCTGGAGCATCTTGACTGAACACAACTCCCTTTTAACCCTCGGGCCTCACTATAATATCCCCGCACTGACTCCTGCCGGTAATGACAAGGTGGGAACAGGAAATCATGTGGCAGCAGGCTGCTGAAAGGGACCCAAGGAAATAGTCGCTGGCATTCAGATAAGTGCTTTGGAGGTGTTGGGTCAGCCGGTGGTGGAGGAAGACCGGGACAGTGGAGATCCAAGCAGTCCTGGTACCACTGACCCACAAGGAAACCTTTTTAATACAAAAATACATATTTACCTCTTGGCCCTCTTCTGGGCCGGCTTCCTGCATGATGCCAGGTTTCACTGGTGAGCTTGGTACCGGCGCAAAACATGTGACTGGTGATTGGGCGTTAAAATCTCATCGGGGCTCTGAATGACATCATCAGATGCCATCTTTTGCCTCTCAATGAAGCCTTCGTACTCTGGCCAAAATGCACCCATAAAAATGGAGCAAAGTAGATGTGGCTCCTGAGGGTAGGCCGCTGCTCCAATTTTAAACCCCTGTACGGCCTGTTCTCTGGGCATGGGGTGGCAGGGGAGGAGGGCAGTTTAAAATAAAGCCTCGTATTTCTACGAGCTGCTTGTGATAACTTGAACTTTTTGAAACCGTAAAGATTACGGTTACGTAGGTCTCTTGCCAAGACTTTTTTTTAAAAAATGGTGTCGACGCAAACTGCCCACCATGTAGTCACCATATTAGCTGACAGTCCTGTAATAGTTTTGACCTTGTATGTAGGAGTACAAAGGATATATGACTCAAACAGGTCATTTGGCCCGACCAATCCATGCTGGCGTTTATGCTCCAGTCAAGATTCCTCCTGCCTTTCCTCATCTAACTCTATCAGCATAGCTCTCTATTCCCTTCTCCCTCATATGCTTATCTAACCACCCCCTAAATGCATCTATGCTATTTGCTTCAATGTTAGGAATGTGAAAATTACCGACGGCAGTCTGACAGCAGAACAGGCTGATTGCAATTGTCTGTAAATTAATCAATATGAATTGTATAGATCGAACAAACTAATGTATAGTAATATCCTGCCCTCCAGACACATCAAAATGCTCTACAACCAATAGATTACGGTTGAAGTTTCATATAATGTGGGCCAATGCGGCAGTCTGTTTGCGCACAGCACAATCCCACAAAGAACAAGTGAATAACCAGCTGAGCTGTTTCTGGTGATGGTGGTGGAGGGAGGAATGTTGGGCAGGATGCTGGAAGACCTCCTCTTTGAATACTTGCATGGGATCTTTTACATCCACCGGTGGGCCTTGGTTTCTTGTCTCATGTGAAAGACGGCACTTCCAACAAGCATCACTCTTCGGTGATGCACTGAAGAGTCAGTCTAGATTATGTGCTGTGATCTGTACGAGGACTTGAACCCATAACCTTCTGATTTCAAGCTGAGCCAAGCGAAATTATAATAGATAAAAAGCTGAAGAAATGTTTTATACGTATTCAAAAATACTAGTTATCCATATACAGTGTATAATGCAAGGATTGTTGGCTGGGTTGGAAGTTCATATATAGATGTTTAGAAACTTGTATATTACTGAAATATAAATGCTGAAAAAGATGGTTATTTTGAGATTCTTCTCCGTGCTTCTTCTTAGGCAGTCACTCTTATTGAGGATGACTTGCTTCCACACCGAAAAGGGATGAGTTCACAGGTGTTTCAATGAAGGACTTGACATTCCAGATCCCGAACTCCCTATTGAAGGGTGGAAGATGCCTGTGTATTTTGAGATTAACACTAAGTGCAAATGTAACTTACCAGTATGGTTTACCTTTTACTCCTGACTAGATTTTTCATGGTCGCAGAAGATTGATGAGGCTTTGAAGAGTGTGTTTAAACTGCAGAACTACCGACCATTGCAGCTTGAGGCCATCAACGTTACGATGGCAGGGAAGGATATATTTCTGATAATGCCTACAGGTGGTGGGAAGAGCTTGTGCTACGAGCTGTCAGCTGTCTGCTCCACTGGTACGTGTATTGCAAGCTGCTGATGATGTTCCTTTCAGTAATGCAGTATTTTATTTACTTCCAAATTTATTTGTAGCATTTTCAGTTATCACTACTTTGCATTTTGAAGAAGCTCATTTGATTCTTGTTATCTGAATTATTTTATTTTAATATTTTTTTTATCATGCGTCAAGATTAAACGGTAGTTGCTGCTCACTTCAGGGGAATTGTCTTGGGAATGTTATATTTTTAAAAAAAACTTGTATTTGTATAGTACATTTCATGCCCTCGGGATGTTCCCAAACACTTCATTGTTATTTTTGAAGTATAATCACTGTAGTAATGCAGTGAACTCAGCAGCCAATTTGCACACAGCAAGCTCCCACAAACAGCAACGAGGTAAATGACCAGATAATCTGTTTTGTGGTGATGGTTGAGGGATAAAGGTTGGCAGAAGTCTCTTGCGCTTCTTCGAATAGTGCCACGGGATCTTTTGCATCCACCTGACCAGACAGGCGGGGCCTCTATATGAAGACCCATCCAAAAGACGGCACCTCCGACAGTGCAGCACTCCCTCCAGTATTTGACTGAAGTGTTAACCTCGACGGTGTTCAACTCCCTGAAATGAGGCTTGAATCTTCAACCTTCTGATTCAGAGGTGAGAGGGTTACCGCTGAGTCAAGTTGAACAGCTCGGTCAACAGTACGAAGAAAATGAATTAAATTCAGTAGGTAGAAGGATTAGCGGGCGAGATGAGGAAAATATTTTTCACCCAGAGGATGGTGGGGGTCTGCCTGAAAAGGTAGTAGAAGCAGAAACCCTCATCGCATTTTTAAAAAATAATTGGATGTGCACTTGTGGAAGTGCACTTGGAAGTTTCGTAACCTCCAGGGCTACGGACCAAGAGCTGGAAACTGGGATTAGACTGGATAGCTTTTTCGACTGTCACAGACATCATGGGCTGAATGTTCTCTTTCTGTGCTGCAAACCTTTGATTCTATGAGGTATAATTATTAGCCTAGGTGACTGTAGTGATTTGGTCCTTTTTCAGTTATGTATACGATTCCAGTTCTCGTTCTAAATAACATAAGAACATAAAAAATAGGAGCAGAAGTAGGTCATTTGGCCCCTCGAGCCTGCTCCGCCATTCAATAAGATCATGACTGATCTGTTCTTAGCCTCAACTCCACTTCCTTGCGCGCTCCCCATAACCCTTGACGCCCTTATCGTTCAAAAATCTGTCTATCTCTACATTAAATATATTCAATGACCTAGCCTCCACAGCTCTCTGGGGTAGAGAATTCCAAAGATTCACGACCCTCAGAGAAGAAATTCCTCCTCATTTCCGTTTTAAATTGTCTGCCCCTTATTCTGAGACTATGGCCCCTAGTTTTAGATTCCCTCATCAGAGGAAACATCCTCTCTGCATCTACCCTGTAAAGCCCCCTCAGAATCTTATACGTTTCAATAAGATCACCTGTCATTCTTCTAAACTCCAATGAATATAGGCCCAACCTTTCTTCATAAGACAACCCCTTTATCTCGGGCATCAACCTCGTGAACCTTCTCTGAACGGCCTCCAATGCAAGTATATCCCTCCTTCAACAAGGAGACCAAAACACCCTGTTTATAATTAAAGCTGGTGTTTAAGTCACATCTTCAATCAGTTTCTTTTCATCACCACACCAGTTATAAAATAGCACTGGGATCCATATGTAGGGTTTCATGGTAACATAAAACATCTGACTAAATCTTTAAAATTGACCAAAATTGATTGTAACATGTATTTTTAGGAAATGCTGATGGTGAATAAAAAAGCTGCTAAATGGGAAATAACTGTTCATCTGTTTGATAGGATTCACTCTGGTAATCTGTCCATTGATCTCACTGATGGAAGATCAACTTATGGTTCTCGAACAATTGGACATCCCATCCACCATGCTGAATTCCAACAGCACTAAGGTAAGAAAGAACTTGCATTTATATAGCGCCTTTTCAAATTCTCAGGATGTCCCAAAGTGCTTCACAGCCCATAGAATCCTAGATTAGTAAAGCATAGAAGGGGGCAATTCAGCCCATCAAGTCTGTGCAAGCATGAAGTACTTTGTAAAAAAAAAATGATGTCACTGTTATAATATGGGCAAATGCAGCAGCCAACTTGTGCTCAGCAAGATCCCACAAACAACCAGATTGCGGGCTGGATTTTGCAGTAGGAATAATAATGAGGCCAACAGCGCTCACTGTTATTAAAGTGTAAATTGGACAGCAACACCTTGGCAACTGCACATGCGCAGTTAAATGCAGAAATCAGGAAGTTGCTGTCTAAGTTGCCCTGCCCCTCCAGAAGCTGTGTTATAACGGTATTTCGCTGAGAAACTTGGACATGGAACGGTGTGAAGTTGCTGTACGTGCGTGATAGATACCCACTAAACATGCCAGAAAAAGTTAGTGCTTGTCCATTCTAAGTACCCTTTTAACGAAGCGATAAGTCTTAATTACTGCCAAACAACCTCCCTGGCCTTCCACGGAAAATTAATTTTAACAATTGTGGAGTCTCATTCCTTCAGATTTTAATTATTGTTGGAGATTGAAAATAAAGATTTTCAATTTTTATTTTTACTTTTTCTTTCTGTCTCATTTATCTTTCTCCGAATCCAGTCTTTCCCTCTTTTTATTTTGCTTTCTGTACTTGATTTGACATTGAATTAAATATTCTAACTGACACTTCTTGATTCAGACTCTGTGCTGCTCAGTAACGATTTTTCAATCTGGTTAAGGAGATAAACAGTTGCCTGCCCTATTCACACAGGTCCGAGATGCTCTGTAGAGGGCACTGTGCTTTTTGGATAGTTGAATGACCGCAACTTGCTGTGCAAAAGCCCATTTTAAAAAGTCTATGGACAAGTGCAAGTGTATCAAACGGCTGACACCGTTCGTTCGTCACTGACCGCAAAATCTGGCTTAATATGTTTTAGCGATATTGGTTGAAGGATAAATTTTGACCAGGACATTGGAGCAGTCTACTGCTCTTCTTCAAATAGTGCCAAGGGATCTTTAACATCCATTGAACATTGAACATGGGATCTTTAACATCCAAATGCATGTTGAAGAGTTGGTTATCCTTGTAACCTAGTACAAATATTAGTATTGCTTTGCTTGATACAGCTAATATGTTTAATGTGAACAGGAGTGGAGCTGTACAGACTGGCTCTTCTATCTATGGACCTCAGACCCATACAGTGTCATTACCGGTGATTTTGACCTTTACACAACCATTCACACATGCTATTAACCGTCAAACGCCGAACGAGATCTGTCCCGGGATGTTTTGCTCTTTTGTTTTCGTAGGCCACACAGTGTGTACCGTGGCACCTCAAAGGCCCATGTATAAGCTAATATTCCCATTCATTTGCTAATATCTCATAACAGACATTGGTGATCTGATTTTGGATTGATCCACCCATAAGGCAGCAGCACTGAAAACAGCCCTTTCCAAACCTCCAGGCTACAGGAAAATCTATCGGTAAAATCAGCAAATAAGGAGGAGTTCAATAAAGATTGGGTTGCCTGGGCTTCAAGGGTCAGCTGGCTGCAGGTTGGACAATGAGGCCATAGAAAGGTTCCGAGCCTTTTATGCACTCGGCAACCACTACAGTCCCTCACATCGATAGTACTGTGTTCAGTTTTGAGCACCGCACCTCAGGAAGGAAGTATTGACCTGGGAGGGGGTGCAGTGCAGATTCACCAGAATTATACCAGGGCTAAAAGGGTAAAATTATGAGCACAGCTCGCATATTCCTGTGAGTACAGAAGATTAAGGGGCGATCTGATCGAGGAATTAAAAATATTTAAAGGATTTGATAGGGAAGATAGGAAGAAAGTCTTTCCTCTGCCGGTGGAGTCCAGAACCTTAAAATTGGAGCTAGGCCGATTGGGATGATGTCAGGAAGCACTTCTTCACACAAAGGGTAGTGGAAATCTGGAACTCTCTTCCCCCAAAAACTGAGGTTGGGGATCAATTTAAAAATGTCAAGATTGAGTTTTGTTAGGTAAATGTATTAAGGGATTAAAAAAATCAAGGTGGGTAAATGGAGTTAAGATACGCATCAGCCATAATCTAATTGAATGGCAAAGTAGGCTCAAGGGGCTGAATGGCCTACTCCTCTCTGTTCCTTTTGTGAAATCGACACTTATTTTAGGAGTCATTTTCTATCTCTGCTTTGCTACAAGATAGTCCCACGAGCACAAATTGAATGCCAATTGGGAAACCAACTCTTCTGAATAAAGAAAAACTACACTGCATCAACTTCCATTTATAAACGCCTTTAATTAATCAATGTCCCAGGGTGCTGTACAAAGGAGGAACAGGTGCTGAGAAATTATGGGAAATGTAGCTGAAAACATGGTCAAAAAGGTAGGTTTTGAGGAAGCTTTTAAAGATGAGGAGAGAAGTAACAACATGGAGGGCGTTTGAGAGGAGGATCGAGGTAGCTCAAGGTCCAGAAACTGATTTGGAAGGAGAGGGGGTGTGCAGGTAGTTGAAGTCGAAGTCTAGTGCTAACTGTTGCGTAGTTTGTGCCATGTGTATATCAGGAATCGGGTTACAACCATTCATTCTCAATGCATGTGGGATCTTTCACAGGTATCTGAAGTAGGGAGAGATGCCTATAGTGTGAGCTGTGTCAGAGATGGACTGCACACAGAAGAAATCAGCGTGTTAGTGCAAACACTGCATCGTAGGTATTTAAGGGGATTAAAGGTTTTGAGAGATAGAGAGAAACTATTTCCTCTGATGGGGGAGTCCAGAACAAGGGCGCATAACCTTAACATTGGAGCTAGGCCGTTCATGGGTACTATCAGGAAGCACTTCTTCACACAAAGGGTAGTGGAAATTTGGAACTCTCTTCCCCCAAAAAGCTGTTGAGGCTGGGGATCAATTGAAAACTGAGATTAATAGATTTTTGTTAGGTAAGGTATTCAGGGTTACGGAACCAAGGTGAGTAGATAAGAGTTAAGATACAGATTATCCATGATCTAATTGAATGGAATGATGGAACAGGCTCAAAGGGCCGAATGGTCTACTCCTGCTCTTATGTTCAGAATTCTGCAGCATATCGAGCAAAGACCTCCGAAATGATGCCCAGTGCCAGTGCATCCAGCTCATCAACAATTGCAAAGTCGACTTTCTCAGGTTTGAAGAAATAGTCAGCTGTGTGTCAGATTCAGAGCAAGATACTGCGTGACAATGGACATTTATCACCTAGTCTTCATTGCGCGAGTGTCGACTGCGAATTGCAAACCAAGTTTTTCTGCAGTTAACTGTACAAAATATAATTGCACCAGTCTTGCACCATCTTTACAGGACATTCTTTTGAGGATCCTCCCAAATAGTCAAGTGGAACTACACTTTGAGCTGCACCCAGCAGTTGACCATTAGATCGTCCCTGGTAATAATGAGCTTGTATGCAGGGCCATTGCTTACCGATTTCTGTTCCAGTTCTAACTTCCACACGCACCTTGAGTGCTGTGAAGTGGGAAAACGCCCAGGCAGCAATTGTGATCTGGAAATGACGACCTCAAAGATGAACTTGCTAACCACTGCTGAAGATATGTTTGCCTTACTAATTCTCTACATATTTTGAAGGTGAGGTTTGTTAACCCCCCCCCCCCCCCCCCATGTGACACTTGGCTCCTGCTGTGCAGTAAATATTTAAAATGAAGCTTTCTTCTGACAGGAGCATATAAAGTGGGTTCATGACGAAATGCTCAACAAGTCCTCCAAGTTGAAGCTCCTATATGTGACTCCGGAGAAGATTGCTAAAAGTAAAGTCTTCATGTCCAAGCTGGAAAAGGCATACCAAGCAGGGTGCCTGGCCCGTATTGCTGTGGATGAAGTTCATTGTTGCAGTCAATGGGGTCATGACTTCAGGCCTGGTAAGTACTAAAGTCTTAGAGTTGTAGGTGACCCGATAAGAGAGCTATCAAATAATTAAAGGGCTGGATTGCATGCCTATTCATAAACTATTGGGGAGGACCAGGGACATGAGTTTAAACTATGTAAGAGTAGGAATGGATTGGATGTTAGGTAGTTATTTTCCCAGAGAGTAGTGAACCTCTGGAAGACATTGCCGGCTGGTGCGGTGGGTGCTGACTCTCTGCCTTCAAGAGGGAGCTGGGCCGGTTCTTGACTAGAGCAGTGCTCGCATCATATAGAAGGCAAGTGTCTTCATAGATAACACTTGGTCCGTGTGATCTGCGGGACTGGTTTTAATCGCCTGAGGGGGTTGGAAAGGAATTTTCCCAGAGTATTTTCCCCCCCCTTATCTTTCGGATGAGGCACTAAACCGAGGCCCCGTCTGCTCTCTTGGGTGAACGTAAAAGATCCCATGGCACTATTTCGAAGAAGAACAGGGGAGTTATACCTGGTATCCTGGCCAATATTTATCCCTCAATCAACATCATTAAAACAGATTATCTGGTCAATATCACATTGCTGTTTGCGGGAGCTTGTTGTGTGCAAATTGGCTGTCACATTTCTACGTTACAACAGTGACTACACTCCAAAAAGTGCTTCATCGATGTAAAGTGCTTTGAGACTTGGAAGACGGGACTGAGTGTAACGTAGCCAAGTTTGCTGACAATACAAAGATGGGAGGAAAAGCAATGTATGAGGAGGACACAAAAAATCTGCAAAAGGACATAGACAGGCTAAGTGAGTGGGCAAAAATTTGGCAGATGGAGTATGATGTTGGAAAGTGTGAGGTCATGCACTTTGGCAGAAAAAAAATCAAAGAGTAAGTTATTATTTAAAAGGCAAAAGATTGCAAACTGCCACAGTACATCGGGACCTGGGGGTACTTGTGCATGAAACACAAAAGGATAGTATGCAGGGTACAGCAAATGATCAGGAAGGCCAATGGTATCTTGGCCTTTATTGCAAAGGGGATGGAGTATAAAAGTAGGGAAGTCTTACTACAACTATATAAGGTATTGGTGAGGCCACACCTGGAATACTGCGTGCAGTTTTGGTTTCCATATTTACGAAAGGATATACTTGCTTTGGAGGCAGTTTAGAGAAGGTTCACTATGTTGATTCTGGGGATGAGGGGGTAGACGTATGAGGAAAGGTTGAGTAGGTTGGGCCCCTACTCATTGGAATTCAGAAGAATGAGAGGTAATCTTATCGAAATGTATAAGATTATGAGGGGGCTTGACAAGGTGGATGCAGAGAGGATGTTTTCACTGATGGGGGCAACTAGAACTAGAGGGCATAATCTTAGAATAAGGGGCTGCCCATTTAAAACAGAGATGAGGAGAAATTTCTTCTCAGGGTTGTAAATCTGTGGAATTCACTGCCTCAGAGATCTGTGGAAGCTGGGACATTGAATAAATTTAAGACAGAAATAGACAGTTTCTTAAACGACAAGGGGTTATGGGGAGCGGGCAGGGAAGTGGAGCTGAGTCCATGATCAAATCAGCCATGATCTTATTGAATGGCGAAGCAGGCTCAAGGGATCGTATGGCCTACTCCTGCTCCTATTTCTTATGTTCTAATGTACGAGACGTCCAGTGGTCGTGAAAGACGCTATATAAATGCATGTCTTTTTTTTTTCTTAATTTTTTTTTGCCTCCCAAGAGGTTTCCAGGCTGGAGGCAGGGGTTTAAATTATGATGCTCCAGCCATCACGTTTGGGACAGGCTTGATGACCAGCAGGTCTTATCCTGCCCATCAATTTCTATGTTTTCAGAAGTCCCAATGTGGAAAAGTACCTGCAGCTTTGTACTTCTTATGATAGCTGTATATTAAGAAATGAGACAATACACATTGAATTCAGTTGGCAGTACATTACTTAATATTCCACATCAAGAAAGAACTTGCATTTTACATAGCTTTTTATTACGACCTCAGAACATCACAAAGTACTTCATTACCCATGAATTATTTTTGAAGTGCAGTTGTGTAGATGAATGCAGTAGCCAATCTGAGCACAGTAAGGTACCGCAAACAGCACCAGTTAATCTGTTTTATATGGTGTGTGTGTGTGTGTGTGATGTTGGTTGAGGGAGGAACATTGGCCAGAACACCAGGAGAACTCTTTGCTTTCTGGACAGTTCGTCTCCACGGTTTTAACCTCTGACCCAAAAGACGGAACCTCCAACAATGCAGCACTCCCTCAAGTTGGCGTTTGAATCCAGCCCTATTCATCTCCTACCAACTGAGCCAACCTGACACTTCATCAGTCCACAATATAATTAAAACAGTTTGATCTAATTACAGTTTATTTTTTTAAGTGCAAACGTGATTAAGGGGAATAATTTTAACCTTTGGGCGATGGTGTAAAACGGGCGATATTGGATCGTCGGCTCATTCTACACCTCTCCCGATTTCCCAATTGTTTGAAGTCAGGAGTATTTACTTCAGAGCTGTCAAATTTATATTGCTGCTGATGAATTATCGACTGACACCATGGACACTCGGTAGGCCTATTTTGATGGCTCGGTAGGCCTATTTTGATGGGCCAATAAGGGTGGCACTGGGTTTCCCCAGGCTCACCAAACAAGAATCAGTACAGTAAGTGCCCCTTTTAGGGCATCGCTAATAGAGGGAAAAAAATACATATGATCCAAACAAACTAAGAGAAGCTCAACGTAAGCAACAAAAAAAAAGTCCCAACAAAAGCAAAGGGAATATTCCCAACTAAATAAACATGTTATCAATGACTCTGCAGTACCTATCGGTCACAAAGGGCCTCGAGCGTACTGGCAGACACCGTATGTTCCTCTCTAAGGCCACCCGGCCACGGAGAATACTGCAGAAGAGAGGCAGGCAACCAGAGCGATCAGCCACAGCCGAGGCTTTCCGGGACCTGTAAATCGCCATCTTCACCAGTAGGACTGTTTGACAAGGTGGCAGAAACCTGCTTTCTGGCTGTAATGTTTATATTGAATCCTTGAAGACTAGATTTTAATGCAGAACCAATTAGCTGTCAGAACTCTATTGCTTTACATTGATGTGATTTGGGTAATGTATCTACTCACATCATCACGTAGTGTACTAGCATGTTTTAAGAGGTTGTGGGACCAAGAGGTGCTGTTGTTGGCAACGAATTGTGCTGCCATTTTCCATTAAACTTTCAACTGCGTTTGAAAGCAGTAATTTACAATGCTACAGTTTAAAAAGCATTGTTTTGATGGCAAGTATTTGATTTTTTTTTTAAGTGCTGATTATCCAGACACAATTAAACAAACTAAAACTGTCTTGCTGGGGTAAGTTCTCGGAAGTAACTTTTTGAGGGAAACACTTAAAGTCGAGGAGACACATTTCCTGTAAGTGCTTTTTGAGATTAATATTAAACCTTGTTACCTCCAGACTACAAGAGCCTTGGTATCCTGAAACGTCAGTTCCCAAATACTCCACTGATTGGATTGACAGCAACTGCAACAAGCGACGTCTTGGAGGATGTGAAAAAAATCCTGTGCATTCCCAAATGCCTCACGTTTACGGCTTCCTTCAACAGACCCAATCTGTTCTATGAGGTACCTGAAATGCACTGAAATATTGAACATTAGTTTTTTACATTCTCTGTAATACATGTTGGATTCACTTGAAATTCTACAGTACAAGCCAAATGCACTCAAATTTAACACATGATAGGATTGGAGGATGGTGTGTTTTCTAAATCGCAGCTAGCAGTGAAAGCTTTTTGTGATCCATGTGTCATTTTAATGAGTTTAAAGGAGGGGGGTGGGATTATGATTTTGTTTGGGGTTTCTCCAACTTAATTCGCCACCCTCAACTAGGGGAGAAAACACCATGAAGATTCCCAGCTGTTACTTGACTTAAGTAGATTTAAAAGCCCTGTACTTTACAGATACAACATATAAACCATTTAGAAAAGTGTGACCACAATAAATTGCATCACCAAGGTGCATTTAGAGCCTTACTAAATGCTCCTTGAATCATTGTATATCTGTACACACCAATGTTCCCTGTAAGCGGTGCTTTGTTCTGCGGGGCCTCTTTCTTTCAATGCACAGTCCCTTTAAATTTCTGCGCATGTGCGGTGTTTACAGTGTAAAAGCTTGTGAGCAGCCTGCGTGGGAACTTGCAGATTACTGCACGCAGTTTAGAGGGAACATTGGTGCACACCTCTTTGAAATCTAAGTGCCAGCAATCTCATGCATTCTCTCTCTCTCTTTCCCTCATGTACTGTCCTTACACATTAGATGATACGAACAGAAAGGTCATCTGATCCACTGGATGGCGCAGCTCTCCCGTACTCCAGCAATACTTTCCTCGTATATTTTCTCGCATTCTCAAACATGTGCAGTTTTACTGCCTTCTCTCTGTCTGTCTCTTACCCACACATGTTAAGCATTGCAAATCTTAGGGTAGACCTTTATGTCTGGGATTGAGAGATGGGATCTACTGTTATCACTCAGTCAGGTTTATTTAAAGCATCTCTGGACCTTTAGCGTCTATCTTTCCGAGGTGTGCGTCGCGCTCCACCATGGCGGTTAGTGGGGGGGCACGGGTATCGATATCTGCAGGTGGTGCAGGGCACATTCCAGGAGGGAAGTCCTGTGGCAGTGCTTCTAGGCCCTGTGCTTTATTGTTCGGTGTCCATACTGTTTTGGGTGAGAGTGCTTAGGAGAACTTGCTTTAGGGGAAACCTACTGGCTTAGAATGGGTTACCTCCATCTGTGCTGGGATGGGGTGAATTCACTACGGGCTTCTTTATGCTTGGGGGCCAGGGGAGTGTTGCAGACACCTTGCAGATTGGAACTGGCGCAGAGACTTGCTCAGCCCGTCGAGCCTGCTCCACCATTCAATAAGATGTTGGCTGATCTTCAACCTCAACTCTATAGGCAGTGTTTGTTTTCTTTGGAACAGCGGAGGCTGAGGGGAGAACTTATTGAGGTGTAAAAAATTATGAGGGACCTAGAGAAAGTGGATAGGTAGGACCTGTTTCCCTTAGCAGAGGGGTCAACAATCAGGGGGCATAGATTTAAAGTAATTGGTAAGAAGTTTAGAGGGGATTTGAGGGGAAATTTCTTCACCACCAGAGGGTGGTGGGAGTCTTGAACTCACTGCCTGAAAAGGTGGTAGAGGCAAAAACCCTTACCACATTTAAAAAGTACTTGGAATGGCACTTGGAAGTGCCGTAACCTACAGGGCTACGGACCAAGAGCTGGAAAGTGGGATTAGGCTGGTTAGCTCTTTGTTGGCCGGCACGGACACGATGGGTCGAAATGGCCTCCCTCCGTGCTGTAAATGTCTATGATTCTAACTCCACTTTCCCACCCGATCCCCATAACACTTGATTCCCCGAGAGTTCAAAAACCTAACTATAAGAACATAATTATAACAGCTGAAGCCCAAGTTGCTGGTAAGAGCTAAGGATAAGGTGCCTTAAGGAGAAAACGATGGATGAACATAGCAGGCAACCATGGATATAGTGATGAGGCAGAAATGCTGTCATTTCACTCCAATAGCCAATTTATATTTTTCCTCTTGTTGAGGAAGAAACAAGTGTTGTTAACTACCTGCATAATGTGTCCGTAACAATTTAGTGGTGATGATGTCTTCCTAGTTACAAGTACAGCATAGTCCAACTTGTATTTAAATAGCGCCTTTTACGTAGTAAAATGTCCCAAGGTGCTTCGCAGGAATGTTATCAGACGCAATATGACACCGTGCCACATACGTCGATATTAGGACAGTGAACCAGAAGCTTGGTTGAAGAGGTAGATGTTAAGGAATGTCTGAATTAAGGAGCAGAGATTGAGGGAGGGTATTCACTGGGGGCCTTCGCAGATGAAGGTACAGCCGTCAGTGGTAGCGCGAAGGAAATGGGGGTGCAGTAGAGGCCAGAGTTGGAGGAACGCAGAGTTCTAGGAAGGTTGTAGGGCTGGAGAATGTTGGAAATTGGGAGGGGTGAGGCCATTGAGGGATTTGACCACAAGGACGAGAATTTTAAAATCGAGGCGTTGCTGGACCGGGAACCAGCAAGTACAGGGGTGATGGGAGAACGGGGCTTGGTGGAATACATTCAGCCGGATTTTCGCTGAGCTCAAGTTTACGGACGAAGAGAGGCTGGCCAGGAGATCATTGCAATAGTCAAGTCTGGAAGTAACTGGTGCTTTTGGATCTGTGAGCACAAAACGGTGACCCACTGTGTTATCGAGCAGAGTTTTGCCTGTACGGAATGTGCAAAGTGTTCTTAGCTATCACCTATGAGTGGACCTGCAACCTATCTTTTTCTCGCAACATATACTATTTGTAATTTATTGTAATTTCACAGATCCGACAGAAACCACCAAGTTTTGAAGCCTGCATCGAAGATATGGTCAAAATCATCAACGGACGTTACAAAGGGAAATCAGGTAGCTTGTTTTTCCATTGAACTTCAACCATCAAAACCTACTAGCTTCATGCTCCGACCAAGCGTCCATAGATGGAGATGGAGGTGGAGCAGAAGTGCTGCCATCTCATTGAAAAATCCAGTCTCCGTTACCTTTTAATTCCTCTTGAGTGCCTACTCACCTGTTGATTTAGGATGACTTTTACGCTCGAAGGCCCTTGTCCATTATTTTCCATTCCTAATCCCTTCTCCCACTAACAATTCTGATCATTTTAGTCGCAGAGTTGGCAAACCTGCTGGGGCAGAGTTCTCCATTATCTGTCTCTGCTTTTGGAACCGTGGACCTGTTCAGTCTTGAGTCACTGCTGCACAAATTTCACCTTGAAGTATGAATCTCTATCAGCATTGTGAGACATGGCACTTGTATCCAGAGAGACTCGGAGAGATCACCTTCACAGACAACACCTGAGCTCTTTTTACCCATAATAATTCACATCAGAGACAAAAAAACTGGTCTTGTTTCCCGCCATCTTGTTTCCCGCAGGCTTAACAAGGATCATATAGCCTTGTGAGGCACAAGGGCAAACATCAAAATGCAGGGAAGCTGTGGCAGTATACCTGTAGAGTTGAAACAAAAGGCTGAGGGCGAGGCAGTTTAAAATCCTGCATACACCCTAAAATAGACTCCATACACCCCATGGTGACTTCTTCACTGGAAGCCTATGGGACCTGACCTTTGCAGCAGTGAGATAGCCATCGATACCTTCTATATACTGTGGACCTCTCTGCAGGTCCCTTTATCCTGGACTATGACACCAAAGGAGTTTAAGCCTATCATGGGTGAACTTATGAACTCTCAACCTCTGCATTGTCTTCAGGGTCTCTCAGCGGAGATGACCTTGGATCGCGACTTGGGCTGGCTCGTTGCCCTGTGTGACGGTGGAGGGTTGGCAAGATAGCTCAACAGTTGTAACAAAAGGCTGAAAGCAGAGATGTTTAAGGGGAGATTTAATAGAGGTGATCACAATTATGAGCGATTTTGATGGAGTAAATCATATGAAACTATTTTCACTGACAGAAGGGTTGGTAACTAGAGGACACAGATTTGAGATAGTGGGTAAAAGAACCAGAGGGGAGATGAGAAGTTTTTTTTTGATGCAGTAATTTATGATGATCTGGAATGCACTGGCTGAAAGGATGGTGGATGCAGATTCAAAAGTAACTTTCAAAAGGAAATTGGATATACACTTAAAAAAGAAACATTTGCAGGGCTGTGGGGAAAGAGCGGAGGATGGGACTAATTCGATACTTCTTTCAAAGGGCCAGCACTGGCATCATGGGCCAAATGGCCGCCTCCTGTGCTGTCACAACAGTCTATTTAGATCCAAATGCTCTGCAAAATAGTCCAGAGATTTGGGCACACTTTCGAGTTAAATCATGTTAAGCTTCGTCCAATATAATCTTCCTTTTTGGGGTTCACTAAAAGCCAGCCAGTGGGACCCCTTTGTAGACATCAACATGGGCAAGTCTAGGGGTAGCTTATGGAACGGGGATGGGGAGGTGCAGGGAGTTCGGGAGGCCCGGAGGATTTTTAGACAGGACAGAGAAGGGGGTAAAAAGGTGGGGGGGGTCGTGGTATTGATTAAAGAAACTATTACAGCGGTGAGGAGGGATGATATGTTCGAGGGATCATCAAATGAGGCCATATTGGTCGACCTGAAAAATAAAAAAGGGGCGATCACACTGTTGGGCGTGAATTATAGATCACCAAACAGTGGGAGGGAGATAGAAGAACAAATATGTAGACAAATTGCGGTGAAGTCCAAAAACCATAGGGCAGTAATATAGTAAGGGATTTCAACTATCCTAATATTGATTGGGACAAATATAGTGTGAAGGGTATAGAGGATGCAGAATTCCTAAAATGCATTCAAGAGAACTTTTTTAGTCAGTATGTAACAAGCCCAACACTGGAGGGCGTGGTTCTGGATTTAATTTTGGGGAATGAAGCTGGGCAGGTGGGAGGGGTATCAGTAGGAGAGCACTTGGGTGCCGATGACCATAATTCAGTCAGATTCAAGATTGTTATGGATAAGGACAAGGATAGACCAGGAATAAAAGTCCCAAATTGGGGAAAAGCTAAGTTGAGGAGTGATTTGGCCACAGTGGGCTGGAAACAGCTATTTGTGGGTAAATCAGTGTTGGAACAGTGGGAGGAATTCAAGGAGGAGATCCGTAAGGCTCAGGCCAAACGTGCCCTTAAAGAAAAAGGGTGGGAATAACAATTCTAGAGCCCCCTGGATGTCTAGGGACTTACAGGGGAAGAAAAAGAAAAAAAGGGAAGCTTATGTCATATACCGATGGCTAAATACTGTAGAATTTCTGGAGGAATATAGGAAGTTCGGAGATAAAATTAAAAAGGATATTAGGAATGCTAAGAAAGAGCATGAAAAATTCTTGGCAAGTAAAATCAAGGAAACCCCAAAGATGTTCTATAAATATATTGAGAGCAAGAGGATAACCAAAGAAAGGGTCTGGCCTATTAGAGACCATGAGGATAATCTGTGTGTGGAGGCTGAAGATGTTGGTTCTTAATGAATACTTTGTGTCTGTTTTCACAAAGGAAAGGAGCAATGCAGATACTGCTATCGTGGAGTAGTGTGAAATTCTGGATGAAATAAACATAGTGAGAGAAGGTATTCAAGGGCATAGTGAATTTGAAAATAGATAAGTCCCCAGGATCTGATGAAATGCATCCCAGGCTGTTGAGCGAAGCTAAAAAGGAAATAGCAGAGGCCTTGACCAAGATTCTCCAGTCCTCTTTGGATTCAGGCATGGTACTGGAGGACTGCTAATGTTTAAAAAGGGAGAAAGGGATAGGCCGAGTAATTACAGGCCTGTCAGCCTAACCTCAGTTAATTACTGGAAAATGATTGGAAAAAATCCTGAAGGACAGGATAAAGCTACATTTAGAAAGGCAAGGATTAATCAGGGATAGTCAGCACGAATTTGTTAAGGGAAGATCGTGTTTGACTAACCTAATTGAATTTTTCGATAAGGTAACCAGAAGGGTCAATGAGGGTAATGTGTATGATGTAGTGTATATGGACTTTAGCAGAGCTTTTGATAAGGTCCCACATGGCAGACTGGTCACGAAGGTAAAAGCCCATGTGATTCAGGGCAAAGTGGCAAGTTGGATTCAAAATTGGCTTGGAGGTAGGAAACAAAGGGTAATGGTTGATGGATGTTTTTGTGACTGGAAGGATGTTTCCAGTGGGGTTCCGCATGGCTCCGTACTGTGTCCCTTGCTTTTTGTGGTATACATCAATAATCTAGATTTGCATATAGGGAGTATGATTAAAAAGTTTGCAGATGACACTAAAATTGGCTGTGTGGTTGATACTGAAGAGGAAAGTCATGGACTGCAGTAGAATATCAATCTACTGGTCGGGTGGGCAGAACAGTGGCAAATGGAATTTAATTCGGAGAAGTGTGAGGTAATGCACTTTGGGAGGGCTACTAAGGAAAGGGTATACACATTAAATGGTAGGCCACTTAGAAGTGCAGATGAACAGAGACCTTGGAGTGCTTGTCCACAGATCCCTGAAAGTAGCAGGCTAGGTGGTTAAGAAGGCATACGGAATGCTTGCCTTTATTGGCCGAGGCATAGAATACAAGAGCAGGGAGGTTATGCTTAAATTGTATAATACATTGGTTAGGCCACAGCTGGAATACTGCATGCAGTTCTGGTCGCTGTGTTATAAGAAGGATGTGATTGTACTGGAGAGGGTGCAGAGGAGATTTACGAAGATGCTGCCTGGAATGGAGAATCTTAGCTGTGAGGACAGATTGGATAGGCTGGGTTTGTTCTCCTTGGAACAGGAGGCTGAAAGGAGACCTCATTGAGGTGTATAAAATTGAGGGGCCTGGATATAGTGGAGAGCAAGGGCCTATTTTCCTTGGTGGAAGGGTCAATTACGAGGGGGCATAGGTTTAAGGTGGTCGGTGGAAGGTTTAGAGGGGATTTGGGGGGAAACTTCTTCACGCAGAGGGTTGTGGAGGTCTGGAACTCACTGCTTGGAAGGGTGGTAGAGGCAGAAACCCTCACCACATTTAAAAGGTGCTTGGTGGGCACTTGAGGTGCCGTAACCTGCAGGGTTACAGACCTAAAGCTGGTAATTGGGATTAGACTGGATAACTTCTTATTGGCTGGTGCAGATATGATGATAAGTACTTCAGGGAATCTAATATGGGCAGAGTGATGATCTGGACTAGTTTCGATTGGATGGATCAGAGAGTAATTTTCCCAGATTTATTTCCCCAATTAGCTTGGATTTTTATCTTTTTTTTTTGCCTCTTCCAGGAGGTCGGGTGGAGTGTAAAATGTTGCAATATATGGAGTTATCGCAGTTGTGGGGGCGGACTGGTTGGGCCGGGTGCTCTTCACCTGTCCGCTATTGTTCATTGTTCATAGGTTTATATGTAACTGACCGAGGGCTCTTTGTTGGCTGGCGTGGACATGATGGGCTGAAATGGCCTCCTTTTGCACTGTATAGTTCTGTGCTTCTATTCCAAACGTTTGCCTCTTCCATCTCTCATGATCCCGCTTCCTACAGTTAGGATGGTGATTTCAGGTTTCCTCCTTCCTCATTTAACCCAGACCCTTTTAACCCTCTTGCTGTCGCTGATCTTGATTAGACACTCTTCAGAAGCGTGCTATAGTTATTTTCTGGCAATCTGCCTTTGGAGTGATATTACAGATTATAATTGATAATCATCTCATCAGTTGTCTATTATTCCTTGTGTTGCTCTATTTAATATTGTGCGCCAAAGTGCATTTCATGCATGTAATGCATTTTGAATTGTTTTGATTTTGCTAACTTTGCCTCTAGGAATCGTCTATTGTTTTTCCCAGAAAGACACCGAGCAGGTTGCTATGAGCCTGCAACAACTCGGCATTGCAGCTGGGTGTTACCATGCTAATATGGAGGCTGCTGTGAAGAGTAAAGTTCATAAGGACTGGGCTTGCAACAAAATAAAGGTCAGGTAAAATGAGAATGATGACTAAAAGCTTTTCCTCTTCTTTGGGGTCATGTATTTTAACACGACTCTTTGATCAAACCAACGAAAGACTCGCATTAACCTAGCATCTTTCACGACCACTGACGTCCCAAAGCACTTTACAGCCAATGAAGCACTTTTGAAGTGTAGTCACTGTTGTAATGTAGGAAACCCGGCAGCCAATTTGTATAGAGCAAGCTCCCACAAACAGCAATGTGATGATGACCTGTTTTTTTTTTTAGTAATGTTGGCTGAGGGATTAATATTGGCCAGGAAACTGGGGATAACTCCCATCTTTTACATCCACTTGAGAGGGCAGACGGAGCCTCGGTTTAACATCTTATCCGAAAGATGGCACCTCTGACAGTGCAGCACTCCCTCAGTACCACACTCAAAGTATCAGTCTGAATTTTGTGCTCGAGTCTCTGGAGCGGGACT
The DNA here is from genome assembly GCF_044704955.1 of Pristiophorus japonicus. NCBI lineage: Eukaryota > Metazoa > Chordata > Chondrichthyes > Pristiophoridae > Pristiophorus > Pristiophorus japonicus. Next base: position 66,300,519 of record NC_091989.1, on the reverse strand, counting down.
TGAACTCTCAACCTTCTGACTCAGATTCAAGAGTGCTACCCACTGAGCCACGGCTGAGATAATCGGCCTGTGTGCAAGCTGACTTCTTGCACTTCTTTCTGCAGACCTTTCCCACGCCTTTGCTGGTGTTGCTATAAAGCACTGTCGACTTGACTGCTTAGTATTTACTCGCCCTCCTTCCATTGCTGGGAAAGCACAGCTCCTGGCCATCGGTTAAAGTGGGGAGCTATTGCAGGCTAAGCCCGAGTACTGCTCTGCAGAAAGATGTTAACATGCACAAGTCTACACTGGATCGTCTCTACAAGTCGCCATGTTTAAAAACAAAACACTGTAGTAAGAGGTGTCATTAGAACATAAGAAATATGAGTGGGAGCAGGCCATTTCTTCATAAGACCTTTCTTCATAAGACAACCCCTTCATCTCAGGAATCAACCTAGTGAACCTTCTCTGAGCTGCCTCCAATGCAAGTATATCCTTCCTCAAATAAGGAGACCAAAACTGTATGCAGTACTCCAGGTGTGGCCTCACTGTATGCAGTACTCCAGGTGTGGCAACGCCTTGTACAGTTGTAGCAAGACTTCTCTACTTTTATACTCCATCCCCCTTGCAATTAGAGAGAGGGATGTTTGTGTCTGTTTTCCTATAAATGACATATTGGTAAACATCATGGGGTCATTTCCACCTTCAATGCTTGGATAGTAAACTGGTTGAGCGGATTGATCGCCTGCTCGACTTTTATTTCAGCGAGATGTAAATAGGGTGGGTTTTACAATGGGCGGGCAATCTGCTCCACTAGATTACCATCCAGGCGGTGAAGGTGAAAAGAGCCCCTTATATATCCACGTTAAGTTGATCTACATCCGGTGTGGAATGGCTGGACTGACATATGAGGAGAGACTGGATCGACTGGACCTTTATTCACTGGAGCTTTGAAGGATGAGAGAGGATCTCATAGAAACATATAAAATTCTGGCGGGACTGGACAGGTTAGATGCAGGAAGAATGTTCCCCATGTTTGGGAAGTCCAGAACCAGGGGATACAGTCTAAGGATAAGGGCTAAGCCATTTAGGACTTAGATGAGGAGAAACTTCTTCACTCAGAGTTGTTAACTTATGGCATTCCCTACCGCAGAGAGTTGTTGATGCCAGTTTGTTGGATATATTCAAGAGGGAGTTAGATGTAGCCCTTACGGCTAAAGGGATCAAGGGTTATGGAGAGGAAGCAGGAAAGGGGTACTAAGGTGAATGATCAGCCATGATCTTATTGAATGGTGGTGCAGGCTCGAAGGGCCGAATGGCCTGCTCCTGCATCTATTTTCTATGTTTCTATTTAAAGGTGGAAGTGACCTGCAATTATTTCTTTGTATATTCATTTAATGTCCCCCTTACATACAAAAATCACCAGACAGGAAAAGACCTACTGGTCCGTCTAACCTGTGCCACATGATTGCGATGCCTTGTGCACCACGATATAGACACTCCCTAGCCCACCCGGAACCAGGCAATCTCCCGGGAGAGGCAAAAAACCAGATAAGACCCAGACCGATAAGGGGAAAAAAATCTGGAAAATTCCTCTCCGACCCCTTTAGGTGACTTTAGGCCATCCCACAGACCATGATTTATATTAGAGTTCCTTTTCTCCTTCCTCCCAATGGCTTTGCCTTTTTGAAGGCAATAATAAATACAAAAATCCACACAGCTGTACTCCAAAGCAAGCATCATTAACCTGCAGAAAATCCCTTCTATAACTGTAATAGCAACCTAAAGATATACATTATAATCCTATTCTAACAGCAAAGTTTAGTTCCATGTGCTATCTACGATGTGACCTCGGGGGAGGGGTGTGGGGGAAAGAGGAGGGGAACAGGATGATTATGGACTGATGTGTTGCTGCCTTTCATATTGGTGTAAAATGGCGTCCATGTTTTTTTTCAGTGACTGCCCCACAATCCACTGTATAAAACAACAAAATTTCTTCAAATGCTTCTCCTATAAAATGATCTTTATGAAAAACAATTCTCTTGATTTAAACAGGAGGATGATGCACCTTTTAATAGGCTGGTTCTGATTGTCAAGTGTTTCCTTTCTTAGGTTGTCGTGGCAACAGTGGCATTTGGCATGGGCATCGACAAAGCTGATGTACGATTTGTACTCCATCAGTCTCTCAGCAAATCCATGGAGAATTACTACCAGGAGAGTGGGCGGGCAGGTGACGTATCCAACAAGAACTGATTTTCGAACATGGGAATATGACAAACGCAGTAGTTACAAAAAATAGCACTTAACATCCTTTTTATCCATTTTGTTCAATTTGGAATATTTTTCATAGAATCATAAAAGTTGCAACACAGATAGAGGCTATTTTCAGCTCTATTTCTCTCTTTCTCCTGCCCATGCACCATATCCTTCCTTTTCAAATAGTCATCCAGTTCCCCTTTGAATGATGTACTTTCTTCCTCAATAACTACTTGCGGTAAATCATTTCATGTTCTAATAATCTTCGAACTTCCTTATTCATGTTCTGTTGATAATCCTAAATCTGTGCCCCCTTGTTGCCATATTTTTGTTTCTATAATGCTGATTATAATGTATTAATTGCGCTGACTATTTCAGGCCGTTCAGTAAGTACTTATTGATTTCAGGTAAGGTCGGGTCTTCAATCAGCTGTTCGTACCTGGTTAAAGTGCAGTTACCTCAGTGATGACATTTTGGGTGCAACTTAAACTAATTAGGAGAGCAGTTGCTAAATAAGATTTCCTTTTTAAAAAAAAATATGTTGGTTACTTGGCTTGTTGGTTTTACTGTGTACTGTGTGTAGCTTGCAAATCATGTTAACGCCAGCACACCCACTATACGAGGTGGGGGCTGTACATGTGGGAGCATTCCCCCAGCCCTCTTTGTTCCTTCCTCTCGTGCAGTCAGTGGCCTAGTGCTGTGGTATCCCGTTCCTCTGCTGCTGATGGGCATTTTTGCGTAAGATCTTAGATAATGAATGTTGATATCAACATTGAATGTTAGCAAGCTACGCAACGATGTGTGGCAACATACATGCACGCATTCACACACAGGCTGTTGTTTTCTGTCCTCCTCCTTCTGGCCATGGTTAGTAAGGTAAATCCCAATGACAATGTTCTCTGGCTGAGATTAAACCAAGCACCACATCGTGCATTGAATCATCCTAATGTGATGGAACCATCTTTCAAACAAAAGGAACTATTATAAGCCTACCTCCTTGTGTTATATTTTGTAGGTCGCGATGACCTTAAAGCCGATTGCATTCTGTACTATGGGTTTATGGATATCTTCAGACAAAGTACAATGGTGGTCATGGAGAATGTAGGACAACAGAAACTTTATGAGATGGTGGCGTACTGTCACGATTCAAGAAGGTACATTTTAAACTAGTTTTTGTTTATGAAAAGCTTTTAGGATGGCCCACTAGGCTCATTGCTCAAACACAGTGTATACAGTAACACCATACACTCACACACTGCCCTAACACAGTTGTTATAGTAACCCCGAACACTCACACACTGCCCCAACACAGTGTATATAATAACACAGTATACTCGCACACTGCCCTGACAGTGTATACAGTAACACAGTACACTCACACACTGCCCTATCAGTGTATATAGTAACACCGTACACTCACACTACACTAACCGAATGTATATAGTAACACAGTATACTCACACTGCCCTAATAGTGTATATAGTAACACTGTACACTCGTACACTGCCTTAACCATGTATACAGTAACACAGTGCACTCACACTGCACTAACCCAGTGTATAATGCTGTACATTCACACTGATGCTGCTGAAATCATATGTTTAATGCCGTGTGTCAATGTACTATATTTCCAGATGTAGGCGTGTGCAGATAGCGCAACACTTTGATGAAGTCTGGGATTCAACAAAATGCAACAAGATGTGTGACAACTGCAACAGTGAAGCATGTAAGTATTTCGAGTTTTCAGGTTCTGATTTATTCTGCTGATTGTGACTTTAATTTTATATTTCCTTAAAGATCTTTTTCCTGTAGAATCAATTAAATACTCTTTAAACTTCTTGAAGGGAGAGATTGGTTTTCTATATATTAAGGCCGTGCCTTCAGCTGCCGAGGCCCTAAGCTCTGGAATTCCTTCCCTCTCTGCCTCTCTACCTCTCATCTGCCCTACTATCTTATTGTGTGGCTCGGTGTCAAATTTTGTTTGATAACGCTCCTATGAAGCGCCTTGGGACATTTTACTACATTAAAGATGCTATATAAATACAAATGGTGATTGACAGTACAGGTCATGTATTGAATTGGATGTAAAAACAGAAAATGCTGGAACTCTCAGCAGGTCAAGCAGCAATCTGTGGAGAGAAAGCGAGTTAAAGTTTCAGGTCTGTGACCAACATTCTGACCAAGGGTAACAGACCTGATACGTTAACTCTGTTTCTCTCCACAGATGCTGCCTGACCTGCTGAGATTTCCAGCATTTTCTATTTTTATACTATATAAATACATATTCTAGGAGTTGCTTGAATGGAAAGTATTGGTTCTACAGGTGCAGCGTCCAGAATCCGGAGTTCGAGAATCCGGAATGTTCCAGACTCCGGACCGATTGGTGTGGGGTCGTCCGGAATCCGTAAAATGTTCTGGAATCCGGACCCGATGACCCTGCCGATCTCGGGGCCCTGTCGCTGCCTGATCTCGGGCCTCACTGCTGCTCACCTCACCCCACCGCTGCTGCCCTGAGATCTCGTTGGCGGGGCCGGTCTGTCCAACCACATCCTCGGTGGGGCCTGCCCGCCTGACCACCTCCTCGACGGGCCCCGGCCGGCTGGCCCGAACACTACCTCGGCGGGGCCCACCCGACGACAACCTCCTCAGCAGGGCCCCGCCCGATGACAACCTCCTCAGCAGGGCCCCGCCCGACGACAACCTCCTCAGCAGGGCCCCGCCCGATGACAACATCCTCAGCAGGGCCCCGCCCGATGACAACCTCCTCAGCAGGGCCCCGCCCGATGACAACCTCCTCAGCAGGGCCCCGCCCGATGACAACCTCCTCAGCAGGGCCCCGCCCGATGACAACCTCCTCAGCAGGGCCCCGCTCAACGACGACGCTCCTCGGCGGGCCCCGGACGGCCTGAACAGCTCCTCAGCAGGTACCCCCCCCCCCCCCCACTGACGTTCGAAAATCCGGAAATACCCGAACCTGGGGCTCGGGTGTTTCCAGATTCGTGATGTCAGAAAGACGTTCCAAAGACCAGAAAAACGCGAAATCCGGAACAGCCTCAGTCCCGAGGGTTCAGAATTCGGGACGCTTCACCTGTACTTGGAATCAAACTGCACTGAATGTAGTCAGGAAGCCCAGTACTATAATTTAATATTTTACAAATCTTCAAATAAATAAATCGAGTGTCGCAGCAGTCAAACTAAAAAGTAAAAGAAATTCTTTGTGATGCTGATATGCTTATTTTTTTGTCTTCTAGCGAATGAAAAGGTTGATGTAACCAGTTACTGTACTGATCTGATCAAAATATTAAAACAAGCTGAGCAGCTCGGTGAAAAGCTCACTCCGCTGAAGTTAATTGAAGCCTGGAATGGGAAGGGTGTCGCTAAACTAAGGGTGGCCTCTGTACACCCTCCAAATCTTTCCAGAACTGAAATGGAAGAAGTGATTGTCCATCTTCTTCTCGAACAATACTTGAAGTAAGTACAAGGATCCATCATTATGTTTTAAAAGAGGATAGAACCATGGAATGGGTGCATTGAAGAATAATTTTGAAGCAAAGCTTGAAAATTGGGACTTTTATCACTAGAACAGAGAAGTTTAAGGGAAGATTGAAGCAAGGTCCTGAAAATTATGAACAGTTTTGAGAAATGATATGTTGGCCTTTAATACAAAACGATTGGAGTATGAGTAAAGAAGTCATATAGTATGAGTAAAGCAGTTATATAGGGCTTTGGTGAGACCACACCTGGAGTACTTGGTCTCCTTACCTAAGGAAAGATCTACAAAGGTTCACCAGACTGATTCCTGGGATGCGGGAATTGTCCTAAGGGGAGAGATTGAGGAAACTAGGTCTATATTCCCTAGAATTTAGAAGAATGAGAGGTGATCTCGTTGAAACATAAACAATTCTGAGAGGGCTTAACTGGGTAGATGTTGGAAGGATATTTCCCCTGGCTGGGGAGTCTAGAACCAGGACCCACAGTCTCAGAATAAGGGGTCGGCCATTTAGGACTGAGATGAGGAGAAATTTCTTCACTCAGAGGGTGGTGAATCTCTGGAATTCTCTACCCCAGAGGGCTGTGGAGGCTCAGTCGTTGCGTATATTCAAGACAGAGATCGATAGATTTTTGGATGTTAAGGGAATCAAGGGATATGGGGAAAATGCGGGAAGAATGAGTTGAGGTTGATGATCAGCCATGATCTCATTGAATGGTAGAGCAGGTTCAAAGTGCCAAATGGCCTACTCTCGCTCCTAATTCTTATGTTCTTATGAGATGGTGAAAGATTATTTCCACTAGATGGCAAATCATTAACAAAGGGTTTGGGATTATTTGTAGAAAAACAAAGGGGGCAGTTAAAATACTTTTTCCACACAGAGCGTTTTTAATATGTAGAATGCTTTATCACAAGTGGCTATTGAGGCAGAGGCTGTAACATAATTTAAAAGGGAATCGGATAAATATTTGAAAATGAAGAATAAAGCAGGATTCACAACATAGGTGGGAAAATGAGATTAGACAGTAGTCAGCTCCATTTGAAGATCTAGCACCGGCCAGCACAATGGGCCAAAGGGCCTCTTCCTATGCTGCAATTTCTGTGAGCCTTTATTGGAGTATTTTTCAATGTGCCCATTAAGATGGAACTGAAATTATTTTGCAATTCAATGCTTTTGTTCATTCTAATTGAGTCACCTGTTTGGTTTACAGAGAAGATTTCAGCTTTACTGCATTCGCCACGATTTCCTACCTGAAGGTGGCAGCCAAGTCTAATCTGCTGAGCAATGAGAAGCATGTCATTTCCATGCGTATGAGGTCGAGAAGTAACAAGGTAATTGTTATACTCATAATAAATGGTCAGACCAAGTACTGTGTGTAATGAGCAAGTGTGACCTTAGCTCCTTTATTGTAGTTCGAGTTCAGGTACCTCGTGGGTGGCCTGCTTTTATACTGTACTCCCAAGGGATGCTGGGATCCCTTGGGACTCCAATAGGCAGGCCCTCTGGTGGACAGGTGTGATGCAGGTTACAAGGTTACAAGGGGTTAAATACATAACCGTAATTATGTAAGAATTAGTGTAAAACTGTATAGCCCGAGTATGGAAGAAATAGAAAGAGTAATTGCAAAGATGGAGAAAGGGAAGATTTTCATTCATTCAATTTTAAAAATAAAATTGTTCCCTTGATGTGGGTGACACTGGTGAGGCTGGCATTTTTTGCCCATCCCTTGTTGCCCTGAGAAAGTTGTGGTGAGCCTTGCTCTTGAACTGCTGCAGTCTCTGTGGTAATGGTGTCCCCAAAATAGTATTAGATAGGATATTCCAGGATTCGAACCCAGTGACAATGAAGATCTGGCAATATATGCCTACTTCAGGATGGTATGTGACATGGAGATGATGCTCCCATGATATTCCTGCTCGTTCCCTTCTCTGTGGTAGAGGTCGTAGGGGAGGGAACTGCTCTGGAATTAACCTTGATGACTTGCTACAGTACCTCCTGCAGATCGTACATACTGCAGCCACATGGTGCCAATGGGGCAAGAGTGGATGTTGAGTTCAGTGGCATAGGGCATTGATCAAATGGACTATTTTGTCCGAGATGGTGTTGACTTTCTTGAGTGTTGTTGCGGCTGCACCCATCCAGGCGAATAGTGGGTATTCCATCTCACGTCTGACACCTGCATATACGCCATTTTTAGCTTGGGTGAAAGGCTTGTGTGCAAGACCTAATATCCACTGCACATTGAGAATTTTAGAGACTTCCCCTTGGATAGTTCAATTATCCAAATATCAGTTTTGCTATTTAATTGCATTGATCTGTCATTGTTGCCCATTTGTTACTTATTTGTGGGGGGTGGGGGGAGGGCGTGGAATTGGGTTTATGTCAATAGAAGCAAGTAAAATGAGTGCTAGTTTGTTTAATATTTGTTCTAAGAGAAAGTCTGACTGTCCTAGATTTATGTTCAATCTGTAGGTGAATTCTGCTGCTAAGGAAGTACCAGAAAAAGTAAAAAATGCTCGGCCGAAAGAGACCGGGAGCAAGCGTAAACAGAGTTCCGCCGCAGATAAAGTAGCTGGCAACAAGAAAAGCAAGCTGCCCGAAGATACGCCACTGATCCTGGACTGATTCACCCCACCAGAACAGTAAGATATAGTTGAATTTTTTTTTTGAACACATCTCATCACCCATCAAATGGTTAAAACGGCCTATGCCGCAATAAATATTTTTAAAAGTTTGCAGTCAAGGTCACAAGGGAAACATAGGATTTAGTATCAATGAGGGATTGTTACTGCTTTCAGTATCGCACCGAAAGCCCATTCTCAGAAGTGAACTGAAAGCTGTGATGCTCTGCCTCGGTATAATCTGCTGGTTATGATCTTGTGACTGTTTCATTAAAGATTTAAAAGAATGGAATTGCAATGTAAATAATTCACTCAAATATGCACACACTCACTCTACAGGTTACCCCCTAATGTACTTCCAGTAAGACATGTCTGGGAAATGTAATAATAAAGTAACGTTAAGGGTGATTCCTCAATCCCACACTTCCAGCAAGGAACAGCGGCTGCGTGTGTCAGAAACATGAGAGGTTTATCATCCTGTCTCCCATTGGGGGCAGTTCTCCACTGGAGCACAAAATCGATCAATTTAACCCCATCAAAAAAACTATTGCCGGAATTTGTACGAAATGCTCACTAACAAGTGACTTCTTTTGACTTTATCCTCAGGAAGCGCGTGTTCCATAAATGAAGTGGATCAGTACCGTTTCAGGTGTGGAACAGAGTGTGGGGGGAAAGGGAGGTGCTGAAGACCAGAAAGCTTTCTGCAAACGCAAGCTTGCCAAGAACTCCTCAGCTGAGAAAAACAATGTTGAGAAGAGCCTAAAATGCTGCATAAGTATGATTAGCAATCACAAATGTAACGACAGTGCACCAGAACTTGTGTAAAATCAAAGAGCTCCACAAAACTGTTGAAGGAAGGAAATGTGTCACGAGTTTCCTGTGATAGTCTGCAACTTTAGGTGTTGACCACAGAGGCAGTCTAGATATGGGGTATTTTTTTTAAATGCCATGTATTCTTGTAATAAATGAGTCCACTGATAGGAGGGTGAAGACTGATTGGACTGCTTTAGTAGAAAGCTTACACCTAATGACTTGAATGTAATCAAGTATAGTAGGGGACCAATACAAAAGACTATTCCTTTTAGTCGGACAGCTAGGAACTTAAACAAGTCAGTATGAGGAAACAAATGCATAAAATTTCAAACAAAATGGAAGACAGCTGCTATCTACAATGGAAAAGGTGTCTTACCAAAAAACAGTTTAGCTTGGTGCTTACTAAATGGACACAGATGCGATTTTCGCTGTTCACTGCACTGCTATTTCACCTCAGCGAAAATAAAGATTTCACTTGAATGATAAATCTGCTATCACCTCTCTCGTGACTGCGTGACAATAGTTGGTAACTGGTGGAAGTGCAGCTTCTTGCAGTGTTGAAACCAGCCAAAATCTAAGTGTTGTTTTTTTGTAGGTGTGTTTTGTAAATAAATTCCACAAAAAATTGCATCCTTTTTGGTGCATTACTGATTTCATTTTGCTTAAGCCAAACCTGTCCCAATTTTATGTCCACAGTGCTTGTGAATTGTGGGTCTTTCCCATTTTTGAAGGGTATTGCCAGTCATGCAATAGCCTCCGACTAAGCACCATGAAAGAAAATTGGCATTTCTGTAGCGTCTTTTACGACATCAGGATGTCGCAAAGCGCTTCACGGCCAATTAAATACTGAAGTGTAGTCGCTGTTGTAATGTAGGGAAACGCGGCAACCAATTTGCACACAGCAAGGTCCCACAGACAGCGAGGACCAGGTAATTTTTAGTGATGTTGACTGAAGGATAAATATTGACCAGGACACCGGGGCGAACTCCCCATCTCTTCCAATAGAGCCATGGGATCTTTTACATCCACCTGATAGGACAGACGGATTGTCAGGCTGGATTATAGACTTAATGTCAGGCTGGATGATAGACTTGAATCCATGATCATCTGCCTCAGAGGCAAGAGTGCTACCACTGACATGATGCAAGTGCTTATCCCCCAAATCATGGCATAAAATGGGATGGGTGTAGGATGTTAGAGCTTAAAGTGCTGCACCATGGAGGGGTGGGCCACCTATTTGCCCATAAGAACACAGCCTGCCCAATCTCTGCAATATTGAGCAGCTAAGTAGAACCTTAGTGCTGATTGATGGGGAGCAAGAAAAAAAGCATTCACTTTGGCTTATGTTCATGCACCAGTCTCAGTTGCAGAGGCCTGAGAGCATGATGGCATCAGACACCTCCTTCTCTACCTCCGTCCCACACTTTGAAGCTAGGGATGGTGTCACTCAAGGAAGCAAAGAAAGTAACTTTTTTTTAAAAAGTGGTGCAGTTGGGGATAGCTGCAGATTGGATTGCTTGGATGAATTATACATTAGTGTGCAGCCATCCAGCAGTAAATCTGATCACTCATGGTTGCCGTGTTACAACACTTGTGGAACTGAATCACTCCACCACGTGATCATTTTTGAGTAATTGGTTTGATTGAGGTAAAATTACATCAACATCAATCATAATAGTCCTTTGATTTCTTAGATTAGAAAAATTGAAAAAATACTGTTGAAAATGATCTGCTTATCTTAATTAATTCCCAAGGCTGACCAGAATGCAACGACGAGTTAATTAAAAAAAGGTAAACTGGCAGTCTGAGTTGCGAATACTGAAAATACAGATCATCAGTCTGTCTGTACTGAGGACCGGTTATGGCATTTTTTTTGGGGGGGCGGGGGGGGCTCACCTCAGAAATGGTTCTGCTGAAGAGTACACGCCCACAATGTCAGCAGCCTTGACTGATTTACTGTTTACTGCCAACATTTTTTCATTTTAATCATAAGTTGCGTCCCACTTCACTTGTACTATACAGTAAGGTGATTGACCATGAGTAACAATAGATAGAAAACCTGGGGTCCAGCTGCAGTCCTGTAATGCTAACACATCAGAAAAAACCCAGCCCTCCTCTTGCCAGAAGTTATGGAATCTGTGGCATGAATAATACTTAGTCCAATCGTGACATTGAGATATTTGTTTGTCCAATATTGTCAATTGTGGAAAAGCAGTCATTCAATTAACCTTTATTCAAGTGTACTACTATTCATTTTCTGTTGTACTATTTCTTGCATGCTTTTAGTAATTGCATTCCATTTGATTGTGCTGTGTTTTTGTCTATTGAAATAAAATTTCAACAGTTATGCACCACACCATGCATAAGGTTGATGTGCGTCATTTGGGCTGGAAACCTGTAACTGAACAGTCGAGAAATGTGTAAAAGTATTTGTTACTGATTTTCAACCCAATGATTACTGCTGTTTAAAGCAACAGAAGAGTAACGATGGTATCTGCTTGTGATTTGGAGCAGACATTTGTATACAAAGGGACAAAAATGAGAAAACAATGAGGCTTAATAATATCAGCTCTATCAATCCAGAACACAGGCATAATCCTTAATATCCAGATCAGAAGGGGTTACACTATTGTAGTTAAGATATTGGCTTACACCTATCTGTCTGAGGCTGAACCAGATTGCTCGCAACCTAGATGTCATATTTGACCTTGAAATAGGCTTCCGGCCACATATCCGCAGCATAACTAAAACCACCTATTTCCACCTCCAAAACTCAGCAGCCCGTGTCCTAACTCGTACCAAGTCCTGCTCACCCATCACCCCTGTGTTCGCCTACCGACATTGGCTCCCAGTTAAGCAACGCCTCAATTTCAAAATTCTCATCCTTGTTTACAAATCCCTCCATATCTCTGTAATCTCCTTCAACTTTAGATCATCTGCCATTTCTTGTGGTTCGGTGTCCCATTTATTTGTTTTGTCTTATAACAATCCTGTGAAGCTTTACTACGTTAAAGGCAGCATATAAATACAAGTTGTAACCTGAGAGAATATCTGAGGCAAGACCCAAACTTGTAGCTCTTGCCTTGCTGTGTCCTCCAAATACTGTATGCAGCTTTTAAGCTTGGCTGCCACCTCCTGCCAAGCTTGTGGTTAGTGCCCTGGAGCCCCAAACAGGGCAAATACTCCTTGTACCCACCTCAAGCAGCATGTCTACTTTGCTAGCCATCAGATGCCACTATCATGTGCCTACAAACTTTAGTATTTTGGCATTGGGTTTTACTTCTCTTGCTTGTGATCTGTACCACTTGCTCTCACCCCATACAGCTGACATATTGCTATTTTCAGCTTTCTAAAGGCCCTGAAGAATCTTAGCCCCTTTTTCATTTTCTGTTTGTTGAAGCAACAACTTGCATTTTTACTGTAATAAAAGACTCACATGATTCTAAGTACTTCATTGGGTGTAAAGCGTTTTGAGATGTCTGGTGGTCGTGAAAGGCGCTATATAAATCCAAGTCTTTTTATGGGACTTCAGAGGATTAAAGAAAAAATTGAATGCCAAGCTGCATGAGGTTTTAGGAGTGTCTTAAAGGAGAATTGGAAGTGGAGGGGTAAAAGTGCAGCTGGGAAGACCAATTTGCAGTGCCCATTTTGATGTTTTGCTTGCACTAATTTTGGGCCTCTGGATTCTGTCAAAGTAACAGGTATCTGACATTCAATCTACAGTAAAGCCACCATTTCCTCCAATTAAATACTGGGAAAACTGAAGCCATAATCTCCAGTCTTTACCACTGACTCCATCTCCTTCCCAAGCCCCCGTCTCAGGCTGAACCAGATGGTTTTGCAACCTCAACTGAACTTCCAACCCGATATCCTCTCCTCCATAAATCAGGACGTTTATTTCTCAGCACACCAACTGGCAGTTAGTAATTCTAGTGCAAACAATCCCACTCATTTTCTCTTCAGAAGTAGTTTAGAAACATCTAACCGTATAATCACAATTAAAGAATACATTTGAGACTGTGCATGCTACTAGAAACAAATATTGTAGCAATCAAATATTCCTACCACAAGCTGGCAATTTAGATAAGAATAATTCATTATAGCTACCACAAAAACAGCTGAACATAATTGTTCTAAACTGTGTATGTACTGATCTAACACTTCCAGCATATCAGTGAAAGGCTGGTGGAAGCAGATAGTAACTTTTTCAAAATGGAATTGGATAAATACTTAAAGTAAATATTTGCAGGGCTATGGGGAAAGAGCAGGGGAGTGGGAGTTAATGGACAGATCTTTCAAAGAGCCGGCAGTATGATGGGCCAAATGGCTGCCTTCTGTTGTGTCTGATTCTATGATCAGTGTATAGTAAACTATTACCATATCCAGCAGACAACTTATGTAGTATTCACCAGATCATCTCTACTGCCATCCATTGTTAGCTTGTAGAAAAACACTTCAAATTCATGGCCACATGAATGAATTTGTAAGTGTACAACCACTGCTTGAAAAGGAGGTGGGGTAGCATTGCTGGTTAAGGAGGAAATTAAGGCAATAGTTCGGAAGGACATTAGCTTGGATGATGTGGAATCTATATGGGTAGAGCTGCAGAATACCAAAGGGCAAAAAACGTTAGTGGGAGTTGTGTACAGACCTCCAAACAGTAGTATTGATGTTGGGGAGGGCATCAAACATGAAATTAGGGGTGCGTGCAATAAAGGTGCAGCAGTTATAATGGGTGACTTTAATATGCACATAGATTGGGTTAACCAAACTGGAAGCAATACGGTGGGGGAGGATTTCCTGGAGTGCATAAGGGATGGTTTTTTTAGACCAATATGTCGTGGAACCAACTAGGGGGGAGGCCATCTTAGACTGGGTGTTGTGTAATGAGAGAGGATTAATTAGCAATCTCGTTGTGCGAGACCCCTTCGGGAAGAGTAACCATAATATGGTGGAATTCTGCATTAGGATGGAGAATGAAACAGTTAATTCAGAGACCATGGTCCAGAACTTAAAGAAGGGTAACTTTGAAGGTATGAGGCGTGAATTGGCTAGGATAGATTGGCAAATGATACTGAAGGGGTTGACTGTGGATGGGCAATGGCAGACATTTAGAGACCGCATGGATGAACTACAACAATTGTACATTCCTGTCTGGCGTAAAAATAAAGGGAAGGTGGCTCAACCGTGGCTATCAAGGGAAATCAGGGATAGTATTAAAGCCAAGGAAGTGGCATACAAATTGGCCAGAAATAGCAGCGAACCCAGGGACTGGGAGAAATTTAGAACTCAGCAGAGGAGGACAAAGGGTTTGATTAGGGCAGGGAAAATGGAGTACGAGAAGAAGCTTGCAGGGAACATTAAGACGGATTGCAAAAGTTTCTATAGATATGTAAAGAGAAAAAGGTTAGTAAAGACAAACGTAGGTCCCCTGCAGTCAGAATCAGGGGAAGTCATAACGGGGAACAAAGAAATGGCAGACCAATTGAACAAGTACTTTGGTTCGGTATTCACTGAGGAGGACAAACAACCTTCCGGATATAAAAGGGGTCGGAGGGTCTAGTAAGGAGGAGGAACTGAGGGAAATCCTTATTAGTCGGGAAATTGTGTTGGGGAAATTGATGGGATTGAAGGCCGATAAATCCCCAGGGCCTGATGGACTGCATCCCAGAGTACTTAAGGAGTTGGCCTTGGAAATAGTGGATGCATTGACAGTCATTTTCCAACATTCCATTGACTCTGGATCAGTTCCTATGGAGTGGAGGGTAGCCAATGTAACCCCACTTTTTAAAAAAGGAGGGAGAGAGATAACAGGGAATTATAGACCGGTCAGCCTGACATCGGTAGTGGGTAAAATGATGGAATCAATTATTAAGGATGTCATAGTAATGCATTTGGAAAGAGGTGAATTGATAGGTCCAAGTCAGCATGGATTTGTGAAAGGGAAATCATGCTTGGGAAATCATGCTTGACAAATCTTCTGGAAACATCCTCAAAAAATTCCAGTAGAGTGGACAAGGGAGAACCAGTTGATGTGGTATATTTGGACTTTCAGAAGGCTTTCGACAAGGTCCCACACAAAAGTTAAAGCACATGGGATTGGGGGTAGTGTGCTGACATGGATTGAGAACTGGTTGTCAGACAGGAAGCAAAGAGTAGGAGTAAATGGGGACTTTTCAGAATGGCAGGCAGTGACTAGTGGGGTACCACAAGGTTCTGTGCTGGGGCCCCAGCTGGTTACACTGTATATTAATGATTTAGACGAGGGGATTAAATGTAGTATCTCCAAATTTGCAGATGACACTAAGTTGGGTGACAGTGTGAGCTGCGAGGAGGATGCTATGAAGCTGCAGAGCGACTTGGATAGGTTAGGTGAGTGGGCAAATGCATGGCAGATGAAGTATAATGTGGATAAATGTGAGGTTATCCACTTTGGTGGTAAAAACAGAGAGACAGACTATTATCTGAATGGTGACAGATTAGGAAAAGGGGAGGTGCAATGAGACCTGGGTGTCATGGTACATCAGTCATTGAAGGTTGGCATGCAGGTACAGCAGGCGGTTAAGAAAGCAAATGGCATGTTGGCCTTCATAGCGAGGGGATTTGAGTACAGGGGCAGGGAGGTGTTGCTACAGTTGTACAGGGCCTTGGTGAGGCCACATCTGGAGTATTGTGTACAGTTTTGGTCTCCTAACCTGAGGAAGGACATTCTTGCTATTGAGGGAGTGCAGCGAAGGTTCACCAGACTGATTCCCGGGATGGTGGGACTGACCTATCAAGAAAGACTGGATCAACTGGGCTTGTATTCACTGGAGTTCAGAAGAATGAGAGGGGACCTCATAGAAACGTTTAAAATTCTGACGGGGTTAGACAGGTTAGATGCAAGAAGAATGTTCCCAATGTTGCGGAAGTCCAGAACCAGGGGACACAGTCTAAGGATAAGGGGTAAGCCATTTAGGACCGAGATGAGGAGGAATTTCTTCACCCAGAGAGTGGTGAACCTGTGGAATTCTCTACCACAGAAAGTTGTTGAGGCCAATTCACTAAATATATTCAAAAAGGAGTTAGATGGAGTCCTTACTACTAGGGGGATCAAGGGGTATGGTGAGAAAGCAGGAATGGGGTACTGAAGTTGCATGTTCAGCCATGAACTCATTGAATGGCAGTGCAGGCTAGAAGGGCCGAATGGCCTACTCCTGCACCTATTTTCTATGTTTCAAGTCGGTGTGAGTTCTCTAAACAAACAGACGAATATTTCCTACTTGTCATTTGATTTTTTTTCCCAATTTCCAGAATATTTACATTTGCTTACAATATTGTATGTAGATTAATGGGCATCTTAAATGAATGAGTTTAAAATCTTACATTTAACAACTCCTGTGACTCCTCTCACTTCCTCCAAATAAAAGTGTCACTGAACCCATATGGGTCCTGGCTGTGCCTGCCTTTCATGGGATACGTGGAACATTTTGTTCTGGTCCCCCTCCCTCATACCTTTTTCTGGTCCATTAATGGCTGTATCGGTACCACTTCCTGCTCTTGCCCCGAATTGGAAAATTTCATCAACTGTGCTTCAAATTTCCAACCCTCGCCTTCACATGGCCCATCCGGGACTCTTCCCTTCCTCGACGACTAACTCAATTTCTGAAGATAGGCTGTCAACCAATATCTACTATACGCCCACTGACTTTTCCTCCCATCCGGCTTCGTGTAATGACTATTCCAGTCTCCCAATTTCTCCGTCACATTTGCTCTGACGATCCCACATTCCACACAAGTACTTTCCGATATGTCTTCCTTTTTCCTCAACCGACTATTCCCCTCCACCATGGTTGACAGGGCCCTCGACCGTATCCATCGCATTTCCTGCACTTCTGTTCTCGTTCCCCTTGTACTGATCCTATTTTAAAGTTATAAACTAAGCAGATTTCCTGTTTTCAGAAGCCATCAATCCTTCAGAGGCTATACATTTCACTTCTATTTGGCTTGTTTACAGGGCTGGCAGACAAGAGCAGGCTTTGCTGATGTGAAATGAGAAATGTTCAATAATGGCAGCAAGCAAGACACCCACCATGCTTAAAAAAAATTAAAACCTACAGCGTGTTACATCACTGTTTACTGATTGAAAATCTCAAAGATTGACTACTGTACACAGTTTTCAGAAGCTGTTTTTTTAAAAAAAAGACAGTGAAGGACTTTAGTTTTTAACCAACTAAATGCTCCTCAAAATTTAAAAAAAAGGATGACAATCACCAGCAATACGAATCCTATTAAATAACCTATAAAATGCAAATGTACATCTTTTAAGGATACGGGAACCTAGGATTGTAGGACTCCAGAAGAAGTGGTTTCCAGGCAACCACCAGAGAGTGGGACACATCAGAAAAGGCAGACAAAATATAAACGGCAATTCCGAGGCACTGATCCTAGCGCTTCACTCAATTCCAGAATTTCAATATCCCTGAATCTTTAGGTTTCAAATCCCAGGATCAATAAAATAGCAGAGGGGTCCTCGTGGCATGGGATACCAGGACTGCAAACACTATCAGGAAAACCATTTACAATGATGGGTAATGAGAAACCATGTGTGACTGGAACCACAGTAATGAAGGAGTTTTGGACTGAACCCTGTGGGTCTGTTGGGGGGGAAGGGGGGAAATGGGATAGGTATACTTGTTGTAGCGATGTTTCCACGTTGTCGAGTGGAGAGATTGCACCGGTAACCTCACTCGTTATTACACATTGTGGTACACGGCAATTTCTCATCTGGGTTCCTTCAATATGAAAGCTAATAGTACGACATGCTTGATGGCTCCAGTGAGTATACAACTATTAAAAAAATATTTACATAGTGGGTTTAAACTGTCCCTAATTTAAAAAAAAGGCAAAGTAGCTTTAAGCACAATGATAGCATTAACATGAGATAAATGACTAGTTAGAAAAATTGATTATGTGTGTCTACAGGCTAAAGAAAATACAAGTGTCACTTGTGCCCCATAATGCCTAGATATTAAAGTCAAATTTAGTTGGATAATTCTCCTATAAAGCACCCTAGAACATTTTACTGCATTAAAGGCACTATAGAAATGCAAATTGTTTCTAGAAGAAGAAAATTAATTTGAAAGAGCCAGAGAGAAAAATAAGTAATCAATTTGTGACATTTTAGTAAAAATGCATCTTAAAACACTGATCATTCAAAAAGAACTTGCACCTTCCACATCTGCAGGATGTCCAAAGGTGCTTCAGACTGAATGAAATACTTTTGTAGTAACTGGTTTGTTATGCAAACAAACACAGCAGCCATTTTACACACAGCAAGGTCCCAAAACAGCAAAGGAGACAATTGACCATCGAGTCGGTTTTGGTGTTGTTGCTTGAGGGAGGAAGGTTGGCCAAGACTCTGCATCTCCTCAAATAATTCCATGGGATCTTTTACAACCACCTGAGCAGGCACCTCATTATAGTCCATCAGGACAGGACCTGCCTAGTAAAAAGCAAATGATCTGCCACAGATTTGTTCAACTTAATCAAAATAATCCTCAATGTCAATGTTGGGGTTGAGCAAGTCCTCGCCGTATGCAGAAAGGTCCATCTGATTTAAAATGAGGTTCTCAAAGGTCTCTTCCAAGTCAGCTTCACCAATAAGCACAGCTCCCTTCATTCTCCCATTCTGCATCACTGTTTTCACATACTCCTGGCCTCTGGTGCAGCGCAGTAACAGCTCATGATCTGTCCCCAGACCCTGGCCATTGTAATTTCCAAGCAACACCACCTATCAGATAAGAAAGGAATTAACAACCTGAAATGTTTCTGTCAAGTCAAGTTGAACAGTTATTATAACTGCACTGAGTCCTGACCAGTTAATATAACTGCACTGAGAGACCTGACCACTCCATTGCTATCTTCCTGCAGTCTACAGCTATCTTCCTCACTATCAACCACACACCCAATTTCTGTATCATCTGCCAATTTCTTAATCATGCCCCCTATATTGAAGTCTAAATCATTGATATATACGAGAAAAAGCAAGGGACCCAGTATTGAACCCTGCCGAAACCCCACTGGAAACAGCCTTCCAGTCACAAAAACACCTATCAACCATTACCCTTTGCTTCCTGCCACTGAGCCAATTTTGGATCCAACTTGCCACTTTCCCTTAGATCCTATGAGCTTTTACTTTTCTGACAGTCTGCCACGTGGGATCTTGTCAAAAACCTTGCTAAAATCCATGTAGATTACATCAAATGGGCTACCCTCATTGACCCTCATCGTTACCGCCTCAAAAAATTCAATCAAGTTACTCAGACACGACCCTTCCCTTAAATCCACGCTGACTGTCCTTGATTTATCAATGCCTTTCTAAATGACGATTTATCCTGTCCCTCAGAATCTTTTTCCAATAATTTTTCCATCACTGAGGTTAAGCTGACTGGCCTGTAATTACTCAGTCTATCCCTTTCTCAACAACATTAGCACCACACCTGTAGCCAGAGAGGATTGGAAAATTATGCTCAGAGCCTCCGCTACTTCCTCCCTTACTTCTCTTAACAGCCTGGGATACATTTCATCCGTGCCTGGTGATTTATCTACTTGTAAAGATTTTAAATCCCTTAATACTTTCTCACTATACATTTATATATCCCATTTAATATTTCACACCCTTCCTCCTTAACTACAATGTCTGCATTGTTCCTCTCGTGAAGACAGACACAATGGTTCTTACTGAATCCTTACCCATGACTTCCGCCTCCACACACAGGTTACCTTTTTGGTCTCTAATATGCCCTACTCTTTCCTTAGTTATCCTCTTGCTCGTAATGTATTTATAAAACATCTGACTTTTCCTTACCAATATTTTTTCATGCCCTCTCTTTACTTTCCTAATTTCCTTTTTAATTTCACCCGTGCACTTTATATACTTCTCTAGGCTTTCATGAAACTCTACTCATTTTGTAGCAACTGCTTTCAAGCTTACCTTATAATTGAAGAATTTGGTGACGTGGGCAAATGATTCGAAGCAGAAGTCCAATTCAATCGATTCCCCTGACATTTCTGCTGCTATACACTTTGCTGCATAATATCCCATCTGTCTAGCCTGGGTCCACAGTCGCATCTGTCAGGTCATGCAAACGAAAGAACAAACAATTGCAATCATTCAGGCAAATTGCATTTTCTAAGGTGAATGAAAAATACTGAGACAGATGGCATCTCCTGTACCTGTTGCCAAAGAGCCCGAGGCTCCCAAGATACAGTGCAGACGTCACCAGCAGCAAATATATCTGGGACCGAGGTATGCATCTGCTCATCCACTTTAAGGCCCCCATCTTCTGCCACGTCAAACTATATTAAAAAAGAGAAGTTATTAGAACAGTACCAGCAATATGTAAATGCTTCCAACTGTTTTGAATGAAATGTTTAATTCAGAAACGAGCTCTTAATTTTGAAGTTATTCGTTCTTTAGAACAGGAGGAGTTTATAGCACAGAAGGTGAGCACTTGGCCCATTGTGTCTGTGCTGGCTCTTTGCTAGAAGAATCCTAAACTAATCTCACTTCCCACTTCTCTCCCCGTAGTCCTGGATCTATATCATCTTCAAATATTTATCCACTTTTCCCTTAAAAGGTACAATAGTCTTTGCCTCGCCTACAGTCTAGTCTTAATTTCAAGTTGCTTAAAAAGAAACAAACTTTTTTTATTACACATTTCTGGGATGTGGGCGTCGCTGGCAAGGCCAGCATTTATTGCCCATTCCTAATTGCCCTCGAGAAAGTGGTGGTGAGCCAACTTCTTAAACTGCTGCAGCCATATGGTGAAGGTACCCGCAAGTGCTGGTAGGGAGGGAGTTCCGGGATTTTGACCAAGGAACGGTGATATATTTCCAAGTCAGGATGGTGTGTGACTTGGAGGCGAAGGTATTCCCATGTGCCTGCTGCCATTGTCCTTCTAGGCGCTAGAGATTGCGATTCCGCTGCTGTTGAAGAAGCCTTAGTGAGTTGCTGCATTGCATCTTGTAGATGGTACACATTGCAGCCACGGTGCAGCGGTGGTGGACGGAGTGAATGTTGAAGGTGGTGGATGGGGTGCCAATCAAACGGGCTGCTTTGTCCTGCTTGGTGTCGAGCTTATTGAGTGTTGTTGCAACTGCACTCATCCAGGCAACATAGAAAATAGGCGCTGGAGTAGGCCATTCGGCCCTTCGTGCCTGCACCACCATTCAATGATTTCATGGCTGAACATGCAACTTCAGTACCCCATTCCTACTTTCTCGCCATACCCCTTCATCCCTAAGTGGAAAGTATTCCATCACACTCCTGACGTGCCTTGTAGATGGTGGAAAGGCTTTTTGGGGGGTGGTGGGGGTCAAGAGGTGAGACATTTGATGCAGAATACTCAGCCTCTGACCTGCTCTTGCAGCCACAGTATTTGTGGCTGGTCCAGTTGCATTCATGTAACACCTTTCATGACCTCAGTAGATCCCAAATGCTTTACAGCCAATTAAGTACTTTTTAAGTGTAGTCACAGTTTCAATGTAGGGAAATGCAGCAGCCAATTTGCATATAGCAAACTACCACAAACAGCAATATGATAATGACCGGATATAAACTGATTTTTAATGATGTTGGTTGAGGAATAAATATTGGACACCTCAAGTCAAATTATCTAGTAATTCAAATGTTTTTGCACTAAATTCTCATTTTACATGTTATTTACATACCTTAATTTAAATTACAGGATAATTCAAATCTTTAGTGCAAAAAAGACTTTCAGAAACAGAGCATGGCAAAGCATTCCATGCTTTAACACTAAAGATATTCCTGCCAACTTCTCTCCTCACTCAGTGACCATTTTTAACTGACGACCCTTGGTCACGGACTCAATTAGAAGAGATACTGAAAAAAATTCGGGCCGGTATCACTCACGAGGCACAAGAATTTGCGCCAGAAATTGGGATTACTGCCCCGGAGAGGAAATGGGGCGCTCATTGAAGGGCTCCACTTCCTTTCTAGGGCGGTAGCAGGGCGCACAGCTCGGGAGTGCGGCGCAGCACTACGCACAGGGCCGCATAGATGGGGCTCTTCCCTGAATTAAAGGGAAGGGTCCAAGCTGCATACTCTGCAGCAAAAAAAGGGTCCAACCTCGACCGAGGAGTGGCGGTGCCGTGCCAACAACTCGGCACTCAAGCAGGTTCAGGGGCGTTGCGCATGGTGATAATGTCAGCATCTCTGGGCGCAGCGGAGTTCCACGAGTTTCTGCCGCCACTAAACTCCTGCCAAATTTAGCAATAGTCGTTAGCGGCGCCGCGCATAGTTGCAAAGTCGTTTGCGCCCTGTTACCTGGGGGCGCTAACGGTAGGCGCAAATAACCCAAATTTTGAGTCCATAGTCTTTTCCTACCAAAACCACTCTGAATTTTAGGAACCTACAGGCAATCTGTCTGGCTCTGAATATCCACAAGGTGGTGTGTGTGTGGCTTAACAATCCTTTTTCCCTCCTCTGCAATAGTTTGGATTGCAAATTTCTTGCGAGGAAGTACAAGCACAAACCCACATTGGATCAGTGCAAACTTCTGATCCATCAACGAACTACTTATTTAAATCATTCTCTTTGCTTCACTTCAAAGTCATCTTTATGTTTAGAAGGTAAAACTATAAGAAAAGTATGTGCAAATCCAAGAGGGTTTAAAACTGCACTTTGATATTTGGGATCCTTAAACAATCACTTTCTATATTTGAAAGTAAAAGTAAAAAATAATGCAGAAACACCAACTGACCAAAGTCAATGAGGAATACATGGCCTTCTCCTGTTTATTATGACAGATGCTTCTTGAAAAACAAAATGTTTCAAGATACGCTTCCTCATTATTACGAAGTATTTACAGCACAGAAACAGGCCAAAGCCAATGTTTCTGCTCCACATGAGCCTCCTCCCACATCAAGCAGTGAAAGCTGTTCAACAGTAGGGAGATAGATTCCACTTCTCCTAACTCAGACTGTGTCTGCAGAGAACGTTATGAGCTGTAGTCCTGGTGGGTACGGGTCTGTCACTAGGTGGAGGGGGGGGGGGGGCGGGAAATGAGAATTTCGGGATCATAAATATAATAAATAAATCCAATAGGGAATCTTTACTCAGAACAGTGAGAATTGCTACCACAGGGGAGTGGTTGAGTCAAATAGCAGATACATTTAAGGCGAAGCTAGATAAACACATGAGGGAGAAAGGAATAGAAGGATATGCTGATAGGGTGAGATGAAGTGGGGTGGGAGGAGGCGCGTGTGGAGCATAAACACCAAATGGCCTGTTTCTGTGCTATAAATTCTATGTATTTCATCTCACCCTAAACATATCTTTCCATTCCTTTCTCCCTCATGTACTTAGATACATTTAAGGGGAAGCTCTATGATATTTGATTGTTTGTTCTAAGAGTTAAGGGAGATTTTCACATAGTTTTGCAAGAAGCTGCAATGATGGCAACTGATGCACAAGACACATATTACTGAATATTCATCCGCCCCCCCAAAAAAAATCAATTTTCACTTGTAATATTATACACATTTTTTTTTTAAAAAGCTGCACCCATAATGATTTATGTATGCAACTGCAGCCAGATGGTCATTTCATTTTAGAGTGGAACATCCAAGTATAGCAAACACTCAGTACATCTCATTTGACATCAAGACACCACTCAAGGAAATAGGTAAGTTGGTATGCAATGAGCTACCAAATGGCAGGGTTTTTGTGTATACATGGGGTTGCATAACGGTGGAGTTGCTGGCAATTGGAATGCCTCAAAGATTCTCCCTCCAGTTTCTGAGGGCACAGATTTTTCTCTGACCCACAGCATGCTCTGATAACTAGTTCAGCAACGGATGGCTAACTTTTTTTATACAAATATGCAAAAGCAAAGTCCAACTAACTCGGTGAGAGACTGCATATCGGCAGTTGAAGCTATCTGTAAATCGCTGTCACTGGTATTCAATGGTTGGGAAAATCATGGAAAAGTAGCTAAAATGGCAGCAATGCTTACAGTATCTCCCAAGTTACTGCACTGGAGAGGATCAACACCCCAACTACACCTCTAAAAAGCAGTGCATTATCCACCCCCATCAGTTTTCATGGTTTTGGACTGGACAGAGTGCAGGAGCAACTGATCAGGTGCTCTCTGTAACTTGCTAAACAACAAATTTCACGCAAGATTGCTTTTAACATAGAAAATGTCCCAAAGCATTCCAGAGTGCAGGAGTGAAGAAAAAGACAAACAAAGAGAGGCATGATGGGTTTTCAGAAGGCTATAGCAACATTTGATACAGGACGTTGTACTAAGTTTCCTTGATTATACCGGCTTTCCAAACTCCACATAATTGCATAGCTTGGATGTGATTTCGAGACCAAGGAATTTTAAGAGAGAAAAAAATTGGACCAAGAAATACAACGGCTGCAGAAAATGCACAAGCCTGCTGTGGTGGGAAAAATGGTAAGACTGAAACAAGTTAAACATTCACTGATGCAATGTGACACACAAGAAAAATTGAACTAAACTGCTGAGAACTAAACAGGTTTAAATTACACAGCAGTTCAATATATGGCAAGAAATTTAATTTTGGAAAATGAGAAGTCCCAATTCTTTGTCAGCACTGGGATTCATCCAGTTTGATGAAAGACTGAAGAAATTCGGTTCTCGGCAATAATTATATTTTTTGCGCCAAAATTATCATTATGGCAACGCTATCACTAGGAGGCTGTAAATTCAAGCTCTAATTTGCATAGCGTTAAAATCGGCGTTGCACGAGGATTCGCGGCGCAAACCATGATCCTCACCAACTTTAGTCCAAGGCCAATACCGCTGGAAGTTGGGCCTAGGGAAGGTGGAAAAACACCTGAAAATAAATTGGAAGAAAAAAAAAAAATTCACAAAACATTTACAAGACACGTATCTAGTAAATCGCTGCAGAAGAATTAATAAAAACTTTAACTTACTTTTTTTTTTTGCAGGTCTTCATAGAAATAGAAGTAGAAAGTAATCAAAAGGTGACGTCACAGCCAATGGGGTAAGTGATTGGCTGGTGATTGGTGAGTAGCTTTTCTTTTCTTTTTCATATCAGTAAGTGAACTGTAACATTGTTATTACCAATTTAAGGGTATCTAAGGTTAAGACATGGCAGGAGAGCTCGGCCATGTGATATGCTCCTCCTGTACCATGTGGGAACTCGGGGACACTTCCGGTGTCCCTGGGCGCTACGTGTGTAGGAAGTGTATCCGCCTCGAGCTCTTGACGGTCCGCGTTGCAGAATTGGAGCTGAGGGTGGATTCACTCTGGAGCATCCACGATGCTGAGAATGACGTGAGTATCACGTGTAGTGAGTTGGTCTTACCGCAGGAGAAGGGTCCACAGCCAGATAGGGAATGGAAGACCAGCAGGAAGAGCAGTGCAAGAAAGATAGTGCAGGGGTCCCCTGTGGTCATCCCCCTGCAAAACAGATACACTGCTTTGAGTACTGTTGGGGAGGATGACTCATCAGGGGAGGGCAGCAGCAGCCAAGTTCATGGCACCGTAGGTGGCTCTGCTGCAAAGGAGGGCAGGAAAAAGAGTGGGAGCGCGATAGTGATAGGGGATTCGATGGTGAGGGGAATAGATAGGCGTTTCTGCGGACGCAACCGAGACTCCAGGATGGTATGTTGCCTCCCTGGTGCAAGGGTCAAGGATGTCTCGGAGCGGGTGCAGGACATTCTGAAATGGGAGGGAGAACAGCCAGTTGTCGTGGTGCACATTGGTACCAACGACATAGGTAAAAAAAAGGGATGAGGTCCTACGAAAAGAATTTAAGGAGCTAGGAGCTAAATTAAAAAGTCGGACCTCAAAAGTAGTAATCTCGGGATTGCTACCAGTGCCACGTGCTAGTCAGAATAGGAATCGCAGGATAGCGCAGATGAATACATGGCTTGAGCAGTGGTGCAGCAGGGAGGGATTCAAATTCTTGGGGCATTGGAACCGGTTCTGGGGGAGGTGGGACCAGTACAAACCGGACGGTCTGCACCTGGGCAGGTCCGGAACCAATGTCCTAGGGGGAGTGTTTGCTAGTGCTGTTGGGGAGGAGTTAAACTAATATTGCAGGGGGATGGGAACCTATACAGGGAGACAGAGGGAGACAAAAATGAGGCAAAAGCAAAAGACAGAAAGGAGATGAGGAAAAGTGGAGGGCAGAGAAACCCAAGGCAAAGAACAAAAAGGGCCACTGTACAGCAAAATTCTAAAAGGACAAAGGGTATTAAAAAAGCAAGCCTGAAGGCTTTGTGTCTTAATGCAAGGAGTATCCGCAATAAGGTGGATGAATTAACTGTGCAAATAGATGTTAATAAATATGATGTGATTGGGATTACGGAGACGTGGCTCCAGGATGATCAGGGCTGGGAACTCAACATCCAGGGGTATTCAACATTCAGGAAGGATAGAATAAAAGGAAAAGGAGGTGGGGTAGCATTGCTGGTTAAAGAGGAGATTAATGCAATAGTTAGGAAAGACATTAGCTTGGATGATGTGGAATCTATATGGGTAGAGCTGCAGAACACTAAAAGGCAAAAATCGTTAGTGGGAGTTGTGTACAGACCTCCAAACAGTAGTAGTGATGTTGGGGAGGGCATCAAACAGGAAATTAGGAGTGCATGCAATAAAGGTGCAGCAGTTATAATGGGTGACTTTAATATGCACATAGATTGGGCTAGCCAAACTGGAAGCAATACGGTGGAGGAGGATTTCCTGGAATGCATAAGGGATGGTTTTCTAGACCAATATGTCGAGGAACCAACTAGGGGGGAGGCCATCTTAGACTGGGTGTTGTGTAATGAGAGAGGATTAATTAGCAATCTCATTGTGCGAGGCCCCTTGGGGAAGAGTGACCATAATATGGTGGAATTCTGCATTAGGATGGAGAATGAAACAGTTAATTCAGAGACCATGGTCCAGAACTTAAAGAAGGGTAACTTTGAAGGTATGAGGCATGAATTGGCTAAGATAGATTGGCTAATGATACTTAAGGGGTTGACTGTGGATGGGCAATGGCAGACATTTAGAGACCGCATGGATGAATTACAACAATTGTACATTCCTGTCTGGCGTAAAAATAAAGGGAAGGTGGCTCAACCGTGGCTATCAAGGGAAATCAGGGATAGTATTAAAGCCAAGGAAATGGCATACAAATTGGCCAGAAATAGCAGCGAACCTGGGGACTGGGAGAAATTTAGAACTCAGCAGAGGAGGACAAAGGGTTTGATTAGGGCAGGGAAAATGGAGTACGAGAAGAAGCTTGCAGGGAACATTAAGGCGGATTGCAAAAGTTTCTATAGGTATGTAAAGAGAAAAAGGTTAGTAAAGACAAACGTAGGTCCCCTGCAGTCAGAATCAGGGGAAGTCATAACGGGGAACAAAGAAATGGCAGACCAATTGAACAAGTACTTTGGTTCAGTATTCACTAAGGAGGACACAAACAACCTTCCGGATATAAAAGTGGTCAGAGGGTCTATTAAGGAGGAGGAACTGAGGGAAATCTTTATTAGTCGGGAAATTGTGTTGGGGAAATTGATGGGATTGAAGGCCGATAAATCCCCAGGGCTTGATGGACTGCATCCCAGAGTACTTAAGGAGGTGGCCTTGGAAATAGCGGATGCATTGACAGTCATTTTCCAACATTCCATTGACTCTGGATCAGTTCCTATCGAGTGGAGGGTAGCCAATGTAACCCCACTTTTTAAAAAAGGAGGGAGAGAAAAAGCAGGGAATTATAGACCGGTCAGCCTGACCTCAGTAGTGGGTAAAATGATGGAATCAATTATTAAGGATGTCATAGCAGCGCATTTGGAAAATGGTGACATGATAGGTCCAAGTCAGCATGGATTTGTGAAAGGGAGATCATGCTTGACAAATCTTCTGGAATTTTTTGAGGATGTTTCCAATAAAGTGGACAAAGGAGTACCAGTTGATGTGGTATATTTGGACTTTCAGAAGGCTTTCGACAAGGTCCCACACAGGAGATTAATGTGCAAAGTTAAAGCACATGGGATTGGGGGTAGTGTGCTGACGTGGATTGAGAACTGGTTGTCAGACAGGAAGCAAAGAGTAGGAGTAAATGGGTACTTTTCGGAATGGCAGGCAGTGACTAGTGGGGTACCGCAGGGTTCTGTGCTGGGGCCCCAGCTGTTTACATTGTACATTAATGATTTAGACGAGGGGATTAAATGTAGTATCTCCAAATTTGCGGATGACACTAAGTTGGGTGGCAGTGTGAGCTGCGAGGAGGATGCTATAAGGCTACAGAGTGACTTGGATAGGTTAGGTGAGTGGGCAAATGCGTGGCAGATGAAGTATAATGTGGATAAATGTGAGGTTATCCATTTTGGTGGTAAAAACAGAGAGACAGACTATTATCTGAATGGTGACAGATTAGGAAAAGGGAAGGTGCAACGAGACCTGGGTGTCATGGTACATCAGTCATTGAAGGTTGGCATGCAGGTACAGCAGGCGGTTAAGAAAGCAAATGGCATGTTGGCCTTCATAGCGAGGGGATTTGAGTACAGGGGCAGGGAGGTGTTGCTACAGTTGTACAGGGCCTTGGTGAGGCCACACCTGGAGTATTGTGTACAGTTTTGGTCTCCTAACTTGAGGAAGGACATACTTGCTATTGAGGGAGTGCAGCGAAGATTCACCAGACTGATTCCCGGGATGGTGCGACTGACCTATCAAGAAAGACTGGATCAACTGGGCTTGTATTCACTGGAGTTCAGAAGAGTGAGAGGGGACCTCATAGAAACGTTTAAAATTCTGACGGGTTTGGACAGGTTGGATGCAGGAAGAATGTTCCCAATGTTGGGGAAGTCCAGAACCAGGGGTCACAGTCTAAGGATAAGGGGTAAGCCATTTAGGACCGAGATAAGGAGAAACTTCTTCACCCAGAGAGTGGTGAACCTGTGGAATTCTCTACCACAGGAAGTAGTTGAGGCCAATTCACTAAATATATTCAAAAGGGAGTTAGATGAAGTCCTTACTACTCGGGGGATCAAGGGGTATGGCGTGAAAGCAGGAAGTGGGTACTGAAGTTTCATGTTCAGCCATGAACTCATTGAATGGCGGTGCAGGCTAGAAGGGCTGAATGGCCTGCTCCTGCACCTATTTTCTATGTTTCTATGTTTCTATGTTTCATACTTATCGCTGATCCAAGGAATGCAGCACAGCTTTGTCCTTGCCGTTTTTTTCGTCCTAAATACGGGTGCCCTGAGCCAAGTTTTGCCGAAAGCAATTATTTCGAGTCTTGCATGGCGCTCCTCTTTCCAGCAGTATTTGAAAAGCACTGCCGCAAAACGTCTCTGAATATTCCGCCGACTGGGTTTGTGCCAAAAACGGTGTATTAGCACCAAAAACCTGATCGCAAAATCATCTAATTTCTAGCCTGAGTTTTTTTTTTATATTCCTCATTTCTGAATGTGAATTTTCAACATCAAGAATCTAGATTTGGAAGGGAAAGAGATCCCCTCGATTAAGATTGACGAAAGTTTGGCAACACAATTATTATAATTACAAACTAACCTTCCCAGTGCAAAAAAGCATCTTTATAAATCTGATGAAATACCATCAACCTGAAACGTTTACTCAGTTTCTCTCTCCACAGATGCTGCCTGACCTGCTGAGTATTTCATAAATCTAGTAGTGTGCGCAAGATGGCATAGAATGACAAGATTGATCATTTTCAGATTAGTATTCAGTACTTCACAATGGTTCAGTGAG
Organism: Pristiophorus japonicus; assembly: GCF_044704955.1. Classification (NCBI taxonomy): domain Eukaryota; kingdom Metazoa; phylum Chordata; class Chondrichthyes; family Pristiophoridae; genus Pristiophorus; species Pristiophorus japonicus. Next base: position 66,270,591 of record NC_091989.1, on the reverse strand, counting down.
TTTAGCCCATGAACAGTTGAATTATACAGCCAAGGTATGTGATATTCACTTTGGACAATTTGAGAGTGGCAAGATGTGGGAACTAACATGGTTCCTTTACCACAACCTCTGTCCACCGGTGCACCTGCAGCAGGTGCAAGTATGGGGCAAGCAAAGGCACGTGTCCTCCAAAAAAGGAGGGCAAGAAAAACTGCACAAGAACAAAATCTTTCCTAGAAATTCAAAATTTAATTCTGCAGTTCACATCTGTACATCACCACCAGCACTAATAGAATCTCTGCATTACATAGATTCCAACGGTCATTAGTCATGCAATATTTACTCTCTCCAACTGGAGGATACTACTAAGTTCACTTGTTTAGCATTCAGATTATCAAATATATACGAAGAATTATTATTGAGGTGTCATGCTGAACGTTTATAACATTTCAGTATGGGATTTACATGGAAGACTATCAAATGCAGATCCAGCTTTTCATTTTCCAGGTTATTGATAGGGGCAAGTGATCACACGTGGAAATCAGGGTTATATTATACAAGTCTGATCGCATTCTGCCAAATGATAAGCCCCGACGCGAAAAGGTCACAAACCCCTTCGATCAATTCTTATTCGTCAATGAGGGAAAGTCTCTCAAACGATGAGGACTTTAGCAATTCATTAACGTTTTTGATTATATTAAAACCACATCTGTTTCATTAACTGTGCTACAAAACTAGTTATTTATGAACAAAGTGAAAAATTCAATACCTTCCCACTGTCATTTCCCTGTGCTGACATCAGTATTTTAATGCTCATTTGCTTTTAATTACCAGTCGTCCTGGTTTATCCTTTCCACTGGATAAAGGCCTAGCTGTCAAGCCTGTGTGATGGCTGATGTGCAACGGTCACCACACGTTAAAAACGCACAGGCATCTTCCACGCCTGGAGTTCAGGACTGGAATATCGGCGAAGTCATGCCTTTTTGGTGTAGAAGCAAGTCATCCTTGTTCGAGGGACCACCTATGATGATGATTAATATGTCCTTACGATACAGTACAAATGCACACAATGCCCATACTAGAGAGGTGGTCACTCTGACCAGTAACCTTTATTAGCCAGCACTGAAGTGATGAAGGTGGGTAGAGCTTCCCCTTTTATACCTGAAAGCCCAGGTTAGGAGCGTCTCCCACAAGTTCACCACCTAGTGGTCAGTGTTCTCACAGTGTACAACTTAGGTCAGTTTATACATGGATTACAATGACAGTTGAATACATGACATCACCTCCCCCCCCCCCGCCCCCCCAAAGTCTTATTGGGATCACAAGTTAAGTCTCTCTGGTGGTTTACGCTCCCTTGTAGAGCGCCTGAGTTGGGGCTCCGGTTGTTGGGCGCTGGCCTGAGTGTCTGCAGTGTACGGTGCCTCAGGCCTGTCCGGACTGCCCAGTGACTGGGCTCTCTTCCACTTGGTTCCAGTGTTTGGTCACCTGTGGTGGAGTGAACTCTACATCGTGTTCTTCCTCTGCTTCTTCTATGGGGTTGCTGAACCTCCTTTTTGTTTGATCCACGTGTTTGCGGCAGATTTGTCCATTGGTATGTTTAACTACCAGAATCCCATTCCCCTCTTTGGAAATCACAGTGCCTGCGAGCCATTTGGGCCCTGCAGCGTAGGTGAGAACAAAGACAGGGTCATTGACATCAATACATCGCACCCTCGCATGATAGTCACATTGTGATCGGCGCCTGCTCTCAACAATTTCTTTCATGGTGGGGTGTTTGAGGGATAACCTGGTTTTGAGCGGCCTTTTCATTAGCAGCTCTGCAGGTGGAACCCCTGTGAGCGAGTGTGGTCGGGATCTATTGGCCAACAGGAGGCGTGATAAGCGGCTTTGTAGGGAACCCCCTTGGATTCTGAGCATCCCCTGTTTGATTATCTGCACTACACGTTCCACCTGGCCGTTTGAGGCCGGCTTGAACGGTGCCGTTCTGACATGGTTGATACCATTTCCTGCCATGAAGTCCTGGAATTCAATGCTTGTAAAGCACGGGCCATTGTCACTGACAATGACATCCGGTAGACCATGGACGGCGAACATTGCCCGTAGACTTTCTACCGTGGCAGAGGATGTGCTTGAATTGAGAATGTCACACTCGATCCATTTGGAGTTGGCGTCTACTACAACCATTTTTCCCATGAAAGGACCTGCGTAGTCCATATGTATGCGTGACCATGGCTTGGCGGGCCGGGGCTAAGGGGGGCTTCCCTGGATGCATTGCCCAGCTGGGCACATGTGTTGCACCTGCGAACACAAAGTTCCAGGTCTGCATCTATCCCTGGCTAACAAACATGTGACCTGGCAATTGCCTTCATCATGACAATGCCCGGGTGCTCATTATGGAGTTCCCTGATGAACATCTCTCTGCCCATCTGGGGCATGACTACTCAGTTTCCCCATAGCAGGCAATTGGCCTGAATCGAGTGTTCATCCATGCACCTGTGAAATAGTTTGAATTCCTCAGGGCATGCCCCATACGTGGCTGCCCAGTCCCCATTCAGGACACATTTCTTGACTAAAGACAGTAGCGGGTCTCTATTTGTCCAGACTTTGATCCGACAGGCTGTCACGGGTGAGCCTTCGCTTTCGAAAGCTTTAACAGCCATGACCATCTCAGCAGCATGCTCGGTTGCCCCCTCGGTGGTGGCTAGTGGGAACCTGCTGAGTGCATCGGCGCAGTTTTCAGTGCCCGGTCTGTGCCGAATTGTATAGTCATAGATGGCTAATGTGAGTGCCCACCTTTGTATGCGGGCCGATGCATTTGCATTTATGGCCTTGTTGTCGGCCAAAAGGGACGTTAGGGGTTTGTGATCTGTCTCCAGCTCAAACTTCCTGCCAAAAACAGGTACTGGTGCATTTAAATTTTTTACATTTTTTTTTTAAAAAACAGCATATACACATGTAAGCACTTCTTTTTCTACCATCCCGTAGCCCCGTTGTGCCTGGGACAGACTTCTGGAGGCATAAGCTACCGGCTGTAACTGACCCTTGGCATTAACATGCTGCAACACACACCCGACCCCATAGGACGACGCATCGCACGTTAAAACAAGTTTCTTACATGGGTCATATAGCGTTAACAGATTGTTGGAGCCTAACAAATTTCGTGCTCTATCAAAAGCCCTTTCCTGGCTGTCCCCCCAGACCCATTCGCGACCTTTGCGTAGGAGCACGTGTAGCGGCTCTAACAGCATGCTCAATTTGGGAAGAAAGTTACCAAAATAGTTCAGGAGCCCCAGGAACGAACGCAGCTCCGTCGTGTTACGGGGTCTGGGTGCTCTCTGGATCGCTTCTGTTTTGGATGCAGTAGGCCTGATCCCATCTGCTGCTACCCTCATCCCCCAGGAATTCTACTTTTGGAGCTAGGAAGACGCATTTTGCCTTTCAGTTGCAGAGCTACCTGGTCCAGTCTGCGTAGCACCTCCTCCAGGTTGCGGAGGTGTTCTTCAGTATCATAACCAGTGATGAGGATGTCGTCTTGGAAAACCACTGTCCTTGGAATCGACTTGAGGAGGCTTTCCATATTTCGTTGAAAGATCGCGGCGGCCGAGCAAATCCCAAACGGACATCTGTTGTACTCAAACAACCCCTTGTGTGTCGCAATGGTGGTCAGCTGCTTTGACTCACTCGCCAGCTCCTGGGTCATGTAAGCTGAGGTCAGGTCCAATTTTGAAAAAAGTTTGCCACCGGATAGCATCGCAAAGAGGTCCTCCGCTCTCGGTAGCGGGTATTGGTCTTGGAATGATACCCGATTGATGGTGGCCTTGTAATCGCCACATATCCTGACCGACCCATCCGCCTTGAGCACCGGCACAATCGGGCTCGCCCAGTCACTGAATTCGACTGGCGAGATGATGCCTTCCCTCGGCAGGCGGTCCAATTCGCCTTCTATCTTTTCCCGCATCACGTACGGCTCTGGCCTTGTGGTGTACTGGCCTGGCGTCCAGGTTTATGTGAATCACTACCTTGGTCCCCATGAAAGTGCCAATTCCGGATTGAAATAGTGAGCAAATTTGTCCAGGACCTGTGAGCATGATATTCGCTCCACAGAAGAAATTGCATTGACATCGCCCCATTTCCAGTTCATGACAGCAAGCCATCTCCTCCCCAGCAGTGCGGGACCGACCTCCGGACAATCCAGAGTGGCAACCTATTCTCCAAATCTTTGTGGGTCACGACTACCGTGGCGCTACCTAGCACCGGAATAATCTCCTTTGTATATGTCCGTAACTGTGTGTCAATCGGCAATAATTTTGGCCTCCTGGCCTTGGATGCCCACAACTTGCCGAACTGTTTGATACTCATCAGGGACTGGCTGGCCCCCGTGTCTAGCTCCGTTGATACCGGGATGCCAGTGAGGAGCACTTTCATCATTACCGGTGGCGTCCTGGTGTATGAACTGTATATGTGCTCCACATGAACGCGCTGAACTTCAGCTTCCAGCGATTTCCCCCAGTGTCTATTTGGCCTCGTAGGGCTTACATCGGGCCCATCCTCCTTGTACATCAACCTGGCTGCAGGCTTCCTGCATATACGCGCCAAGTGACCGCTGACGTTGCAATTTCTGCAGGTATATTGCTGATACCTGCAAGCTCTGGCTGTGTTTGCGCCTCCACACCTCCAACATGAGCCATTGTTGGAAACAAAAGGTCCATTACCAGTCAATCATCTCTGACTGTCTCTAACTGCACCATTGACAGGTGTTGATGGTTCCATTACTGGCCGCATTGTCCCGTTCAGCTAGCCATTCTCTGTTAAATTCCCCCTTTGGGTTCGACTACATGCTCGAGCATGTCCGATTGCCCCTGTCTGCCGGGAGAACTGTGTGCCGCATTAACAATGTTGACTTCCTGTCCATTTGCTGCATTTAAACCAAGATTTTTGTCAAACATCATTCTGGTCTCTTCCTCCCTAGAGATAAATGTCTGGGCCATCAAAGCCGCCATTTCCAGGGTCAAGTCTTTGGTCTCAATCAGTTTTCTGAAAACCCCAGCGTGCTTGATGCCCTCAATAAAAAAGTCTCGCAGCATCTCCACTTTGCATGCATCTGGGAACTTATAGGCTCGCCAGTCGCCGGAGGTCTGCCACAAAGTCTGGAACGCTTTGCTCTTCTCACCGTCGGTGCGAGTAAAACCGGTGTCTTGCCATGTACATGCTGCTCGCCGGTTTAAAGTGTTCCCCGATCAACTTACTGAGCTCTTCAAAAGTCTTGTCCGCCAGCTTCTCTGGTGCTAGAAGGTCCTTCATCAGGGAGTACGTCCTGGATCCATAAACCGTCAGGAGATGAGCCCTGCGTTTGTCGGCCGAATCCTGTCCCAGTGACGAAACTTTGCTGTAGCCTCTCAATAAAATCGTCCCAATCATCACCAACACAGTACCTCTCGTCTGTGCTGCTAGTGGCCATGCTTGCGTGCTTTAAATACCAGTTTCTCGTCGCCAATGTGTCCTTACTATACAGTACAAATGCACACGAGGCCCATACTTGAGAGAAGGTCACTCTGTGACCAGTCACCTTTATTAGCCAGCACTGAAGTGATGAAGGTGGGTGGAGCTTCCTCTTTTATACCTGAAAGTCCAGGTTAGGAGAGTCTCCCACAAGTTCACCACCTAGTGGTCAGTGTTCTCACGGTGTACAACTTAGGTCAGTTTATACATGGATTACAATGACAGTTGAATACATGACAATGAGAAACAGATTTTACCATCAGTCTTGAGGGGGAAGAGATGAATTAGTGGTTTCCTCTTAGTGTTCAAATTGAAGGTTAGAAGACTAGAGTACTTTTCACCCAGTGCTCCCATAGGCCAACAACAATACAGCTTGACATAGAATAAACTTCCTGCTCCTGCTACATGATATAATCCCAAATTCAAATGAGCAGGCCCGAATGGAACAAAGAGAAAGTTCCCATGGCGACCATCCTTGTGGCCCAGGTGAAACTAGTAATTCATTTGTCACTTGTAGACTTGTACCCACCAAGAACTGTGTATATACTCATGCGAGGGATGGAGAGGGCATTCTATATTATTGTTTCAAACCAGCCCATAAACCAATACATCTAGAAACAAATTTAAAAAGGATGGATATATGAAGCTGCAGTATTTGGTAAAGCAGCTACAATACGAAATCAGCATTCATAAGGAAGAAATTCCTGTGAAAACATGCCAAAGATAGCCAGCAGGGGGCAGCCTTTAATAAGTTGCCACGGCAAAATTGACCAAATTTGCAAGACAGTTTCCTCCTACCGTAGCTGGACACCAGCAGAGGTCCTGACTTTTTGGCACTACAAAGACTCATTTGTAACATATCAAAAGGCCTAAAACTATTGTTGCAAGTTAGGAAAAAAACAGAAGACAACTTTTGACAAACCAGGAATGATGGATGATTGCAGAGGATACTTGGAAGGCATAACCTTGATGTCATAACTAATCCATGCCAGGAGAAAAACAGAACCAGGGGATGGGTTCAACTTTAATACACCAACCACGACCAGGGCAAGGAAGTCACAAGCTTTTTTTAAAACCAAGACTTGGAGAGCATGTGATTTCTATTAGGTTATGCTGCCACACAATTGTATACATTAGTGTAATCTGTGAAACTGTAACTCTACTACTGAGCTACGGTATGTTATATTAAACTCCAAGTTTGCAATGCTGAGTTATGTCATACTCATTTTTAATCCAGTTAATACGATATTTCTGTAATGATAACTCCAAAAACCATGCGCAGAGTTAGAAAAACAGCGATAGAGGTACATCTCTGGGTTGCTGTTCATTTCTCTATTTCTGGTAAGCCATTTGATTATTTTTAACCAACGCTTCACTTTACTCACACTGCTCGCACTCTTTTATTTAACTATTCATTTTGAGGTTGGTTTAATATAGAGCTCAAACAACCCAAATATATTAGGCATGCTCCAGCAACCCTTCAAGAAATGTCTCCATCTTCTCTCCTCACTTACTAATTTTAAACCCACTGTCACTGAATCCCCAACCAGAAAAAACTGTTTTTTCCCTATTCACCATGTTAATTTTAAAACCGCTCAGCTCCTTGTAGCTGTCTCTGCTCCAGTGGAAATAGGCCAAGTCTTTCCTCATAACTATAGTTTCTCATCTCTAGTACCATTCTGGTGAATTTAAGCTCTGGAACTCCCTGCCTAAACCTCTCAGTCTCTCTACCTCTCTTTCCTCCTTCAAGATGCTCCTTAAAACCTACCTCTTTGACCAAGCTTTTGATCACCTGTCCTAATTTCTACTTATACAGCTCGGTGTCAAATTTTTACTGCATAACACTCCTGTGACGTGCCTTGGCATGTTTCACTACGTTAAAGGCGCTATATAAATACAAGTTGTTGTTGTTGTATGCACTTCAAATGTCCGTTCTATAACGGGACAGCCAAACCAAATGACTACTCCAACTGCAGTCTAACCACTGCGTTGCACAAATGTATCATAACGTTTTTACTCTTGTATCCCATTTATAAAACCCAAAATGCTATTGCACTTTTTCCCGTGGTCTATCTGCACTCACAGGTTGAAGGAATTCACTGTCTGGAGGTCACACTGCAGACATCACACTTTGTTACATGTGAAAACATTCATAAAATGCTGCGTGCTTTCCAACCTACAGTTCAAACCTGAAACTAATAAACACTTTCCAATCTCCCAAGTTGCCTGATAAAAGGATTAAGCTCTGAATGACCTGAATCTGCTCCTGGGAAATCTGCTAACATATGTATAAAACCAGATGCTTACAGTAAATTTTCTCCATCGAACTTCCGAGTGACTATAAAACTGGGGTCAAACTGGGACCCGATGGGCTCAAACCTCATCCACCAAACAGCAAACCACAACATATTAATCAGCAAGTAGGAATGAAAACTGCCAACCATTAAAGTTTAAATATTGACAAATCAAACTGGACAGTCGACAGCTGTCAATAAAATGAGAATGTAAACTAATTTTAAATTCTTCAAAATATTTTTGAATGTTTGTCACTGCAAGCTCACTGGAGTTATCAAATTAACAGTTTTCAAATAAGAAAAAACAAAAAATCTCATTCATCTTACCAATCGAGTTCACTTTGTGTGTCTAAAATGTCTTCATTCACATTTTAAATTATCTGGTCATTATCACATTGCTGTTTGTGAGAGTTGCTGTGGGCAAATTGGCTGCCGCTTTTCCCACATTACAACAGTGACTTCACTCCAAAAGTACTTCATTGACTGTAAAGTGCTTTGCGACATCCAGTGGTCATGAAAGGCACGATATAAATCCAAGTCTTTCTTTTCTTTCTTTTATTCACAGGTCTAATTATTTTGCAACATGCCTAGGGCTTAAATTTTGATTTGTGTCCTTCTTTGTGCCATTTCTTTCCCTCGGCCTTCCTGGACCAATTCTTCCAACAATATTACTACATACCCGTGGCCCTAACTGTACAGTCTGTGCATGTGCTCATTTAATACGGAGTATTTAGGAGAACCTTATTGTGAAAAGCCATATTCTATGTCTCCAATAAAGAAGTTGTGCTGTACCCGATTCTGTGCAGGTGTATGGATAACATAAAGGGACCTGAACACAAAAAAATCCAGACTGACACTCTAGTGCAGTGCTGAGGGAGCACTGCACTGTCGGAGGTGCCGTCTTTCGGATGAGATGTTGAACCAAAGCTCCATCTGCTCTCTCAAGTGGATGTAAAAGATCCCACGGCACTATTTCGAAGAGCAGGGGAGTTATCCCTGGTGTCCTGGCCAATATTTATCCCTCAATCAACATTATCACATTGCTGTTTGTGAGAGCTTACGTGTGTGCAAATTGGCTGCCCGTTTCCTACATTACAACAGTGACTACACTTCAAAAGTACTTCATTGACTGTAAAGCGCTTTGAGACGCCCGGTGGTCGTGAAAGGCACTATATAAATGCAAGGCTTGCATTTTTCTTTCTTTAAACTGGTTCACCTAACCAAATTCTGAGAGCATGAGTTGCCGACAAAGACCTTATTATCCAAAACAAAAACAAAAAAATACTAATTCTAGTTGGATTTAAATTCACATTGAAGAGACCAAATTTTAGGTATTAAAATAGCAGTAATTCCTGTTACCACTAGGAGGAAATGACAATTAAGGTCTGCTCAGGAGGTGTGTGGACATCAAGCAGACTTTCAGTGTTAGCCCAATTGAACTGAATGGTGAAAATCAGGAACAATAAGTGGAAGATTTACTGGTTTTAGAAGTCAGTCATTATGGCACAGAAGGAAACCATTCGGCCCATCGAGTCCATGCCGGATCTCTGTAGAGAAATCCAGTCAGTCCCATTCCCCCCCGCTCTATCCCTGTAGCCCTGCAAGTTTATTTCCCTTAAGCGCCTATCCAATTTCCTTTTGAAATCATTAATCGCCTCCGCTTCCACCACCCTCGTCGGCAGCGAGTTCCAGGTCATTACCACTCGCTGCGTAAAGAAGGTCTTCCTCACATCCCCCCGTATCTCTTGCCCAAAACCTTAAATCTGTGTCCCCTAGTCCTTGCACCTTATCTAAACCAGTCATAATCTTCTACACCTCTATCAAATCTCCCCTCAATCTCTTTTGCTCCGAGAACAACCCCAGCTTCTCCAACCTAACCTTGAAGCTAAAATCTCTCATCCCTGGAACCATTCTGGTAAATCTCCTCTGCACCCTCTCAAGGACCTTCACACCCTTCCTAAAGTGTGGTGACCAGAACAGGATGCAATACTCTAGTTGTGGTCTAACCAGAGCTTTAAAGGTTCAGCATAACTTCCCTGCTTTTGTACTCAATTTATGAAGCCCAAGATCCCATATGCTCTGCGAACTACCTTCAAAGATCTATGCGCATGAATCCCCAGGTCCCTCTGTCCCCGCACACTCTTTAGAACTATGCCATCAAGTCTATATTGCCTCTCTCTATCCCTTCTGCCAAAATGCATCACCTCACACTCGGCTGCATTAAATTCCATCTGCTACTGTCTGCCCATTCTGCTAGCCTATCTAGGTCTTGTTGCAGTTGATTGGTATCATCCTCACTGTTTGCCACACCTCCAAGTATGGTATCATCGGCAAATTTTGAAATTTACTCTGTATTCCAATATCCAAGTCATTTTGATAGATCAAAAAAATCAGTGGTCCCAGCACTGACCCTTGGGGAACACCACAGTCTACCGTCCTCCAGTCTGAAAAACAACCATTCACCACTACTCACTGTTTTCTGTCCTTAAGCCAATTTCTTATCCAAGCTAACACTGACCCTCAATTTTGTTAATCAGCCTTTTATGTGGTACTCTGTCAAACGCTTTCTTAAAATCCATACACAGACAACATCCACTGCACTCCCTTCATCAATCTTCTCTGTTACTTCATCAAAAAATTCAATTAGATTAGTTAAACACGATCTGCCTTTTACAAATCCGTGCTGGCTCTCCTTAATTAACTTAAACCTCTCCAAGTGCCTGTTAATTTTTTCCCTGATTATTGTTTCTAAAACCTTACCCACTACCCATGTTAAACTGACCAGCCTGTAGTTACTAGGGTGTCACATTTGCCATTTTCCAATCCTCTGGTACCTCCCCCGCATCTAGAGAAGATTGGAAGATTATGGCAAGCCCTTCCGCTATCTCCACTCCCACTTCCCTTAGCAACCTGGGATGCAAGCCATCTGGACCAGGCGAATTATCCACTCTAAGCATATCCAGTCTTTCCAGTACATCCTGCCCATCAACCTCTACCAATATTTTGTCAGCATCCTCTTCCTTAGTAAACACTGATACAAAGTACTCATTAAATATTCAGGGTTTGCTCTGTGCCTCTAAGCATATATCACCTTCTTTGTCCCTAATAGGCCCCACCCCGCCTCTTACTACCCGCTTACTATTTACATGTGGGTAGAAGATTTTTGGGTTCCTTTTATGTTAACTGACATTCGATTCTCATCTCTCTCTGCCAGTCTTATTTTCCTCTTCACTTCTCCTCTCAACGTATTGTATTTGGCCTGGTTCTCACTTGAAGAATTCACCTGACATGCATCATATACCCTCTTTTTTTGTTTCATCATATTCTCTATCGCACTCGTCATCCAAGAAGCTCTGGCTTTGGTTCCTTACCTTTTCCCTCTTGTTGAAATGTACCTAGCCTGTACCTGAAACATCTCCTCCTTAAAGATCACCCATTGTTCCGTTAACAGTTTTTCCTGTCAATCTTTGGTTCCACTTTACCCTGGCTAGATCCCCTCTCATCCCATTGAAGTTAGCCCCATTCCAATTTAGAAGTTCCACTTTGGATTGTTCCTTGCTCTTCTCCATTACTAATCTAAACCTTATGATACGATGATTACTCTTACCCAAGTGTACACCCACAGACATTTGGTCCACTTGCCCACCTCATTCCCCAGTACCAGATCCAGCAATGCCTCCTTTCTAGTTGGGCCAAGAACATACTGGTTAAGGAAGCTCTCCTGAACACATTTCAGAAATTCCTCCCCTTCCTTTCCCTTTACTCTAACATTATCCCAATTGAGATTTGGGTAATTAAAGTCTCCCAATATCACCACTCTTCAGTTCTTGCACATCTCTGTGATTTCCCTGCAGATTTGCTCTATCACTCTCTCACTATTTGGAGGTCTATAGAATAGCCCAATAGCGTGATCATACCCTTTTCGCTTCTCAACTCTAACCAAATGGATTCTGTCCTTGCCGCCTCAAGGGCATACTCTCTTTCCAATGTCTTCCCTAATCAGTATTGCCACCTCACACCTCTTTTTTCCTTCCCTATCTTTTCTGAACACCTTGTATCCGTGAATATTAAGTGCCCAGTCCCCATCATTTTTAAGCCACATTTCTGTTATTGCCACTACGTCATATTCCCACACAGCTAATTGTGCTTGTAGCTCACCAACCTTATTTACCACTTTGTGCGTTTACATACCGGCATTCTAAACCTGTCTTTGTATTCCTCATAGTCCTTCTTAGTCTGCTCCTATCGAATATGGTACTACTACTTTCTCTAGTACTATCAAAACACTCTCATTCCTTTATGCACCTTATTCCTCTTTTCTACTTCTATATGCTGGTGCTCACCCCCACTTGCCAATTTAATTTAAACCCTCCCCAACCACACTAGTGAACCTCCCTATGAGGACATTGGTCCCAGTCCTGTTGAGGTGCAACCCGTCCCTTTTGAATAGGTGCCTCCTGTCCCAGAACAGGTCCCAATGCCCCAAGAATCTGAAACCCTCCCTCCTGCACCATGCCTCTAGCCACGCGTTGATCCTCCCTATCGTTCTATTTCTACTCTCGCTGGCGCGTGACACTGGGAGTAATCCAGAGATTACTACCTTTGAGGTCCTTTTTCCCCCTAGCTTGCTCCCTAGCTCCTGAAAATTTAGCTGTAGGACCTCAATGCCCTCTCTATCGTTGGTACCGACATGTACAACTTCTGGCTCATTTCCTTACCCCTGCAGAATATTCTGCACCCTCTCAGTGATGTCCTTTACCCTGGCACCAGGGAGGCAACACACCATGCGGGACTCACCATGATGTTACAGAAACGCCTGTCTGTCCCTCTAACTATGGAATCTCCGATAATGATTGCATTTCTATATACATAGTACAGCAAGGAGGAAGCTTTGGTAGGGTATCAAATTTGAACAGATAGCCCAAGTGGGGGTAAAAAAAAAAATCCACACCTAATTTAACCATTTATACGTCAAGATTTTGACTTATTTCTTACAAAAAAAGTATCTCTGTGTAGAACCTTCTAAACCTAGTTAAAGTATATTTCTGGGTTACAGTTCGGATTTCTAACAGTACTCAAGTGGCTGGATAAACTTATATACTACAGTACTTACAGGATTGTTTGCGACGAATGGTTCAACATTTGGTATTACTCCAGTTGCACTCACTATTAAATCAGAGCCATAGATCTTTCCATTTGTCAACTGTACATAAACAGGCCAAGTTTCTGAAAGGAATGGAAAAGTAAATTCAAATGATCTCTTGTTTGTGAACTTAGATATACCTGGAACCTTCCTCACACAGTACTGCATGAGGCCATAGATGTATCCATTGTCCCATCAAGGGAATAGTCAACTGTCCTCTAATTCGAAGCAAAATTTTTTTAGAGTGTTTTCGGCTGATATTTGTACTGCCCTTTTTCTGTCCTTCTTCACCGGTGTCCTCTCGAGACTCCGCCCCCGATGCCCTCCCGCCCGGAACCGAAAATGGGGCCCTGCAATCAGTCCGACCACGCCTGTTCCCCCGCTTGTTCCCCCGACCGAGCCTGCTCCCCCGCTGGGACCCTGACCGAGCTCAGAGCCTCCCGCTGAGGCCCCGCCCAAGCCTGCTCCGCCCCCTGGGCCCCCGACCGAGCCCAGAGCCTCCCGCTGGGCCCCCTCCCAAGCCTGCTCCTCCCCCTGGGCCCCCGACCGAGCCCCGAGCCCCACGCTGAGCCTGACCGAGCCCCGAGCCTCCCACTGAACCCTGTGCGACCGCGTTTGCTTGTTTTGTAGTGTGATTTTTGCTTGTTTGAGCTACCGAGCCCCTAAGCCTCCGACCTACCGAGCTGCTGACCCTATGACCTATTTGGAGAGTTTTGTGCATTGTAACTGGTTTGTCTTTTGTCAATAAATTTAATTACATTTTTTTACATTATTTCCGTGTCATGTGGGTCGGTGGCTATTGGCAGCTACTAGGGCTGATGGGTTAGCTTTCAAAAAGCAATGAACTTCGGCTGCGGAAGGGATGCACTTGCACTGGGGCAAGGGACTTTAGGGAACCAATCAGCAATAGGTGCAGTGAAATTGGAGGGCCAGAGATAAGGCAGCCATTTTGGCAGTACAAACAGACACATGCTTTCTCCTATTGGTCCAAATACACTGTGCTGGGTTGATTCTGCCCAAACACAGAACCTTATAGTTGGCAGAGAGAGGGAACTTTGGTCAGTTTGGGCTGAATTTGACTGTAAATTCCAGTGGGGAAAGAATAATATACTAATCCACTGTCCTATATAGCTCCATAAATAAAGCATTTCTAACTTGCAATATCCATTATTACCATATTACACTCATTTTCTTTCATTGTTATCGCAGTCAAAACAGTCGGTCAATTTACATCCAGATGATAGTGTTTCATTCACATTTTATACTATTGGAAGACCTCATGCAGTACTAAATGAAGATTGAATACAGTTACGCACGGTTTTTTTATTTTTACACTCTTCAATTATTTATTTGTATCTGGTAGCTGAATGTTAAACACTGATGAACCTGTTTTCCAACTTAACCAAATACAGCATTCATAATCTATATTAGGAATCCTGTTTGTAGTGTCATGCAGTCAGCCAGGGTTGCATCATCACTGGCTCCCAAGACTATGGACTGGAAAATTATCAGAATTTTGAACTGTGATGCTTTCTGCAAGATAGCATCATTAAATACGGAAAACAGGAGTCTTTCTATAGATTACAATAGTTGTCATTCATCACAACAACGGTGCCGTTGTTTTGAAATTGGAAATGTTCTGACAAATACAGAATTACTAAACAGATACTACAAAGTATTTCAGTACTTCAGTGTTAATTTCAGCCTCACCTTTTCTTTATTTAATGACTGAAAAATTAGAACAGTGAACCATGTTTAGTAACCACTGCACATTGGTCTTCATAGTTGGGCTGTCTCTTAATTAGCCACACTTCGAAGTCAGGTTTTCTTTTATTCATTCATGGGATGTGGGCGTCGCTGGCAAGGCCAGCATTTATTGCCCATCCCTAATTGCCCTTGAGCAGATGGTGGTGAGCCATCTTCTTGACCGCTGTAGTCCTTGTGGTGAAGGTACTCCCAGTGCTGCTAGGGAAGGAGTTCCAGGAGTTTGACGCAGCGACGATGAAGGAACGGCGATGAATTTCCAAGTCAGGATGGTGTGTGACTTGGAGGGGAACTTTCAGGTGGTGGTGTTCCCCTGCGCCTGCTGCCCACTTCCTTTTGGTGGTAGAGGTCGCGGGTTTGGCAAGTGCTGTTAAAGAAGCCTTGGCGAGTTGCTGCAGTGCATCTTGTAAATGGTGAACACTGCAGCCACGATGTGCCGGTGGTGGAGGGAGTGAATGTTAAGGTAGTGGATGGGGTGGCGATCAAGCTGACTGCTTTGTCCTGGATGGTGCCGAGTTTCTTGAGTGTTGTTGGAGCTGCACTAATCCAGGCAAGTGGAGAGTATTCCATCACACTCCTGACTTGTGCTTTGTAAATGGTGGAAAGGCTTTGGGGAGTCAGGTGGTGAGTCACTCGCCACGAAATACAGGAGTCACAACATAAGAAAACTTGGGATTAAAACAAAATCAAACAAAACCTCTTCTCTAAATACCTTCATCTATTTTTCCTTTTATTTCTTCAGACACATTTTTAGGGAACGCCAACGATGTTTTCTGTGATGATACAAACTCTTCTTGTAGGTAAATCTTATCAATCGCACACTGGTATTCAACATGGACTCTATGGGATATCTGAAAGAAAGAAAAAGACTTGCATTTATATAGCGCCTTTCACAACGTCAGGACATCCCAAAGTGCTTTATAGCAAATGAAGTGTAGTCACTGTTGTAATGTAGGAAATGCGGCAATGAATTTGCACATAGCAAGGTCCCACAAAAAGCAATGTGAAAATGACCAAATAATTTGTTTTAGTGATGCCGGTTATGGGACAAATATTGGCCAGAACTTCCACATTCTTCTTCGAAATAGCGCCATGGGATATTTTACATCTATCCGAGAGGGCAGACAGGGCCTCAGTTTATCGTCGTCCGAAAGACGGCACCTCAGATAGTGTAGCACTCCCTCAGTACTGTACTGAAGTGTTAGCCTAGATTTTGTGCAAGATAGTGCACAGATTCTGATTTTAAAAACTTGATGATGCAAGAAAAGTCAATCCGCAAAAACAAAAGCATTAGAATCAGCATCGAAACAACGTATTACTTGTTTTGTTCCTTTCAGCTTCATGCCCTCATGCCAGTCCGGGCCCAATGCACTGCCAAGTGCTCCATCTTCAGCAGCACTTTCCTTTTCCTGTTCTAAACCTGCATTTGAAACAACCAGTTTGTAAATGAGCAGCTATCCATTGAGACCATTTACCAGAAAGCAACATTTTTTTTTAATTTAAAAATGATCTTTCAGATATTCTCAGTTTCACACAATGCATTAACTAGTGTTTAACATATTACATGGGGTTGCCAAAGATCAGATTTATTCCAGACATCTTAAAAAAAAAAGCACAGGTCGGTTTCAAGATACTTGGCAGCATTTTTTAAATGATTTCTAAAATAATATACAGAAGTACAGCCTGGGGGAGGGAATGGAACACTTAAGCTCGATATTTTGCTCATTCCTCAATGCACTGTGGTGCTGTAATCAATAAAATTTCTAATTGTTGAAAGTTATCAATGTTAAGCTGCAGGTGACTGCAAGAACAAATGGATTTTCTGTCTAGTTCAGGTGAATTTTATTCCGCAATGGGCTGGGAGAAGAGGAAGAGCAAATATTCTAAAATTAGATGCAAGTCAAATCCGGGATAATGCAGCTTTAACAATGGCTCATTTGCTCTGAAGTTATCTACACATCAGTCACTGTAAAGTGAATCATAAAAGCAGCATCTTTGCAATTACCTTCTGTCGTGTATTTTGTCCTTTTACAAGGGAGAGTAGCCTCAGGCTTATCAGCCTTGAGTTGAGGAATCAAAAATTCAGCCGCTCCTGCATCAAAGAAAGTATTTCCAATAGCTTCATCTTTTATTGCCCAAATTACTTCACATCCTTCGATTTCATAACTAGAAATACAAAGGAGCAATAATTTTAGAACACTCAAAATAAAAATCTTACTGTTGTGCACTGAGTGAGTTCATAAGCCGAGCCTGTTATAGGGTTGTTAAGCATGCACAATGGGCACATCAATGCACAGCATACAATACTTAGCATCCACTGACTAGCATTCAAGTTATCGAGTGGGTTCACTTGCTAAGCAGCATGGGTAAGCTCTGCCTCCATTTGTATGAAATGGACAGTCTCTCAACCAACCACAGCAATGGAAGAGAGATCACAAGACAGATGCATCTTAGTTCACCCATCCAGAAAGAGCCGACACCCCTCCCATCCAATAGTTCCAGGGTCTTGGCCTCCACTACTCTACTCTGAAGTCCATCCCATGTGTTGACCACTGTATTAAATTGCATTTATAAGAACATAAGAATTAGGAACAGGAGTAGGCCATCTAGCCCCTCGAGCCTGCTCCGCCATTCAACAAGATCATGGCTGATCTGGTCGTGGACTCAGCTCCACTTACCCGCCCTCTCCCCGTAACCCTTAATTGCCTTATTGCTTAAAAATCTATCTATCTTTGACTTGAAAACATTCAATGAGCCAGCCTCAACTGCTTCCTTGGGCAGAGAATTCCACAGATTCACAACCCTCTGGGAGAAGAAATTCTTTCTGAACTCGGTTTTAAATTGGCTCCTCCGTATTTTGAGGCTGTGCCCCCTAGTTCTAGTCTCCCCCACCAATGGAAACAACCTCTCTGCCTCTATCTTGTCTATCCCTTTCATGATTTTAAATGTTTCTATAAGATCACCCCTCATCCTTCTGAACTCCAAGGAGTAAAGACCCAGTCTACTCAATCTATCATCATAAGTTAACCCCCTCATTTCTCGAATCAGCCTAGTGAATCGTCTCTGTACCCCTTCCAAAGCTAGTATATCCTTCCTTAAGTAAGGTGACCAAAACTGCACGCAGTACTCCAGGTGCGGCCTTACCAATACCTTATACAGTTGCAGCAACACCTCCCTGCTTTTGTACTCCATCCCTTTCGCAATGAAGGCCAACATTCCATTCACCTGCAAACTAACCTTTTGGGTTTGGGATTCATGCACAAGGACCAAAAAGAGTTTCATATTTAAAAACCAAAAAGAGTTTCATGCACAAGGACCCCCAGGTCCCTCTGCACCGCAGCATGTTGTAATTTCTCCCCATTCAAATAATATTCCCTTTTACTGTTTTTTTTCCCCCAAGGTGGATGACCTCACACTTTCCAACATTGTATTCCATCTGCCAAACCTTAGCCCATTCGCTTAACCTATCCAAATCTCCTTGTAGCCTCTCTGAGTCCTCTACACAACCCGCTTTCCCACTAATCTTAGTGTCATCTGCAAATTTTGTTGCACTACACTCTGTCCCCTCCTCCAGGTCATCTATGTATATTGTAAACAGTTGTGGTCCCAGCACCGATCCCTGTGGCACACCACTAACCACTGATTTCCAACCGGAAAAGGACCCATTTATCCCGGATCTGCTTTCTGTTCGCCAGCCAATTCTCTATCCATGCTAATACATTTCCTCTGACTCCGCGTACCTTTATCTTCTGCAGTAACCTTTTGTGTGGCACCTTATCGAATGCCTTTTGGAAATCTAAATACACCACATCCATCGGTACACCTCTATCCACCATGCTCCTTATATCCTCAAAGAATTCCAGTAAGTTAGTTAAACATGATTTCCCTTAGTTAAACATGATTTCTCCACAAAAAAATTAACAAATTCAGAAGAATTTTGGCAAAAGATGTTAATGCAGAGTAATACAATACTTTCCATTCAGGCAACTTAGGGTCAACATCAAGTACCTCCAGGTCATATGCAACATGACAATGATTCCCTTAATCTACCCCAACAATGAGACTTGGTCTGAAGCTCACAAAAGCACCTTACTGCACCATTATGACCTTTCCCCATTTCCCACACCACCCATCCTGTGGTCTGTCTAAATGAGATTGCCAATTATGGATTGGAATTTGAAGCTGAAGCCCACTCAGAACTGCATAAACTAATTTCACATGGGGCCTTTACAGTCAGATCTAGGAGTCTTTCTGGGCTGAATTTGAGCCCAGAGGTGAAAGACTTGTGTCTAATGTACTATGTATGCCAGTCCTGAGCTTACGTTTCCCCCCACCCACCCATATTTCAAACATTTAAAACTGGCAAAACCAAATTAAAGTATTTTTGTCTACACTTAAACTTTCCACTGATAAGACATACTTACACCAGCTCCAGTGCTATCCCTCCATTCCCCACAACAGTAATCCTTTTGGCTCTAGCTAAACGACTTTGAAATTCCTGCAAAGACAAAAAGAGACTTCAAAATGCACCACCACACTGCAGCATGTTCTGTCCTTTTTCCCCCTCCTCTTTAGTATCAACACAGTAGTTAAAAAAGCAACCTATAATTAACACTTCTCTATCCCAGAGTAGGGTTTGTCTTAATCTGTTCTATATTCGTGCTTCATTTATAGACAGGGATTTCAGTAGGTTTCAGGCTCTGGGCCTGTAAATTTTCTGCTCTGTGCTGACACGAAGTGACTGCCTCCCCTCAGGTACTGTTCACCACCCTTTTGAAATCATTCCCCTCTTCAAAAAAAAATTCCCTCAACACCTCAGTCCTTGTACTCTATGTTTGAATCTCTCCAATCAGGTTTTAGTTCCTGCCACAGCACCAAAACAGTCCTTACCAAAATGACACATGACATCTCTGTGACTATGACCATGGTGCATTATCTCCCCTAGACCTCTTTATAATTGACCATACAAACCTCCTCCTCCAATGACCTTCTCATTTCCACAAGGAGACTTTCTTCACTTTGCTTCACTCTTAACCATCCAATTGTAGCCAGCGCATCTCCTGCATTGGCTTCTCCTCCCGCTCCATTACCTCCAGGGGTCCCAAGGCTCCACCTTCTGGAATTCCTCCACCTCTCGCCCCTTCGCAAAACCCACCCCTTTGACCAAAATTTTGGTTACCCTTCCAAATATCTCCTCCTTTGGCTCAGCGTTATCTTTAATTCCATCTCTGAAGCGCTTTGGGATGTTTAGCTATGATAAAGTCACTATATAAAAATCAGGTTGTTGCTGCAACTATAAAATGCATGAAGATGGTGATAGTGATGGTGGCAGGGGGTGGGGTAAACTGTTAAAAAAATGTGCCATTTTGGCTTATTGAACCGACAAGACTAAGTTTTTTTTTTAAAAAGAGTAGACGTGGACCAATTACACTGGTACTGGCATGACGGGTGAGTGGCCTCCTATTGTGCCTGAATTTCTGATTCTTAATTCCTTCTAATGAGATTTTACAAAAACAAATCTGCTAAGACAATGTTGAGCACTCATTGATGCTCAATACTTCCTGGCAGAGTCAATGATTAGGAACATATTCTTACATAGAATTTGCAGCACAGAAACAGGCCATTCGGCCCATCTGGTCTGTGCGGTCTTTCTGCTCCACACAAGCCTCCTCCCACCCTACTTCATCTAACCCTATCTGCATATCCTTCTATTCTTTTCTCCCTCATATACTTACCTAGCTTCCCCTTAAATGCGTCTATGCTATTTGCCTCAACTACTCCAGGGTTTCTCCTGAATTCTTTATTGGATTTATCAGTGACTATTTTATATTTATGGTCCCTAGTTTTGGACCCCCACAAGTGGAAGCATCTTCTCTACATCTACCCTATCAAACCTCTTCATAATTTTAAAGACCTCTATTCAGCCATGAACTCATTGAATGGCGGTGCAGGCTCGAAGGGCCGAATGGCCTACTCCTGCACCTATTTTCTATGTTTCTATTAAGTCACCGCTCAGCCTTCTCTTTTCCAGAGAAGAGAGCTGGAGCAATATTTCCTGACAGTTATAACCTCTCAGTTTTGATCTCATTCTTGTAAATCTGTGCCTCTGTATGCTTAAGGATTATCTAAATTAAATGTACTTTCTACTAAACCTCAGCATTTAAAAAAAAATTACCCGTGTACAGCATCAAAGTTTACAGAGTTGCTGCCTGATGTATTGCGATGCCAGCTTCCCAGGTGCCCCACACTGCACCACCAAATTTCACCTCCCAAGTCCAATACTGTGCTGCTGCCTTTCTCTGCCCAAGTCCCTGTAACAGCACGTCCCTCATCATGTTCCCAATGCTGAACCCCCGCCCCCCGATCCCCCAAGTCATTTACCCATTCTATACTGGGCCTTGACCCAGATCGAGATATCTGGGTATTCTCCAAGCCTAACCTTCCCTTTTAACACAATAAATAAATTAATTACATAATTACATAATAAACCCGTACTATAGCAGGTGACGGGTTCGAGTCACTTATTTTTAATTGCGTGAATCTTTTAAAATTAGTGCGAAATTTTTTTAAACACAGATTTTTGTTTAATTTTCAAGATAATATTCAATAGTTATGGGAAGTTAATACTAGGCATTTTTGTCAAATTTTGTTTTTAAACTTTATTTCTCAGTAATAAATAAAACAGATTTGAAAGAATAAAGGTCCATTTAAAAAAATATATAAAAGAATATAGGAACTGAAATCCTCTAGATACCAAAGACCAATAACTGAATACTCCATTTGTCATTAGGTATTTAAAATAAAACTATGTATTACATTAAAAAATAAACTTTTCCCCAGCAATAGGAGCCATATAAAAACCATCAAAAGCTATGGGCAAAGGCCTATGGCTAAGTCAAAGGCTCATGTCATTTGAACTCAATGCTTTATCATGTAACATACTATAGCTTAGTTATCAGCCGACATGTTATGCATCAGTAAAGTCACGTTAAAAAAAAAGTGAGGAAAAAAAAAGAACCTTTTCTTCTTTGAACATATTAGATTGTGAAAACTATGGTTTTATTAGAAGTTTGTTATTACCTTTGCACTGTCAGTATCCCGAATTCCTAATACATATGGATTGCCTTTGACTATCAGTTTCGGTCTCCCTCCGGCACATATGCACAGCTTCTCGTAAATATACTCTTTGCCTTCTTCTGTGTGAAGTTTCTGGAAGTAAGTTAAAAAAAATTGTCAAAAAGAAAATGGTAAAAGAGAATCATAGAATCTTACAGCACAGAAGGAGGCCATTCGGCCTGTTGTACACGTGCTGTGCAAGCATTAATTACTTGATTATAAATTTACAGTTGAGATCAGTGTGTTAGAGTGATAGAAATTGATAAGATTAATTTAGGATTCTTAGATAGCTGACAATTTATCAGCATTAGCAAGCCAGTCTGTTAAATAGATTAAAGTCTATGGCCTAGAAATTGACCTCCTTAGCGCCTCCCATTATCGCCTCGGGGGGTCTAACCACTTACCGACCTGACGCAGAGAGATCGATTTCCGCCATATTCGGCAAGGTTTGCAGCAGCGGTACGGTATTACATTACGATCTGCTTCATCCGAAGGTCATGAAGTCATTGCCGTGCAAATCGCCCCAGACCTTTGTTCCTCCCCCTGCAGCATCGCCAGGTGAAAACACCGTCAGCTGCAGGAGGCGTTCCTCGGGAAGCCAGACGCCAAGGAGGCAATGCTTAAAAGCGAGTTGGCCGAGGTAAGTGAAAAAAAATTTGCTATTGCTTGGTTTGATTTTTTTTGCAGCTTTCTCCCCCATGATCAATCAGCCCAGCACTGTGCTGAAGTGCATCAGGCTGATCGAGCCAGATCGCGGCTGCCGTAGGTGTCCAGGTTAAGTTCTTCTTTTGCAGAGCTTCCCTTTAAGGAGCTTTCCAACGCAACATCACTGCACAGCCCATTATGCAGCGCTACACAATTACCACCCCGCCTCCTGCCTCTTGCGCTCCAGGAAGGAAGTGTAGTGCTTGATTTAGTGCTCCACTTCCTACCTTTAGCACAAACGCCAAATTTTTTTAAAATTTGAAAACATTAGCACTTGACACTATGGCTCTAATTGCCAAGTATCTGTTCTTGGTGCATAAAATATTTTTAAATTAATTCTTTCTTACGTGTTGTGCTGCATCCAGTCCTCGAACTGCAGATTGTATCACTTTAACATTGGGATAGTGCTCTTCGAGCATGTGAGTTGGCCTTTCTTCAACCTCAAACTCTTCCAAAGTCCTTGAAACCTTCCAATGCAATAAAAAGGACACATTTTGCAACCCTTCTGATGATAAAGAAGCAAAGGCACAAATGGCTCACAAAAGCAAGCGTTGTTTTTCAGACACTAAATGATACGCACCTGTTTGAAGTTTATCACTGCTTTAATAAGTGGTGATGCTGTAATTAAAAGGATGTCATCTGATGGGAAGAGTCCAGCAAGCTACCAACACAAAAAGAAAACTTCCATCTGTTCAGAACTATTAAACACAGGTCAAAGAAGTGCAACTTCAGTGACTTTCAGCAACCATAACTGTTAGATATATTCACTTTAACAGTCTAAAATACACCTATAAACATGGCTTCATTTCAACAGGGTCTAAAATACACCTATAAATATGGCTTCATTTCCACATCACAGCATACCAGAATCATGTATGTGGTCTCCCACCCCTGCCCCGCCACCTCCCACGCAGCCCCCACCCCGTTTCCTTTCTGTTTCTTCTTAAAAGTTGTTTATCTGTAATATCAGTTCTGACGAATAGTTATGCATGAATGTTAACATTCTTCTTTTCTTTACAGATGGTCCCCAACTTGCCAAGTTTTTTTGAGCACAAATATTGACAGGGGCTCCCCGGGGGAGTGTGTCGATATGGACAGGGGCTCCCCGGGGGAGTGTGTCGATATGGACAGGGACTCCCCGGGGGAGTGTGTCGATATGGACAGGGGCTCCCCGGGGAAGTGTGTCGATATGGACACGGGCTCCCCGGGGGAGTGTGTCGATATGGACAGGGGCTCCCCGGGGGAGTGTGTCGATATGGACAGGGGCTCCCCGGGGGAGTGTGTCGATATGGACAGGGGCTCCCCGGGGGAGTGTGTCGATATGGACAGGGGCTCCCCGGGGGAGTGTGTCGATATGGACAGGGGCTCCCCGGGAGAGTGTGTCGATATGGACAGGGGCTCCCCGGGGGAGTGTGTCGATATGGACAGGGGCTCCCCGGGGGAGTGTGTCGATATGGACAGGGGCTCCCCGGGAGAGTGTGTCGATATGGACAGGGGCTCCCCGGGAGAGTGTGTCGATATGGACAGGGGCTCCCCGGGAGAGTGTGTCGATATGGACAGGGGCTCCCCGGGGGAGTGTGTCGATATGGACAGGGGCTCCCCGGGGGAGTGTGTCGATATGGACAGGGGCTCCCCGGGGGAGTGTGTCGATATGGACAGGGGCTCCCCGGGGGAGTGTGTCGATATGGACAGGGGCTCCCCGGGGGAGTGTGTCGATATGGACAGGGGCTCCCCGGGGGAGTGTGTCGATATGGACAGGGGCTCCCCGGGGGAGTGTGTCGATATGGACAGGGGCTCCCCGGGGGAGTGTGTCGATATGGACAGGGGCTCCCCGGGGGAATGTGTCGATATTGACAAGGACTTGAGAAGAATGAGACCGATGGACCGCAAGAACGTCCACATCACCCACGCCACGACAGGAGCCGACGACTGCTGAACCGACCGCAGCCTAAACCGCTGTCTCATTTCCATCAATGTAGCCTCAAAACAACGGTGGCAATAGAAACGCTGCCGCAGGAAAATCAACGCCGGAGCACTCAAAGACCCTGCTAAGAAAGCCCTATTCAGCCAGCTTTGACAACTTCCAGTGAACCGGAGACACAGAGAGTCCATAGTGCCTGGTCTGCCCTCAAGGCCTTCATAATTAGCACCTGTAAAGAAACGCTTGGTCACTCGACCAGGAAACATCAAGACTGGTTCGACAAGAACGACCAGGAGATCCAGGAGCTGATAAGCCGCAAGCGCAAGTTAATCTTGAACTGGAAACAGCAACACAACTCCAGAGCATAAAAGCAGCTCTATAAACGTCTGAAGGTTGAGGTTTAACATAAAACTCGTGACCTAAAGAACAGATGGTGGGTGGAGAAAGCGCAAGAGATCCAGCAACTAGCCGACAACCACGACGTGCGAGGATTCTTTAGTGTAGTCAAGACCACCTACGGCCCAAGCACCCAAGGTCCTACCCAACTGAGGGCCAAGAACGGAGAGGTACTCGTCAAGGACTGAGAGGCAGTCAGTGCCCGCTGGAAGGAGCACCTCGAAGATCTCCTTAACCGAGACTCTGTCTTCTACAAGAGTGTCCTCGACTCCATCTCGTAGCATGCTACCCACCACCACCTCAGCACAATCCCAGCCCAGCATGAGGTTGAAAAGGCCATCCGACAACTGAAGGCCTCTGGAGCAGATGGAATCCCCGCCAAAGCACTAAAGCATGGCAGAGAAGCACTATTGGCGCGAATCCATGAACTAATTTCTCTTATTTGAGAGGAGGGCATGCCAGGTGATCTCAGCTGTAATCGTGACCATCTTCAAGAAAGATGACAAGTCCAATTCTGTAATTACAGAGGAATTTCACTGCTGTCAGCCAAATGGAAAGTTATTGCAAGAATCCACCCCAATCGCTTTCTCCCAGTGGCTGAAAAGCTCCTTTTAGAGTTGCAATGCGCATTCCGCACCAACGCTCTTCTCGATCTTCCTTGTTGCAATGCTCCAACTCACCCTCAATAAGTTCCCCGCTGAAATGGAACTAATCTACAGAATGGGAAACTGTTCAACCTCCGCCGCCTCCAGTCCAGATCCAAGATAGTCCCATCCTGTGTCAGTGAATCTCAGTATGCAGACGACACTTGCGTTTGCGCACACTTGGAGGTCGAACTCCAAACCATGGTCAATACCTTCACCGAAGCGTACAAGAGCATGGGCCTTAAACTAAACATCTGTAAGACAAAGGTTCTCTACCAACCAACCCCCATCACACAGTACTGCCCTCCCCGGTTATCAAGATCTAGGACGAGGCCTTGGACAACGTGGACCATTTTCCATACCACAGGAGCCTACTGTCAAACAAGGGCAGACGTCAATGGCGAAGTCCAACATCGCCTTCAGTGTGAGGAAGAGGGTGTTTGAAGATCAGGACCTCAAACCTGGCACCAAGCTCATGGTCTACAGAGCAGTAGTGATATACACCCTCCTATATGCTTCAGAGACATGGACTATGCAGGCACCTCAAAGCACTGGAGAAGTACCACCAACGCTGCCTCCACAAGATCCTGGAAATCCATTACCAGAATAGGCACATCATCAGTGTCCTCGCTCAGGCCAACATCCCCAGCATCGAAGCATTGACCACGCTCGATCAGCTCCGATGGACGGGCCACATCATCCGCATGCCCGATATTAGACTCCCAAAACAGGTGCTCTACTCAGAGTTCCGACACAACAAGCGAGCCCCAAGTGGGCAGAGGAAACGCTTCAAGGACACCCTCAAAGGCTCCTTGAAAAATTGCAACATCCCCATCGACACCTGGGAATCCCTGGCCCAAGACCGCTCAAAATGGAGGAGATGTATCCGGGAAGGCACCGTACACCTCGAGTCTCTTTGCCAGGAGCATGCGGAAGCGAAGCACAAACAGCGGAAGGAGCACGCGGCACCCAAGCGCTGTCTGCCCCACCTGCGACAGAGACTCTTGGTCCCGCATTGGACGCATCAGTCACCTGAGAACTCATTAGTGTGGAAGCAAGTCATCCTCGACTCCGAGGGACTGGCTTAGAGATAATGAAAAGTGATCTCATTGAAACATACAAAATTCTTACAGGGTTTGACAGGGTAGAGGCAGGGAAGATGTTTCCCCTGGCTGGGGAGTCTAGAACCAGGGGTTACACTCTCAGAATAAGGGGTCGGCCATTTAGGACTGAGATGAGGAGAAATTTCTTCACTCAGAGGGTGGCGAATCTTTGAAATTCTCTACCCCAGAGGGATGTGGAGGCGCAGTCTTTGAGTATATTCAAGACAGTGATCGATAAATCTGCGCACATTAAGGGAATCAAGGGATATGGGGATAGTGTTGGAAAGTGGAGTTGAGGTAGATGATCAGCCACTCCTGCTCCTATTTCTTATGTTCTTATGTCCCCAGGTGACTGTGTCAATATTAATAGGGGGGCCTCAGGGGTGAGTGTCAATATTGACAGGGGGACCTGGGGGTGACAGTGTTGATATTGATAGGTGGTCAGGGTCATTATTGACAGTGGGTCCCCAGGGATGAGGGTTGATAGCGACAGGGGGTCCCCAGGGGTGAGGATCGATATTGACAGGGGGGCCCCCGGGGGTGAGGATCGATACTGACAGGGCGTGCCTGGGGGTGAGGGTGAATAATGACAGTATCGACCCCCCCGACAGGGGGTCCCCGGGAGAGTGTCGATATAAACAGGGGGTCCCCAGGAGAGTGTTGATATTAACAGGGGGACCCCGAGAGAGTGTATCGATAATGATGGGGGGCCCCGGGGGTCAGTGTCGATATTGACAGGGGGTCACCGGGGGAATGTCTCAATAATGACAGGGGTCCGCCGGAATAATGTCGATAATGACAGGGGGTCCCTGAGATAATGTCAATAATGACAGAGGGTCCCCAGGATAGTGTCGATATTGACAGGAGGGTCCAAGGGGGTAAGGGTCAATAGTGACGGGGGTCCCCAGGGGTCCTGGTCAATATTGACAGCGGTTCCCCAGGGATCCTGGTCAATATTGACAGGGGGTCCCTGGGAGTGAGGGTCCATCGTGACAGAGGTGCCCGGGAGTGAGAGTCGATAGTGACAGGGGGTCCCCGGGGGTGGGGGTCGATAGTGACAGGGGGTCCCCGGGGGTGAGGGTCGATAGTGACAGGGGGTCCCCGGGGGTGGGGGTCGATAGTGACAAAGGGTCGCCGGGGGTGGGGGTTCGATAGTGAGAGGGTCAATAGTGACAGGGGATCCCCATGGGGGAGGGTCGATAGTGACAGGGGGTCCCCGGAGGTGAGGGTTGATAGTGACAGGGGGGCCCCAGGGGTTGGGGTGAAGTGACAGGGGGGCCCCAGGGGTGAGGGTCGATAGTGACAGGTGGTCCCCGGGAATGAGGGTCGATAGTGACAGGGGAACCATGGGAATGAGGGTCGATAGTGACAGCGGTCCCCGGGAATGAGAGTCGATAGTGACGGTGGTCACCAGGGGGGGGTCGATGGTGACAGGGGGGTCCCCGGGGGGGGGGGGAGAGCGTCGATAGTGACAGGGGGTCCCGGGGGGGGGGGGGGGGGGGGCGTCGATTGTGACGGGGTCTCCAGGGGTGAGGGTCGATAGTGACAGGGGGTCCCCAGGAATGAGGGTCGATAGTGACAGGGGAATCACGGGAATGAGGGTCGATCTTAACAGGGGAACCATGGAAACAAAGAAATGGCAGACCAATTGAACAAGTACTTTGGTTCAGTATTCACTAAGGAGGACACAAACAACCTTACGGATATAAAAAGGGTCAGAGGGTCTAGTAAGGAGGAGGAACTGAGGGAAATCTTTATTAGTCGGGAAATTGTGTTGGGGAAATTGATGGAATTGAAGGCCGATAAATCCCCAGGGCCTGATGGACTGCATCCCAGAGTACTTAAGGAGGTGGCCTTGGAAATAGCGGATGCATTGACAGTCATTTTCCAACATTCCATTGACTCTGGATCAGTTCCTATCGAGTGGAGGGTAGCCAATGTAACCCCACTTTTTAAAAAAGGAGGGAGAGAGAAAACAGGGAATTATAGACCGGTCAGCCTGACCTCAGTAGTGGGTAAAATGATGGAATCAATTATTAAGGATGTCATAGCAGCGCATTTGGAAAATGGTGACATGATAGGTCCAAGTCAGCATGGATTTGTGAAAGGGAAATCATGCTTGACAAATCTTCTGGAATTTTTTGAGGATGTTTCCAGTAAACTGGACAAAGGAGAACCAGTTGATGTGGTATATTTGGACTTTCAGAAGGCTTTCGACAAGGTCCCACACAAGAGATTAATGTGCAAAGTTAAAGCACATGGGATTGGGGGTAGTGTGCTGACGTGGATTGAGAACTGGTTGTCAGACAGGAAGCAAAGAGTAGGAGTAAATGGGTACTTTTCAGAATGGCAGGCAGTGACTAATGGGGTACCGCAAGGTTCTGTGCTGGGGCCCCAGCTGTTTACATTGTACATTAATGATTTAGACGAGGGGATTAAATGTAGTATCTCCAAATTTGCGGATGACACTAAGTTGGGTGGCAGTGTGAGCTGCGAGGAGGATGCTATGAGGCTGCAGAGTGACTTGGATAGGTTAGGAGTGGGCAAATGCATGGCAGATGAAGTATAATGTGGATAAATGTGAGGTTATCCACTTTGGTGGTAAAAACAGAGAGACAGACTATTATCTGAATGGTGACAGAATAGGAAAAGTGAAGGTGCAACGAGACCTGGGTGTCATGGTACATCAGTCATTGAAGGTTGGCATGCAGGTACAGCAGGCGGTTAAGAAAGCAAATGGCATGTTGGCCTTCATAGCGAGGGGATTCGAGTACAGGGGCAGGGAGATGTTGCTACAGTTGTACAGGGCCTTGGTGAGGCCACACCTGGAGTATTGTGTACAGTTTTGGTCTCCTAACTTGAGGAAGGACATTCTTGCTATTGAGGGAGTGCAGCGAAGATTCACCAGACTGATTCCCGGGATGGTGGGACTGACCTATCAAGAAAGACTGGATCAACTGGGCTTGTATTCACTGGAGTTCAGAAAAATGAGAGGGGACCTCATAGAAACGTTTAAAATTCTGACGGGTTTAGACAGGTTAGATGCAGGAAGAATGTTCCCAATGTTGGGGAAGTCCAGAACCAGGGGGTCACAGTCTAAGGATAAGGGGTAAGCCATTTAGGACCGAGATGAGGAGAAACTTCTTCACCCAGAGAGTGGTGAACCTGTGGAATTCTCTACTGCAGAAAGTAGTTGAGGCCAATTCACTAAATATATTCAAAAGGGAGCTAGATGAAGTCCTTACTACTCGGGGAATCAAGGTGTATGGCGAGAAAGCAGGAATGGGGTACTGAAGTTTCATGTTCAGCCATGAACTCATTGAATGGCGGTGCAGGCTAGAAGGGCTGAATGGCCTGCTCCCGCACCGAGTTTCTATGTTTCTATGAATGAGGGTTGATAGTGACAGGGAAACCACGGGAATGAGGGTCGATAGTGACAGGGGGTCCCCAGGAATGAGACGGGGGTCACCGAGGGGGGGGTCAATGGAGACAGGGGGGTCCCCGGGGGGGAGCATCGATAGTGACGGGGTCTCCAGAGGTGAGAGTCGATAGTGACAGGGGGTCCGCGGGAATGAGTCGATAGTGATGGGGGTCCCCGGGAATGAGAGTCGATAGTGATGGGGGTCCCCGGGGGGGTGGGGTGGGGGGGTGAGGGTCGATAGTGACAGGGGGACCCCGGGGGGTGAGGGTCGATAGTGACAGGGGAACCCCGGGGGCGAGGGTCGATAGTGACAGGGGGACCCCGGGGGCGAGGGTCGATAGTGACAGGGGGACCCCGGGGGTGAGGGTCGATAGTGACAGGGGGACCCCGGGGGTGAGGGTCGATACTGACAGGGGGACCCCGGGGGTGAGGGTCGATAGTGACAGGGGGACCCCGGGGGTGAGGGTCGATAGTGACAGGGGGACCCCGGGGGTGAGGGTCGATAGTGACAGGGGGACCCCGGGGGTGAGGGTCGATAGTGACAGGGGGACCCCGGGGGTGAGGGTCGATAGTGACAGGGGGACCCCGGGGGTGAGGGTCGATAGTGACAGGGGGACCCCGGGGGTGAGGGTCGATAGTGACAGGGGAACCCCGGGGGTGAGGTTCGATAGTGACAGGGGGACCCCGGGGGTGAGGGTCGATAGTGACAGGGGGACCCCGGGGGTGAGGGTCGATAGTGACAGGGGGACCCCGGTGGTGAGGGTCGATAGTGACAGGGGGACCCCGGGGGTGAGGGTCGATAGTGACAGGGGGATCCCGGGGGTGAGGGTCGATAGTGACAGGGGGACCCCGGGGGTGAGGGTCGATAGTGACAGGGGGTCCCCGGGGGTGGGGGTCGATAGTGACAAAGGGTCGCCGGGGGTGGGGGTTCGATAGTGAGAGGGTCAATAGTGACAGGGGATCCCCATGGGGGAGGGTCGATAGTGACAGTGGGTCCCCGGAGGTGAGGGTTGATAGTGACAGGGGGGCCCCAGGGGTTGGGGTGAAGTGACAGGGGGACCCCAGGGGTGAGGGTCGATAGTGACAGGTGGTCCCCGGGGGTGAGGGTCGATAGTGACAGGTAGTCCCCGGGAATGAGGGTCGATAGTGACAGGGGAACCATGGGAATGAGGGTCGATAGTGACAGCGGTCCCCGGGAATGAGAGTCGATAGTGACGGTGGTCACCAGGGGGGGGGTCGATGGTGACAGGGGGGTCCCCGGGGGGGGGGGAAGAGCGTCGATAGTGACAGGGGGTCCCGGGGGGGCGTCGATTGTGACGGGGTCTCCAGGGGTGAGGGTCGATAGTGACAGGGGGTCCCCAGGAATGAGGGTCGATAGTGACAGGGGAACCACGGGAATGAGGGTCGATCTTAACAGGGGAACCATGGAAACAAAGAAATGGCAGACCAATTGAACAAGTACTTTGGTTCAGTATTCACTAAGGAGGACACAAACAACCTTACGGATATAAAAAGGGTCAGAGGGTCTAGTAAGGAGGAGGAACTGAGGGAAATCTTTATTAGTCGGGAAATTGTGTTGGGGAAATTGATGGAATTGAAGGCCGATAAATCCCCAGGGCCTGATGGACTGCATCCCAGAGTACTTAAGGAGGTGGCCTTGGAAATAGCGGATGCATTGACAGTCATTTTCCAACATTCCATTGACTCTGGATCAGTTCCTATCGAGTGGAGGGTAGCCAATGTAACCCCACTTTTTAAAAAAGGAGGGAGAGAGAAAACAGGGAATTATAGACCGGTCAGCCTGACCTCAGTAGTGATGGAATCAATTATTAAGGCTGTCATAGCAGCGCATTTGGAAAATGGTGACATGATAGGTCCAAGTCAGCATGGATTTGTGAAAGGGAAATCATGCTTGACAAATCTTCTGGAATTTTTTGAGGATGTTTCCAGTAAACTGGACAAAGGAGAACCAGTTGATGTGGTATATTTGGACTTTCAGAAGGCTTTCGACAAGGTCCCACACAAGAGATTAATGTGCAAAGTTAAAGCACATGGGATTGGGGGTAGTGTGCTGACGTGGATTGAGAACTGGTTGTCAGACAGGAAGCAAAGAGTAGGAGTAAATGGGTACTTTTCAGAATGGCAGGCAGTGACTAATGGGGTACCGCAAGGTTCTGTGCTGGGGCCCCAGCTGTTTACATTGTACATTAATGATTTAGACGAGGGGATTAAATGTAGTATCTCCAAATTTGCGGATGACACTAAGTTGGGTGGCAGTGTGAGCTGCGAGGAGGATGCTATGAGGCTGCAGAGTGACTTGGATAGGTTAGGAGTGGGCAAATGCATGGCAGATGAAGTATAATGTGGATAAATGTGAGGTTATCCACTTTGGTGGTAAAAACAGAGAGACAGACTATTATCTGAATGGTGACAGAATAGGAAAAGTGAAGGTGCAACGAGACCTGGGTGTCATGGTACATCAGTCATTGAAGGTTGGCATGCAGGTACAGCAGGCGGTTAAGAAAGCAAATGGCATGTTGGCCTTCATAGCGAGGGGATTCGAGTACAGGGGCAGGGAGGTGTTGCTACAGTTGTACAGGGCCTTGGTGAGGCCACACCTGGAGTATTGTGTACAGTTTTGGTCTCCTAACTTGAGGAAGGACATTCTTGCTATTGAGGGAGTGCAGCGAAGATTCACCAGACTGATTCCCGGGATGGTGGGACTGACCTATCAAGAAAGACTGGATCAACTGGGCTTGTATTCACTGGAGTTCAGAAAAATGAGAGGGGACCTCATAGAAACGTTTAAAATTCTGACGGGTTTAGACAGGTTAGATGCAGGAAGAATGTTCCCAATGTTGGGGAAGTCCAGAACCAGGGGGTCACAGTGTAAGGATAAGGGGTAAGCCATTTAGGACCGGAGATGAGGAGAAACTTCTTCACCCAGAGAGTGCTGAACCTGTGAATTCTCTACTGCAAAAAGTAGTTGAGGCCAATTCACTAAATATATTCAAAAGGGAGTTAGATGAAGTCCTTACTACTCGGGGGATCAAGGTGTATGGCGAGAAAGCAGGAATGGGGTACTGAAGTTTCATGTTCAGCCATGAACTCATTGAATGGCGGTGCAGGCTAGAAGGGCTGAATAGCCTGCTCCTGCACCGAGTTTCTATGTTTCTATGAATGAGGGTTGATAGTGACAGGGAAACCACGGGAATGAGGGTCGATAGTGACAGGGGGTCCCCAGGAATGAGACGGGGGTCACCGAGGGGGGGGGGGTCAATGGAGACAGGGGGGGCCCCGGGGGGGAGCATCGATAGTGACGGGGTCTCCAGAGGTGAGAGTCTATAGTGACAGGGGGTCCGCGGGAATGAGAGTCGATAGTGATGGGGGTCCCCGGGGGGGGGGTGGGGGGGGTGGGGAGGGTGAGGGTCGATAGTGACAGGAGGACCCCGGGGGGTGAGGGTCGATAGTGACAGGGGGACCCCGGGGGCGAGGGTCGATGGTGACAGGGGGACCCCGGGGGCGAGGGTCGATGGTGACAGGGGGACCCCGGGGGCGAGGGTCGATGGTGACAGGGGGACCCCGGGGGCGAGGGTCGATGGTGACAGGGGGACCCCGGGGGCGAGGGTCGATGGTGACAGGGGGACCCCGGGGGCGAGGGTCGATGGTGACAGGGGGACCCCGGGGGCGAGGGTCGATGGTGACAGGGGGACCCCGGGGGCGAGGGTCGATGGTGACAGGGGGACCCCGGGGGCGAGGGTCGATCGTGACAGGGGGACCCCGGGGGTGAGGGTCGATAGTGACAGGGGGACCCCGGGGGTGAGGGTCGATAGTGACAGGGGGACCCCGGGGGTGAGGGTCGATAGTGACAGGAGGACCCCGGGGGTGAGGGTCGATAGTGACAGGGGGACCCCGGGGGTGAGGGTCGATAGTGACAGGGGGACCCCGGGGGTGAGGGTCGATAGTGACAGGGGGACCCCGGGGGTGAGGGTCGATAGTGACAGGGGGACCCCGGGGGTGAGGGTCGATAGTGACAGGGGGACCCCGGGGGTGAGGGTCGATAGTGACAGGGGAACCCCGGGGGTGAGGGTCGATCGTGACAGGAGGACCCCGGGGGTGAGGGTCGATAGTGACAGGAGGACCCCGGGGGTGAGGGTCGATGGTGACAGGGGGACCCCGGGGGTGAGGGTCGATAGTGACAGGAGGACCCCGGGGGTGAGGGTCGATGGTGACAGGGGAACCCCGGGGGTGAGGGTCGATAGTGACAGGGGGACCCCGGGGGTGAGGGTCGATGGTGACAGGAGGACCCCGGGGGTGAGGGTCGATGGTGACAGGGGGTCTCCGGGGGTGAGGGTCGATAGTGACAGGGGGACCCCGGGGGTGAGGGTCGATAGTGACAGGGGGACCCCGGGGGTGAGGGTCGATGGTGACAGGGGGTCTCCGGGGGTGAGGGTCGATAGTGACAGGGGGACCCCGGGGGTGAGGGTCGATGGTGACAGGGGGAGCCTGTCCCCGGTGTCCATGGGCCGCCGCCCTCACACCCGGCCCGGCCCGGCCGCTCGCTCACTCACTCACTCACCTGCTCGGTGCAAGTCACTCCTGCGACGCCGCCTCCCACCACGACGAAGCGGGCTCGGGTCGATCCTGGGCCCGTCGCCATGACAGCGCCGCGAGCCGCTCCAACCGAAACTTTTTGGCAAAATTAACACAGAGCGCACATTCACACGCGCGGCTCCCGCAAGCAGCCCGGAAATAGCGTCACCAGCAACGCGAGCCCCGCCCCCCTCCCCGTGCAACTCTCAGCACCACACGCCACCACTGCGCATGCGCCGCTTTCCAACCCATCCCACGTGGGAGATTTTTGCAAGTCTCCTGGACCAGGGACAAGTGGCTCAGCTGAGCATCTCATTCCCACTTCACTGCTAGTGCAGTGGGGTTAGCACCAGTCCACCTTTTAAATGGATTTTTGCATCCCTCCACAGGCTGCTTCCTGGATATTTATTGGGGCAGAAAAAAAATTCCGCCTTCTATGTTTCACTTTCATACAAAAAACACATCTTGCAAAAATAAATTGAGAATAAGATTGTGAAGAGTTTTAACAAATACATCTGGATTTCTCTGCCCTGCAAAAGGTTGTGGATGCCGGGACAATTGGTGCTTTCATGGCTGAGATAGATTTTTGTGGGGTAAGGGCGCAAAGGTGGGTAAATGGGGTTGAGGTACAGATCAGGCATGATCTAATTGAATAGCGGAGCAGGCTCGAGGGGCTGAATAGCCTACTCCTGCTTCTAATGTTCCTAAATACAGTACTAAACCCATTTCCATCTGGCACCCAAACTTCACCATGGAGATATGTGTGTACGGTATTCTATAGATTGATATAATTTGTACACTGACATCTTTCCCTATTAGAAATTCCCATATCCGTATTTAAATGCAGTGCTGTGGGAGACAAATATCTTCCTGACTGGTGAATAAGTTGAGTGCTTTTCGTGAGGGTGACTAGCCAGCTTTGTCAGTTTGCAGACATTGAGTCAACAATTCCATGAATTGAAAGCAGTCTTATTTTATTTTGGTTCTCTAAACTGCGTGTTTTAACCATGTAACTTCAAAAATCTCTGAAATGAACTTTGCATATGGGAATTTATAATAGGGAAAGTTGTCAGTGTGCAAATTATATCAATATATAGAATCACTGTGTTCATTTTACTGATAGTCTTAGCAAGTTGCATTTATATGTCGCCATTAACATAGAAAAACATTCCATAGCGCTTCATAGAGGCCTAATCAGGAAAAATGGAGCTGAGCCAAAGAAGGAGATATTAGGAAAGGATGACCAAAAGACTTGTGAAAGAGGTGAATTTTAAGGAGGGCTTTAAAGGAGGAGAGGGAGGTAGAATGGTTTAGGGAGAGTATTATAGAGCGGTGGGCCTCGGTTGCTAAAGGCATGGCTGTTATTGGTGGGGTGAAGGGTGGGGATTGCCCATACTTAACAAGGCACCACCAACCATTGCTGCAGATGATGACAGAATTACCTAACCAAGATCAGGGGACCAGTTTTCTCATGGTCTTGGTCAGCAGGGAAGCAGATCCAGAGGTGTGCTGTTTGCTGTAAGGACACCTATGCCTGCCATGCAACAGTGGGCTGGAACCTGTAGGAATAGTAACGGTCAGCTATGCTGTGAAACCTGGCTGTATCTCCTTAAAGCTATGCTGCAATGCTGACCCATTGTGAAAGTGCTCTGGAATTTCAAAGACATCAAAGAGAGAGTATGAGAATAGATTGGCAGCTATCATAAAAGGGAATCCAAAAATCTTCCACTGGCATATAACTAGTAAACGGGTGGTAAGAGGAGGGGCGGGGCCGATTTGGTACCAAATTGGAGACCAAGGCATGGAAGTAGAGGACATGGCTGAGGTACTAAAAGAGTACTTTGCATCTGTCCTTACCAAGGAAGAAACTGCTAACCAAGTCATAGTGAAAGAGGAGGTAGTTGAGATAATGGATAGGATAAAAATTGATAAGGAGGAGATACTGGATAAGCTGGCTGTACTTAAAGTAGATAAGTCACCAGGACCGGATGGGATGCATCATAGGATGCCGAAGGAAGTAAAGGTGAAAATTGCAGAGGTACTGGCCATAATCTTCCAATCCTCCTTAGATACGGGGTGGAGCCAGAGGACTGGAGAATTGCAAATGTTACTGACTTGTTCAAAAAAGGGTGTAAGGATAAACCCAGCAAAAACAGGCCAGTTAGTTTAACCTCGGTAATTGGGAAGCTTTTAGAAATGATAATTCGGGACAAAATTAACAGTCACTTGGACAAGTGTGGATTAATTAAGGAAAGCCAGCACAGATTTGTTAAAGTCAAATCGTGTTTCACTAACTTGATTGAGTTTTTTGATGAAGTAGCAGAGAGGTTTGATGAGGGCAATGCGGTTGATGTGGTGTACATGGATTTTCAAAAGGCATTTGTTAAAGTGCTACATAATAGGCTTGCCAGCAAAGTTGAAGCCCATGGAATAAAAGGGACAGTGGCAGCAAGGATAAGAAATTGGGTAAGTGACACAAAACAGAGAGTCGTGGTGAATGGTTCTTTATTGGACTGGTGGAAGGTACCCAGATGTTATCCCTAGGGGTTGGTGCTAGGACCACTGAGTTTCTTGATATATATTAATGATTTGGGTGTACAGGGCACAATTTCAAAATTTGCAGATGACACAAAATTTGGAAGTATAGTGAACAGTGAAGAGGATAGTAATAGACTTCAAGAGGACATAGACATTGTGGTGGAATGGGCAGATGAAATTTAACACAGAAAAGTGTGAAGTGATACATTTTGGTAGGAAGAACGAGGAGAGACAATATAAACTAAAGGGTACAATCCTAAAGGGTGCAGGACCAGAGATACCTGGAGGTATATGTGCATAAATCATTGAAGGTGGCAGGGCAGGTTGAGAAAGCAGTTAAAAAAGCATATGGGATCCTGGGCTTCATAAATAGAGGCTTAGAGTATTAATGCAAGGAAGTTATGATAAATCTTTATAAAACACTGGTTCGGCCTCACCCGGAGTATTGTGTCCAATTCTGGGCACCGCACTTTAGGAAGGATGTGAAGGCCTTAGAGAGGATGCAGAAAAGATTTACAAAAATGGTTCCAGGGATGAGGGACTTCGGTTACGTGGCTAGACTGGAGAAGCTGGGGTTGTTGTCCCTACAGTAGAGAAGGTTGAGAAGAGATTTGATAGAAGTGTTCAAAATAATGAGTGGTCGAGACAAAGTAGGTAGAGAGAAACTGTTCCCATTGGCAGAAGGGTCGAGAACCAGAGGACACAGATTTAAGGTGATTGGCAGAAGAACCAAAGGTGACATGAGGAAAAACCTTTTTATGCGGAGAGTGGTTAGGATCTAGAATGCACTGCCTGAAAGGGTGGTGGAGGCTCAATCGCGGCTTTCAACGAGAATTGTTTAAGTACCTGAAGGAATTTTCTTTACAGGGCTACGGGGAAAGGACAGGGGAGTGGGACTAGCTGAAGTGCTCTTGCAGAGAACCGACATGGACTCAACGGGCCGAATGACCTCCTTCTGTGCTGTAATTCTCTTCGCAAGCACCTCGTGCAGCATAATCTAGACTTCAGCAGCCATGAAACGGGTGTCAGGATGCTCTGTCACATCTTCCTGTGAGGATATTGGTCTCGTCTCTGTTTGGGTGCTGTCTGTTTTGCCTCCATTACTCTTATCCGTGTTACTCACTCAGTGCGAAGAACCTCCTGATATCAGCCATTTACTAGTTTGAACCTGTGACCTTGGTCCGCTTCTCATAATTTAATTTAAAGTACAGTTCACTCCTGCCCCAGAACCAGTCCCTTAGACCCAGTAGAGAGAGGGGTCTTCCATTGCATTAGTGTGGGCTGGATTCAAACACAGACTCCTGAGGTAACAGACCTGTGTCTGCAGATTGGCAAGAATGCTTTCTCTCTCGGTGCTAAATTGAAAAGCAAAGAAGAATGAGAGGTGATCTTATTGAGACATATAAGATACTGAGGGGACTCGACAAGGTAGATGCAGAGAGGATGTTTCCACTTGTGAGGGAACCTAGAACTAGGGGGCATAGTTTAAGAATAAGGGGTCACCCATTTAGAACTGAGACGAGGAGAAATTTCTTCTCTCAGAGGGTCGTCAATCTGTGGAATTCTCTACCCTATGGAGGCTGGGTCATTGAATATATTTAAAGTGGAGATAGACAGATTTTTGAATGATAAGGGAGTCAAGGGTTATGGGGAACAGACGGGGAAGTGGAGCTGAGCCCAAGATCAGGTCAGTCATGATCTTATTGAATGGCGGAGCAGGCTCGAAGGGCCGAATGGCTTACTTCTGCTCCTATTTCTTATGTTCTTATATTAGAGTACTGACAGAGACTCAGCTGAAGCTTCTGGTCCGGGTGCAAACACTTCTTCCAAATTGGGCTCAACCTTTTTGTTCAAATTGACCTCAACCCATTCTCCCTGTTTGAACGCAATCCCTTCTTTTGGCTTGTGCTCTAAACCTTCTTGCAACTTGTGGTCAATCCCTTCTTCAGCAGGAATGTCCACAGCTCCATACTGGTGAGCTGTCACTTATCCATAACTGGTTTGTTCTCCCAAAGCAAAACATGTCCCTGGTTTCACTGCAGCTGATTAGCTATCTCCACCAACAAATTAATGATTGTCAGAGAGTCCACCTGCCCTAGATCAACATCAGTATCAGGAGTCCTTTTACTGGATTTGTGCTACTTCATTCTCACGCCAGGAGTTTCTCTGACTGTTATGTCTTTAATCTGAATGACTCCATGAGGTTTAGTATTGTACTTGAGCTGTTGTGCCCTTAGTCCCATTTATTGTAACTCCAGAGTGAGGCACAAGCATGGTGGGCAGCTTTATACTAGGCCCTGCACACCTATGCAGGTGACCCTCAGGTCTCCCACCGCATTGCCCTCTGGTGGCACACCTTATGTGACGATACAGTTAGTATACATGGTCTACATACATGACATCACTCCCCCCCCCAAGTCTTTAATGCAAATTGACTTGTACATTGATGGTGACCTGGGCTTTGCTCTTCCTGGTTGACCATTGGAGGGTCGCTTCTAGCTTGGGTGGGTTGGTAGTGAGATTTGTTGCCAATGGAGATCCCAGTGGTTTCTGGTTGTGAGTCCATGACTACTTAATTCCCCCCCCCCCACACAGAGATCTTGCTAATGGCCCATTACATGCAAGTTGCATTCAAGTTCATCACATGGGTTTTACATTTACATCTTGGTACATTTGTTGGGTGGATGACAGTTGCATTTCTTTTTGTGTGGTACATTTACCTGATCAGTACAGGTATATCAGTACAAGTACACAAGGACAGTCTAGTTCCAGCACGGCCGGATGAGATCCGGGTCGTCTGGTGGCAGCGCAGTGCCCCATGCTAGTGGGTCTGTGGGCGAGATGAGCTAATTTTGGTCGAGTTACCGGAGCTCAGGGCTCTTGCAGTTATTCCTTGTGTCGGGCAGGCCCAAAGACAGCTGATGTGTCTGTGACCTCCCTGTCCTTTTCATTTGCACAGTGTCGCTGCTGCTCCCTGGGAAGCGGTCTGAGCGAGTGAGCATTACGTCTAAGTGACGGTGGGGCTGCCTCATCTTGTCTAGCAGGTCGCCAGGGACTGCTGACTCGCTTTCCTTGAGGGCACCATTGTGAGCACTCTCTAGTTTGGGATCCTGGCTGGTCCAGGTCCCGTTCGGAGGAGCCATTGTGGGTGACCCTTCACTCTTGGGCATTGCCATGGTCGCGAGTCAGTTTGTGGGCTGCGCCTTTTCCACCCAGGTGGTGGGCGACGGTAGCCGACTGCGAGCAGTGGCGCACTTTACTGTTTCTGTCCCATTGAGGTTCATGCCATCGGGTGCCTGCAAAGTTAAACCAAACTGAGGCAGGGTATCGCTACCGTTGCCTCTGCCCTCCGGGGATGATTTACTCTGTGGCTTGTCTACTTCTGTCAGCTGTGGGACACTTTATGATGCATCATTCTGGTCCCGGGGATGCAGGCTACAGCATTGGGTAGCCTGCTGGACCGGTATACGACCGTTAGAATCTATATGGGTAGAGCTGTAGAACACCAAAGAGCAAAAATCGTTAGTGGGAGTTGTGTACAGACCTCCAAAAGTAGTAGTGATGTTGGGGAGGGCATCAAACAGGAAATTAGGGGTGCATGCAATAAAGGTGCAGCAGTTATCATGGGTGTCTTTAATATGCATATAGATTGGGCTAACCAAACTGGAAGCAATACGGTGGAGGAGGATTTCCTGGAGTGCATAAGGGATGGTTTTTTAGACCAATATGTCGTGGAACCAACTAGGGGGGAGGCCATCTTAGACTGGGTGTTGTGTAATGAGAGAGGATTAATTAGCAATCTCGTTGTGCGAGGCCCCTTGGGGAAGAGTGAACATAATATGGTGGAATTCTACATTAGGATGGAGAATGAAACAGTTAATTCAGAGACCATGGTCCAGAACTTAAAGAAGGGTAACTTTGAAGGTATGAGGCATGAATTGGCTAGGATAGATTGGCGAATGATACTTAAGGGGTTGACAGTGGATGGGCAATGGCAGACATTTTGAGACCGCATGGATGAACTACAACAATTGTACATCCCTGTCTAGCGTAAAAATAAAAAAGGGAAGGTGGCTCAACTGTGGCTATCAAGGGAAATCAGGGATAGTATTAAAGCCAAGGAAGTGGCATACAAATTGGCCAGAAATAGCAGCGAACCCAGGGACTGGGAGAAATTTAGAACTCAGCAGAGGAGGACAAAGGGTTTGATTAGGACAGGGAAAATAGAGTACAAGAGGAAGCTTGCAGGGAACATTAAGACAGACTGCAAAAGTTTCGATAGATATGTAAAGAGAAAAAGGTTAGTCAAGACAAACATAGGTCCCCTGCAGTCAAAATCAGGGGAATTCATAACGGGAAACAAAGAAATGGCAGACCAATTGAACAAGTACTTTGGTTTGGTATTCACTAAGGAGGACACAAACAACCTTCCGGATATAAAAGGGGTCAGAGGGTCTAGTAAGAAGGAGGAACTGAGGGAAATCCTTATTAGTCGGGAAATTGTGTTGGGGAAATTGATGGGATTGAAAGCCGATAAATCCCCAGGGCCTGATGGACTGCATCCCAGTGTACTTAAGGAGGTGACCTTGGAAATAGCGGATGCATTGACAGTCATTTTCCAACATTCCATAGACTCTGGATCAGTTCCTATCGAGTGGAGGGTAGCCAATGTAACCCCACTTTTTAAAAAAGGAGGGAGAGAGAAAACAGGGAATTATAGACCGGTCAGCCTGACATCGGTAGTGGGTAAAATGATGGAATCAATTATTAAGGATGTCATAGCAGCGCATTTGGAAAGAGGTGACATGATAGGTCCAAATCAGCATGGATTTGTGAAAGGGAAATCATGCTTGACAAATCTTCTGGAATTTTTTGAGGATGTTTCCAGTAGAGTGGACAAGGGAGAACCAGTTGATGTGGTGTATTTGGACTTTCAGAAGGCTTTCGACAAGGTCCCACACAAGAGATTAATGTGCAAAGTTAAAGCACATGGGATTGGGGGTAGTGTGCTGACGTGGATTGAGATCTGGTTGGCAGACAGGAAGCAAAGAGTAGGAGTAAATGGGTACTTTTCAGAATGGCAGGCAGTGACTAGTGGGGTACCGCAAGGTTCTGTGCTGGGGCCCCAGCTGTTTACATTGTACATTAATGATTTAGACGAGGGGATTAAATGTAGTATCTCCAAATTTGCGGACGACACTAAGTTGGATGGCAGTGTGAGCTGCGAGGAGGATGCTATGAGGCTGCAGAGTGACTTG
Source organism: Pristiophorus japonicus (assembly GCF_044704955.1). Taxonomy (NCBI): domain Eukaryota; kingdom Metazoa; phylum Chordata; class Chondrichthyes; family Pristiophoridae; genus Pristiophorus; species Pristiophorus japonicus. Next base: position 66,228,217 of record NC_091989.1, on the reverse strand, counting down.
GATAGGTTAGGTGAGTGGGAAAATGCATGGCAGATGAAGTATAATGTGGATAAATGTGAGGTTATACATTTTGGTGGTAAAAACAGAGAGACAGACTATTATCTGAATGGTGACAGATTAGGAAAAGGGGAGGTGCAACGAGACCTGCGTGTCATGGTACATCAGTCATTGAAGGTTGGCTTGCAGGTACAGCATGCGGTTAAGAAACCAAATGGCATGTTGGCCTTCATAGCGAAGGGATTTGAGTACAGGGGCAGGGAGGTGTTACTACAGTTGTACAGGGCCTTGGTGAGGCCACACCTGGAGTATTGTGTACAGTTTTGGTCTCCTAACTTGAGGAAGGACATTCTTGCTATTGAGGGAGTGCAGCGAAGGTTCACCAGACTGATTCCCAGGATGGCGGGACTGACATATCAAGAAAGACTGGATCAACTGGGCTTGTATTCACTGGAGTTCAGAAAAATGAGAGGGGATCTCATAGAAACGTTTAAAATTCTGACGTGTTTAGACTACTAGGGGAATCAAGAGGTATGGTGAGAAAGCAGGAATGGGGTACTGAAGTTGCATGTTCAGCCATGAACTCATTGAATGGCGTTGCAGGCTAGAAGGGCCGAATGGCCTACTCCTGCACCTATTTTCTATGTTTCTATGTTTCTATGACAGGTTAGATGCAGGAAAAATTTTCCCAATATTGGGTAAGTCCAGAACCAGGGGTCACAGTCTAAGGATAAGGGGTAAGCCATTTAGGACCGAGATGAGGAGAAACTTCTTCACCCAGAGAGTGGTGAACTTGTGGAATTCTCTACCACAGAAAGTTGTTAAGGCCAATTCACTAAATATATTCAAAAAGAAGTTAGATGTAGCGCTTACTACTAGGGGGATCAAAGGGCATGGCGAGAAAGCAGGAATGGAGTACTGAAGTTGCATGTTCAGCCATGAACTCATTGAATGGCGGTGCAGGCTCGAAGGGCCGAATGGCCTACTCCTGCACCTATTTGCTATGTTTCTATGTTTCTATGTTAGGGTGTTCGCCCGCTACATTGGTTGATTGCAATTTGCACCCGACATTGCTTAATAATATTTTGCTCGTTACAGCTGGACTTTTATATTTGTTACCAATTTCAAGCAGTTCATTCAAAAATGGCGGGTTGTTGGCCTCCTTTAAAATGGCCTTACTACATTTACCCCAATCGTCTTCCTTGCATGGAACCACGTGTCGTTGCTCCATTAGCGCTGCACCTCGTGGTTTGGATGCCATCTTTTCCCTGTACACGATGTCAACTGCCGCGATCCTCTTTCCCAGGGATTCTGCCACTGAAGCTGGGAAGGCGCCCTCGGATCTAATCTTCCTCCCCAGGAGTTCTGCCACTGAAACCGGGAAGGTGCGTTCGGGTCGTCTCGGCCAGATTATCGCCACGCAGTCGTGATGAGTGGTTTGTCCCTCGGGGGCTGCATGAATCTGCTCTCCGGTGCCTGGTCCAACCGAAGGTGGGGGCTTGCGCTGCCTCTGAGCACGGGGGGCGTCGATTGCTGGAGGGTGAAGTCTTCCCAGTTCCAATGAATCTTCCCCAATCATCTTCTTCCAAGTAGCGTTGATCCATCACCTGAAACAATCCACAATGGTAAATTGTGCACCGCGCCATCATGGGATACACTTACATCTGCACTACTAACAACTGATATCAGTTCCTTTATGTCGGTGCGCAGCTTTGCCTGAACCGGGACCAGCTTGGGTCATTCAGCTTAATCATTCCATAGCCTCTCAAATGACTGATTCGCCCCCGTGTCCACTTCCAATGAAGACTGGAACTATTGTATATGTAAGCACTCTGTTAATGACTCCACGAGGCAGGAGTATGGTACTTAAATTGTGTAGACTGTAGTCAGTCCTTTATTGCAGCTGCAAGAGTGAGGACACCAAGAGGTGAGCTCCCTTTTATACTGGGTTGCCTGCAGTGTGCAGCTGACCCTTAGGTCTCCAGCAGCAGCACCCTCTGGTGTACAGGTAAGGTGTGTACAGGGTAAAGGTACATTCAGTGTTACAGTACATCATAACATTGTACGCATGCATACATAACAACACTCCCTTCTAAGCATTTTTCAAGTCCTTCTTGCCATGACCTGGGGAGGTGATCAGTAGTGGGTGTGGGAGGTTGTGGTGAGGGTTGTGTGAGTGCCAGGTGTGATCCCTGTGCTTGAGGCTGGCCTCATACATTTATTTCCCCCCCTCACACACAGACCATATGGGTATCACTGTTGTGGGATCTCTCAATGGGGGGAGCCAGTGCAGTGGGTAGGGTACATACTCTGTAGAGTGGGTGTGTGGTGATGGGCAGGGCCACAGAATTGTGTGGGCTCCTTGTCCTCCATTAGTGATGAAAGTCTGGTCATCCCAGGGTCCGCCAGGAAAGCTGGAGGGCACTGGCCTCTCGCTCCTGGTTTTGGCTCTGCTGGCCAGTGGGTGTAGGGCCGATCTGGGGCAGGTTGCCCATGGTGGTGGCTGCGCTGCCCATCGACCGCTGTCCCTGCAGTGGGTCTGCTCCCACTGGGTGTGGCATCACATTTGTCCCAAAAGTTCAGGCTACATGGTCAGGTAGCCCGCTGGACCTAGGGGTCTCCCACAGGGGAGGATTCCTCTGGCATTTACATTGTACCTGTAGAACCCGGTGTCCTTTAACAGTCTACTTCCTGCATACATGACACATTGGCTCCTATCATACATAGTCGAATCTACACTGTTATCTCTCTTTACATTGTTACTTACAGCATTTACATCACTTTCTTATATCTCGGTCTCTCCATACATGGTTACATTTGCCATTTTAAAATTTCTATCATCATCATTAAACATTACAAACTTGTTCTTAACATCATTTACACAAACATTCATTACATTTTTCTCATCAGTTACTCCGGCATCACAATTCAACGTTACATTAGCATACCTGCATTTGCTAACTGCACTTTTAACTTTAAAGTCTTTGTCATCTTTAGAGTGAAACTGTCCCTTTAATTTCTTTGGGTTACCGGTCTCCTTTAAGAGGGCCTTCCAATCCAGTTCACCGCTTGGTGCCACGTGATCCTCCTTGTGATCTGGTCACGGCCATTTTGATTTTAGGTTCTTCGCCTCGTGGTGCGGCCGCCATCTTCTCTCTCTCCTCCAGGTGGGCTGTGGTGATCTTTTCCTTCTCAGGTTCAGCCACAGACGTCGGGAATCCACTTTTTTCCCTTGGAGTCCTGCCACGGTCCGGAAGGTGAGGTCTGAATGGTCGGTTTTGGTGATCTCGTTGGTGATCTCATCACGGTGTTGTGGAGTCGTCGCCGCGCAGTCGAGCTGGATGGTAGGATCTCTAGGTACAGTGATGGATCCAAGTTTGGGACTGCATGGGATGTCGATTACTGGAGCCCAGAGGCTGTCGTCACTTCGACTGACTTGGACCTGCTTCATCCAGCTTCTTCCCAGCAGCGTTGGACCATTGCTGGCAATGATCCACAGGAGGAGCTTGTTCATCACGCCGCCTTGGGAGACCTGGACGTCCATACTGCCAATGACTGGGATTTTGCCTTTGGTGTCGGTGAGCAGCTTCACCTGTACAGGAGACAGTTTTGGTCATTTGGCGGGATTGATCCAAAGTTTTTCAAAAGTCGTCTGGCTCATCAAAGACTGGCTCGCCCCTGTGTCGATCTCCATCAAAACTGGAACTCCGTTGATGTCTACTTCCATCTTTCACGGGGAACTCTCGGTGGAGCAGGTATAACTTCCATACTCTTCTTCCAAGGGTTGAGCAGCTTCGTATTCATCTGTGTCGGAGCCCAGGTGATCAGCCAACTCTTCAGCAACGCAGTGAGTAAAGCTCTTTCTGCACATTCTCTGAAGGTGAACTTTCGCATTGCAGCCTTTGCAGGTATAGTCTTTGTAGCGGCACTGGTGGGCCCTGTGGTTTCCTCCACAGCGCCAGCACAGGGCTAGCCGGTTGGCCCCATGTGGCGGACTCAGGGTTGCAGAACTCGGGGCAGCATTTCTGCCTTTAAAAGTCGCCATCCAGTTCACTGCGCTCGTCGGTTTAGAGTCCTGGGTGTGGGTCATCATTCGCTTGGAGTCACCGACCGAAATCATGTCGGCCTGGCTCACTTTAATTGCCTTCTGCAGGGTGACTGTGATGTCCGCAGAGAGCAGTTTGTGGAGGAGGCCCTCGTGGCCGATTCCAATAACAAATATGTCCCTTAGTGCTTCGGTAAGGTGGTCGCCAAATTCACCGGTGCAGCCAATCTTCTTAAATCTACAGCATACTTAGCAATTTCTTGGCCTTCGGGTCGCTGGTGAGTGTAAAACCGGTGCCTGGCTATGAGGATGTTTTCTTTGGGTTTTAGTTACTCTTGTATTAAGGTTACAAGTTCTCCATAGCTCTTGGTTGCAGTCTTTGCTGGGGCTAGCAAGTCCCTGACGAGGCCATGGATAGTGGGCCCACAACTACTAAGCAGGATGGCCCTGCGCTTGTTCACCAGTGTGGCCAGTGAGTCCCCATCCAGGTCGTTGGCTATGAAGAAGTGTTCTAACCTTTCCACGAAGGCGTCCCAATCTTCCTCATCGGTGAATTGTTGAAAGTTGCTGAGGTTCGACATGTTATGCATGTAATTCGTGACCTCGTCGGCAGTTATTGTATATGTAGGCACTCTGTTAATGACTCCACGAGGCAGGGGTATGGTAATTAAACTGTGAAGACTGTAGTCCTTTATTGCAGCTGAAAGAGTGAGGACACCAAGAGGTGAGCTCCCTTTTATACTGGGTTACCTGCAGTGTGCAGCTGACCCTTAAGTCTACAGCAGCAGCACCCTCTGGTGTACAGGTAAGGTGTGTACAGGGTGAAGGTACATTCAGTGTTGCAGTACATCATAACATTGTAGGCATGCATACAATACAGGAACGCCATTTATCTCGACTTCCATTATCACTGGAGGACAATCTGTGGTGCAGGTATATACTCCGTACACTTCATCCTGGGACTGAGCTGCCTCTCTAGCCATCTCCTCGTAATCCGCGCTGGATTTACAGCCATCTGCTGACTCCTCTTCCACATGTTGAGTCACAGCTCTTTTGCACATTCGCTGGAGGTGGCCTTTTGTGCTGCAGCCTTTGCACACATAGTCTCTGAACTGACACTGATGAGCCCTGTGATTACCTCCGCAACGCCAGCATGGTGCTACTCGACTTATGTTTGCACCACTCGGCGGACTCTGAGTTAAAAGACTCGGGGGCCTGTACACTCTGCCCTGGGCAGATTCACGTTCAACAGTTCTGCCTGTAAAAGGCGCCATTCTATTTATAGTACTTGCCGGGTTTGAGTCCTGGGAGTGAGTCATCATCTGCTTGGAGCTGCAGCTTGAGGTCATGAATGCCTGGCTGATGCTGATGGCCTTCTGCAGAGTGACGGTGGTTTCGGCAGACAATAGCCTGTGATGAAGGGCCTTATGACCAATACCAATTACAAAGACATCCCACAACGCATCGGCGAGGGATGCGCTAAATTCACACGGTCGTGCCAGCCTCCTGAGATCGCGATTTCCTGGTGCTCGGGGCGGCGGTGTGTATAAAATCGATGCCTGGCCATGAGAATGCTCTCCGTCGGTTTGAGTTGGTCCCGAATTAGCACTTTCAGCTCCTCGTATGACTTGGTCATTGTTTTCTTTGGTGCAAGCAAGTCCCTGACAAGGCCGTAGACCGTGGGCCCATAACTGGTCAACAGGAGAGCTCTGCGCTTATTTGCCAGCGTGGCTGGATCATCGCCTACCAGGTCGTTTGCTACGAAATATTGGTCAAGCCGCTCCGTAAAGGCTTCTCAATCTTCACCCTCTGAGAACTTTTCTAATGCACCAACGTTAGTCATTTTTGCGTGAAAGTTCGTAATCTCGTCGCCAGTTGTTATGTCTTTAATACTCTTATGAATGACTCCACGAGGTCTAGTATTGTATTTGAGTTGTTGTGACCTTAGTCCCATTTATTGTAACTCCAGAGTGAGGCACAAGCTTGGTGGGCAGCCTTTTTTACTGGGCCCTGCACACCTATGCAGGTGATCCTTAGGTCTCCCACCGCAGTGCCCTCTGGTGGCACACCTTATGTGACCATACAGTTAGTATACATGGTCTACATACATGACAGTGACCTTTCGACGAGGCTCCACTTTAATACCTCCCTCAGACAGAGAGTTGTGGAATATTTGAATCAGCTGTTACACTGCCTTTGAATCAAAAGTCTTCACTTCACTATCGGCACCTCTTCATGCTCTGGGGCAATGGCCACTGTAGCCTTTGCATGCATTTCGCACTGGGCTGCTCTTACACGGGTCTGCTCTTCATCTTGAGCTGGTTCTTCGACCTCATTATCAGTAGGTGGAGGAGAATTAGAGGGCACAATTTAGTGGTCCCTTCACCCTTTTGTTCCCTATGATATACACATTCCAAATTGATGTGATTGTTACTTCAACGAACAGAACATGAAACCAAAATGTCTGGCGCACTGAGCGCAAACAATATCTAAGCTGCAGGAGCATTGGAAGATGGTTGAATGTCATCGGGCAGGCAACAATAGCACAGTGTGATATGAGATTTCAAACTGTGGACAACTTGACAATGCATAACAATAGCTCCAGACTATCTAACTTCATTAGGGTGCAAAACAGTCTCTCCCCCATCCTCCAAACAAATTAATAGCTAAAGTGAAGACCTTTAACACAGCAGCTTTAAATGTTACAGATTCAAGGTGGCTATGGGAGGGAGGGATGGCCAGGTACAGCATGGGTTAGATACAAAGAAATTCTCCATCGACATTGGCCCATCCAACATTCCCATGTCAGGTATAGCATAGATTAGATACAGAGTAAAGCTCCCTCTACATAGGGGGCCACATGACTTTTTGTGGGGAGTTGCTGGGTTGGGTCATTTTTCCAATGCATCTGTATTATGCCCTAATCTATGTATAGCTTCAGCCTGCTCATGCCTGTAAAGGGGTAGGCCGTGGGTTTGGTGAGGGGGAATCGTGTGGAAGACCCAGGATGGGAGCCAAGATTCCTTAGTAATTTCATCCAGCAGCTAGTTACAGAGTAAAGCTCCCTCAACACTGGGTTATCAAGCAGTTCAAGAGACGTTATCAATGCAGGTTCAATTCAAAGTAAAGCTTCCTTAACATTGTCCCATCAGGAACTTCCAATTCAGGTATAGTACAGACTAATGCTTATTTTACCCTGTCTCATTAAGCATTTCTAGGTCAGGTACAACATGTGGTAGATACAGTAATGCTCCTTCTATCATCATCATCATCATCATAGGCAGTCCCTTGAAATTAAGGAAGACTTGCTTCCACTCCAAAAGTGAGTTCTCAGGTGACTGAACAGTCCAATACGGGAATTACAGTTTCTGTCTCAGGTGGGACAAATAGTCGTTGGAGGAAAGGGTGGGTGGGGAGTCTGGTTTGCCGCACGCTCCTTCCGCTGCCTGCGCTTGTTTTCTGCGTGCTCTTGGCGACGAGACTCGAGGTGCTCAGCGCCCTCCCGGACGCTCTTCCTCAATTTAAGGCGGTCTTTGGCCAGGGACTCCCAGGTGTCGGTGAGAATGTTGCACTTTATCAAGGAGGCTCCTTCTATACTGTCCCATCAAGCACAACAGGTCAGGTAGAACACACATTAGGTACAGAGTAAAGCCCACTTTACAATGTACCATCAAACATTCCAAGGTCAGGTCTAGCATGGGTCAAGTACCATTTCCAAAGTCCTATCAAGTTAAACTTTGTGTACAGTATCTAATCATGCACCCTCAGATCAGGTACAAGCAGGGACGAAAGCTCCCTCTATACTTTCCTTTCAAGCACCCCCAGGTCAGGTACACCAGAGTTAGATATAGAGTAATGTTCCCTCAGCACAGTATCAGCAGTACTCCTAGGGTAAGTACAGCATGGGTTAGATAAAGAGTAAAACTCCCTCTACACTATCCCATCAAACACTCCCATGTCATGTACACCATGGGTTAGATACAGAACCGCTTCCACCCAACCTTTCCCACAATGACTATCTGTCCCACCTGTGACAGGGACTGAGGTGGCTGAATAGTCCAATACGAGAATCAAAGTGTTATATATGCAGACTATAGATAAAATCACTGTGTAGTCATTGTATAGTTGCATAAGATGGAGACTTGTTACCTGATGTACTATCACCAAGGTTTACATTGTGTATATACTATACTGGCACCATTAAAGGGTGCAACTGGTGGAGACCGGGGTTTTCTGCCCCTGTGGCAGAGGCTATCCACCAGGGGGCACTGCAGTGGGAGACCTGAGGGTCACCTGAATAGGTGTGCAGGGCCCAGTATAAAAGGCTGCCTACCATGCTTGTGTCTCACTCTGGAGTTACGAATAAAGGACCAAGGTCACTACAGTTTGAGTACAACACATTGCCTCGTGGAATCATTCATAAGTACATTACAGACATAACAACTGGTGATGAGAATACAGACTTTCACGCGATTATGGCTACCTTTTGGCACACTAAAAGATTTTGCAGAGGGTGATGATTAGGATGCCTTCACAGAAAGGCTCGAGCAATATTTTGTGGCAAATGACCTGGCAGGGGAGACGGACACATTGGCGGAGAAGCACAAGACTATACTGCTGATCAGTTGTGGGCCCGAAGTCTACCGCCTCATCAGGGACTTGCTGGCACCCACAAAGGCCAAGGATAAGAGATACGATGAGCTGACTGAACTAATTCACCACCAACTAAAACCAAAAGAGAGCATCCTCACGGCCAGGCACAGATTCTACACTCACTGCAGACCTGAGGGCCAGGAGATTGCAAAATATGCTGCCAACCTCAGGAGACTTGTGGCACCGTGTGATTTCAGCACGTACCTCAACGAAGCATTGCGAGACATCTTCGTTATGGGAATTGGCCACGAGGACCTCCTTCATAAGTTATTATCTGCCAACACCACAGTCAACCTGCAGAAGGCCATCAGCATCAATCAGGCGTTCATGACCTCGACCTGCAGCACCAAGCAAATTATTCATCCTGTAGACTCAAACCGGCAAGTACTGTACACAGAATGGTGCCTTTCACAGCCAAGACTGTAATTCGTGGCTCTGCTCAAGGCAGAGAGCACAGACCTCAGGGTTCCAGAACTCAGAGTCCACCGAGGGGTGCTAATCGAGTCGCACCATGCTGGCGTTGTGGAGGAAAACATAGGGCTCACCAGTGTCGGTTTGCTGAGTACGTATGCAAAGCCTGTAACACGAAGGGCCACCTCCGGTAAAAGAAATACGACTCACCGTCTAGCAGAGGAGTTGGTAGATTACTTTGAATCCAGCGGGGACTATGATGATTTGGCCAGAGAGGCAGCTCAGCCCCAAGAAGAAGTGTATGGAGTGTATACCTGCACCATCGATTGTCCTCCAGTGAAAATGGAAGTCGAGATAAACGGTGTTCCAGTCTTCATGAAAGTGGACACGGGAGCGAGCCAGTCAGTGATGCGTCAGGATGCCTTTGAGAGGCTATGGAACGAAAAATGACCCGAGCTGATTCCAGTACAGGAAAAGTTGCGCACCTACAACAAGGAGCTGATCCCAGTCCTTGGTAGTGCGGATGTAAGTATAATCAATAATGGGGTGGAGCGCAAGTTACCTCTGTGGATTGTTGCAGGAGATGGTCCAACGCTACTCGGAAGAAGGTGGATGGGAAAGATCCAGTGGAAATGGGAAGACCTCTTCATTCCAGCAATCAATGTCCCCCGTGCTCAGAGGCAGAGCAAAACCTCACCTTCGCTTGGGCCAGATACCAGAAAACAGACCGGCGCAGCACCTGAGGCACAGACCGTCCATCATGACTGCGTGGCAATGATCTGACCGGAATGATCTAAAAATGCCTTCTCGGCTCTAGTGGCAGGACTCCTGGGGAGGAAGATCGAATTCACAGGCACTCTTTCAGCTTTTGTGGCAGAATCGCGGGAGAGAAGGATCAAGGCAGTCCACCTCGAGGACAGAGGCAAGATGGCATCGCTGCAGCGTGGCTGAAAAAAAAAATGGCCGCGGCAATACCATGAGGTGCAACGCTGAGGGATCAACACGTAATGTCCAACAAAGGATTTGATTGGGGTAAAGCCAGCAGGGTTCTTTTAAAGGAGACCTGCAACCAACTAAATTTAAAGAGACATTGTATGCATGGCAATCAATGTAACGAACTGATTAAGATTGTGAACAAAATGTTGTTGCGAGATGTCGGTACTATTCCTAATGTAAAGAACAAAGGGCCCAAGTTTCCACACGATAAAAAACGGGTGCCCCTCTGAGCTGGGCGCCCATTTCTCGCGCCTAAAACGGCGCAAAAAATAACCTCGCGATTCTGGAGCGTTCTGCAGCTCCCTGTCTGCCTGGCGCGGCGCCCAGGGGGACGGAGCCTACACTCGCGCCGATTTTGTAAGTGGGAGGGGGCGGGTACTATTTAAATTAGTTTTTTTCCAGCCGGCAATGCTGCGCGTGCGCGTTGGAGCGTTCACGCACGCGCAGTGTGAAGGAAACATTGGCACTCGGCCATTTTTGTAGTTTTTTGTAGCTGTTTAATTTTTGAACATTTTTTAATAAAAGCACATTGCCATCAGCACATCAGCACTTGCAGCCTTCTCACTGTCTCCTTCCCCCCTCCCCCGCGGGAAGAACGGGCGCCTCCTCCCCCCCCGCGGGAAGAATGGGCGCCTCCTCCCCCCCCCGCGGGAAGAATGGGCGCCTCCTCCCCCCCCCGCGGGAAGAATGGGCGCCTCCTCCCCCCCCCGCGGGAAAGAACGGGCGCCTCCTCCCCCCCGCGGGAAGAACGGGCGCCTCCTCCCCCCCCGCGGGAAGAATGGGCGCCTCCTCCCCCCCCCGCGGGAAGAATGGGCGCCTCCTCCCCCCCCCGCGGGAAAGAACGGGCGCCTCCTCCCCCCCGCGGGAAGAACGGGCGCCTCCTCCCCCCCCACGGGAAAGAACGGGAGCCTCCTCCTCCTCCCACACACCGCGGGAAGAACGGGAGCCTTCTCCCCCCCCCACGGGAAAGAACGGGAGCCTCCTCCCCCCCCACGGGAAAGAACGGGAGTCTCCTCCTCCCCCCACACCCCGCGGGAAGAACGGGCGCCTCCTCCCCCCCCACGGGAAAGAACGGGAGCCTCCTCCTCCCCCACGGGGAAGAACGGGCGCCTCCTCCCCCCCCCGCGGGAAGAATGGGCGCCTCCTCCCCCCCCCGCGGGAAAGAACGGGCGCCTCCTCCCCCCCCGCGGGAAGAACGGGAGCCTCCTCCCCCCCACGGGAAAGAACGGGAGCCTCCTCCTCCCCCCACACCCCGCGGGAAGAACGGGCGCCTCCTCCCCCCCCACGGGAAAGAACGGGAGCCTCCTCCCCCCCCGCGGGAAGAACGGGAGCCTCCTCCCCCCCCACGGGAAAGAACGGGAGCCTCCTCCTCCCCCCCACACCCCGCGGGAAGAACGGGCGCCTCCTCCCCCCCCACGGGAAAGAACGGGAGCCTCCTCCCCCCCCGCGGGAAGAACGGGAGCCTCCTCCCCCCCCACGGGAAAGAACGGGAGCCTCCTCCTCCCCCCACACCCCGCGGGAAGAACGGGAGCCTTCTCCCCCCTCCGCGGGAAGAACGGGCACCTCCTCCCCCCCCCCCGCGGGAAGAACGGGAGCCTCCTCCCCCCCCCGCGGGAAGAACGGGAGCCTCCTCCCCCCCCCCGCGGGAAGAACGGGCGCCTCAGGCTGACTGCAGCATTCTCCGTGGCTGAAGCACTTTCACACAGGTAGGAAGATGGTTTATTTAATCTTTTCTTTGCTTATAAATGTTTATTCAGGTTGGATTTATTTGTATAATATTTGTAGAAGTATAAATAAGGATTTATTGTAGAATTTAATGACTTCCCTTCCCCCCCCTCCCCCACCACCTCGTTCTGGACGCCTAATTTGTAACCTGCGCCTGATTTTTTAATGTGTAGAACAGGTTTTTTCAGTTCTACAAAAATCTTCACTTGCTCCATTCTAAGTTAGTTTGGAGTACGTTTTCACTGTGGAAACTTTGAAATCAGGCGTCAGTGGCCAGACACGCCCCCTTTTGAAGAAAAAATTCTGTTCCAAAGTAAAACTGTTCTACCTGACTAGAACTGCAGAAAAAAAAATGTGGAGAATTGCGATTTCTAAGATAGTCCGTTCTCCACCAGTTGCTCCTAAAAATCAGGCGCAAATCATGTGGAAACTTGGGCCCAAAATGTTGTTGCGAGATGTCGGGAATAGAGTGTCTCCAAAAGTAGCAAGCGAGTGAATTCGGGAGGGTAAAGGCTCTGATCCTGATGCCCTGCCCCAGGTGTCCCCACAAGTTATAAGCCAGCGACCTCAAGAGGATGAAGGCACTGATCCTGATACACTGCCCCAGGTCTATCCCACACTGCAGGCACCCGATGACACTATTCGCCACTGACCTGGAAATGAAAACGGCGCCAATATGTGCGGTCGGCCGCCATTGCCCACCACCCGGGTGGAGACGGCACAGCCCCCAGACCCAGTCACTACCTCGGCCATGTCCGGGAGCGAAAGGTCAGGACCAACGAGTTCCCCAAACGGGACCTGGAACAGCCAGGTTCCCAACACCGTAGAGAGCAGGCAGAAGACTCTGTAGCCCTCAAAGGAGGACAGGGTAGCCACACACATCTGTGGCTCTACCCACCACTAGGCAATGGCAAACGCCCTGAGTCCTGGCTAGGTGAGCGAACCAAGCCCACCCCGCTAGCAGGGAGCGCAGCTCCGCCCTCAGATGACTCGGACCCCGTCCGGTTGCTCTGGAACCAGCGTTCTCACATACTGTACTGCTAACTCAGTACTTACTATGACTGAACCATAAATGCAATCTACCCAATCCTGGCGCACGACCACAAGACATAACGAATGTAAATCACTGAACCAAGATGTCACAATATAAACTGCAACTTCTTTCTTTTTGCTTGCACTGTGATCCTGTATGTTAATGTAATGGGCCTGCTGCATGATCTTGCTGTGAGGGGAGGGGGGGAGGGGGCAGCGGCGGGGCTGGGAATGGATGTATGTAGCCATGGACACACACATGGATCATACCCAGAACCCTCTGGAATCTCCACTGCATCATCGAACCATCCAAACTGGTAACCACTGCCCAACGTTGTGGCAAAAGGACTTGGGGGTTAACAGAGAGAGAGCCAAGCCAAAGCACAGCCAAGGTGCAAGGGCTATTGGCACTTAAGTCTGGGGAGAGCTAAGCCAGAGCACACAGTGCAAATGTAATCGGCACAAAGGACTTGGGGGAGAGTGATGTTATATATGCAGACTATAGATATACTCTCTGTGTAGTCATTGTATTGTTGCATAAGATGGGGACTTGTTACCTGATGTATTTTCAATAAGGTTTACACTGTGTATATACTATGCTGGCACCACAAGAGTCCGGGGTTTCCTGCCCTTGTGGCAGAGGCTGTCCACCAGAGGGCACTGCAGTGGGAGACCTGAGGGTCACCTGCATAGGTGTGCAGGGCCCAGTATAAAAGGCTGCCCACCATGCTTGTGCCTCACTCTGGAGTTACGAATAAAGGACCAAGGTCACTACAGTTTGAGTACAACACATTGCCTCGTGGAGTCATTCATAAGTACATTACAGACATAACACTAAGGATTCATTTTTAAAATGAAAGCAAGTCTTCCTCGATTCCAAGGGATTGCCTATGATGATGATGACAGAGTAAAGTGCCCTCTGCACAGAAACTTCAGCACTCCCTGGGCAGGTACAAAAACAGATTAGATACAGAGTGAAGCTCCTTCTACATTCACCCATTAAACACTCCCAGGCAGGTACAGCGTGATTTAGATACAGAGTAAAGTTCCCTCTGTACTCTCCCATCAAACACTCCCAGGGCAGGTACAGCATAGATCATGCCTGACAAACCTGATTATGTTAGTCACCTCTTCAAAAAATACAGTGGACAGGGGAATGTCTATGGATGTTATTTATATGGACTTCCAGAAGGCATTCGATAAAGTGCCTCATAAGTGACTGTTAGCTAAAGTTGAAGCTCATGGAATTGAAAAAGAAAGAAAGAAAGGCGTGCATTAATACAGCACCTTTCACAACCACTGGATGTCTCAAAGAGCTTTACAGCCAATGAAGTACTTTTGAAGTGAAGTCACTGTTGTAAAGTAGGAAACACGGCAGCCAATTTGCGCACAGCAAGCTCCCACAAACAGCAATGTGATAATAACCAGATAAACTGTTTTAGTAATGTTGATTGAGGGGAAAATCTTGGCCAAGACAGCGGGGATAACTCCTCTGCTTTTCTTCAAAGGCAAATTATTGACCTGTTTAGGAAATTGGCTGAGCAGCAAGAGACAGAGAGTCGGGATAATGGGCTGGTACTTTATTTGGCAGGATGTGACAAGTGGTATCCCGCAGGTATCTGTGTCGGGGCCTCAACTATTCACTATATTTATTAACGGCTTAGATAGTGGGATAGAAAGGCACACATCCAAATTTGCTGATGACACGAAGAGAGGCGTAATTGTAAGCAGTGTAGATGGAAACATAAAATTACAAAGCGATATTAATAGATTAGGTGAATGAGTGAAACTGTGGCAAATGTATTTCAATACAGGCTAGTGTGAGGTTAACCACTTTGGACCTAAAAAGGATAGATCATAGTATTTTTTAAATGGTGAAAAGCTAGAAACAGTGGAGGTCCAAAGAGACTTAGGGGTTCAGGTACATAGATCATTAAAATGTCATGAACAGGTACAGAAAATAATCAAAAAGGCTAATGAAATGCTAGCCTTTATATCTGGAGGACTAGAATACAAGGGCATAGAAGTTATGCTACAGTTATGCAAAGCCCTGGTTAGACCACACCTGGAGCACTGTGTTCAGTTCTGGAAACCACACCTTAGGAAGGATATTTTGGCCTTGGAGGGAGTGCAGTGTAGATATACCAGAATGATACCTGGACTCCGAGGGTTAACTTAGAGAGATTACAGAAGCTTGAGTTGTATGCTTTGACACAAGGTCATCGGCCTGAAGCATTAACTCTGTTTCTCTCTCCACAGATGCTGCCTGACCTGCTGAGTGTTTTTTTTGTTTTTATTTTGTATTCTTTGGAATTTAAAAGGTTAAGAGTGATTTCATTGAAGTTTTCAGGATATTGTGGGGAACTGACAGAGAGCAACTATTTCTGCTGGTTGAGGAGTCTAGGACAATGGGACATAGCCTATAAATGAGAGCCAGGCCTTTCAGAAGTGATTTTAGGAAATGTTTCTACAAGCAAAGAAGTGGTAGTAGTTTGGAACTCTCTTCCGCAATTAATTTCCCATCAATGGAAGTGGAAATTGGTGGGCTGTATTGGGTAGCCGATCTGTGCCATTTCACCACCTCTGACGAAACTTAAATCCTTTGTTCCATTTTAACTGTCCCCTCTCCCACCTGTTTTCCGCCATCTAAGCAACAGGCTTCCTAGGGAGACGGTGGAAGCAGTTAGTATTGAATCATTCAAATGAAAGTTCAATAGATTTATTTCAGCAAATAACATTACAGTATATGAGTAATTTGAGACATGACATGTGGTGAGTGTAGCAGGCTTGGGAGGGACAGACGACTTTGAACCTATGGTTCCCAGAGCTCTTAACCACTGGGATTTTCCTCATCTCATGTCAGGGTCTGATGTAGACTCCTTGATAGAGATTGATTGCTGTGATTGGTCAACAGCTCCATTGTTGTTGTATCACGTGACTACCAGGTGACTAGATGCACCTTGGTCTCTTTTCGTCAAGTCATTCCTACCTGCCCCAAAAACTTAATGGAGACGTCACATCATTTATGTAAAAGTTGGGTCCTTATAAATCTAGTGTACAGTTGCTGAGCAAGTTGTCTATATCACAGACACTTCACAACCATTTTCTCATGTCAATCAGGTGCACAGCAAGTACCAGCTCCTGGTGCGGCTGCGTGGCCTAATGGATAAGGCATCTGACTTCGATTATAACCGCGACGTTATCAGAAGATTGCAGGTTCAAGGGGTCAATTAGGCCTACAGCCACACTAGTCTGAAAAAAACACCTGATCTCGTCTGATCTTGGAAGTTAAGTAGAATCAGGCCTGGTTAGTACTTGGATGGGAGACCGCCTGGGAGTACCAGGTGCAGTTGGCTTTTGGAGGCACTGCTCCAATGAGGCGGAGGAGGAACAACATCCCTCCGCAGAGGAATTGGTGCCCGCCGCGTGTCCCAGGGAGGGTGAGACAGTCGAGGTTGCCCAGCCTCAGCCTCCCAGGGATAGGGAAGAAGATCTTCCTGTTGCGGGGGGCGGGGGGGTGCGGGTCCGCTGGAAGAATGCGTTGCCACCGGGTCGGGCGTCCTGGGGACTGAGGCAGATGAGGCCGAAAAGGCCAAACCTGAGCCCGCCCAGCCATTAACCAACATCCTTCGGGACTTGCTCGACCTGGCAGAAAAACAAAATGAAAGAACTAATGAAAATCCTGGTGCTGTGCTCCCCATAGGCCGGGGTGCTCGCATCTGCATGGCCAAAGGTCACGTTAGCGGCCCCACACTTCTCAACCTGCACTATGCGGCAAGGGCAGAATCCAGCTTGGCCTTTTATGAGGTGGAGAGTGATTTTCTGTAAAGACAGCAAATCTGCAATGTTTTTATTTTAATTTCAGCAGTGCTACTTAATTAAAGGACAGCCCAGTTAAAATGGAATAGTTGAGAGGCATAGTTGAACAGTAACTCACACCTACGTGAAAGTCGGATTACAATTTTCCTTTTGGAACACATGAGGTTAGTGCAGTAGAGATGTGCAGATTTGCAATTTGAAGGAGCTGCTCCTCAATTTTTGGCTGCACTTCAGTCCCACGCTCCTGATCTTTGGGCACCCGGTGCAGAGGGGAGCGGGTAGGTCGGAGGGCCTCCTCATCGGACTGCTCCTGGGCCTGGATAAGGTGGCCATTAACCAGTCTAGACAGAAGGCGGTCGAGGGGGTCGTTCAGCCCGACTGCCTGCCTCTTTTCCGTGGTTACATCCGAGCCAGGTTGTCCCTGGAGATGGAGCACGCGGTGTCCCCCGGTATGCTTGCGGCCATCCAAGAGAGGTGGGCGCTGGAGGGACTGGAGTGCAGCATCACCCCCGGCAACCAAATTTTAAGTTGACCATTTAAGGTTCACAAAGTTTTATTTATTAATTTTTTGGTTCTAGTGCCCCTTTAATAAGGGGGAAATCGGCTTTATAGTTTAATTAAAATAATTGTACAGATTTGCATCCTTAGAAGTGGTGAACTCTGGTAGCCATCATTCATTTTCCTCGTTAATTCTGGGTGCGATTACATGATGGTCTTGTACTTAATTATAAAAGAAGTTGGACATTTCTTTCACCTCCCTTCCCTCCATCCCTGTCGTGGCTCCCACCCCCAAGTAAATTCGTCAACTGAGAGAGTGGAACCTGCCCTCAGGAACTGAACCCTTTCAAAAATGACTGTTCGTGTGATCAGTACGCTGACAGGAAGCCTCTTAGCCAGAAGTTTAAATGTATTTTATTGTGTACTTGTTAAAGATCATGAAAAAGAGTTGATCCTAATTGGATTGGATGGTTTTTATTGGTTAAGCTCAAGGTACAGAAAATAAATCAGTAAAAGCGAGCAGAGTGATTATCAGCATCTCCAACGGTGGCTCAGAATGGTTTGAAATGTGCACATTCAAAATATTAGTATGATAAAATCTTCAATCAACTAGTGATGCATCATTCAGCTCATTAAGCAGCATGCACAGAGAAGCTATATCAGCTTTAATCTTCCTCACTTAGGCACGCACCATTTAGTAGCTCACAAAACATCTTAAAGTATGAAGCAGATCCAGATTACACCCGTTACAGCTTCTTATAAACCTTTTTAACTTGTGAACCTGGGGTATGACTTAAGCTTCAGAGCAATAAAATTGGGTCTAAACATCTGGCAGTTTAAAATTTTACGGACAACTTAGAGTGCATTTGCGCTAAGGCTTTTTCCCTTCACATCGACCCTGCAGTTATAGGTGGACGTAAAAGATCCCCAGACACTATTTTGAAGAAGAGTAGGAGAGTGCTCCCCAGTGGCCTGACGACTATTTATCCCCCAACCAATATCAGTAATGTTATGTTCAGAATAAATCCACAGGACTATATCGCAAGCTCAAATTGTTGTGACCTTGGTCTCTTTATTTCAGACTCTAGAGTGCAGAAGCAGCATGGTGAGTCACCTTTTATACCTGCTTGCCCCAGGGTGCACAGGTGACCCTTCAATCCCCCACAGGTGTGCCCCCTGGTGGCAAGTCTTATATTTGGGTAAGGTCAACATACATACATAACATCACTCCCCCCAAAGTCTTACTGTGAAAGTTATTTGCAAGTTGAGGCGATGTGGCGCCCCGCGCCCCCGGGTCGATCGCCTGGGTTGAAGTCTTGACATGGTGGGTTTGTCCTTGTGGTTGACGGCGAATTTGATTGTGTTGGTGGGTCGCTGGGGTTCAGGTCCTTACGGTGTGGTTCCTGGTTATCTGTCGTTCGCAGCTTGGCCTCATCCCACTGCTTTACTTGTTAGTCCGGTACATGGTTTCGCAATCAAACATTCCATTTTCATCACATACACTCCATTCCTCCCCTTGACTAATGCAGTACTAGCGGCCTGACTGGGGCCCTGAACATGGTCTACATCACTTATTCTGATGTCGCGTGGAGGGGCCGTGCACTTATGGTGCATTCTGTGCTGATGGCATGCGGAAGGCTCAGTCCGAGTGATTCGGTCTGGTGATTGCGTAACACCCAGGATGGCCGGGTCTGTGAGGAGCCTACCGTGGCACACGTGGTGCTGGGTTTAGTGATTTGGGCGCTGACCCTGAGGTCTGGCAAGCCCAGTATGGCTGCAATGGCCTTAAGACTTTCGGTGGTGGCGGGAGGCCTAGTGGTCCCCGTTGGCATTGGGCCGTAGTATGAGGGCCCCGGACCACCGACTGTGTGTGGCCGCCCTACCTTGCTTTGCAACGTTGGGATGGGTCTATTGTCTTTTTGGCAGATAGGTCGTCACATCCCGTCTAGCAGTTCACCTTTGGCAGACGGTAACATAGGATCCTGGTTGGTCCAGGTCCTAAGCTGGGGGGCCGTAGTTACGGTTGACCCCTCGCTTTCTAGCACTTCCACGACCGCAATTGGGTCTGCAGGCTGCTTCGTTTCCACCCCGGGGGTGGGCAACGGTGGCCAACTGAGAGCATGGGTGCCGCTCTCTGTGCCTGGCCTGTGGTGCGTCATGTTACAGTGCACAGACAGTGTTGGACATTCTCGAAACAACGCATCGATAATGGTGCCTCTGCTCTCCCAAGCTTGTGGAATGAGCAGCTTGTCTGACTTAAGCACATATTGGGACACTCTTTGGTATGCCTCTTTAGTCCCGTGAACACAGATTGCTGCTTTGTTGAACTTATTTGATATATGTTCAATAGTTTGGGGCTCGCCCGCTACTTTGACTTGTTGTACGGTACCCCCAACCCCATACAATGGTACATCATTGGCCGCGAAGGACCGCTCGCACGGGTTACATGGTGCACACAATTTATTTGAGCGTGGTGGGTTCCTGGCCTTCACAGCGGCCGCCCCTTTACCTTTGCCTCGAACCCAGCCGTCTTCCTTGCTAGGCGACACATTGCTCCGTTCCGTTGCAGCGACCTTCCGTGGTCTGGATGCTCTCTCGTCCCATGGCCTGGGTGCACTCTTGTCCTGTGGTCTGGACGCCCTCTCGTCCGTGTCCGTGATGCCGACTACCGTGATCTTCCTCCCCAGGTATTTTGCCTCTGGCGTCGGGAAGATGCATTTGGATCATTTCGGCCAGAGTCCCACTCCACATGGTCGACTTGGAGCCTCTTCCATCATCGCGAAGAGGTCGTCAGCTTCGGGTGGTGGGTACCGCACCTGTACCGCTGCTCGGTTGAACTTTACCTCCTTGTGGTTGTGATGAGCGGCCTGTGCCTCGGGGATCTGCACTTTGATGCCTGATTCAGTTGGAAGTGGGGGTTTGCTCGACCTTTGGGAAAGGGGGGCCTTGTTCGCCGGAGAGGGTGCGCAGAGGTCTTCTCAGTTCCATCGAATCGTCCCCATCCACCTCCTGCCAAGCAGCGTTGGCCCATCATCTGAAACAATCCACAGTGGTAAATCGTGCACTGCTTCCTCATGGAATACTCTTATGTCCGCACTACCAATAACTGGTATCAGTTCCTTCGTGTACGTCCGCAGCTTTGCCTGAATCGGGATCAGCTCGGGTTTCTTGACTTTGTCGCTCCACAACCTCTCGAAAGCCTTCTGGCTCATGACTGATTGACTTGCCCCGTGTCTAGTTCCATGGAGACTGGAGTGCCATTAAGTTCAACTTTTAACATTATCGGAGAGCTTTTGGTGGCG
The DNA here is from genome assembly GCF_044704955.1 of Pristiophorus japonicus. Lineage (NCBI taxonomy): Eukaryota > Metazoa > Chordata > Chondrichthyes > Pristiophoridae > Pristiophorus > Pristiophorus japonicus. The sequence continues at coordinate 66,207,739 of NC_091989.1, read as the reverse complement.
AAGGTGTGTACCCCATATACTTCCTCTTCATCCTCAGGTTCACTTGCCTCTCCTGCTCGTTCATTGTGATCCTCGCTGAATCGGTCGTCCTCTCCTGACTCTGCCACATGGTGGTCAGAGATCATTTGCACATTCGCTGGAGGTGCCCCATTGTTCCACAGCCCTTGCACACATAGGGCTTGAATCGACATTGATGAGCTCTATGGCTGTCCCCGCAACGCCAACATGGTGCTAATTGATACGCATTCACGCCCCACGTCGGACTCTGAGTCACTCTAGGCTTAGGTCTGGCCTCTGCACCTGTGTGGACCCCGCCCTGTGCCGTTCTGCCTGCTGCAAACATTATTTTGTGCATGGTGCTCGCCGGTGAGATTCGATTCTGTGAAGATATCTGTTTTGTGTTATCGCTCGTGGATGTAAAGACTTGGGCTATCGTGATGGCCTTGCTCAGATCTAGGGATTCGGCAGACAGCAGTTTGCGAAGAATGACCTCATGGCCAATTCCAAGCATGAAAAAGTCCCGCAACATTTCCCCCAAGGATCCTGCCCCGCAAGGCGTCTTAGGTCAGCAACAAAACTCGCCACGTTCTGGCCCTCGGAGCGACGGTGCGTGTAAAAGCGGTACCTGATCATCAGGATGCTCTCCTTTGGCTTGAGATGTTCCTTAGCCAGCGTACACAGCTCTGCGTAAGATTTGTCCGTTATTTTGACCAGTGCCAGCAAGTTTTTTAGGGGGCCATATACCGATGACCCATATATAGTGAGGAGAATCACCCTGCGCTTGGCCGCCGTCTCAGCCTTGTCTAATTTGTTGGCCACAAAGTACTGGTCGAGGCGTTCAACGAAGGCTTCCCAATCATCACCCTCAACAAATCTCTCAAGAAAACCAACGGCAGCAATTACCACGTGAAAGTTTGTGATCTGTTACTCGTTGCTGTTCAGAATAAATCCACAGGACTATATCGCAAGCTCAAACTGTTGTGACCTTGGTCTCTTTATTTCAGACTCTCGAGTGCAGAAGCAGCATGGTGAGTCACCTTTTATACCTGCTTGCCGCAGAGTGCACAGGTGACCCTTAAGTCTCCCACAGGTGTGCCCCCTGGTGATAAGGTTAACATACATACATAACAAGTAAAACAGAATATCTGATTGTAATTACATTGCTGTTCGCAGGTCCTTGCTGTGTGCAATTCGGTTGTCCCGTTTCCTACATTACAATAATGACTACAATGCAGGAAGTAATTCATTGGCTGTAAAGCGCTTTGTGACATCCTGAGCTTGTGAAAGGTGTTACACTAAAGAAAGAAAGAAAGAAAGAACTTGCATTTATGTAAGTGTGGCCTAACTCCTGAGTCAGATCCCAAACTGATGTTGGAACAAGACAGGTTGTTATTCCCTGGAAGAGGGAGCCCCACCCCACTTTTCTTCATTTGGAGGTAACATGGCTGATCTTATCTTGGCCTCAACTCCACTTCCCTGCCCGCTCCCCATAGTCCTTGACTCCCCTATAGTTCAAAATTCTATCTCCACCTTAAATATATTCAATGACCCAGCCTCCACAGCTTTCTGGGGTAGAGAATTCCACAGATTCACGACCCACCGAGAGTAGAAATTCCTCCTCATTTCCGTTTTAAATGGGCGACCCCTTATTCTGAAACTATGCCTGTAATATATAGCTCCATCTAGTGGGCTACTGTGGTAAGGCAGCCATTGCTGTTTACAATAATAAAGCATCAAGTGACAGGTCACCTGACAAGCTCCTTGTTAAGAGTCATCTTGTAAGGTTGTGTTTGTGATGTCATAGAGAATATATCACAATGCCCCCTAGTTCTAGATTCTCCCACAAAGGGAAACATCCTCTCTGCATCTACCGTATCAAGCCCCCTCAGAATCTTATATGTTTCATCAGGGAGTTTGCCGGCTGTCAGCAAGGTAGGTCTGGGGGTGGGGGAGGGCGGGATCATTGTAGAGGGGTGAGGCTCGGAGAGCAGGGGCCTACATTTTTCCTGCTTCTCCTGGCTCCACACAAATAATTTAATTTTGGTCCTCTTCGGCGCACACTCTGCTTAGTTGTCTCCCAAAATAGCATCAATTTCTATGTACATTATAGGGCCCTGATTGACAGATTAGAAGAGCCTACCCCCTGAAACAGATAGGCGTCCCGGTCACCCAGCGGCAGGCCCTTTTCTGGATAGCACCGGCTGGATTGGGAGCAGGAAAGGGACAGTAAGGGGGGAATTTTCCAAGGAGTCAGCGATCAGTGGTGGGTCGGGTGGGAAACTGTTTTCTTTTGACAGTGGGTTGGGACTCCGCTGACAAACTGTCGACATGCGTCTTTACCAAATGTTGGATCTGCCAACACTGAACAGACCCAACATACAGTGGCGGGGGAGGCAACTAAAATCATTAGTGGCTTTTATTGTATATGCAAGCACTCTAATAATGACTCCACGAGGTAAGGGTATAGTAGTGGCCTTAGTCCTTTATTGCAGCTCCTAGAGTGAGGACACCAAGAGGTGAGCTTTTTTTTATATTTGGTTACCTGCAGTGTACAGGTGACCCTTAGGTCTCCAGCAGCAGCACAGGTATAGTGTATACAGGATGAAGGTACATTTAGTGGGCTAGTGTTACAGTACATACATTAACATGCATACATAACAGCTTTACTACAGACACTTAACAATGCTTTTTTCCTAGCTTTTTGAATATGACAGCTCGCGCACAGGTTTTCTGCTGTGCCTGGACCTCGATTGTGAAGCTCAGGTGGGAGGTCACTGGCCATTGTTTCAGCTGAGGGGTTGACAGCTTAAAATGTCAAGTCAAAGCTCCCAGCTGATGGAAAGATGTTCCCTTAACCATCAGCTTCTCTAAACTGCATTTCCACTACAGATTCAGAAAGCTGCAAGTCTTTACACAAGTCTCCATCCAGTCTGACCTCATTACCTCCCTCACCATTGTCATCTCTACATCACCTGTCAACTATTCCATCAACATGGGTGCACTTTATACTCTCTCGTCTTGGTCCTCAAAATCCCATCACAATAATCCCCAACACCAGCATCACCAGGCACACCAGCAGCATCAACAACAACACCACCCTTTTGTGCAATCAGCTGAAGCTGCACAGGACATAGGGCATCAGCACCCGACCACATTGCTGCCCGGAAAGGCAAAAATGGCCTCACCATGGCCACATTTACTTAACTTGATGCTTTACATCCTCGCTGCCACATGAGGCGTCAGGTTGATACCAACTCACTCCACTATAAAGCATCCCTGCAATGCCCAAGCCATTCCTTTCACCCTCATCACCATTGTGGGGATAAAGTTATGTCTCACCATTCACTGCAATTCACTAAGGCACTTCCAAAGGTGCACACAAATCTGTCCAAGAAGGCAAAGTGTTGAAAATAAAGGTTTCAATGTTTGACAGCACATTGACAGAAAGTTTACATGAACATTGGATAAAACAGCCAAGTGCCTACCTTTGTGTGTTGTTACTTGGTATGATTGCATTAGGATGAGGGTGAGTGTGAGGGGTGGCTAGTAAGATGGGGATGTGATAATTTAGATAGAGAGGGATCGGCGGAGGTGCAAGATAAGTTGGTGTGAATAAGGATGTGCAGGAGTAGGGTGGGGAAGGCAGAGTGAAGGGGACTTGCTGAGAGGCACAGCAGGATGAGGTTGAGTGTGCTTTTGTATTAACAGTTCGTGATCTACTGAGATCATTGAAAGGTTTGCACTACTGCAGCCTGGTCCTCCTGATGACATCCCTGCTTGTGCCCTCCTGTGCAATGTGCAGCCATGCTGTGTTGATCTCCTGGGGAGGTCTTTTCCGCCCATGGAATGAGAAAAGAACCTTCCTGCGTGCTGTGACTCCCTCCATAAACATATAGAGGGAGTCAGTCGAGAGCCTGGGTGCAGCCGTGCATCTCTGTGCAGTGCTCATCAGTGTTTTCAACACTTCAATGCTGTAGAACACCGACCACACAAATGTCAAGCTACATAGGATTACATAGGATATACGGCACAGAAACAGGCCATTCGGCTCAACCAGTACATGCCAGCATTTATGCTCCACTCGGGCCTCCTCCCGTCACTCTTCATCTAACTCTATCAGCATAACCCTCTATTCCCTTCTCCCCTTAATTATAGGACAGCCCAGTTAAAATGGAATAGTTGAGAGGCATAGTTGAACAGTAACTCACACCTACGTGAAAGTCGGATTACAATTTTCCTTTTGGAACACATGAGGTTAGTGCAGTAGAGATGTGCAGATTTGCAATTTGAAGGAGCTGCTCCTCAATTTTTGGCTGCACTTCAGTCCCACGCTCCTGATCTTTGGGCACCCGGTGCAGAGGGGAGCGGGTAGGTCGGAGGGCCTCCTCATCGGACTGCTCCTGGGCCTGGATAAGGTGGCCATTAACCAGTCTAGACAGAAGGCGGTCGAGGGGGTCGTTCAGCCCGACTGCCTGCCTCTTTTCCGTGGTTACATCCGAGCCAGGTTGTCCCTGGAGATGGAGCACGCGGTGTCCCCCGGTATGCTTGCGGCCTTCCAAGAGAGGTGGGCGCTGGAGGGACTGGAGTGCAGCATCACCCCCGGCAACCAAATTTTAAGTTGACCATTTAAGGTTCACAAAGTTTTATTTATTAATTTTTTGGTTCTAGTGCCCCTTTAATAAGGGGGAAATCGGCTTTATAGTTTAATTAAAATAATTGTACAGATTTGCATCCTTAGAAGTGGTGAACTCTGGTAGCCATCATTCATTTTCCTCGTTAATTCTGGGTGCGATTACATGATGGTCTTGTACTTAATTATAAAAGAAGTTGGACTTTTCTTTCATCTCCCTTCCCTCCATCCCTGTCGTGGCTCCCACCCCCAAGTAAATTCGTCAACTGAGAGAGTGGAACCTGCCCTCAGGAACTGAACCCTTTCAAAAATGACTGTTCGTGTGATCAGTACGCTGACAGGAAGCCTCTTAGCCAGAAGTTTAAATGTATTTTATTGTGTACTTGTTAAAGATCATGAAAAAGAGTTGATCCTAATTGGATTGGATGGTTCTTATGTTGATGGCCTCTAGTTATGCTCTCCCCCACAAGTGAAAACATTCTCTCCGTGTCCACTCTATCAAAACGTTTCATAATTTTAAAGACCTCTATTAGGTCACCCCTCAGCCTTCTTTTTTCAAGAGAAAAGAGACCCAGTCAGTTCATCCTTTTCTGATATGTATACCCTTGCATTTCTGGTATCATCCTTGTAAATCTTCTCTGCACCCTCTCCAGTGCCTCTATATCCTTTTTATAATATGGCGACCAGAACTGTATGCAGTACTCTAAGTGTGGTCTAACCAAGGTTCAATACACGTTTAGCATAACTTCCCTACTTTTCAATTCTATCCCTGTAGAAATAAAGGTGGCCATGGTCCCTTTCATGAAATCAGCTGATGACGCGTCCTCTAGACCCGTTTCCTTTAATCGGCCGGGAAATGCGCTGGGCGGGCGTGGCAAGCCCAATTAGGGGATATTCATTCTACACAGTGGGCTGGAGCCGGCAGTGTGGCCAGGACTCGCCACCGATGTCGCCCTCCGAGGTTGGTAAAATCCATCTCTAAGGTTTCCCCCACAATTTGAGAGACGGTATCAACCATTTGCTTCCAGCGGAACGAGTGATGTTCTCCCTGTAATTTATTGCATCCTTCAACAATACTGCAACCAGAGCTTACTAAATGTACTGTTGGGTTATATCATCGTAAAAGCATTCAACGCATGCTACTGACTGCAGAACATGGGCGTAACTCAAGTATTTTTATATTGAGGACCATTTCTCCTCGTGTTCGATTTATGTTGCAAAAGTGCTACTAACTGTGCATCATTATTTGAAAAACAATTTTAAAAATCACTGTTTGTACACAGGATGGATGGAAAAGATCCCATGACACTATTTCAAAGAAGAGCAGGGGAGTTATTCCTCGTGTCCTGGCCAATATTTATCCCTCAACCAACATAACAAAAAACAGATTTTTTGATCATTTATCTCACTGCTGTTTGTGGGAGCTTGCTGTGTGCAAATTGGCTACCACATTTCCTACATTACAACAGTGACAAGTACTTCAGTGGCTGTAAAATGCTTTGGGCATCCTGAAGTCGTGAAATGCACTATATAAATGCAATTTCTTTCTTTCCAAAATAGCCATATTGCATTTTCATATATACTCATAAAAATATAAGTTCCATATAATTACATATTACATAGAATCTACAGCACAGAAACAGGCCATTCGGCCCAACAGATCTCTGCTCCACACGAGCCTCCTCCCACCCTGCTTCATCTCACCCTATCAGCATATCCTTCTATTCCTTTGTCTCTCGTGTACTTATCTAACTTCCCCTGAGATGTTTCTGTGCTATTTGTCTCCACATTCCAACCACTCTAGGGAAAGAAGTTTCTCCTGAATTCCATATTGCTGTAATATTTGCAACGATTTTTTACAAAGTTTAGGAGTGCAATATACATATATATATATCGTATAAAATATAGAATTAATTGTACTTTTAAAATGTTCTACTTTTAAAACATAGTTTTGTCAGACCTATGTTTATTATCGTTAATTGTACCAATTTAGCTTCATATCATCATGACAATAACTGTCAGGCTGTGCAAACATTCCTACATGACAACAGTGACTACACGCCAAAAGTACTTCATTAGCTACAGCTTTGAGACGTCCGGTGATCGTGAAAGGCGTTATATAACTCCAAGTCTTTTTTTCTTTCAGACTATTATTGTGATCGCTCGGTCTCCACATTCCCCAGTGGAATGGCGTAGAACCTTTCACTATCGTCAACTTCCACCACTGAGGAAACATCATGTCATTGCTCGGGTTCACAGAGGTGCTGTGGCAACTGATAATGAAACCAAGTCCGCATAATTCCATGTCACATTCAATAAGCGGAATTGGCTATTTTTATTGTGAACAATGAAACAATCCACCCACTGATTAGTTTAATAAACAATACAGAAAACTCATGACGTGACTCCAGGACCTCGCTGATAATTCTATTTTTACAGCATTTGTCTTTCTTCATTAAACAACATTGAATCTGCTTTACAGTTGGAAGCACTTGAACAACACACACAGGCTGGTCGGAGAAGGGAAGAACGCAAGGCAGGCTATTGGAAAAGGGTATGCTTCCTGCCTGAAGTTTTTGGTTCTTGCCTGAAAAAAGGTTCAGATGCTAACTGCTATAACTGCTGTGGAAAACGAACAGTTCTTAACAAAGAATTGAGAGTAAGCATGCTGTAGACGTTACAGAGGATCAGGAATGGGATGGGATTGAATCGTCGCAATGAACCATAGCAACAGCACGAGTGTACCAGCTTGACTCCAATTTACAGTCTAAAGCTCTGTGGTACAGTAATTGTTTGACTGCAATAAGAACCCTAATTAATAACATGATAAAACCTCAGTGGAACGTCCCACACATCAGACCATCGACGTGCTCAAATGGCACAAGAGGGACATTTTGACAGATTTTTCAGATGGGTACTTATCCTCGTGAAATTAACTGACATTTCCTCCGCTTCCCTGATGAAGCGGGTGTTTAAATATGTAAACTGCCTTACTGAGCTCCAATTAAACTACTGCTTTAACGTCAGTAAAGCCATCACTGCAAGAAAGGGAATTTATATTTTGTAATTCTCTAAAGTGCACTCACCTAACTCTCCAATTTATATTGTTGCTCTCATTCTATGAGTCTGAGTGTGTTAGCCTAACTGTTTGAATTGCGATCTTTGGCATTTCTGTTGCCTGGTACTAGTAGCTTTGTGTAGTGTCATTTCTGAATTTTTCTAAGGGCGTCAGTATCATTGGTGATAATCTTGCTGCTTTATAACTCCTTAGTGCAGGTGTGTTCAAGCTTTTTGGTCTTCCTGTGGCTATAAAGCTTCAATCATTGTTCCAATCTATTTGCCTATATGTCAAGTTCCTGCCACTAACAGGGGCCAAAATTGCCCCTTTATATAGCCCCGTTAGCGCTTCCGGGGGGGCGCTAATGGAGCGCAATGGTGTTTTCGCCTGGGGGAGGGCGTCTCCCGGGAAATTGTCCCGGAGGTCCGGAGGTTTTGGGCCCTGTGGCAGTAGCACCGCACCCTGCGATTAGCACCCCGAGCTGTTGCGCAGCCGGCACTGATGTCATCGCCGTGCAAGCTGACCCCTTTGCATTCCCCCGCGGGTCACGAGGCTGACTGACATCCGCCGCCGGGGCACCTCTTAAAGGGGAGGCCTTTTGCATCCCGGGCCGCCAGTTTATTTTGTTGGCCGTCTCTTGCGTCGGCCCAACAATGGTGGCCCTCACGTCGACCGCGGCCGCCATCATGCAGCTCAGCTTCCCTGTTTTTTGTGCCCGGCCCCTGGCCCGGTCTATTGTGTCCCTGGTGGCCCAGTGGCTGGCTACTAAAGGGCCTGCAGAGTGCGGGCAGGCTCTCCCCCTTAATTTAAAGGGGGTGTGCGTCAGTGCTACAAGGAGCATCTGCATGGTGCTGGCTTCCTGAACACAGCGCTGGACTCAGTGCCACGCTGCCGCCCCGGGTGTGCCCCTCCAAGGAAGCGGAACTCTGGAGACAGCGCTTTGCTCCCTTTGAGGGGCGCACGGCCCAATTACACATCGGGGGTATGACTTCCGGGCTGGGTGATAAAAGTCCTGGACCCGGAATTGGGGCGAGGGGCAATTTCATCCCCTAAGTGTTCTGATTAATGCTTTAACTACCAATGAAGTAACAGTGCCATAGAGGAGTTCTCTCCGGTGTCCTGGCCAATATTTATCCCTGAACCAACATCACTAAAACAGATTATCGGGTCATTATCTCAACACTGTTTGTGGGAGCTTGCTGTGCACAAATTGGCTGCTGCGTTTCATATAGCAGTGACTACATTTCAAAAGTTCTTAATCGGCTGTAAAGCACTGTGAGATATCCTGAGGTTGTGAAAGAGGCTATATAAATGCACGTTATTTTTCTTTCAAGCAGATCTTTGCATACCTCCAAATAAGGTAAGAGGTAAATGCAAATTAATCTGAGTTGTTCAAGTTTTACGAGGTTGGTTGCTGCAGTCCACAGGCCATTGGCTGCAGGTCGGTCACTCTACTGCTTTCGTGGATAAATGGACCACTTGGTGTGGGACTGAGTTGTGCAGATCAGGAATGTTCCTATTTTGATCCCTGGTCTGTGACTTCACCGAGAGCAATATTTCAGGAGCCATACTTGACTTCAGCTGTTGAGATCGCAATGGTTACATAGCCTGCCAATATCCACTGTCTGGGTCAGACATAGAGAATGATCATTTAGGGATCATCTTGTGATCTGTGCCACAAGAATAGTCAACAGGGCAATCTTATTTTACAGTGAACCCTGCCTTTGCCCACATTGGCAAATAATTCTCTTGGAGGGCCCCTGTTCGCAAAAGAAGCTGAATCAATGGACACCTACCCCCACCCCCGGGTACCTTCATTATATCATCTCAATACCTGACTAACCATTATGCTAATGGTTCTTCAGAAACACTCCAATTGCAGTGTGCCATGCTTTATGTATTACTGCATGAAAGAAGACAAGACCAGGTGAACAAAAGTTGACCTTGCCTGATTGGCTACAGCTGACAAGATGGCACCAACCACTCCCACAGACACTGGCACGCCCACCAACCAATGGCCACTGGGACCTGTCATCTCTGGGTCTAGGTAGGCAGAGGACCAGATGCTGATCCATGCCATCTATTGTAAGGATCCCTACAGCTACTATGCAGCAGAGGCCTGACTCGTGAAGGGACAGCCATGGCCAGCTGTGGCCTGAAACCTCCTTACTGCAGTGCTGGCCTCTGGGGTTAGTGCAGAAGGCATTCCTCAAAACCACTTCATACAGCACTACCTCCATCTTCTTCTTCTTCTTTCGTATGGTAGTAGCAAAGCAAATCAAACATCAATATCCAAGTTGGATATCCAGGCTAAAGCTTCTAGTTTAACAGTGTGGATATCTTGCAAATTTCCTCTGAGGGCAGTGCTCAATGATGTGCTCCAGGGTCTGATTAGGAGCTCCACAGTCGCATGATGGGGAAGCTTTAATCTTCCACCTATGGAGAAGGTGGCAGCATCTACCATGACTGGTTCTGAGCCAATTGTTGGTTGTCCACTGTTTGCACGGAAGGTTTGATCCATCAGGTTATACTGTGGGGTCCTCTATAAGGAATCCATTCCATATGTCGCAGTTCTTCCAAGCATTTCGCCATCGATCATCAAAGCTGAGGAGAGATCGCTGAAGGGCTTTGGCGACGGTCCAAGATGGCCTCTAAATTTGAGACGGGTTGGTGGTAGGTTGTTCAAGTCAGCCTGGATCGGCAGGTCTTTGCTGGTGTAACGGTTGTGTTCTCTGGAGACTGCATATTCACGGCGTAGATATGGTGGTGCGATGTTTGCAAACACTGGGAGCTCCATCAAATGGGGTTGGACGCTGAGCTGCAGACTCATGTCTGCATTTATGCTTCCATTACCCTTTATTTTTGCCTGACGTTTCTTAATCTTCAATTCCTTCAGCCTTGGATGATGGAATGAGGTGCTCTTTAAGGCTCTCCAAAATCGTTCTGATTTATGTTCGCCGATTGCGGCACTCACCTCTAGTTGTCCCCACCCCTTTAAGTTGGACGTGTGTGCAATTTCCCTCTTCCAGTGAATATTTTCCCTGGACCCATCTAATTAGCTTACACCAGAGAACTGAGTGCTATTTGCTCTTGACCTTTCGGCAATAATTTGCATCCATTCTAAATCAGAGAGAGCTGCCTTGGACCGGGTGAGGAAAATCGGCAGTATTGCTTTGGGGAGGGGAAGATAAATAACAACTGAGGGTCCGGGGTGGCGGTGGGGTCAGGGAAATAACAATTGAGGGTTGGCGGGGGGGGGGAGTGAGCTTTAGAAAAATATCACTTTTTTAAAATGCTGCTTTAAACTTCTCATTCTACAATTATACAAGAAGTTTCAATGTAAAATGTATAACTTTTGAAAGTTTGAAGAAGGGCTTGCTATTTCTATACATTTATGACCGTTTCACTTTACTTTTGACACAGAACATCAGCACTGATTACCTTGTTTAAGTAAAAAGTGACAAATCGACAGGACTTGCGTCACTTGTTGATGTGGGAATGATAAATATAGAAAGTGAAGCATCTACTTCACGGTGCGCACTGCTGCAAACCAATACTATGACCCATTTCAGTCGCATACTGACAGGCCTTGTGCTTTTGTTATTCAGCCAAGACTGATGACTGCATTTGATTGCACTGAAGATCCAAGTCTTTGGCGAATGTTTTAGTTTGTCAGACACAGGGGTCTATTGCTGGAAGCCCAGAATATGATAACAGTGCCGTAATGGAATGAAGTCAAACAAGTGTACGTGGCTAAAAAGAATGATAACATCATTTTAAAATGAAAAAATGTCCTGAAATGTTTCTTTGTACAGCTTGAATCTATATTTCTACACAATATGGATTTACTTCGCATATAGTAAAGTGAAGTCACAGTGATATGGAATCTGAGCTAGCAGGGTGGGGTTCTAACCTGTTGTCTTTAAAAAAAAAATGAAGATTCTCTTATAGGGCTAGACTTTCCACTCAAGAAATGGGCGGTGCTCCAGCCTTAGTGATGTGTCAGCCTTGATGATCGCTGGAACATTGCCCATTTTTAAGATCGTGACTTTTGGCTCATCGATAGCCCAGCGATGTGGAGGGCAAAGCTTCCCTAGCAACGGCCTTCTGCACATGCGTTTTTTTCTGGTAAACAGGTTTTCCCGCGTTTTGGGAGGTCAGGGCTCATCCACAAATGCGCAGAAGGCAAAGGAAGAGGGAGGGAGGAGGAGAAAAGTAGAGTGAGAGAAAGAGAGACAAGAGATAAAAAGAGATAAAGATAAGAGAAAATGTCATCATCAGACAGTGAAATTAGTATGCATGATGTGGAGAGGGGGAGGCGGAGGGGTGGGTAAACGAGGCCCTCGTCCAGGAGGTGCGCTCCTGGTGGGCCTAATTAACCCGGGGTGGATGTGGGAAACATCCACCCCGGGTTTACAGAGAGCTTTGAGCCAAGATCGTGGACGTGGTCTCCTCGGCGTCCCATGAGGTGAGGGGATCCGACCAGTGCCGGAAGCGCTGGAACAGCCTGGTTGCTTCGGCAAGAGTAAATATAGATTTTATATTGTAATGATGCAAATTTTAATTATAATTATAAATCTCTTGGATTGAAATTAAGCTTGTTATTCTTACATTCCTTGCTAAGATACATATATTACATATATACTCCCTGCTAAGATCTGGACAGGACTATTAAGTCTCTCTGGCTGCTGTCACTTACACAGTGACCCAGCATGGACTGGGGGAGAGCTGCCCTTGCTCACTGTCGGCCCTGGGACACTTTGGGACATTAGCTCCTGTCATTGCCGAGTTCAATGTAGATTGTAGTCGAGAGAGATGTTTGTATCGAGCATGAGCTCCTAAACACGATCTTTATTATAACCGTGTATCAATTTTGGATAAAAACCCTATTCGCATATAACGTTGTCGAATGCTGTCTTTCCAGGATAGTACCTAGTCAATGAGCTTATGCCAAGCTCTTTTCATGTGTGCAGAGGAAGATATCTAACAACCGCAGTGAACAGAAGCGCACCGGAGGAGGCCCTGCTCAGCTGCAGCCACTGACCAACCTCGAGGAGCGTACAGCGGCACTTGTGGGGACCTACAGTCGCTCGGCCACCACCCGTGGTGTTGCAGAACCCTCTCATGCGTTACGTGAGTAATGTGTAAAGCAGTGTTAAAGTAATGTGACGTCATTTAATTATAATATACGAATGATGTTGTCATGTATTCAACTAGCATTGTAACCCATATATAATCTGACCTAAGTTGTACACCGTGAGAACAATGACCACTAGGTGGGAGACACTCCTAACCTGGACCTTCAGGTACAAAAGGGGAAGCTCCACCCACCTTCATCACTTGAGTGCTAAGGAATAAAGAACAGGTCACAGACTGACCTTCTCTCAAGCATGGGCCTCGTGTGCATTTATACTGTATAGTAAGGACCTATCAATGGCGACGAGAAACTGGGATTTAAACCACGTGAGCATGGCCACTAGCAGAACAGACGAGAGGTACTGTGTTAAGGAATGGTTGGGACAGAGATTCAACATTGTTAAAGCAGCACACAGTTATCCAGGCAGACAAGGGCAATCGGGCATGCCCCAACATGTAGTCGAACCCAGAGGGGGAGTTCGACAGAGACAATGGCAAGTTGAACGGCGATTCACGCCATTGCAAGAGACAATGCGGCCAGTAATGGGGCCATCAACACCTGTTAATGACGCATTCAAGGACAATCACAGGGGCAGTCAGGGACGATCGACTGGCATGGGACCTTTTGTTTCCAACAACAGCTCATGTTGGAGGCGTGGAGGCACACACTCAGCCGGAGTTTGCAGAGATGAGCAAAATACCTGCAGGAATTGCAGAAATGAACGCTGGGGGAATTCGCTGGAAGCTGAAGTTCAGCGAGTTCATGTGGAGCACGTATACAGTTCATACACCAGGACGCCACCGATAATGATGAAAGTGTTGCTCAATGGCATCCCAGTATCAATGGAGCTAGACACGGGGCCCAGCCAGTCCCTGATGGGTATCAAACAGTTCGAAAAGTTGTGGGCGTCCAAGGCCAGGAGGTCAAAATTATCGCCAATTGACGCACAGCTACGGACTTACACAAAGCAGATCATTCCGGTGCTAGGCAGCGCCACTGTAGTCGTGACCCACAAAGATTCGGAGAACAGGTTGCCACTCTGGATTGTCCCAGGGGACGGTCCCGCACTACTGGGGAGGAGTTGGCTTGCTGTCATGAACTGGAAATGGGGCGATGTCAATGCAATTTCCTCTGTGGAGCGAGTATCATGCTCACAGATCCTGGACAAATTTGACTCATTATTTCAACCCGGCATCGGCACTTTCATGGGGGCCAAGGTAGTGATTCACATAAACCCGGACGCCAGGCCAGTATACCACAAGGCCAGAGCGGTGCCGTACGTGATGCAGGAAAAGATAGAAGGCGAATTGGACCGCCTGCTGAGGGAAGACATCATCTTGCCAGTCGAATTCAGTGACTGGGCGAGCCCGATCGTGGGTGCTCAAGGCGGATGGGTCGGTCAGGATATATGGTGATTACAAGGCCACCATCAATCGGGTGTCACTCCAAGACCAGTACCCGCTACTGAGAGCGGAGGACCTCTTTGCGACGCTATCCGGTGGCAAACTTTTTTCAAAATTGACCTCAGCTTACATGACCCAGGGGCTGGCGAGTGAGTCGAAGAAGCTGACCACCATCACGACACACAAGGGGTTGTTTGAGTACAACAGATGTCCGTTCGGGATTCGCTCGGCCACCGCGATCTTCCAACAAAATATGGAAAGACTCCTCAAGTCGATTCCAGGGACAGTGGTTTTTCAGGGCGACATCCTCATCACGGGTTACAATACTGAAGAACATCTCCACAACCTGGAGGAGGTGCTACGCAGACTGGACCAGGGAGGGCTGCGACTGAAAAAGGCGAAGTGCATCTTCCTAGCTCCAGAGGTAGAATTCCTGGGGATGAGGGTAGCAGCAGACGGGATCAGCCCTACTGCGTCCAAGACGGAAGCGATCCAGAGAGTACCCAGACCCCGTAACACGACGGAGCTGCGTTCATTCCTGGGGCTCCTGAACTATTTTGGTAACTTTCTTCCCAAATTGAGCACGCTGCTAGAGCCGCTACACGTGCTCCTACGCAAAGGTCGTGAATGGGTCTGGGGGGACAGCCACCTTCATCACTTGAGTGCTAAGGAATAAAGGACAGGTCACAGACTGACCTTCTCTCAAGCATGGGCCTCGTGTGCATTTATACTGTATAGTAAGGACCTATCAGATGTCATGTTATGCATGCAGCCTCTGTGCTACTCTCAGGTTAACAACATAAGAACATAAAAAATAAGAGCAGGAGCAGGCTATCTGGCCATCTGTCCCCTTCTCTGTCCGCTCCCCATAAACCTTCACTCCCTTATCATTCTGTCTATCTCCGACTGATCCAGCCTCCACAGCTCTCTGGGGCAGTGAATTCCACATAGATGTACTACCATATGACGCATTAATATGTAATGTTTCTCGGTCACATTTATTGTAGTAGTGCTGCTCCTCCTACATATGCTAGCGCAGCGCAAGAATCCCTTCTGTTCTAATAAGCTCAATAAGCTCAATTGTGTTTTGCAGGTCTCCCAGCTCCGGAGACGCAAAGGGAGGCCACAGCCTCACCTGCACCTGCTCCATTGCAGGTGCTCATCACCACGGGTGGTGACGAGGAGGAGACCACCGAGCCCGAGGAGGGAGGAGATGTTATGGAAACAGAAGCGGATTCCCCTCGCATTCCTCTGACAGTTGAACCTGGGCCACTTTGTCGTTTTCGACTGAAGAGGTAGCGGGACCAAGCGGCGTGCAGCCGGCAACGCCAAGGTGCTTAATAATGCACATGCCGACCCCACGGAGGTTGGGTCAGCGAGGTCAGCACACGCCTCCTCTGGCCAATCAGATCGAGGGCTTGACCAGTCTGTGCGAGGAGAGTGTCATGAACATCTCCAGGCGTTCGTGGTGTTCATGAGGGACATGTCCCGGGTGTGTGCTCGCCACGTGGAGGTTTCGCAGCAGATGCTCTTGGAAATGCGTGCGCAGACCGCCTTCATTAATGCCTTGTGGCATGCGTTGTTGGTGGGACATGGCACTGAATCCCAAGGTGCCGCCATCAGACATACCACGGGCACTAGCACACAAGCGAGTCAGGAGGAAGCACTTCCTTCTGACTCGGAAGATGATTCCCCAGCTTCGTCTTCCCCCCCCCAACACCCCCACAACAGGCAATTGCGCCGCCATCAGCCCCCCTCCCCCTCCCACGGCAGGAAGTCTTGCCATCGCCCGCTGCACGCCAGACTCGTCACGCCACCCTGGGACCAAAACGGGGTGGGGTTAAGATACGGGGGGTACAGGATCTGGAGGGAAACCTGGCCGCAGGTAGGGAGAGGGGTGCTTTATTGTTTTTTTTTAAATTGTTACACGTTATATTGTCAAGTTTATTATTGTTGCTTTTATTGTTGGTTCACTGTTGGGTGTGTTGTGGAATGGGTGGGTGGGTAGGTGGGTATAGTTTAAAAAAAATGTTAATTGAATAAAAAAGATATTTCACTTTACAATTGCTGTGCACTGTCTTCTAATAAAATAAGTTAAGGTAAAACATGAATGCAACTGTTGTAAATTAATGGCCAGGCAAGGATGAAACGTACCTCAAAGCAAATGTAACTGTTGTCTAACGGTAACTGTAACTGTGACTGTCCCCAGTGCAAGTTCATGCAAAGCGTTCATTTATGAGCTGCTGGTGTAACAGCTTTGCAGCCGCCTAACTCCCATGAGGTTTCTCCAGTCTTCCGGGATGCGGGGGGGGGTGGTGAGTGAGATATGGCGGTTGGGACCATGGATTCATCGCCAGGCTGATTGTCCTCCCCGAGGTCCTCACCAGCCTCCTCCTCCTCTTCCTGTTCCTCGTCGTCTGCCTCTTCCGCCTCCACTCCTTCCTGAGGTGGACCGGCAGACCCATCTGGCAATTGTTTTCCTCTCCTTATAGCTAGGTTATGCAACATGCAGCACATCACAATAAACTCAGCAACCTGGTCAGGGTGGTACTGTTGGCTGCCTCCAGAGTGTTCCAGGCATCTGAAACGCTGTTTGAGCACTCCAATTGTCATTTTGACGATATTGCGTGTAGCTATGTGGCTTTCATCGTAACGCTTCTCTGCTTCCGTCAGGGAATTACGTAGGGGGACATGAGCCAGCTGGCAAGGCCATAACCTTTATCCCCCAGCATCCAACTGTGACCTTGTGGTTGACTGTCAAACAGGTCAGAGACAGCGCTCTCATGCAGGATGTGTGCATCATGGATGCTGCCTGGAAATTTAGCATTAACTGCCATGATTATTTGGTTGTGATCGACAACGAGCTGTACATTCAGGAAGTGGAATAACTTTCGATTATGAAACACCTCTGCTTTCTGTAAAGGTGCTTTCAGGGCGATGTGAGTGCAATCTATTGCTCCCTGCACCTTGGGGAAGTTTGCTATTCTCGAGAAACCCAAAGCCCTCCCAGTCTGTACCTCGCTGGTCATAGGGAAGCTTATAAAGTCCATCCTGTGAGTGTAAAGGGCTTCAGTCACCTGTCGAATGGAGCAATGTGTGGCGTGCTGAGAGATATCACAAATGTCGCCAGCTAAAGCCTGAAAGGAGCCCGATGCGTAGAAGGAAAGTGCCGCAATAACTTTACCTCAATGGGCAGTGTGATCCTGATGGTGCTGGTAGGCTGCAGATCCCCCCTGATGAGCTGGCATATCTCATCGATGACCTCCTATCGGAAGCACAGACTCCTAAGGCACGCGTTATCAGACAATTTGAGGTAAGATTGCTTTTCCCTGTAAGTTCGTTGGTGTATATTCTCCTCCTCCACCTCCGCATTAGTCTGCCAGCTCTTCAATTGGCCTCTTCACTAAACCCTTCACTTAACTCAACTTCAGACTCCAGCATGTGAGCATTTACAAATAATGGTAGAGAAGCTACAGCCCCATCACTATCACTATCACTATTATCACTATCACTGCTGTTATAAATGCCCTTTGTACTAAAAAAGATATAAAATATTATAAATATAAATATAAGTATAAATGTGAGTGGATCTATCAGTAAAAGACCCTTAAATAACTCTCAAATTATAAGCCCCTTGTTTAAGCAGCCTCCTCACTTCCTCCGATGTTCAAAATGGTGTCCGTAGTGCCGAGTTCTGTGAGGAATGCCAGGTAAAAGCAGCTTTTCTCCAGTGATGTCCAGCGATCAACCCGGCGATGTGTGGGTGATGTGCCAAAAGTTGCGCTGGGCAAGGTGTGGGCGATCACCTCGATGATGTGACACGAAAGTTGGGCCGGCAATTTTCCGGCGATGTTCCGGCCCAACTTTCCACTTCTGAAGCAAAATGGGTGATAGCATGCCATTTTGGGTGATATATGGGCACTAGCCCAGTGATCTGAAGTGGAAAATCTAGCCCTATATAGACACTAGAGGCTGGATTTTCCGGTCCTTTGCGCTCCAGGTTCCGCTCTGGAGCAGCGTGAAAGGTGCTGGTGAGGTCTCCAGCGCCCCGCCGCGATGCTCCAGTCAGGCTTTGCGACGGCGCTCAGCAGCACCACCCAGAAGAGCTGCGCCAGGTGTGCAGCGCCTCGTGTTGCGACACCAGCGCGAGTTTTGACTGTTGCCCGATTCGTCTGCCCGGAAGTGCACCTGCAATGACTGCCTGGGAAATCAGAGTGGTCCAGTGATCCTGGCAGTGGGAGGAAGGTGAAGTACAGCAAAAGTAAGTGCCAGTGTTTTTTGTTTAAAATTTTTGTGCAATTTGTGTTGCGGCAGCGTGGGCAATGTTTTGGGAATGTTTTTGTGTTTTTTTTTAGTTTCCCCCCCACCCCCCAGGCGTCTCTCGGAGCGCTCCCAGCCCGGCTCTTTAGCTCGGGAGTTTCCCTTCCTTGCATCAAGAGAGGTGTACAACGCCTCCCTTAGTGCTGCGCTCCCTGACGCAGGGCCCAGATGCCCAAACGTACCTACTGAGGCGCAAACTGTTCCTGGCCGCTAACTTTCCTGCCCCGCCGCCATTATCGCACCGAAAACAGAAAAGCTGAAAGTCCAGCCCCTCTGTGTTCGTTATGCTGCTATGCAACAGTGAAATTATCACCTATGACCCTTCCTTTATGTTTGATTTCCTTTAATCAAACTGTAATGGACATTGTTATATTGTTATATATATATATATATTGTTATATTGTTTTATATATATATATATATATATATATATATACATGTATATTGTTATATTGTTTTATATATATATATATGTATAACAAACAATATAACAATGTCCATTACAGTTTGACTATAGGAGAATTGAATGAGCAGATAATTAGATTGTTACCACAATGTATCATTTCCGCCATCACTTTAAATGCAACAGGGTATAAACATTTATCGTTCTGTGCTCTGAATGTATTTGACATAAACATTTTTAGGACATATCGCTGCTTCTGATTCATTTCCCTAACAGTGAGATGTCAAAGATTTTTTAAGAGCCCTGCTAGCTTAATAAGCTTTTAGAATTTACTGGCTGTTTAGTATTTAAAGAGTTTTTATATTCAATCAAAACAAACAAAAAATAATTCAATTTGATATCTTTTAAAGAAAATTCTTAGCCACAGAGTTCATTTGAAGATATCTATATTTTAAATTCAACAAAATCGCCCTGGATTTGGAAATGAAGGGTGTATGTTTTCTAAATGCAAATAATTTTAATTTATTATGGCAAATTTCAATTAATTTGTCAAATTCCTAAACTGTATCTTGTATTGCAATTGTACAGTGACACTGGCACTTACCGTCATGCATAGCAGATCTATTTGGCAACATCATTATGTGAACATACTCACGTCACCTTATGTTAGCTACTCCTTTCCGCAAAGTCTAAATTGGTTCTTTGGATAAAATTTACATGATGGATCTCTTGACTTTCCTTGTTGCTACTCGTTGGTTCCAATTTGTCACCCTTTCTATAGCTGGAGTAGGTGTGATCATGGACAGCGGCATTTCACTGACCTTATTGAGCCCCCACGCCAAGTGTGCAATTTGGTTCGCAATTGATTCATTTTGTGAAACTACATTTTACTGCTTTGATTTTCACTGCTGTGATTCCCTGTTTTCCTCGAGGGAGATACAACAAGTTTACAGACAGCGGAGGCCTGTGAGTTTCAGCAGCCTCCTGGTTCAACCATACAAACGAAATGTTAACTTGATGATGATGTTCCCTAGTAGTAGCATTTATATTATTACTTAAATAAATTAAAGAATGCTGTAAGCACCACATTTGTTCGTACAGTGCAATCCTGTCCTTGTTAATTGACCAAAACAAAAACATGTGGAGCACCAATATATAGATTGGTGTCGTAGGCTCATTAAAGATGTTACCGTACAGATGAGGGAGGCTGGAGAATTACTTGTATAGAAGCTTCCCTCACTTGTACAAAGTAATCAGTGTCCAGTATATGGCACAAAATGTTACTTCATAATAAATTCAAGGCCTTTATACATAATGTGGTATAATATTATAACCAGCCCTATAACAAGGGCACTTAGTAGCCTTTATTAATTTATTTGAGTTGGTTTTCCTCTCACTCCAGTGGCACTTGGATGCTTTCTTGCAAAGCCTGCAAGGAGGGATTGGGTTTAAGATAGGTGCAGCATTGAAAAATATCTAATTTCAGCACATTTCTATAGTGTTCGTTTAAAATCCTAGGGGCTAGAAATTGGCCAGCCTGGAACCCATTTTTTCGGCGATATTTCGCCTTTTTTGACGTTAAAAGGTGCTCACCTACATTGGCCAAAGTTTTGAAACACCGCTGAAAAGCGGACCGCCATCGTGCAATGCCAAAGAAAACGATACCGCTTTAAATTGGCCGTTCGGCACACCTGTATTCTGCGTGGAAAATAATGCCAGGTAAAAAGCTGCATGGCAGCCCCAGAAACAGTGGTGAGTATGAAAACCTGCAAAAAAGATAAGTTAAAGTTTTCATTTTTTAATTCTTTTGCAGTGATTACTTAATTAAGGGTCTTGTAAATGTTTTGTGATTTTTGATTTTTTTTTTTGCAGTTTTTTTTTGTGTTTTCCCCCCCCTTCCAGGGCCTGTTATGCTCCTCCTGTGCTATGGGGAAGTCAGGGATGCTTCCAGTGTCCCTGATAACTACATGTGTGGGAAGTGCATCTGCCTGCAGCACCTGACAGACCGCATTGCGGCACTGGAGCTACGGGTGGATTTACTCTGGAGCATCCACAATGCTGAGGATGTCATGAATAGCATGTTTAGTGAGTTGGCCACAATGCAGGTAAAGGGTACACAGCCAGATAGGGGATGGGTGACCAACATGAAGAGCGGTGGATGGAAGGTAGTGCAGGGATCCCTTGCGGTCAACCCCTGCAAAACAGATACACCGTTTTAGGTACTGTTGAGGGGGATGACTCATCAGGGGAGAGCAGCAGCAGCCAAGTTCATGGCACCATGGGTGCACAGGAGGGCAGGAAAAAGAGTGGGAGAGCTATAGTGGTAGGGGATTCTATTGTAAGGGGAATAGATAGAAGTTTCTGCGGCCACAACCGAGACTCCAGGATGGTATGTTGCCTCCCTGGTGCAAGGGTCAAGGATGTCTCGGAGCGGCTGCAGGACATTTTGAAGGGGGAGGGTGAACAGCCAGTTGTCATGGTGCATATAGGTACCAACGATATAGGTAAAAAATGGGATGAGGGCCTACAAGACGAATTTAGGGAGTTAGGAGCTAAATTAAAAAGTAGCACCTCAAAAGTAATAATCTCAGGATTGCTACCAGTGCCACGTGCTAGTCAGAATAGGAATCGCAGGATAGCTCAGATGAATACGTGGCTTGAGGAGTGGTGCAAAAGGGAAGGATTCAAATTCCTGGGACATTGGAACCGGTTCTGGGGGAGGTGGGACTAGTACAAACCGGATGGTCTGCACCTGGGCAGAATCGGAACTAATGTCTAGGGGGAGTGTTTGCTAGTGCTGTTGAGGAAGGGTTAAACTCATATGGCAGGGGGATGGGAACCTATGCAGGGAGACAGAGGGAAGTAGAATGGGGGCAGAAGCAAAAGATAGAAAGAAGAAAAATAAAAGTGGAAGGCAGAGAAACCCAAGGCAAAAAGCAAAAAGGGCCACATTACAGCAAAATTCTAAAGGGGCAAAGTGTGTAAAAAAGACAAGCCTGAAGGCTCTGTGCCTCAATGCGAGGAGTATTCATAATAAGGTGGACAAATTAACTGCACAGATAGCATTTAACGGATATGATGTAATTGGCATCACGGAGACATAGCTCCAGGATGACTAAGGCTGGGAACTCAACATCCAGGGGTATTCAACATTTAGGAAGGATAGACAGAAAGGAAAAGGAGGTGGAGTGGCGTTGCTGGTTAAAGAGGAAATTAATGCAATAGTAAGGAAGAACATTAGCTTGGATGATGTGGAATTGGTATGGGTGGAGCTACGGAAAACCAAAGGGCAGAAAACGCTAGTGCGAATTGTGTACAGATTACCAAACAGTATTAGTGAGGTTGGGGACAGCAACAAACAAGAAATTAGGGATGCATGCAATAAAGGTACAGCAGTTATCATGGGCGACTTTAATCTACATATAGATTGGGCTAACCAAACTGGTAGCAATGCGGTGGAGGAGGATTTCCTGGCGTGTATTAGGGATAGTTTCCGAGACCAATATGTTGAGGAACCAACTAGAGGGCTGGCCATCCTAGACTGGGTGATGTGTAATGAGAAAGGACAAATTAGCAATCTTGTTGTGCAAAGCCCCTTGGGGAAGAGTGACCATAATATGGTAGAATTTTTTATTAAGATGGAGAGTGACACAGTTAATTCAGAGACTAGGGTCCTGAACTTAAGGAAAGGTAACTTCGATGGTTTGAGGCGTGAATTGGCTAAAGTAGACTGGCAAATGATACTTAAAGGGTTGACGGTGGGGATAGGCAATGGCAAACATTTATAGATCACATGAATGAACTTCAGCAATTGTACATCCCTGTCTGGAGCAAAAATAAAACGGGGAAGGTGGTTCAACTGTGGCTAACAAGGGAAATTAAGGATAGTGTAAATCCAAGGAAGAGGCATATAAATTGGCCAGAAAAAAGCAGCAAACCTGAGGACTGGGAGAATTTTATAATACAGCAGAGGAGGACAATGGGTTTAATTAGGAGGGGGAAAATAGAATATGAAAGGAAGCTTGCTGGGAACATAAAAAACTGACTGAAAAAGCTTCTATAGATATGTGAAGAAAAAAAGATGACTGAAAACAAACGTAGGTCCCTTGCAGTCAGATGCAGGTGAATTTATAACGGGAAACAAAGAAATGGCGGACCGGTTAAACAAATAAAGTGGGTACTGAAGTTTCATGTTCAGCCATGAACTCATTGAATGGCGGTGCAGGCTAGAAGGGCTGAATGGCCTACTCATGCACCTATTTTCTATGTTTCTATGTTTCTATGTTCTGTCTTCACGAGGGAAGGAATAACCTTCTGGAAATACTAGGGGACCGAGCGTCTAGTGAGAAGGAGGAACTGAATGAAATCCTTATTAGACGGGAAATTGTGTTCGGGAAATTGATGGGATTGAAGGCTGATAAATCCCTGGGGCCTGATAGTCTGCATCCCAGCGTACTTAAGGAAGTAGCCCTAGAAATAGTGGATGCATTGGTGATCATTTTCCAACAGTCTATCGACTCGGGATCAGTTCCTATGGACTGGAGGTAGCTAATGTAACACCACTTTTTAAGAAAGGAGGGAGAGAGAAAACAGGTAATTATAGACCGGTTAGCCTGACATCAGTAGTGGGGAAAATGTTGGAATCAATTATTAAAGTTGAAATAGCAGCGCATTTGGAAAGCAGTGACGGGATCAGTCCAAGTAAGCATGGATTTATGAAAGGGAAATCCTGCTTGACAAATCTTCTAGAATTTTTTGAGGATGTAACTGGTAGAGTGGACAAGGGAGAACCAGTGGATGTGGTGTATTTGGACTTTCAAAAGGCTTTTGGCAAGGTCCCACACAAGAGATTGGTGTGCAAAATTAAAGCACATGGTATTGGGGATAATATACTGACGTGGATAGAGAACTGGTTGGCAGACAGGAAGCAGAGAGTCGGGATAAACGGGTCCTTTTCAGAATGGCAGGCAGTGACTAGTGGGGTGCCGCAGGGCTCAGTTCTGGGACCCCAGCTATTTACAATATACATTAATGATTTAGATGAAGGAATTGAGTTGAAGGAAGGATGAAGGAAGTTTGCAGATGAAACTAAGCTGAATGGCGGTGTGAGCTGTGAGGAGGACGCTAAGGGGCTGCAGGGTGACTTGGACAGGTTAGGTGAGTGGGCAAACGCATGGCAGATGCAGTATAATGTGGATAAATGTGAGGTTATCCACTTTGGTGACAAAAACACGATGGCAGAATATTATCTGAATGGCGGCAGATTAGGAAAAGGGGAGCTGCAACGAGACCTGGGTGTCATGGTACATCAGTCATTGAAAGTTGGCATGCAGGTACAGTAGGCGGTGAAGAAGGCAAATGGTATGTTGGCTTTCATGGCTAGGGGATTTGAGTATACGAGCAGGGAGGTCTTACTGCAGTTGTACAGGGCCTTATTGAGGCCTCACCTGGAATATTGTGTTCAGTTTTGGTCTCCTAATCTGAGGAAGGATGTTCTTGCTGTTGAGGTAGTGCAGTGAAGATTCACCAGACTGATTCCTGGGATGGCTGGACTGACACATGAGGTGAGACTGGATCGACTGGGCCTGTATTCACTGGAGTTTAGGAGGATGAGAGGGCATCTCATAGAAACATATAAAATTCTGACGGGACTGGACAGGTTAGATGCAGGAAGAATGTTCCTGATGTTGGGGAAGTCCAGAACCAGGGGACACAGTCTAAGGATAAGAGGTAAGCCATTTAGGACTGAGATGAGGAGAAACTTCTTCACTCAGAGAGTTGTTAACCTGTGGAATTCCCTACCGCTGAAAGTTGTTGATGTCAGTTCATTGGATATATCCAAGAGGGAGTTAGATATGGCTCTTACAGCTAAAGGGATCAAGGGGTATGGAGAGAAAGCAGGAAAGAGATACTGAGGTGAATGATCAGCCATGATCTTATTGAATGGTGGTGCAGGCTCGAAGGGCTGAATGGCCTACTCCTGCACCTATTTTCTATGTTTCTATGTCTTTTTAGCAGTAATCGGCCTCGGGCTAAAGTTGGCGAGGACTGCGGTTTCTACCGCGAATCATCGTGCAATGCAGATTTTTACTGTTGTGTGTATTTTGTTACTAATTTTTCCCCTTTAAAAAATAGCAGTATTTGTAACGGTATTTTTGCGCAAAAATGCCCCAAAAATACTGTTATCGCCAAAAGACCAATTTCTAGCCCTAGCTCTTTTAAGAAAGAAAGACTTACATTTATATAGCACCTTTCATGACCACCGACATCCAAAATCACTTTACAGCCAATGAAGTACTTTTTGAAGTGTAGTAACTGTTGTAATGCAGGAAACGGAACCGTCAATTTGGGCACAGTAAACTCCCACAAACAGCAATATGATAATGAGCAGATAATCTGTTTTTATTATGTTGAATGAAGGATATATATTGGCTAGGACACCAGGAATAACTCCCCTGCTCTTCGTTGAAATAGTGCCATAGGATCTTTTATGTCCACCTGAGAGAGCAGACAGGACCTCAGTTTAACGTCTCATCTGAGCAACGACACTTCCGACAGTGCAGTACTCCCTCAGTCTAGATTTTTGTGCTGAAGTCTCTGGAGTGGGACTTGAACCCACAACCTTTTTGACTCCCAGGTGAGGGTGCTACCAACTGATCCACTGGCTGACACGTACAAACTCATGTTACTCACCTACTGCAGCTCATTTGGAAGTTATCGGATGGTGCACTCCTGGTGTACATTGGAAGCAACCACTCAGCCCAAATTCCTGCACCCACAGACATGTAGTGAGAGAAAATCTCTTTAGTGTCAGTGTGAAATGAATTGTGAGCAGTTCTGTGCTCTATCAAATTCTTTAATCATTAAAACACCTCAATTAGATTACCCTTAATCTGCTATACTCAAGGGAATGCAAGCCTCGTCTATGCAACCTGTCCTCATAATTTAACCTTTTTAACCCCGGTGAGATTCTAAAGGATCTGCACTCCACTCTCTCCAAGGGGAATTAAAATCACAGATTGATTTATGTCCCCGCTTTTCACACAACCTTGCCCAACAGATCAATCAACTTGAAGTTTTTCTACTTAAAATGTTTACATAGTCCTCGCACCCATAATCGATGTCATCAGTCAGAGTGATGGCAACAGCCTGGGACCTGGGCTATTATTTTCCAGACAGCACAAGATAATACTGATTAAGAATCAGGTTTATAGCCTATCGGTTACAGGTAAGAAGCAATTGCCCTGAGACATCTATCTGGTTCCATTGCACTCCGAATTGTTAGAGTTGTCTCACTCCTGGTCTAGTTCTGTCCTTATGCTGATGATTGTGGGTAATGGTACTGATGATCAATGATGAGTAGATGAACTGTGGGAAGCGTTTTGCCTGATTCGTCTACATTGAGTTTTCTGCAGTTGCTATATTACCATAAGACACTGATCTTTAAAGTGGAGGCCATTAACTCCTGGGGATCTGAATAATTGCCAAGAGGTTTACAAAGTCATAATAACTGGAGCTGTGTGAGAGTGAAGCTGGTTGCAGCAGAGTAAGAGACGAGGTATTGAGTGATGGAGAAGTAGACCGTTACTGCACCATCTGACACCGTACCAAGGGACGAAAACCCATTGAGAAGGAAGGTCTTGCAGCAGGGAGAGATGTACAATAATGCTAACTGTGGCCTTTGGAGATTGTGTGACGAACTCTTGGCTCAGAGACCAAAAATAGTCCTCAATCTCTTTGTATAGGAGCTTCTGGCTGCATGGAAACTCCTATACCTTTCCCACCATTGCAACTTCCCTTGCTTATACAATCCAACACCTTGCACAGTCGCTAAACTGCATAAACTGCTCCTGGAAATGCGGTCCAACATTTTGAAAGATGACATCTTCATCTTTGGCAAATATAGGCTCCACTTGGATTCCTTATAATCATTGGGGAAGAAAAGTGCGGTTGGAGGCTTCCTTTGGATGAACGCCTCCGTTGGGAAATAATCTACGAAAATATCTGGTGGTCCGGGAGGAACATAGGATTCTGGTCAGAGGCTTTCATTTGTTGTGCAGTGTACGGGAACATGTATTCCACGTACGGCACATATTCTGGAATCACATGGGCCTAGACCACCAATCACTATCTAATATTCTCATTGATAATAATGGGAGCTCAGTTTGTACGAGCTCCCATTACTATCAATGAGAAAACCTCCCTAAAACAAGAAACAAAGCACAATAAATAAAAAAACACCTCACATATTTAAAATTAATTGACATTGAATATTTTAGAAAAAATTATTTTTTTGCATTTTTTTTAAATGTGTTTTAATAGGGTTAAAAATGAACTTACCTTAATGGACAGGGTTTTTAATATAAAAATGAGTGAATAAGCTTAATTTTTCTTCGTTTTAAAACTCTTACACTGGTAAAAGTAAGCTATACGTCTGCTTTTACGTCTGCTTTTACCAGGTGTAAGAGTTTGAAGGCCATTTGCTGGGCAAATAGCCCAATCTCTGCCCCATGGATGTCCTTCCTGCGGGGATGCGTTGGATCTGTCAAAATAAATTGTTGACAGATCGGAAAAGCCGGTTCTCGGCGCATGCGCATTTGCGAGGCCTCATGGGTGTTCATGCACATTGTACATACCCGGAGAGGCTGCAATTTTCGGCCCTTTGTTTTCATTCGTTCACAGGATGTGGGTGTTACTGGTAAGGCCAGCAATTATTGCTCATCCCTAATAGCCCTTGAGAAGGTGGTGGTGAGCCGTCTTCTTTAACCGCTGCAGTCTATGTGCTGAAGGTACTCCCACAATACAGTATACTTCTTTGTAGCAGTTTGGTATATCTGAGTGGCTTGTTAGACCATTTCAGAGGGCAGTTAAAAATCAACCACATTACTGTGGGTTTGGAGTCACATATAGGCCAGACCAGTTAAGGATGGCAAATTTCCTCCCCTATAGGACATTAGTGAACCAGATGGGTTTATATGACAATCTGGTGGTTTCATGGTCACCATTACTGACACTAGATTTAAATTCCACAGCTGCCGTGGTGGGATAATGGACTCGCGTCTTGATTACTAGTCCAGTAACAAAATCACTATGCTACCGTACCCCTAATCATAGGGATAATCGTGTTAAATTTATACTAAGTCAAAGAAATGCTAAATAGAGGCGTTGATTTTATGAATGTTAATAAATCATTATAAAACAATTTTACTGTCTTAAGACTTCAAGAGACAAATAATGGAAAAAAATCTCATTACTGAAGGTCATAAATTACATTGCATTGCATCTTTCGTAAGTATTAGGAAAAGGGTTTGTGGGATTGTGCCAACATTTGCAGGAATCCCACACAGAATAATTTGCAACCAATACTCTGGCTGGAATATGCCTTGCAAAGCTACAATCAACAGCATTTTAAGGTAGGCTGATAGAGAGGGCAGATTCAGTAAAGCAAAATGTGTTCATTGGTAATTTTAGCAAGTTCCTCGAAAACTTCAATGGCGAGCTTGAGTAGAATAGTTACCCATCTGGAGCTTGCTAGTGTGATGTATCTTCAATGGGATAGGTGCTGTTTACCCCTCCATGTTGGTCCTTTTGACTCTGGAAGGTTTTTTGTGTGCTCACATACTTTTGGCGAGCAAGTGTTCACTACTGTCCATGGTCAGCTCAAGAGACTTTGAGGGCCTCCTACAAAAGGTGCTCTGCGGCCTTTCTCTCTCTAGGCTATAGTAGTCAAGCAATAAAGAAGGGGACTGTGATTGCTAGCAATTTTGGTTGATAACTGTAGTTGATGATACAAAAAAAAATGGCAATATTCTGCTATCCAAAATTGTGGACATAAATAGCTGTAATTACATTAGAATTGTGATTGGGCAATTGCAAATTGTGATTGGACTGTGATTGGGCAATGGCTGAGGTATGGAAGATTGGACAATCTACCTGGCGCATCTTCCACTTTTGTTCCGGGCACAACATAATACGTTACGTTAAGAGATTCCAAAATAAAATGTACACAACATCTACTTACCTCATTCATGTGTCTCATCCAGATCCAGATGAAGTATATTCACATTCCTGGTGTTACAAGGTTAATAGAAGTATCTTTCTCTATCCCTCTCTCTCTTTCTCGCTCCCTGGGACTGATATTGCTGTTTTCCTGAATTTTAGCAAAATACGTAGTCAAATGTGTTCTCTCCATTAGTAAAGACAAGTTCTGAGATAACAGCTGAGTAGTATGGATATATACCAATTTTCAAAATATACTTCAACTGTTCTTGAAAGATTCTTCTAGGAAATCAATAACTCTAATGTACTCTCCCACAATAACATAATGATGATTGCTAGCAATTCTGGTTGATAACTGTAGTTGATGACACAAAAAAAAATGGCAATATTCTGCTATCCAAAATTGTGGACATAAATAGCTGTAATTACATTAGAATCCTTTCAGCTAATATGCTGCACTGATCTTTGACAGCACTTTGGTAGAGCGGGTGAGTCACCACTCAGAGAGTGCTAAAGCCTGTACGTCGTGTTAAGTGAAACCGAATGGGAGTGGCCCATTTTTTGAACTGATATCTCAACTCAAGCCTTGGATTTCGATTTGAAGACAGTTTATACAGTGCACACGTTAGACATTGTGGTTGTGGACCTGCAAAAAAGAAAAGAAAAGCATATATGTCACTCCAGACCCACAGCAATGTGGTTGACTCTTAACTACCTCCTGAAATGGCCTGGCAAGCCATTCAGTTGTGCTCACCACCACCTTCTTGAGGGCATATATGGGAATGGTAGAATACTGGTTAAGTTGCATGACGAGTAATCCAAAAGCCTGGACTAACTGATCTGCAAGACACGAGTTCAAATCCCAACACTGCAGCTGGGGAATTTAGAATTCAATTAATTCAATAAATCTGGAATAAAAAGCTAGTATCAGTAATGGCGATCATGAAACTCCCAGATTATCTTAAAAATCCATTTGGTTCACTAATGTCCTTTAGGGAAGGAAATCTGCTGTTCTTACCTGGTCTGGCCTATATGTGACTCCAGACCCACAGCAATGTGGTTGACTCTTAACTACCCCCTGAAATGGCCTGGCAAGCCACTCAGTTGTATTCAGGAAGGTGGCTCACCACCACCTTCCCGAGGGCAAATAGGGACAGACAATAAATGCTGGCCTTGCCGGCGACGTCCACATCCTGTGAATGAATAAGAAATGAATAAAAGGAGTCCCCAAAATATATACATAACAAAAACAGGGTGTCTCCAGCTCTATAACAACACAGGAGACCATTCAGCCCATCACACCTGTGCTGGTGCTAGCTCTTCAATTGGAGTAATCTACTTTAATCCCATTTCTCTGTACTTTCCTGGTATCCTTTTGTATTCTTCCTGTCAGACACATTTCCAATTCTCTTTTAAACAATGTTATAATCCCTACTTGAATGACCACTTCAGTTCTGTGATTATTTTCACTTTACATTTGCAGTTCTGATACTGAGCAATGAACCCTTCTAAAATTAAATAGAATTATGGGCACGTTAAAACAAGTTCTCAGCCAAACTGATCCATCCTCCCATAGCCTTAATCTAACCAGTCAGGCCAGAAGCATTTCTGGCACAAGCCTCTTGTCTCCCATCCAGCACATTAGTGTGGAATTAATTATCAACCTGATAGATCTTACTCGGATGAATAACAGACAAAAACACTCAATAAACATGGTTTCATTTTTACGACTGCTCTCAAGTCAATGAACTATTATCATTGCCTCCCTGTATGGGTTTTCACACTAGTTCTTAGATGCAGCTTTCCTTTTAAGAAAGAACTTGCATTTATATAGCGCCTTCCACTTCCTCAGTACATCCCAACGTGCTTACATCCAATGAAGTATATTTGAAGTATAATCACTGTTGTAATATAGAAACATAGAAACATAGAAAATAGGTGCAGGAGTAGGCCATTCGGCCCTTCTAGCCTGCAACGCCATTCAATGAGTTCATGGCTGAACATGCAACTTCAGTACCCCATTCCTGCTTTCTCACCCTACCCCTAGATCCCCCTAGTAGTAAGGACTTCATCTAACTCCTTTTTGAATATATTTAGTGAATTGGCCTCAACAACATTCTGTAGTAGAGAATTCCACAGGTTCACCACTCTCTGGGTGAAGAAGTTCCTCCTCATCTCGGTCCTAAATGGCTTACCCCTTATCCTTAGACTGTGACCCCTTGGGAACATTCTTCTTGCATCTAACCTGTCTAAACCCATCAGAATTTTAAACGTTTCTATGAGGTCCCCTCTCATTCTTCTGAACTCCAGTGAATACAAGCCCAGTTGATCCAGTCTTTCTTGATAGGTCAGTCCCGCCATCCCGGGAATCAGTCTGGTGAACCTTCGCTGCACTCCCTCAATAGCAAGAATGTCCTTCCTCAAGTTAGGAGACCAAAACTGTACACAATACTCCAGGTGTGGCCTCACCAATGCCCTGTACAACTGTAGCAACACCTCCCTGCCCCTGTACTCAAATCCCTTCGCTATGAAGGCCAACATGCCATTTGCTTTCTTAACCGCCTGCTGTACCTGCATGCCAACCTTCAATGACTGATGTACCATGACACCCAGGTCTCGTTGCACCTCCCCTTTTCCTAATCTGTCACCATTCAGATAATAGTCTGTCTCTCTGTTTTTACCACCAAAGTGGATAACCTCACATTTATCCACATTATACTTCATCTGCCATGCATTTGCCCACTCACCTAACCTATCCAACTCGCTCTGCAGCCTCATAGCATCCTCCTCGCAGCTCACACTGCCACCTAACTTAGTGTCATCCACAAATTTGGAGATACTACATTTAATCCCCTCATCTAAATCATTAATGTACAGTGTAAACAGCTGGGGCCCCAGCACAGAACCTTGCGGTACCCCACTAGTCACCGCCTGCCATTCTGAAAAGTACCCATTTACTCCTACTCTTTGCTTCCTGTCTGACAACCAGTTCTCAATCCATGTCAGCACACTACCCCCAATCCCATGTGCTTTAACTTTGCACATTAATCTTTTGTGTGGGACCTTGTCGAAAGCCTTCTGAATGTCCAAATATACCACATCAACTGGTTCTCCCTTGTCCACTCTACTGGAAACATCCTCAAAAAATTCTAGAAGATTTGTCAAGCATGATTTCCCTTTTACAAATCCATGTTGACTTGGACCTATCATGTCACCTCTTTCCAAATGCGCTGCTATGACATCCTTAATAATTGATTCCATCATCTTACCCACTACCGATGTCAGGCTTACCGGTCTATAATTCCCTGTTTTCTCTCTCTCTCCTTTTTTAAAAAGTGGGGTTACATTGGCTACCCTCCACTCGATAGGAACTGATCCAGAGTCAATGGAATGTTGGAAAATGACTGTCAATGCATCCGCTATTTCCAAGGCCACCTCCTTAAGTACTCTGGGATGCAGTCCATCAGGCCCTGGGGATTTATCGGCCTTCAATCCCATTAATTTCCCCAACACAATTTCCCGACTAATAAGGATTTCCTTCAGTTCCTCCTCCTTACTAGACCCTCTGACCCCTCTTATATTCGGAAGGTTGTTAGTGTCCTCCTTAGTGAATACCGAACCAAAGTACTTGTTCAATTGGTCTGCCATTTCTTTGTTCCCCGTTATGACTTCCCCTGATTCTGACTGCAGGGGACCTACATTTGTCTTTACTAACCTTTTTCTCTTTACATATCTATAGAAACTTTTGCAATCCATCTTAATGTTCCCTGCAAGCTTCTTCTCGTACTCCATTTTCCCTGCCCTAATCAAACACTTTGTCCTCCTCTGCTGAGTTCTAAATTTCTCCCAGTCTCCAGGTTCACTGCTGTTTCTGGCCAATTTGTATGCCACTTCCTTGGCTTTAATACTATCCCTGATTTCCCTTGATAACCACGGTTGATCCACCTTCCCTTTTTTATTTTTACGACAGACAGGAATGTACAATTGTTGTAGTTCATCCATGCAGTCTCTAAATGTCTGCTATTGCCTATCCACAGTCAACCCCTTAAGTATCATTCGCTAATCAATCCTAGCTAATTCACGCCTCATACCTTCAAAGTTACCCTTCTTTAAATTCTGGACCATGGTCTCTGAATTAACTGTTTCATTCTCCATCCTAATGCAGAATTCCACCATATTATGGTCACTCTTCCCCAAGGGGCCTCGCACAACGGTATTGCTAATTAATCCTCTCTCATTACACAACACCCAGTCTAAGATGGCCTCCCCTCTAGTTGGGTCTTCGACATATTGGTATAGAAAACCATCCCTTATGCACTCCAGGAAATCCTCCTCCACCGTATTGCTTCCAGTTTGGTTAGCCCAATCTATGTGCATATTAAAGTCACCCATTATAACTGCTGCACCCTTATTGCATGCACCCCTAATTTCCTGTTTGATGCCCTCCCCAACATTACTACTACTGTTTGGAGGTCTGTACACAACTCCCACTAACGTTTTTTGCCCTTTGGTGTTCTGCAGTTCTACCCATATAGATTCCACATCATCCAAGTTAATGTCCATTCTAACTATTGCATTACTCTCTTCTTTAACCAGCAATGCTACCCCACCTCCTTTTCCTTTTATTCTATCCTTCCTGAATGTTGAATACCCCTGGATGTTGAGTTCCCAGCCCTAATCATCCTGGCGCCACGTCTCCGTAATCCCAATCACATCATATTTGTTAACATCTATTTGCACAGTTAATTTATCCACCTTATTACGGATACTCCTTGCATTAAGGCACAAAGCCTTCAGGCTTGTTTTTTTAACACCCTTTTTCCTTTTAGAATTTTGCTGTACAGTGGCCCTTCTTGTTTTTTGTCTTGGGTTTCTCTGCCCTCCACTTTTCCTCATCTCCTTTCTGTCTTTTGCTTTTGTCTCCTTTTTGTTTCCCTCTGTCTCCCTGCATTGATTCCCATCCCCCTGCCATATTAGTTTAACACCTCCCCAACAGCACTAGCAAACACTCCCCCTAGGACATTGGTTCCGGTCCTGCCCAGGTGCAGACCATCCGCTTTGTACTGGTCCCACCTCCCCCAGAACCGGTTCCAATGCCCCAGGAATTTGAATCCCTCCCTGCTGCACCACTGCTCAAGCCATGTATTCATCTGCGTTATCCTGCGATTTTTACTCTGACTAACACGTGGCACTGGTAGCAATCCCGAGATTACTACTTTTGAGGTCCTACTTTTTAATTTAGCTCCTAGCTCCTTAAATTCGTTTTGTAGGACCTCATCCCCTTTTTTACCTATGTCGTTGGTACCAATGTGAACCACGACAACTGGCTGTTCTCCCTCCTTTTTTAGAATGTCCTGCACCCGCTCAGAGACATCCTTGACTCTTGCACCAGGGAGGCAACATACCATCCTGGAGTCTCGGTTGCGGCCGCAGAAACGCCTATCTATTCCCCTTACAATTGAATCCCCTATCACGATCGCTCTCCCACTCTTTTTCCTCCCCTCCTGTTCAACAGAGCCAGCCATGGTGCCATGAACTTGGCTGCTGCTGCCCTCCCCTGATGAGTCATCCCCCTCAACAGTACTCAAAGCAGTGTATCTGTTTTGCAGGGGGATGACCACAGGGGACCCCTGCACTACCTTCCTTGCACTATTCTTCCTGCTGGTCTTCCATTCCTTATCTGGCTGTGGACCCTTCACCTGCGGTAAGACCAACTCGCTACACGTGATACTCATGTCATTCTCAGCATCGTGGATGCTCCAGAGTGAATCCACCCTCAGCTCCAACTCCGCAACGCGGTCCGTCAGGAAATATAGGAAATGCAACAGCCAATTCGCACAGCAAGGTCCCACAGTCAGCAATGTAATAATGACTGGATAATCTGTTTTTTTTAGAAACCAAATCCGCTGCTCTTCTTCGAAATAGTGGGAGCTTTTACGTCAACCTGAGAGCAGACAATTTAACATCTAATCTCCGACAGTACAGCACTCTCTGCACTGAACTGGAGTACCTGCCCAGGTTTTGCACTAAAGTCTCTAGAGTGGGACTTAACCCACAACATTCTAACTCACAGGTGAGAGTGCTACTCACTGAGCCATAGCTGATACCTCAGCTTCCCCATCACCTCCCAGTTTGTGTGTTCACACGAGTCTTCAGACAGAGCTTTCCCTTTAAGCTTATCCATAGAAAGAAATAACTTGTATTTCTATTGATTCTTTCACATTTTCAGAGCATCCCAAAGTGCTTCACAATCAATTAATTATTTGGTAGTGTAGTTACTGTTATTTTGCAGGCAAATGCAGCAGCCAATTTACTCACAACGAGGTCCCACAAACAACAAGTGAGATAAATGACCAGTTAATCTGCTTCTGGTGGTGTTGATTAACCTAACACTGCACGCTCTAGAACTATACAGAATTATTCATGCAAAATATTATCTGAATAAGCATTTTCCTATCATAAGAATATAAGAATTAGGAGCAGGACTAGGCCATATGGCCCCTTGAGCCTGCTCCACCATTCAATAAGATCATGTCTGATCTTCGACCTCAACTCCACTTTCCCACCCGATCCCCATATCCTTTGATTCCCCGAGAGTCCAAAGATCTACCTATCTCAGACTTGAATATACTCATCGTCCGGAAGGTTTCAGGGTCTGTGTGGGCGCGATCGGAGATGGGTCGGGTGGGAAAGTTGATGTTTCTTGGAGCGGGTCGGAAACCCGCTGCCTTCCCTCCCCCACACGCCTTTCCCTCGGGCGTGTCTATCAGTGTGGCAGCGACCCGAACAGCAGAGGCGGACGACCCAATTTAAATAATTAACAGGTACTTCTCAGACCCTTCAGAGTCCTTTTAACCTTACCGTTGCAATTTCACTGGATGCCCATGGGACTCACACTGCTCTGGGACCATGTCTGTCAACCTGAGGCGGGAGTTGAGTGGCCATTGATCCAGCTGATTAGTTGACAGCATCAAATCACTTTCTTCAGACAGAAGCTGTTGCTCATTGCATTCCCAGCACAGATTGAGTTTTCTGCAGGCTGCAAGTCTTTCCAGCAAATTCTCCATCCAGTGTCACCTCACTGGAAGAACCTCTCTCACCATTGACAGATTGCTTCTGTCATCTCTACTTGACCTGCCGTGTATTCCATCAATCTTGGTCCGCAGAATCTGATGACGATCAGCCCCAACACCAACAGCACCAGGCACACCAGCAGCACCAACAACA
This sequence comes from Pristiophorus japonicus, assembly GCF_044704955.1. NCBI lineage: Eukaryota > Metazoa > Chordata > Chondrichthyes > Pristiophoridae > Pristiophorus > Pristiophorus japonicus. Next base: position 66,171,562 of record NC_091989.1, on the reverse strand, counting down.
ATAACATGAACCTTCCCTGCAATCACCTGATGCTGCAAAAGACACAGGGCATCAGCACCCGAGCACGTTGCTGCCCGGGATGTCAGGAATGGGCTCACCATGGCCAGATTTACTTAACTTTATGCTGTACATGCAAATATTGTTGCCACAAGGTGCGCAAGGTTGGCACCACCCCACACCAATGTTATAAAGCATCCCTACAATGACCAAGCCATTGCTTTCACACTCACCACCATTGCGGGGTGTACCCACCATTCACTGCAACACACTGAGCCACTTCCAAAGGTGCTCACAAATCTGTCCAAAACCGTAAAGTGTTGAAAATAAAGATCACAAAATTCGGGAGCGCCCCGTTTAGGGGCGGTTACCCTCACTAGGTGGGACTTCCTGCGCCTGGTGCAGAAGTCCCGCCCCCGTGACCTAAACTGGGGTTACCGCCCCTGAGAGGAAGTGGAGTGCAATGTGGGGCGCTTAGGGCGGGCTCAGAGGCACTACACGCACAAGCACTACAGAGTGTTACCATAGCGCTGACATGTTCCACAGGCCCTCCCATTTCCCTTAAAGAGGAGGAATGCAGTGAGCTCCGCATGGCTCTCGACGGGCCTCCACCAGGCCACTGGGGATGCAGGGTGCCATAGCCGCAGCCCGGCACTGAAATGGAGTGCCGGGCTGCACGATCACAGCATGGACCCCGCAAAATTGTCCAAGAAAGGCCCAACCGGTAGGTCGGCAAAACAAAAAAGGCTACTGGTTTCGCGCCTCCTCTAACTCCCATGCAATTTCACGGGAGCCGGTAGAACCCTCCGGGAAAACACTTCCGCGCTCTGTTAGTGCCCCCCCAGAGACACTAATGAGTGATGCATGACAGGCCACTTTTGGCCCCAAAGATTTTTATATTTGACAGCACATTAACAGAAACTTTACATAAACATTGGATAAAACACCCATGTGGCTACCCTTGTGAATCTACTTGCGTGACGTCTGTCTCTTCCACGTGCTTTTACGAGGTGCTACCCCTGTGGCTTCAGTACAGGTAGAGGTAGCCTGCTCACTGCCCTGCTGACAAGGAGCTGGAGAGCACCTTGCTGCCCATCAGTGGGGCCATGAGGACCTGTGTCTATGCTGACATCCCTCCGAGAGAGGAGGTCTATGAGCCTCTGCCATCTATTCTCCATAAATAGCTGTCTATTGTCTATAGAGGCCGTGTGCTCCTGTGAGTGGCGCATTACCTGCTCCGTGCAGATGGCCATCCTTTTCATGGAGGAGCCTACAGTAGCCATCGCTTGCGACACGGTGGCACTCATGTTGGAGAGGGACTCCTCCATTCTCTGAACACTTGCTGACATCACGGTCACAAAACCTGTCAAAGCCTCCTGCACTTCTCCAGGATCGTTCTCTTTCTGGATGGCGCCCGAGGCTCAGTGTCTGCCTGCAGCTGAGCAGAGCTGGGAGTATCCTGCGCCCTCCGGCGAGGAGTCTCCACTGCTGTCCCTGTCTCCACCATCTGCTCTTGCTCACTTGTGACTTGTGAGACACCTGGCAACACCACTACTCTATCTCACGTGGGGCCCACCGAGGTGTGGGTATCTGCACTGGTGCTGGGTGCGCTTATGTCTGGTGACGGTGCTCCCTCAGAGGCTGGAGGCTGCTCTGAGGAGTCATTTTCCTCTTCCTCCTCGACAATGGGGGAGGGGCGGGGGAGCTCTTGATGGACCTGTGGGAAAGTAAAGAGATGAGTTAGAAACATCATATGAAGAATGGGTACAGATACCATTAAACACATGATGACCATTCAGTGACTGCTGACACCAGTCTCCATATGAGTGACTGCTGCCTGTCGTGTAGTTGTATGATGTGTAGTTCTGACACCAGGTTGTTGAGATTTCCCCCTATTTCTGTCTCCCAACTCCAACTGCTCGGCAACTCCAGATATTTCTAAAGCTGCCTTATCTGCTGTTGTAAGGTTTGCAAATGATGGAGGGCCACCTCCGGTTCTCTCCCTCTCCCTCTTATTGTGGGCTCTCTTTTCCTGGAGGGAAAGAAGAGAAGGTAGAGTGAGAGCGATGGAATGAGTGCAAGGAATGGATGGGTTAGATCTTTAGAGGGAGACTATGATGGAGTGGGGTGCCAAAGCCAAGTAGCCTCCTTGTGAGTTGTTAGTTGGTAAGATTGCTCTAGGATGAGGGTGAGTGTGAACGAGTGAGATGGGGATGTGATAATGTAGCTAGAGAGAGGGGGATGAGTGGAGGTGCAAGGTAAGTTGGTGTGAGTAAGGATGTGCAGGAGTAGGGTTGGGAAGGCAGGGTGATGAGGATGTGATGAGAGGCATAGCAGGATAAAGTTGAGTGTGGCTTTGTACTCACATTTCCTGATCTAATAAGATCATTTAAACATTTGTGGCACTGCACTGAGGTCCTCCTGATGACCTCCTCTGCAAATTCCAATCAGGCTGTTTCAATCTCTTGGGGAGGTCTCTTCCACCCATTGAAAGGGAAGAGGACCTCCCTGCGTGATCTGACTCCTTCCACAAGCATATGGAGGGCGTCATCGGAGAACCTGGGTGCTGCCCTCTGCCTCTGTGCAATCATTTCCAAAGTGTTTGCAGCACTCCAATACTCTAGGGCACTGCTGCACTATCCTAAATGAACCTTCAAATGTAATGTGGCCATGGTTCCTTTAAATATCCTGGCTGAAAACACGACATGTATGATGTCAGCAGACCAGCACCATTTAATTGGGCCAGGCAACGCGCAGGATGGGTTTAATGGGCCCCATTAATGTAAAGTCGTTTTATGGAGCGGGATGGAGCCAGCGATGGGTCCGTGATCTGCCATGACACCCTCCCGCACTGGTCCCGCCCAGGTAGAGAATATTCCGGCCAACGATTCAGCATCCACAGCCCTTTGGGGTAGAAAATTCCAAAGATTCACAACCCTCTGAGTGAAGAAATTCCTCCTCATCGCAGTCTTAAATGGCCAATCCCTTATTCTGAGACTGTTCCCCCTAGTTCTAGACACTCCAGCCAGGGGAATCAACCTCTTTGCATCTACCCTGTCAATCCCCCTCAGGATCTTGTATGTTTCAATGAGATCACCTCTCATCCTTCTAAACTCCAGAGAGTAGTGGTTCAATTTACTCAATCTCTCATAGAACAACCCTCTTATCCTAGGAATCAATCTGGTGAACCTTCGTTGCACTGCCCCTATGGCAAGTGTATCCTTCCTTAAATATGGAGACCAAAACTGTGTACAGTACTCCAGGTGTAGTCTCACCAGAGGCCTGTACAATTAGAGCAAGACTTTCTTACTCTTGTACTCCAACCCCCTTGCAATAAAGGCCAATGTATCATTTGCCTTCCTAATTGCTTGCTGTACCTGCATGCTAACTCTCTAAGTTTCCTGTACAAGGACACGCAAACTCTCTGAACACCATAAATAGTTTCTCATCATTTAAAAAATATTTTGTATTTCTCTTCTTCCTACCAAAGTGAACAACCTCACATTTCCCCACATTATACTCCATCTGCCATCTTATTACTCACTTACTTAATCTATCCATATCCCTTTGCAGGATTCTCCTCACATCTTACTGTTCCACCTCGATTTGTATCATCAGCAAACCTGAATACATTGCACTTGGTCCTTTCATCTAAGTCATTAATATAAATTGTAAATAGCTGAGGCCCAAACACTGATCCTTGTGGCACCCCACTAGTTATAGCCTGTCAACCTGAAAATTATCTTTTTATCCCGACTCTTTGTTTTCTGTCCATTAACCAATCCTCTATCCATGCCAATATGTTACCCCCAACCCCATGAGCCCTGATCTTGCATAACAACCTTTTATGTGGCACCTTATCGAATGCCTTTTGGAAATCTAAATATACTGCATCCACTGTTTCCCCTTTATCTACCCCGCTAGTTACATCCTGAAAGAAACTCCATTAAATTTGTTAAACTTTCATAATTTCATAAAATCATGTTGACTCTGCTACAGCTATATAGGGTATTGGTGAGGCCACACCTGGAATACTGCGTGCAGTTTTGGTTTCCATATTTACGAAAGGATTTACTTGCTTTGGAGGCAGTTCAGGGAAGGTTCACTAGGTTGATTCCGGATTTGAGGGGGTTGACTTATGAGGAAAGGTTAAGTAGGTTGGGACTCTACTCATTGGAATTCAGAAGAATGAGAGGTGATCTTATCGAAACGTATAAGGTTATGAGGGGGCTTGACAAGGTGGATGCAGAGAGGATGTTTCCACTGATAGAGGAGACTAGAACTAGAGGGCATAATCTTAGAATAAGGGGCCGTCCATTTAAAACTGAGATGAGGAGAAATTTCTTCTCTCAGAGGGTTGTGGATCTGTGGAATTCATTGCCTCAGAGAGCTGTGGAAGCTGGGACATTGAATACATTTAAGACAGAGATAGACAGTTTCTTAAACGATAAAGGGATAAGGGGTTATGGGGAGCAGGCAGGGAAATGGACCCGAGTCCATGATCGGATCAGCCATGATCATATTAAATGGCGGAGCTGGCTCGAGGGGCCGTATGGCCTACTCCTGGCCCTATTTCTTATGTTCTTATGTTCTTATGTAATCATATTATGATTTGCTAAGTGCCCTGTTATCACCTCATTAATAATAGATTCCAGCATTATCCCGGCAACTGATGCCAGATGCTCAAAGTTGCTGTAGTCCTCAAAGAGTTAAAGTGATACAACAATGGAAAACATCGCAATTAATCAACCCCCTTCTGAAAAGGTTCTGACAATGGTGCAGCTCGGTGAGGTTACAGAATCATCTCATTTTTAAATAAAAGCTGAAGCTGTGTCTCATTTAGGAATCTTCATGAAAGAATACTTCAAATATTGTAATTTATAGCCACTCATGGAGGAAAGGAAATTGAAGACCAATGTAAATGTTCATTTTAATCTGCAGTAAGATGGCTGTGTATGACCTTCAATAATTGTGGTATCAGTTCCTCACAATTCAAGAAATAACAGGGTCCTATAATTCCAGAAAGGATAATGGGGCTGATTCCCCCAGACCGATACTGCCAGCTGTGAAAAATGAAATTTTGTTGAAAACTATATTTTAAATATTTATAAGACTATCCACTAAGGTCGCATATGAAATAGAAATCAAGGTTAATAAAGAAAGAAATTTACAAAGTACATTTTGTTTCAATTGTACCGCTGAAGCTTTCAATTTCAGTAAAGCTAATCGGGCTGATATTCTGGTCTTCAAGGCCAGTGAACCTGGAGTGAAATGGATGATTGTAAGCCATGAAAATGGGCGAGAATCTCATTTTAATATAAAGGTCTCTGGTGATGATATTGAAATTAGTGCAGGTATGATCCCCCAATTTTTAGGGTCAGGTACGTTATGGGATGGCTGTTTAAAGAAGCAGCAACGTATCTGGGCCCAATATACAAATGGACTTGAAGTTTGGGTTTGTAAATTTTGCACTGAATGACAGAGGCAAGATTTAATGAAACCAATTAATAATAATGTCAAATGATCATGAGGTAGCTGTGGCTTGGTGGGGAAGACACTCACCTCTGAGTCAGAAGGTTGTCGGTTCAAGTCCCACTCCAGGAACTTGAGCACAGAAAAACAAAATCTAGGCTGACACTCCTGTACAGTGCTGAGGGAGTGCTGCACTGTCAGAGGTGCCGTCTTTCGGATGAGATGTTAAACCGACAGTGTAACTATTTGTACTGCAATTTTTTTGACAGACATGTGTCTGTCAAGCCCCGCCCCCTGTCAAGCTCCACCCCCTGCCCCCCACCCCGGCCCCGAATCATTCCCTCCACGTGATGCCGAGAAGCAGGACAGCAGGACCTGAGGCCCGAGACTCCGCTGAGGCCCCAGGCCCCGACTTTTCCCCCCCCTCCCGACTCTCTCCCCCTTGGCATGGGGCCGAGAACGGCGGCATGTGGCAGAGCAGTGACGGGGGCCGAGAGGGAGTGAGGGAGAGAGAGAGAGGCTGGGGGAGAGAGAGAGACTGGGAGAGAGAGAGAGAGACTGGGCGAGAGAGAGAGAGGCTCGGGGGAGAGTGAGAGAGACTGAGGGGAGAGTGAGAGAGACTGGGAGAGACTTGGAGAGACGGAGACTGGGCGGCGGTGGGGGGGGGAGAGACACGGGTGGGGGGGGAGAGACACGGGTGGGGGTTGATCGGAGGGGAGAGGGGGAATTCAGGGAAGATGGATCATGTTCTTCCAACCCCCAAAAGGTTGGAGTGGATGATATCCAGAAGTCACAACAGTCACCTTCACTTCATACCCAATAAACCTATTAACAATCTGTACACAATGCCTGCGCCATCTATGGTGGGGTGGGGGAGGGGGAGGATGCATTTGCGCTGGGGTAAGGCACTTTGGCTGGGGGAGGCATGCACTTGGACTGGGGTAAGGCACTTTGGCTGGCCCTATCTGTCTTCTGGGGAGCTCTGTCCTCTGTCATTTCAGGAAGTCAAAGTGGATCGAGTTACAATTTGCAAAGTCAGTGAGACCTTGGGATGGACGATTCCAATTACATATTCCTGTGAAACTTCAGGGCATGGCTTATCCTCCAAGGGGACCAATCATAGACAAAGTCTGGAGCATGGTGGCCATTTTTGCAGTACAAACAAGCGCATCCTTAAACTGAGGCCCCGTCTGCTCTCTCAGGTGGACGTTAAAGATCCCATGGCACTATTTCGAAGAAGAGCAGAGGTGTTCTCCCCGGTGTCCTTGGCCAATATTTATCCCTCAATCAACATAACAAAAACAGATTATCTGGTCTTTATCACATTGCTGTTTGTGGGAGCTTGCTGTGCACAAGTTGGCTGCTGCGTTTCCCACATTACAACAGTGACTACACTCCAAATGTACTTCATTGGCTATAAAGCACTTTGAGACATCCGGTGGTTGCGAAAGGCGCTATATAAATCCAAGTCTTTCTTTACATTACGCACCAACAGCCATACCCTCAGAGGTATATAGATGGAGGCAGTGCGAGGTGTATACCCCAGTCCCATCAGGTGCCTCTCGGAAAGTAGTGTGAAATGCAGTGGGAAATATATGCGGAGGCCTCATTTAAAAGACGCTCATACCCATGCTGTCAACACCCTGTACTTGTCCAAAGAGCTTTGGCCCTTTCCTTTCTCTTTGAAGCCCCACGAAAGAGGCACTCTCCTGCTTTTTTATTTCATTTTCAGCTGAAACTTTCAGAAGACTTGTGCTGTGTTTCACTTTATATTGTGGCAACTGTCATAAAGCTTGTGTTATTTGATCACTGTGACTCCCATTGTATCGGTATATATTGAGTGAGTCACGCTGAGAGAAAATGAGCTTGCAGGGACCTGAGGTATTTTTTTATCAGGGTTTGATTGATTGTGAATCTTTTTGTGGTGGAATTTAACTGGGAGACATCAACTTATGGAGGCAGCTGTTTTAGTATTTTCATTACTATGAATACCCTTGTATTTATGATTATGGGTGGGCTGGTTTCACTCACTAACACGCATATTACAGGTTTATGACATAATTAGATGAAAATACTTTTACACACTGGTTAGAGAAATACAATACCCTTCAAAGCTCTAATTTACCATATAAACAATGGATATTATTTTCACCGGGCTCGGCTGCTAACCTCAAGGCAGACTTTGGAGAGTAATTCATCCTCAACATGAGGCAGAGGACAACACACATATAAACTTGTGTTCATTTTCAAAGTGCCCAGCATTGAAACAATTCAAGGGTTTAAGAAGTTTATGTAGTGACTAACTAAAATCATGGAATTACAGAAGCAAGCAATTCGACCCAACAAATCTGCACCAATGTTTTTTCCTTTACTTGAACCATCTCTTCTAATCCCACTCTCCTGCTCACTCCCCATCACCTTTTCAGTTATTCCAATTCTCTATTAAAATAATTTATATACTCTGTTTCAATAATGTTTTGTGACACATTCTACACACCCTTTTTGTGAAGAAATTCTTCCATTAATTCTTCTATGACTTCTTCAATTTGTGCTCCTCATTACCTTTCCATTGACCCGTTGAAGAATATATTGCTATTTACCTCATCATAACCTATCATACTCTTAAATACCCTTATTGGCTCATCCTTAAATCTCTTTATCTCCAGTTGAAAAAGCCCTATATCTCGAGTTCACCTTTAATCCCTCATCTCTGGTAGCACCATAGTGAATTTACGCTGCACTTTTCCCCATTGCTTTTATATCCTTCGGAGAATGGGGTTCTCAAACAATACATAATTCTCCATCTGCAGCTTGACTTAGGTTTTGTTCAAGTTCAACATTAGGAACATAGGCCAGTCAGCATAGCTGATCTGTATCTTAAATCCATCTACTCGCCATGGTTCCGGAACCCTTAAAACCCTTGCCTAAGAAAAATCTATCTATCTCAAATTTTTACATTTTCAATTGACCCTCAGAGCCTCAACTAGGAGAGAGAGTTCCAGATTTCCACTAACCTTTGTGTGAAGAACTGCTTCCTGATATCACTCCGGAATGGCCTGGCTCTTTGTTCTGGACTCCCCCACCAGAGGAAACAGTTTCTCTCCATCTACCCTATTAAATCCTTTAATCATCTTAAACTCCTTAATTAGATCACTCCGTAATCTTCTACACTCACGGGAATATAAGCCTAGTCTGTAATTTCTCCTAATAATTTAACACTTCTAGCCCTGATATCATTCGGGTGAATCTGTGCAGCACCCCCTCCAAAACCAATATCTCCTTCCTGAGGTGCAGTGCTGTACTCCAAATGAGGGTCTATTGAGAGATTTTTATAACTGTAACATAGCATCCACCCTTTGTATTCCAGCTCTCTTGAGATAAAGGCCAACAATTATTTTTGTACCTGTTCACTAGCTTTTAATCATTTCTGCACACGAAGCCCTAAATCTTGTTGCCCCTCCACATTTTGAGCTTTTCACCACTTAGAAAAAATACTCTGATCCTTCTTTCTTAGGTCCAAAGTGGATGACCTCACATTCCCACATTGAACTCCATCTCCCACAGTTTTTCCCATTGACTTAATCTATCAATGTCCCTTTGCAACTTTCGACTCCCATCCATACTACTTACTGTGCTATCTAACTTGGTGTCATCAGCAAACTTGGATATACAGCTCTCTATTCCTTCATCAAGTCATTTATAAATATAGTGAAAAGCAGAGGCCCCACTACAGATCTCCGGGGAACACCGCTAATCACATGCTGCCTGTTTGAATGCATACCCATTATCCCCACTCTGTCTCCTACCTTCTCATCAATTCCTTACCTGTGTCAATATGTTGCCTCCGATTCCATACACTCTCGTTTTTGTTATCTGTCTCTTATCCCCTTGCTTTTCTATTCTATGCCTCTAGATATAAAACCGAGTATTACATTTACCTTTTGTCTTAATCTACTTTTGCTGTCACGCTTAATGACCTGGATCCACTCGCCAAGTTCCCTCTGCTCCCCCACTCTACTTAAAATCCCCTGACCCTGATAAATTCTAATTTTGCCAAATATTTTGTAACCATTAGTACAAACTCTAGTGGTTGATTAACAACTGTCTCTTTTTTTGAAGAAGGGCGACATGGGGAAAAAACCCTGTAGAGTGTCACTTGATGTGGCCCCAGCGATGGAAGATTCACTCTGCGGGAGCTGGCAGTCAATGCGCAATGTAATAACATGACGGGGCTAAAAATTCATCTAAGGCGATAGTGCAAAATGTTTGCGTGCCATTACTCTGCCAGTACCATTGACCAGTACCAGCTCTGTTAGGCAGGCCACATTGTCTGCATGCCCGACACGAGACTCCCAAAGCAAGAGCTCTACTCGGAACTCCTACACGGCAAGCAAGCCCCAGGTGGGCAGAGGAAACGTTTCAAGGACACCCTCAAAGCCTTCTTGATAAAATGCAATGACACCTAGGGATCCCTGGCCAAAAACCGCCCTAAGTGGAGGAAGAGCATCCGGGAGGGCACTGAGTACCTCGAGTCTCGTCGCCGAGAGCATGCAGAAAGCAAGCGCAGGCAGCGGAAGGAGCGTGCGGCAAACCAGACTCCCCTCCCACCCTTTCCTTCAACGATTGTCTGTCCCACCTGTGACAGAGACTGTAATTCCCATATTAGACTGTACAGTCACCTGAGAACTAACTTTTAGAGTGGAAGAAAATCTTCCTCGATTTCGAGGGACTGCCAATGATGATGATGATGATGATGATTGACTTCAATGCAACTGAATATCCGACAGTGAGTATAACGGGCGACCAATGACATAGTGCCTATTTTACCCTACTGCCCAGGGAAATTTCTACCTCTTTCTGTCACGTTATATTGTACTAAAGCTTAGGAAATATTTTTAGCAGCTCATTAAATACTGAAAGAAAATTGGTGCCAAAGTATCTTGCTGTGCCACTGTTTACAATCAGCTTTCTGCCAAATTATTTGAATTTTTTAACCCTTTAATACATTAATTTGGGGGAGTTTTGCTATTTGATTAATTTATCTACAGTTCTGAACATCCTTTCAAGAGAGATGGGAAAAGAAACATTGATGGAAACGTTGATAACAGCCTGACTGATCAGATGCAAAAACTCACACATGGACATGCTGTGACTGAAGATTATTGCAGAGATCCAGAGGAAGATGTGATTCGGAGGCTAGCTAAAATTGGACTTTGAGGACTCTCCATCAAAGATGTGTTATTGGGAGAGCTTGTGGCTGAACCGATAGTTAAGAAAATGAAGGTCACGTCAATTACCTAGGCTCAGGGGGAGCTGCATAAAACACGGATTGAAGGAGCAGAAAAGATTTTTGTTCTTAAGATTGGGTGACAAATAGGCACTTGAGCATCAGCACAGAATGTAGCTTTAAAGAGAAGCAGTGCTTTCGATGTTGACGTAGATCAGAGATCTGAGAGTTGAGTTGCTGGATATCTGACTTTGGAGCCCTTAGTGAAGGCCCTGTTTACGTAAGCTGCTCAGTTTATCGATGTGAGAGAATGCAGCTGTTTCCTGCACCAAAATGGGAACTGAAGCTGCTCCAAGCGTAACCAAAATAATCATAGTTTAGCCTTCGGACAAGAAAATGGGCCCTGGGGAAACGGTCCAGTTATACAAATTTGCTAATCAGAATTTGAAAACTTTTGCTAATAAAACCACAGACAAGATCCATTTCACAGACACTGAACTGCAAACCATTGTGTCGTATATACTGGCCAACAATGCTCAGGAGCAACCTGGACTGTGCCAGGAGGCAAACCTGAATGTAGATAGACAGCTGTGTGAAGGCTTCCTACTGTGTGAAGGCTAACCAAACTGGAAGCAATACGGTGGAGGAGGATTTTCTGGAGTGCATAAGGGATGGTTTTTTAGACCAATATGTCGAGGAACCAACTAGGGGGGAGGCCATCTTAGACTGGGTGTTATGTAATGAGAAAGGATTAATTAGCAATCTCGTTGTGCGAGGCCCCTTGGGGAAGAGTGACCATAATATGGTGGAATTCTGCATTAGGATGGAGAATGAAACAGTTAATTCAGAGACCATGGTCCAGAACTTAAAGAAGGCTAACTTTGAAGGTATGAGGCGTGAATTGGCTGAGATGGATTGGCGAATGATACTTAAGGGGTTGACTGTGGATGGGCAATGGCAGACATTTAGAGACCGCATGGATGAACTACAACAATTGTACATTCCTGTCTGGCATAGAAATAAAAAAGGGAAGGTGGCTCAACCGTGGCTATCAAGGGAAATCAGGGATAGTATTAAAGCCAAGGAAGTGGCATACAAATTGGCCAGAAATAGCAGCGAACCTGGGGACTGGGAGAAATTTAGAACTCAGCAGAGGAGGACAAAGGGTTTGATTAGGGCAGGGAAAATGGAGTATGAGAAGAAGCTTGCAGGGAACATTAAGACGGATTGCAAAAGTTTCTATAGATATGTAAAGAGAAAAAGGTTAGTAAAGACAAACGTAGGTCCCCTGCAGTCAGAATCAGGGGAAGTCATAACGGGGAACAAAGAAATGGCGGACCAATTGAACAAGTACTTTGGTTCGGTATTCACGAAGGAGGACACGAACAACCTTCCGGTTATAAAAGGGGTCGGGGGGTCTAGTAAGGAGGAGGAACTGAGGGAAATCCTTATTAGCCGGGAAATTGTGTTGGGGAAATTGATGGGATTGAAGGCCGATAAATCCCCAGGGCCTGATGGACTGCATCCCAGAGTACTTAAGGAGGTGGCCTTGGAAATAGTGGATGCGTTGACAGTCATTTTCCAACATTCCATTGACTCTGGATCAGTTCCTATGGAGTGGAGGGTAGCCAATGTAACCCCACTTTTTAAAAAAGGAGGGAGAGAGAAAACAGGGAATTATAGACCGGTCAGCCTGACATCGGTAGTGGGTAAAATGATGGAATCAATTATTAAGGATGTCATAGCAGTGCATTTGGAAAGAGGTGACATGATAGGTCCAAGTCAGCATGGATTTGTGAAAGGGAAATCATGCTTGACAAATCTTCTGGAATTTTTTGAGGATGTTTCCAGTAGAGTGGATAAGGGAGAACCAGTTGATGTGGTATATTTGGACTTTCAGAAGGCGTTCGACAAGGTCCCACACAAGAGATTGATGTGCAAAGTTAGAGCACATGGGATTGGGGGTAGTGTACTGACATGGATTGAGAACTGGTTGTCAGACAGGAAGCAAAGAGTAGGAGTAAATGGGTACTTTTCAGAATGGCAGGCAGTGACTAGTGGGGTACCGCAGGGTTCTGTGCTGGGGCCCCAGCTGTTTACACTGTACATTAATGATTTAGATGAGGGGATTGAGTGTAGTATCTCCAAGTTTGCGGATGACACTAAGTTGGGTGGCAGTGTGAGCTGCGAGGAGGATGCTGTGAGGCTGCAGAGCGACTTGGATAGGTTAGGTGAGTGGGCAAATGCATGGCAGATGAAGTATAATGTGGATAAATGTGAGGTTATCCACTTTGGTGGTAAAAACAGAGAGACAGACTATTATCTGAATGGTGACAGATTAGGAAAAGGGGAGGTGCAAAGAGACCTGGGTGTCATGGTACATCAGTCATTGAAGGTTGGCATGCAGGTGCAGCAGGCGGTTAAGAAAGCAAATGGCATGTTGGCCTTCATAGCAAGGGGATTTGAGTACAGGGGCAGGGAGGTGTTGCTACAGTTGTACAGGGCATTGGTGAGGCCACACCTGGAGTATTGTGTACAGTTTTGGTCTCCTAACCTGAGGAAGGACATTCTTGCTATTGAGGGAGTGCAGCGAAGGTTCACCAGACTGATTCCCGGGATGGCGGGACTGACCTATCAAGAAAGACTGGATCAACTGGGCTTGTATTCACTGGAGTTCAGAAGAATGAGAGGGGACCTCATAGAAACATATAAAATTCTGACGGGGTTAGACAGGTTAGATGCAGGAAGAATGTTCCCAATGTTGGGGAAGTCCAGAACCAGGGGTCACAGTCTAAGGATAAGGGGTAAGCCATTTAGGACCGAGATGCGGAGGAACTTCTTCACCCAGAGAGTGGTGAACCTGTGGAATTCTCTACCACAGAAAGTTGTTGAGGCCAATTCACTAAATATATTCAAAAAGGAGTTAGATGAGGTCCTTACTGCTAGGGGGATCAAGGGGTATGGCGAGAAAGCAGGAATGGGGTACTGAAGTTGAATGTTCAGCCATGAACTCATTGAATGGCGGTGCAGGCTAGAAGGGCCGAATGGCCTACTCCTGCACCTATTTTCTATGTTTCTATGTTTCTATCAGTCCGTTATAATAAAATGAAAAGCCCCAGTTGAATGAGGCATTTCCCACCAGTACTAGACATGGAGTGCAGAAAGCAGCTCCACAGATACGTAGTCACACGTTGAGAAGTACACAGGTTTATGAAGTATTGGTTACATTTACCTTTCATTCGGGACCCAATAAAAATCTTCAAATCACCTTGTACCCTCTGTTGGAGTCACTTCTGACCAGGGATCCAGTTAACAGCAATTTCTAGTTAAAGGAATGGATGACAGTTTTCTTGATAGGAGCTGTACAACAGTAGATAATTAATTTTATCCTTCAACAATTTTACAAGTATGCCTGAGATTTTTCCAGTACAATGTTGGTACAATGGGTCAGATGCAGTTTGATCTCAGCCAGCTGGGTACATGAAGTTTCCCATATTGGCACTAGAGATTGCCACCATTCCAGTCAGGCGATCACCTCAACCCTAATCTCCCGTGCGTTATCCACAACATCCTCTTATGGTGCAGGCAGTGCAAGTCCTTCACCCACGAGCTAGTGAGTTGAGAAATGGGAGGATAGAGCAGGTGAATACGTGGCTGGGGAGATGGTGCGGGAGGGAGGGCTTCAGATTCCTGAGATATTGAGACCAGTTTTGGGGGAGGTGGGACCTGTATAAGCTGGACGGATTGCACCTCAACAGAGTTGGAACAAATGTCCTCGCGGGGGACAGTGACGGGTGTGGGGGGTGGGGGTGGGCATTGCTAGTGCTGTTGGGAAGGGTTTAAACTAATTTGGCAGAGGGATGGGCACCAGGATAATCACAAAGAATAGGGAGATACAGATACGACTAGAGTAAGAAATTGTAAGGTATTAGGTGGGGTCAGAATAAGATAGAATACAAGAAGGTCTAAGACACGTTTACAGTGCATGTGTGTAAATGTAAGAAGCGTGGTAAATAAGGTTGGTGAGCTGCAGGCGTAAATAGCCACATGGGAGTATGATGTCATGGTGATAATGCAGGCCTGGCTCAAAAAAGGGCAGGATTGGGTTTTAAATATTCCTGGTTATAAGGTGTTCAGGAAAGATAAGGAAGGAAATAAAGGAGGTGGGGTGGCAGTTTTGGTTAAGGAGAATGTTGCAGTGCTGGAGAGCGAGGATATCCTGGAGGGGTCAAGGACAAAATCTATCTGGTTAGAGTTAAGAAATAATAGAGGTGCCATTACAGTACTAGGTGTACTCTATAGGTCACCAATTAGTGGGAAAGATAAGAGGAGTAAATATGCAGGGAAATTACAGAGCAGTGCAAGACCTTTAGAGTAGTGATAATGGGGGACTTCAATGATCCTCATATAGACGGGGATAGTAATAGTGTAAAGGGCAGAGAGGGGGAAGAAGTTCTGAAGTGGGTTGCGGAGATCTTTCTTGATGAGTACGTTTGCAGCCCAATGAGGAAAGAGTCATTGCTGGATCTGGTTCTGGGGAATGAGGTTGGCCAAGTGGTACAAGTGTTAGATGGGGAACATTTAGGGAACAGCGATCACAGTATCATAAGGTTTAGATTAGCTATGGAAAAGGACAGGGAGCAATCTAGAGTAAAAATACTTAATTGGAGGAAGGCAAATTTCAGTGAGTTGAGAATGGATCTGACCCGGGTAAATTGGAATCAAAGATTGGCAGGCTAAACGGTAATCGAACAATGGGCTGCCTTTAAAGAGGAGACGGTTCGGGTTCCGTCAAGGTACATTCTCACAATGGGGAAAGGCAGGGCAACTAAAGCCAGAGCTCCCTGGATGACGAAAGAGATAGAGAATAAGATGAAGCACAAAAAGAGCGCATATAACAGATGTCAGGTTGGGAATACGTGAGAATCAGGCTGAATATAGAAATTTCAGAGCGGAAGTGAAAAAGAAAATAAGAGGGGCAAAGAGCCAGTATGAGAAAAATTGGAAGCTAACATAAAACGGAATCCAAAAGTCTTCTATAGGCATATAAATAATAAATGGGCAGTAAGTGGAGGGGGTGGGGCTGATTAGGGATCAAAAGAGGAGATACTAGAAAGGCTCTCTGTTAAATCTCTTAATTTTCAATGAAATGCGAACTCCAGTTGTAGTTTTAACATAACTTTTATTCTGGCAGCTGCAACAAGCTCTTGGCTTTAAGCCAGGCCTTTGTCCTTCTGAGACACATGGCAAAACAGGCTGTTTTTATACCTGGCTCAATTTACAGAAAATAACTCGCCTTCTTTGACCTTATTGGCTCAATTGATATACTGTTAACTTTTAATTGGCTCGCTGCCAAAGGTTCTGAAATGTCAAGTTGATTGATGACTTAATGCAACATGCTCCCACTCATGTAGCAGCTCTAACTGAGGGGTCTGTGCTTTCTCACAGCCTGCTTGTTTGAATTCTCTATCACTGTCTGAAGTTAACGTTGATAAGTCACCAGGACCAGATGGGTTGCATCCTAGGATGCTGAAGGAGGTTAAGGATGAAATCACAGAGGTATTCGCTATAATCATCCAATCCTCCTTACATACAGGGCCTGGAGAATTGCAAATGTTACTCCCTTGTTCAAAAAAGGGTGTAAGGATAAACCCAACAACTTGGTAGTGGGGAGATTTTTGGAACCGATAATCTGGACAAAGTTAACAGTCCCCTGGGCAAGTGTGGATTAATTAAGAAAAGCCAGCATGGATTTGTTGAAGGCAAATCTTGTTTAACTAAATTAATCAAGGTTTTTGGTGAGGTAACAGAGAGGGTTAATGAGGGCAATACGGTTGATGTGGCGTGTATAGACTTCAAAAGGCGTTTGATAAACTGCCACATAATAGGATTGCCAGCAAAGTTGAAGCCCATGGAATAAAAGAGACAGTGGCAGCGTGGATATGAAATTGGTTAGTTGACAGGAGAAAGGGAGTAGTGGTGAATGGTTGTTTTTTGGACTGGAGGAAGGTGGACAGTAGTGTTGCCTAGGGGTCGGTACTAGGACCATTGCTTTTCTTGATATATAAGCTGGATGGGTTGCACCTCAATAGAGCCGGGACCAGTAACCTTGTGAGAGCTTTTGCTAGTGCTTTTGGGGAGGGATTAAACTAGCTTAGCAGGGAGATGGGAAACAGAGAATAGATTCAGTGGGGAGAGAAACAAAGCTAGTATTGGGCAGCAGAAAAGTAGAAAGTAAATTTGGAAGAGAGGAAACAAGGGCTGGAAAATAGACAACAGAGGAGTTTGGCAATACTAAATGGTATATACTTCAATGCAAGAAGTATAGGGAATAAGGCAGATGAGCTCAGTGCAAAGGTTGACACTTGGGAATATGATATTATAGCTAATATTGAGACATGGCTGAAAGAAGGGCAGGTATGGCAGCTCAACATTCCTGGTTGCAGGGTTTTCAGATGGGATAGAGAGGGGGTAAAAAAGGAGGGGGGTTCGCAGTATTAATTAAAGAAACAATTACATCTGTGAGAAGGGATGATATGTTAAAAGGGTCATCAAATGAGACCATATGGGTTGAATTGAAGAACAAAAACTACTGGGAGTGTATTACAGACCCTGAAACAGTCAGAGGGAGATAGAAGAACAAATATGTGGGAAAATTGTTGCGAAGTGCAAAAACTAGAGAGCTGTAATAGTGGAGGATTTCTACTACCCCAATATTAAGTAGGGAAAAAGTAGTGAGAATAGTATAAAGGGTGCAGAATTCCTAAAATGCATTCAGGAGAATTGCTTTAGTGAGTATGTAACAAGCCCAACAAGGGAGGGGATGGTTCTGGACTTGGTTTTGAGGAATGAGCAGGTGGAGGGGGTATCAGTGGGAGAGCATTTTGGTGCTAGTGATCATAATTCACTAAGATTTAGGGTAGTTATAGAAAAGGACAAAGATGGACCAGGAATAAATGTTATCAATTGGGGTAAATCCAAGTTTACTGAGCTGAGATGGAATTTGGCCAAAGTGGACTGGAAACGGCTACTTGAAGGTAAATTGGCGTCAGAGCAGTGGAAGGCATTCAAGGAGGAGATCCTGAGGGTATAGAGCAAGTATATTCCCTTAAAAAAAAAGGGTGGGGTGAACAAATCTAGAGCCCTCAAATCTAGAACAAATCAAGGGACATACAAGGGCAAAATAAGAAAAAAAAGGGAAGCTTATGACAGATATTGAGAACTCAATACTGCAGAAACTTTAGAGGAGTATAAAAAGTTCCGGGTGCGATTAAAAAAAGTTATCAGGAAAGCAAAGAGAGAGCATGAAAGAATATTGGCAAGTAAAACCAGGGAAAACGCAAAGATGTTTTATAAGTACACTAAGGGCAAGAGGATGTAGGTATGATTCTTAATGAATACTTTGCATCTGTTTTCACAAAAGAGAGGGGCGATGCAGACTTTGCAATGAGGGAGGAGGGGTGTGAAATATTAGACAAGATAAACATAGTGAGAGAGGAAGTATTAAGGGGCTTAGCAGCTTTGAAAGTGGATAAATCCCCAGGCTCGGATGAAATGTATCCCAGGCTGTTAAGAGAAGCAAAAGAGGAAATAAGCAGAGGCTCTGACCATCATTTTCCAATCCTCTCTGGCTACAGGTGTGGTGCCAGAGGACTGGAGGACTGCTAATGGTGTACCTTTATTTAAAAAGGGAGAAAGTGATAGACTGAGTAATTACAGGCCAGTCAGCCTAACCTCGGTGGTGAGAAAATTATTGGAAAAAATCCTGAGTGACAGGATAAATCTTCATTTGGAAAGACATGGATTAATTAAGGACAGTCAGCATGGATTTGTTAAGGGAAGGTCATGTCTGACTAACTTGATTGAATTTTTCAAGGCGGTAACTAGGAGGGTCGATGAGGGCAATGCGTACGATGTAATGAGTATGGATTTTAGCAGAGCTTTTGATAAAGTCCCACTTGGCAGACTGGTCATGAAAGTAATAGCCCATGGGATCCAGGTCAAAGTGGCAAGTTGGATCCAAAATTGGCTCGGAGGCAGGAAGCAAAGGGTAATGGTAGATGGGTGTTTTTGTGACTGGAAGGCTGTATCCAGTGGGGTTCCGCAGGGCTCAGTGCTAGGCCCCCTGCTTTTTTTGGTATATATCAATGACTTGGACTTGAATGTAGGGGGTATGATTAAGAAGTTTGCAGATGATACTAAAATAGGCTGTGTGGTTGATAATGAAGAAGAAAGCTGCAGACTGCGGGAAGCTATCTTTCCTTTCTTTATTGCTTTCTTAGTCATTCTTTGCTGTCATTTAAAATTTTCCCAAATCTTCTAGTTTCTCACTAACCTTGGCCACCTTATATGCATTGGTTTTTAATTTGATACTCTCCTTTATTTCCTTGGTTATCCACGGCTGGTTATCCCTTCTCTTACCGCCCTTCTTTTTCACTGGAATATATTTTTGTTGAGCACTATGAAAGAGCTCCTTAAAAGTCCTCCACTGTTCCTCAATTGTGCCACCGTTTAGTCTGTGTTCCCATTCTACTTTAGCTAACTCTGCCCTCATCCCACTGTAGTCCCCTTTGTTTAAGCATAGTACGCTTGTTTGAGACACTACTTCCTCACCCTCAATCTGTATTACAAATTCAACCATACTGTGATCACTCATTCCGAGAGGATCCTTTACTAGGAGATCGTTTATTATTCCTGTCTCATTACACAGGACCAGATCTAAGATAGCTTGCTCCCTTGTAGGTTCTGTAACATACTGTTCTAAGAAACAAAGTGATACATTTTTGTAGGAAGAACTAGGAGAGGCAATATAAACTAAAGGGTACAATCCAAATGGTGTATGAACAGAGAGACCGCAGGGTTTTTGTGCACAAATCGTTCAAGGTGGCAGGGCAGGCTGAGAAAACGGTTAAAAAGGCATATGGCTTAATAAATAGAGGCATAGAGTACAAAAGAAAGGAAGTTATAATGAACCTTTATAAATCACTGGTTCAGCCTCAACTGGAGTATTGTGTCCAATTCTGGGCACCGCACTTTAGGAAGGATGTGAAGGCCTTTGAGAGGGTGCAGAAAAGATTTATGAGAGTGATTCCAGGGATGAGGGACTTCAGTTACGTGGATAGACTGGAGAGGCTGGGGTTCTCGCTGGAGCAGAGAAGGTTGAGAGAATTGATAGAGGTGTTCAAATTCATGAGGAATCTTGAGAGAGTAGAGAGAAACTGTTCCCATTGGCAGAAGGGTCGAGAACCAGAGGACACAGATTTAAGGTGATTGGCAAAATAACCAAAGGCGACATGAAGGAAACCTTTTTACGCAGTGAGTGGTTGGGATCTGGAATGCACTGCCTGGCAGGGTGGTGGAGGCAGACTCAATCGTGGCTTTCAAAAGGGAATTGGCTAAGTACCTGAAGCAAACAAAATTGCTGGGCTATGGGGAAAGGGCGGGGCAGTGGGACTAGTTAAAGTGCTCTTTGCAGAGAGCTGGCACGGGCTGAATGGCCTCCTTCTGTGCTGTAACCATTCTATAACTCTATGGCCGCGATTTCGCCTACTGAGGCGAGTCCCATGAGATCACGCACAAAGTCACGCTCAACGTCATCCTGCTGTGCCACACATCACATCCCTGTGCGACTCTGCCTTCCATACCCTACTCCTGCACATCTTTACTCACACCAACTTACCTTGCAGCTCCACCCATCCACCTTTCTCTACTTTATCACTTCCCCATCTCACTAGCCACCCCTCACACTCACCCTCATCCTAGTCCAATCATACCAACTAACAACATACAAGGGTAGGCACTTGACTGTTTTATCCAATGTTCATGTCAATTTTCTGTTAATGTGAAAACTTTATTTTCAACACTTTTCATTCTTGGACAGATTTGTCTGCACCTTTGGAAGTGGTGTCATGAGTTGCAGTGAATGGTGAGACATAACGTTATCTCCCGCAATGGTGATGAGCGTGAAAGGAATGGCTTGGGCGTTGCAGGGATGCTTTATGGTGCTGGTGTGGGGTGGTGCCTACCCGGCGCATCATGTGATATCCTGGATGTACAGAGTCAAGTGAAGTAAATCTAACCACGGTGAGGCCATCCCTGTCCTCAGGTCAGCAATGTGTTCAAGTGCTAATGCCCTGGGACCAAAATTGCCCCTCCCAATAAGGCCTCTGGCCACCTGAAAGTGGCGACCACAGGGCGGCGTGGAATGGTCGCCGACTTGCGGCGGACTGGCCGACATTCGCGGCATTGCCCTCAGGGGTTTCCGCAGCGGTATGAGGATCCGCTCCGCTACTCCCACTACCGCCCCGCTCCTGCAGATCTGTCGTTAATGACATCATCAGAGCGTGCACCGCAACGGCCCCACCTGGAAGCTAAGTTCAGGTGAAAAAGTCTTCCAGCTGCCTGTCGGTGCCCCCAACAGTTTTTTGGGTCAGGACACAGTGCCGGCTCAAGACCGCCAGCGAACTTTAAAGGCGTGTTGCGAGTATCTCCGATAGTTTTTCAGACTTAGAAAATCATAGAAAACATAGAAAATAGGTGCAGGAGTAGGCCATTTGGCCCTTCTCACAAGTTTGTCAGTTGCCTTGTTCAGAGTGGCATTGAGTGCTAGTAGGCTGGAGGAAATAGGTCCCCTCAAATCCCCTCTAAACCTCCTACTTTAGAACATAAGAACATAAGAAATAGGAACAGTAGTAGGCTATACAGCCCCTCGAGCCTGCTCAGCCATTCAATAAGATCATGGCTGATCTGATCATGGACACAGTTTCACTTCCCCGCCCGCTCCCCATAACTCCTTATCTCCTTATCGTTTAAGAAACTGTCTATTTCTGTCTTAAATTTATTCAATGTCCCAGCTTCCACAGCTCTCTGAGGCAGCGAATTCCACAGATTTACAACCCTCTGAGAGAAAAAATGTCTCCTCATCTCTGTTTTAAATGGGCGGCCCCTTTAAATCTATGCCACCTGGTTGTTGACCCCTCTACCAAGGGAAATAGGTCCTTCCTATCCACACTATATAGGCCCCTCATAATTTTATACACCTCAATAAGGTCTCCCCTCAGCCTCCTCTGTTCCGAAGAAAACAAACCCAGCCTATCCAATCTTTCCACATAGCTAAAATGCTCCAGTCCAGACAACATCCTCATAAATCTCCTCTGTACCCTCTCTAGTACAATCACATCTTTCCTGTAATGTGGTGACCAGAACTGCATGCAGTACTCTAGCTGTGGCCTAACTAGTGTTTTATACAGTTCAAGCATAATCTCCCTGCTCTTGTATTCTATGCCTCGGCTAATAAAGGCAAGTATTCCGTATGCCTTCCTAACCACGTTATCTACTTGGCCTGCTACCAATGGTAACTCGTGATTAAAGTATCCAGTACTCTCTGCAAGATCCTACAAGTCTCCTGGGAGGACAGATGCACCAGGCCAACATCCCCAGCATCGAAGCACTGACCACACTTGATCAGCTCCGCTGGACAGGCCACATAGTTCGCATGCCAGACATGAGACTCCCAAAGCAAGCGCTCTATTCGGAACTCCTTCACAGCAAACGAGCCAAAGGTGAGCAGCAGAAATGCTACAAGGACACCCTCAGAGCCTCCCTGCTAAAATGCAACATCCCCACTGACACCTGGTAGTCCCTGGCCAAAGACCGCCCTAAGTGGAGGAAGCGCATCCGGGAGGATGTTGAGCGCCTTGAGTCTCATCGCCGTGAGCGTGCAGAAATCAAGCGCAGGCAGCAGAAAGAGCGTGCGACAGTCCCACCCACCCCTTCCCTCAATGACTATCTGCCCCACCTGTGATAGAGATTGTGGTTCTCGTATTGGACTATAGAGCCACCTAAGAACTCATGTTAAGAGTGGAAACAAGTCTTCCTATGATGATGATGATGACACGTAACAGTGGGTCAGTTTATGGTCTCAGGATCACAATATTGTATATCTAGGGATTGGGCAGTAAAGGGGCACTCCAGCTCATAAGGGACTCAAGGTCTGCTTACAAGAGTGACTGGTTATGCTGAACCTGGCAGAATATCTGCTGTAAACCTGTGAAATTTATGAGATCAGGATCTAGGTCTGCAGTCATATCTGTCCCCCACCACCGCAGGGCTGGACCAGTGCAGCACAGCTGAAGTGAACAGGTCCTGTAATAGCTAAGCTTGTGGCTGATTTTGGTACCCTGGGATCACTAAAATGGTTCTGGGTGCATTCCTGGTGCAGGCAGAGCCTAGCGTCGGGAAACAGAGGTTCAAAACAGAGAGCATCTGCCGGCCTCGTTTCAGGGCCAAGAGTCTCTGGAACCAAATATCAACATTTTCCTGCCAAACAAAATGGTCACATACCTTTCGGCCATGCTACAAGGTCCCATCAGAGTCTGAGGTGGTCACCGGTGTAAGGGCTAGTGTCATCATCTTAGGATACCCCTGAAAATGGGTCTCTCCTACCTTCATTACACCATTGAGCCTACACCTATTGCAGGCACAGGCCCAGTTCTACACCTGTGTGGATCTCAGAATTCCTGGGGCAACTTAAAGGAGATGGAGACATGGTGTGAAGGGTCTTCTCCCCTTTTCCTAGTCTTCACGGCTGAGGAATAGGCATCCACCTGAGACAAAAGTCACGAAAATCAAGCATTTAGTGCAGTAATGTATGCACCTGTGAGTATTCTCACAGGTTTGTAGAGCTGTTGACGGCCGACGTCCGCTGCACGGCTGATGCCATCGAGTCGCTAAAAACAGCTCTGGGCCCTGACTCCGTTAGGTGTGTCGAGGAGGCTCAAGCACGTGGGGAGATCCCGTCCGAACTGACCCCCGTCCGGATGGAATTCCTCCCTTGGGAGCCGGCGCCTCACAACTTGAGTCGCCTCGGGGAAATCCCCTCCGTGCCTTTCAGTTCTGCACAGAGGGGTTTCCTGTACGGGCTGCTCCTGCACACTCTCAACCTTGCCATCCTCGTCTGCCGTCCAGACACGCCATGGCGTACCATCTTGCCGTCCGGAGGAGGCGAGGGTCCCGGATGGAGTGCACTCTATGCGGGAGTCCTCCCACTATTTATCGGGGACTTGGCCTGGAGGGTGGTGCATGGAGCAGTCCCGTGCAATAAATTTTTAAGTCGGTTCACGGGCTCCCAGGCCGCCTGCAATTTCTGCGGTCTGGAAGAGTCCGTGTTCCACGTTTTTATTGAATGTATGAGGTTGCAGCCCTGTTCCATTATTTAAAGGGGCTGCTCCACAATTTCTGGTTGCACTTCAGTCCCACACTCCTGATCTTTGGGCACCCTTTGCGGAGGGGAGCGGGTAGGTCCGAAGGCCTCCTTGTAGGACTGCTCCTGGGCATGGCCAAGGGTGCCATCAGCCAGTCCAGGCAGCGGGCGGTTGAGGGGGTCGTTCCGCGCCTACATCCGGGCCAGGGTGTCCCTAGAGATGGAGCACGCGGTGTCCACAGGTACGCTCGCGGCCTTCCGCGAGAGGTGGGCACCGGAGGGACTGGAGTGCATTATTACCCCCGGCAACCAAATTTTAATTTGATTTTATATGTTTTAAAGCTTAATTTGTTTTAATTGCCGGTTTTAGTGCCCCCCCCTTTTTATAGGTGGCATTTGTAAAATATATGGTTTTAATACCCCCCAAAAAATCACCAAAAAAAACACAACCCCCCCCCCCCCAAAAAACAAAAAACATTAAAAAAAATAAAGGGGCAGTTAAGTGTCTGGAGTGTCCCCCAAATCGTGGGGCACTTGATCTAATGTTTATTTCCCCCCCCCCCCCCAAAAGAGTTGTAGAGCTGTTGAGAGGTGGGCGCGGAGGGACTGGAGTGCATCATCACCCCTGGCAACCAAATTTTAATTTGATTTTACATGTTTTAAAGTTTAATTTGTTTTATTGCCAGGTTTTAGTGTCCCCCCAGTTAGGGGGCATTTGTATAATTTGCCTCTCGGTGCCCTAAAAAAAAACCACAAAAAAAGCCACAAAAAAAACAAAAAAGGAAAAAAAAAAGGCCACTTGAAAAATGTTTGGAGTGTCCTCCCCCTTTAATCAGGGGGGCACTTGATTTAATTGTTTAATTTTTTTACAACCAAAAGAGCTGTAGAGCTGTTGAGAGGTGGGCGCCGGAGGGACTGGAGTGCATCATCACCCCCGGCAACCAAATTTTAATTTGATTTATGGTTTCGTTCAAGTTTAAATTGTCAATTTGTGGATTTTAGTGCCCTTGCCAAAAGGGGGCATTTGATTTACGTTTCTACTAAAATAGTTGTAGAGCTGTTGAGTTGGGAGTGGCTTAGCCAGTCATGTGATGTTGACAAGACTCAATAAAACCCCAGTCAGTTGGGTTCGAGGAATCCACGATGAGACAGGTGGTTGTGAGCCTGGTGGATGAACTGGTAATGTGTAGTGTGATTGTTAAACCTTTGTTAATAAACCAAGTAGTTCTTAATAGCAATCTGTTGCTATGAATTCTTAAGCAAAGAAACCCATGGAGCAAATACATTACAAGTCCCACTTTGTGAAGCGCAAAGTGGAAATCGCTACACAGTGGTCCTCCCAACTTAATCATATCCCATGCTATGTCATGCCCACCTGAAACAAAAGGTATGCAGCCCTTGCCAACCACAATAAAGATCCAACAGTACTGCTTTTTCTCTGATGCCTCCTTTCATGAACAGTTCTGGAAGCCTGTGTGCTACAAATTTTAAAGTGCTTATTGATCTATGTCAAATAGCCCTCATTTTGAAAAGTGTCATTAGTCAGAAACAGAGCACGTTATGAATGATGCATTTTCAGAGATGTAATATAAATTGAGTTGGCCTGTAGAATAAGTGATGTTTATAAATTGGTTCTGTTTTAGTTATTACATCAATCCATTATCAGGCCTGTGTAGATAAGACAATAATATTCTCTTCACAGAGAGGCACACATCTAACCACTCCAGTTGGGGAGAGTGGAAAATTGTCCGGCTCCTATATGGAGCAATATGACAATAATGGGGCGGGGGGGGTTGTCAATCTAGGAGGGAGCTGCACATGGGCCCACAGTGAGCCAGAATATTTGTGTGGGGCCAGGAGGAACATTCTAGGAAAACAAAAGTTAAAAATGTCTTCAAGACATCCATTGAGTGGTTTCCAGTGGTTCTATTTGTTACTCAAAATTACAAACAGGGTCTCATGTATGTGAAAGAACCTGATTTGCATATTACAGGTGGCCTCCTGTCCTGAAGCAGACAAGCACCTTGGCTGTCCTTCTCAGACACTACCCAAGGTGGCAGCGTAAGCCATTTTCAGGCCAAAACACCCTGTTCACACTAGGCTGAGGTAGTTAAAATGAACACCCCCTGTTTGCAATTATGGGGAGATCGACTAGTATGTTAAACAAGCGTCAAATTGGACTAACACAAACCTTTTTGTTTAATTGTTTATTAATTAAATTCTGTTCCAGATGATCAATATCAAGCAATGGATTTTATAATTACGAGATCTAACCAAATAAGTTTGAGATGGATGCAAGGATCCTGGATGGCTCTAATGGAAAAAAATATCACCTCTGATTTGTGCCCGAAATGGTTTCAACCTTTCTGGTTAGAGCATGTATTCAGTACAGCAGTAATAATTTGTATTGACATAAAAGAATAACCAAAGAAGATTACATTTTTCATAAAGATATTTCCTATAAACACACATTTACAACTGGAAATGTTTGCCAGCTTTTAATGTGTGCAATTTATTTGTCGCAATACTATTTCAAAATATAATCTCAACAGTGTTGTAAAATGAAATTACAAGAATGGACAGAACCATACAATACTGGTTTGTTAGCTGCTTTTCATGGATAACATCATTCAGTGCCTTTGGAATGCAACTTTAGTGTAAAATAGAACAATCAATAAGTGTTTACAAATGCATGAGATAATATTCTACAGGGAAGTATCTCAGATATAACAGCACCATTGTTGGATGTGACAATGGCACAAAGACAGGTTCACAGCAGCACAATCAGTGTCAGCTGTGGCTCGGTGGGTAGCACCCTCGCCTCTGAGTCAGAAGGTTGTAGGTTCAAGTCCTGCTCCAGAGACATGAGCATAGAAATCTTGGCTGACACTGCAGTGCTGAGAGAATGCTACACTCAGATGTGCCATCTTTTGGATGAGATGTTAAACCGAGGCCCCATCTGCTCTCTAAGGTGGACGTAGATCCCATGGCACTATTTAGAAGAAGAACAGGGAGTTCGTCATGGTGTTCTGGTCAATATTTATCTCTCAATCAACATCAATAAAACACATTTGCTGTTTGCAAATTAGCGGATGCGGTTCCTACATTGCACTGCACTTCAAAAAGTACTTCATTGACTGCTTTGGAAGTCGGTGATCGTGAAAGGCACTATATAAGGTCGCAGCTATTTGCACTAGCAAAAAGCTCTGAGAGGCTCACATGATCGCATAACCTGACTGCAGATTGGTCCACTTGGGGAATAAGCCACACCCAGAAGTTTCTCTGGAATGTGTAATTAGAACCGCCCAGCCCAAGTTCTGAGTGACCTTGCAAAGAATAATTCAAGCCAGTTTGACTTCAGACCCCAGACAGGATAGAGCTCCCCCATCCCAGCACAACTTCCTAACTCACCCCAGCTCAAGTTCATGCCCTCCAACCAAAAGTTCCTTACACCCCCAGCCCAAGTTCCTGACTCCCTCCCAGCCCAATTTCATGCCCCCCCAGCCCAAGTTCATACCCCCCAGCCCAAGTTCATGCCCCCCCAGCCCAAGTTCATGGCCCCCAGCCAAAATTCCTTACACCCCCCAGCCCAATTTCATGCGCCTCTCCCTCAGCTCGGTCAACGTGGTTGGAACAGCACGTTACAGGGCCCACTTCTGGTTCCAGTTTAGGGTTCGAGGAGTCTGCGCATGCGCGGGAGGCAGTGGTGCGCATGCGTAGGCATTAGGGGCAGAGTCCAGGCCATGCAGGCGCAACAAACTCGTGCAAATAGTCACTCTTATTATATAAATGCAAGTCTTTCTTTATAGCTCAAGTTAAACTGGATATACCACACAACTTTAAAGCCATATAATACCACATTAATTTAATGCAGTAACAAGTTTACATAGCTTTCAGTAACGTATATCCCTCATGTCAAGCCAGGATTTGGTCCAGCCTCTCATTACACACTAATAGCTAGAAATTGTGTAGCATCCCATTTGGGGTGATAACTTTTGAATTATCGCAAAAGTATCGGCAGGCGAAAGTGATTTTCTGCTCCCCGGAATTTCAGCTTTAGTGCTCCAAGAGGGAAGTGCAGTGCTAAATCAAGTGCTACCACTTCCCTTAGAGCGCTAAAGTGTGTGAGAGGGGCGGTATTGGCAGAGCGCTGAGCAATTTTCCATGCAGTGCTGCTGGCATCAGAGGTTCCTACCCTCGCTTAAAGGGAAGGGCCAGTGATGGGCTGAAACAATCTTATTGCTCTCTCTGGAGGGCTGAGGAATCGCGCAGAAATCAACGTTGAAAAGAAATCAGAAGACACCAGACTGGTGCGAAGAATAAAGTTTGCCCTACCTGACCACCACTGACTTTGAATATCGCTCCCCAAGCGGCCAGCCGAGGTGACAACGCCTCCTGCAGCTGCCGGTGTTGACGCCCAGCGATGCTGCAGGGGTCGAGACCAAATATCACATCCGGGGCGCAAACGGGATGCTATACACCGGATGATGTCACGATTTACAGGGCGCAGCAGAGCAAAGCGGTAAGTGTTAGCGCCAGCGCAAAACCGCCATGGAAGTTTGCGGACGTTGGTGAATTCGCCAACCCCTCAGCTCCCCGTTACCACCCCCCGCAGGCACTAACAGGAAGCGCAAAGCAGCCACATTTTTCCCCCATAGTTCTACAATTGTCAATGTGATATATTTCCATTGTAAAATTAACAAAATTACTATTGTTAGACAATGATGAAAACATTTGGGGACATTTTCAGTTCTGGCAATTTCCCTTTCTAGCCCATTGCTAGCTGATATTGTACACAGCCCCCTCTCATCTGGTACTGTCCACCTCCCTTTCAAATCTGCCATTATCACAACCCTCCTCAGAAAACCCACCCTTGACCTTTCTGTTTTCGCAAACCACTGACCCATCTGCAATCTTCCTTTCCTCTCCAAAGTCCTTGAACGTGTTGTTTCTTTCCAAATCCGTGCCCATCTTTCCAGCAAATCCATGTTTCCTCTCCAATCGGGTTTCTGCCCTATGCCACAGCACGAATCAAAGTCACAAATGACACGCTATATGACTGTGACCATGGTGCACTATCTTTCCTCATCCTTCTTGACCTGGAAGAAACATACTTAGCAGGAGGTGGAGAGCTTGTTGTGACTGGGGAGAGGACCTGGAGACAGCTATTTGGGAGAAAGAGGTGACTTTGGACCTGTGGTTCCCTAAGCTCAGCACCACTGGGGATGTTTTCCTTGTTGGGTCTAAGTGTGTTGTAGACTAATTGATAGAGATTGCTTGCTATGATTAATGAACAATTCCATTATCATTGTAACATGTGACTAGCAGGATGGTAGAAGGTGAATGAGATAGACGTTGGTCTTTTTTCATGTAGCAATTCCGTTGTTTCCATGTTCAAGCTGTCTATAATGTGTCCCTTAATGATCTAGGCAACTGAATGGACTTTGATTTCACTGCACTCTGCTGCTGTTCGTGGGATCTCAGAGGTGTCATGAGCCAAGATTAAAGGGAATCTAAGTCGTCTAGGAGCCAGCAATTTACTCTTCTTTCACTGTCAAAAATTCCTGGCCTAGTAATTGAAGGAGAAATGGCTGTTTCTGGAGAATGCCCAATTCCAGGGCCTGGAATTTCCTCGCAAATTACGCAAGCACGAAGTTACACCAATTTTCAGTGTAGAAGAACGAATAAATTCGGGCTATTAACATAGCCCCGCCCCCATTCAATAGACTAGAGAATGCAAGTATGTTCAAAAAGGAACTATAAATTAGTCAGCTTAATGTCAGTGATAGGATAGATACTGGAATCTATACTAAAATAAATTATAGAAGAGCATCTAGAGGCAGAACATTTTTATTAAAAATATTCAGCATAGATTCCGAACGACTAATTTATGCTAAACTAACCTGATACACCTCTTTGAAGAGATAACGGCAAGAGTAATGTAGTAGATGTCATATATTTGGATTTTCCAAAGCTCTTCGATAATGTACCACACGGAAGGCTCATGACAAAGGTCAGGGCATGTGGATTTAGGGGACAATAGCTGAATGGATAGTAAATTGGCTAAAAAAAATAGCAAGCAGAGAGTAGATGTAAAGGGTCGTTATTCAGATTGGAGGAAGATAGAAAGTGGTGCTCCATGAGGACCATTAATTTACATGAATGATTTGGACTTAGGAACAAGCAACTCAATATCAAATTTTGCAGGTGATAACAAACTGGGGGATAGTGGATGGGGGGCTATAGCTAGTACTGAGGAAGAAGGCAACATAACACAAGGAGACATCAGAAAACTTGCAGACTGGGAAGCTAAGTAGCAAATTAACTTTAATAACAATAAATGTAACCTGATGCACTTTGGTAGGAGAACTAGAAACATCGCCGACACAGAAACTAAGAATCTGAATGGGATAGAAGAGCAAAGGGATTTAGGGATACAGGTGAACACATCATTAAAAGCAGCATTGCAGGTCAGCAAAGCAATTCAAAATGCCAACAAAGCACTGGGATTTATTTATAGGGATATAGAATTCATAAGTAGTGAAATTATGTTAGACTTGTATAGGACCCTGGTCAGGCTGCACTTAGAATACTGTGCAAAGTTGCAGTCTTCATACAGGAAGCAATGGAGAAAGTGTAACAAAGAGTTACAAATCAGTAACGTAATTGAGAGATTACAGCTATTGGAAAATATTGAACAGGTTGGGTTTTTTCTTTAGAAAAGAGAAGACATAGAAGTGATCCGATAAAGGTCTTTAAAATTATGAATGGGTTGGATAGGACAGATGTGGAGAGAATGTTTCCACTTGCGGGAGAATCCAAAACTAGGGACCATAAATACAAGATAGTTACTGATAAACCCAATAGGGAAATCTGGAGAAATGTCTTTACTCAGAGTGGTTAGAATGTGGAACGCACTACCACAGGAAGTGGTTGAGGCAAATAGCTTAGATGCTTTCAAAGGGAAACTAGACGAGTACATGAGAGAAAAGGGAATAGAAAGATATGCTGAAAGGCTGAGATGAGGGAAATTGAATGGGAGGAGACTCGTGTGGAGTATAAACACCAGCACAGACTAGTTGGGCCGAATGGCCAGTTTCTGTGATGTATATTCTATATAATTCTATGTAAATTACACTTGTTTCGAACAAGCTTAAATATACATCCAAAATATTCGGCACAGCAGGATGCAAAGTCATCTTTTTGATGTTTTATCGATATTTTAAGTGATTTTCTTTATTCTCACTAAGACCTACACTATTCTCTGTATTTTTGAAACATTGAAAATTGAAATGACTGAAACAGGCATTACGCCATTCGCCTATACAAATAAGGGGCCTTACGCGTGTTTGAGGCCCTCACTGCAAGATTGGTTTGCTCTGAGGCAGCCAGCGCCACTTAGGAAAACCAGGCCTACATGTTGCCTAACCTTAATCGATAAGGTGCCTCATAAAAGGTCACTGCACAATATAAAAGTTCACGAGGTTGGGGGTAATTATATTAGCATGGATAGAGGATTGGCTAACTAAGAGAGCTGTGGAGGCTGGGTCATTGAGTATATTTAAGGCGGAGATAGACAGATTTTTGAGCGTTAAGGGAATAAAGTGTTATGGGGAGCAGGCAGGGAAGTGGAGTTGAGTCCATGATCAGATCAGCCATGATCATATTAAATGGCGGAGCAGGCTCGAGGGGCCAGGTGGCCTACTCCTGTTTCTGTTAGTTATGTTCTTAAAGGGACTGTTGCACGTTGCAACCTACAAGGTAAGTTTTAAAAATCTACTTACCTGAACGTGGAGCTGGGAGAAACAGGGGTGATTCGCCTGACTCCACATTAATTGAACACGGGCTGATGCTGGCTGCCCAATGCCCCTCACCCCCCCCACACACACACACACCCTCAGCCCCCTGCCCCACACACACACCCTCACCACCCGCCCCCCCAACACCCCCCCTCACCCTCCCCCCACACACACTCTCACCCCCCCCCGCCCCACACACACACCCTCACCCCTCCCGCCCCACACACACCCTCACCCCCTCACACGCACCCTCACACCCCCGCCCCACACACACACACCCTCGACCCCCCCCACACACACACCCTCACCCCTCCCGCCCCACACACACCCTCACCCCCCCAGACACACTCTCACCCCCCCCGCCGCACACACACCCTCACCTCCCCTCCGCCCCACACACACCCTCACCCTCCCCACACACACACCCTCACCCCCCCACACACCCTCATCCCCCCCGCCCCACACACACCCTCACCCCCCCACCCCCACACACACACACACACCCTCACCTCCCCTCCGCCCCACACACACACACACACACACCCTCGCCCCCCACCCCCCGTGCCATACACACACCCTCCCCCCACACACACACACACACACCCTCACCCGACCCCAATCACGCTGCTGCTTCCCAACCTGGTTATCCCCTTTGCTCGCCTGAGGGTCGCTGTGAGGTCACCAGGGGCAAGGTCTTCAATTACGCTTTGCTGGCGAGCTGCTACTCTCCCCAACTCGCCGGCTTGATGGAAATGAGAGCCAAGGCCCAACTTTGGGGGTGCCTCGGGCCTCACCATTCAAGTGTAGGGATCTTTTCCTGCGCCACCACCCCACATCTCCACCACCACCACTCCCTCCTCACCACGTGCCCA
Organism: Pristiophorus japonicus; assembly: GCF_044704955.1. Classification (NCBI taxonomy): domain Eukaryota; kingdom Metazoa; phylum Chordata; class Chondrichthyes; family Pristiophoridae; genus Pristiophorus; species Pristiophorus japonicus. The sequence continues at coordinate 66,138,994 of NC_091989.1, read as the reverse complement.
ATAATGGCCACACTGAAATTTCTAGGCCCCTGTATTTAAAATTAACAAAGTAATAAAGATTTCCTCCTTTGTAATGAGTTAGTATTGACAGTTTGATTGAGAGTGTCCTGTCAAATCATTTAATTAAACTCGTGAATCTGGGCCCAATTCTCTACTGTAGTTTATGGGGGCATTCTTTATTGCTACTGAATCAGAGTTTGTAGTAATATCACGCTCAGAGAATTGAAGCCAATGATTTATTTCAATTGTATTCCAATACATGATTGAACTTGGATACAAACAGAGCTGGCGGAGTGCCTCTGGTCAGTGAGCAGGATCTACTTACAGTGTAACTTGGGTTGTATTTAGCTGAGCTTATCTCGACAAATATATAAGGACGATGGTTGTGGTTGTTGCAGGCACCACCACCTTCTCAAGGGCAATTAGGGATGGGCAATAAATGCTGGCTTTGCCAGCGATGCCCACATCCCAGGAACGAATAAAAACAATATTCTTTAATGGTTTGAGATCTTAGCTTGTGAAATATGTATACATTCCTCAGAAGCTTCATGAGGCTGAACCTGGAGGCCCTTTGAATGTTGGATGCATTGCAGATGCATGGTGTAATGACTGGGGCAATTATAACTCTACATACAATTGTGGAGCACCTTAGAGCTCAGGGGTTACATTAACATTACTTTCCTCGACATTCTCAAGGCTTTCTACCTGGTGCCTTATGCTGTCCACATGAAGAACCTGGAAGCTGTGGAAGAATGTAGCTGAATTTTCTTTGGGGCAATGTTGATGGGTGACGCAATAAAGCATATCATTCTCAAAAACAGGAGTGAGGCAAGATTTTCCACAGCCATCCATTCTATTCAATGTTTTCACATGTTGGATGCCATTATAATGAATGGTTTTCAAGTGTCTGCTTCAGGCATTTCTGAACAAAATGTGTTGCTTCTCTTAAAGATGGTTTTGTGTTGTTGGTGGACTTCTCTGGGGGTCTACTGTGCTCCATTTGCCATCCTGAACAATGGTCAAAGTAATGTGATAAGGTGTGAGGTGGCGTGAAATACTTTGCATGGTTCCAGAGGGAATCTGGAAGATAGTAATTACAGGATACTTGGGCCTGGAAATTCGGTTGCGTAGCGCCAGTTGTTTGGGCCATACGGATGATGAATTGGGACCAAAATTACGTTCGGACATTGCACGCATAGGTCTGGTGTGGGCCGCGCGAGATGCCACCTTGGTCAGGGCGGTACGGCGAACGTTAGGAGCATGCGCCAGAAGTATGTTACGTAGGCCGATTGTGATGTCAATCAGCACGCAACGCTGATTTGACGCTAATGCTGCCATTTTCGTCATCAGTACCGATGCTAACGCTCTCTCGTAACCACACACACCTGACGTGTGTTCGGCAGCAAGAAGGACCCTCCACAAACGATATTTAAATGGGTCATCACCAACTTTCAGGTGGCTTGTTTTTGATTTCTACTGGCTCTGTGTACGTTTGTGGAACTGTTTGGAGCTTTCTCGAGTTATTTAAAGTTGGTGAGATGGAAGGGAGTGGTGCTGCAAGTGTACAAGGTCTTGCTTCTGACTTCAAGTCAGACCACTTGCTCCCAGTCATGGGTGCTCCAATTTTCATCCCCTTTGGCCTGCAGCATGACAGGGCGGTGGAGCAGAGGCAGCAAAGAAGAGGACAAGCTGCTTGCAGAGACTGGAGGGGACAAGGGCTCTAAGCGGGAGGCCTTACCCAACTCGGGTCTTCTGAGATCAATTCTCTTACCTCGACCTGAGCCAGGAGCAGTATGTGTGAAGTGTCTGTGCTTTACCAAGAAGGTGTTCACAGAACTCTGCCAACTCTTGCAAACAGACCTGCAGCCTCACTGCAGGGCAATGTCAGCACTGCCAGTGGCTGTGAAGGTGACCGTGGCCATGAATTTTTTCGTGTTGGGATCCTTCCAGGCTGGAGCAGGTGACATCTGTAACATCTGATGCATAAGAAAGGTGACAGATGTTCTTTATGCAAGGAGATGTTCTTTATCGGCGTGGTCCTGGTCTGCAGGACCATCAGCAGGCCGGGGCCATTAAAGGGAGCAGCGTGTGGCGGCATACCACTGCAGGGAGCAGCGCGTGCTGCTGCAGGATGGCCAGGTCATTGATTACAGTGTGGGCAGGCATAGCAGGAGGGGCGAAGGAGTGGCAAGAGTTTGTAGATGGAAGTGACCAGGGCCCAAGAGAGGCGTGAGTTTGGGGCCCAGAAGAGGTGAGGGCCCAGGGGCAGCACGGGCCAGCCCACACTGCGATATGTGTGCGCACTGGGTCCGTGCAACAGAGCTGGTCTTCAATCATCTTGGTTAACCCTTGCCACTGGACCAAGACCTAGCTCTGTCAAGCCCGTGTGGTGGCTGGTGTGCAACGGCCACCACACGTTAAAAAAATCCATGCACAGGCATCTTCCACCCTTCAAGATGTAGTTCGGGATCTGGAATATTAGGTCCTTCATTGAAACAACTGTGAACTCATCCCTTTTTAGCGTGGAAGCAAGTCATCCTCACTTCGAGGGACTGCCTATGGTGATGTTGCAAGGAGAGGGGACTTAACTGTCTTGTCTCTGACCAGAGAGAAGCAGGCAGAGCGTGCATATGGCTTTGCCAACATCGCGGGCTTCCCTGTGGTGCAGGGCACCATCGATGGCACACATGTGGCTTTGCGGGTGTTGTATCTAAATGCTGAGATGTACTGCAACCGCAAAGGTTACTGTTAGATCTCTTAATTTCCAATGAAATACGAACTCCGATTGTCGTTTTTAATGTCACTTTATTTCTGGCAGCAGTAACAAGTTCTTGGCTTTAAGCCAGGTCTATGACCTTCTGGGACCACATGGTCAAAATGGCTGTACTTATACCTGGATCAATTTACAGAAAAGAACTCGCCTTCTTTGACCTTATTGGCTCAATTAATCGTCTTTTAACCTTTTAATTGGCTCGCTACCCAAGGGTCCTAAAATGTCAAGTTGATTGATGCCTTAATGCAACATGCTGAACTGCATGTAGCAGCCTTGACTTGGGGGTCTGTGAATTTTCACAGTCTGTCTAAATGCAGCCTGTTTGAATTCTCTATCAGTTACATTCGCTAAATGAGCAGTCGGTGTGCGATCATGCTCAGCACATCACGGTGGTGATTGCCCGGTATCCTGGCAGCAGTCATAAGACTTTTATTCTGCGCCAGTGAGCTGCTCCCTCAGTGTTATGTATTGATGTGTGTATCGTCCTGGTACCTTAAATGTAATGTAAGCACAATGCTACACCACAGAGGGCGCTGTGGTGGGAAACCTGGAAGTGCCTGCAACAGGCACTATAAAAGGCTGACCACCACACCTGAGAGGCACTCTGGAGCTGAACAATAAAGGACGAAGGTCACAGTAGTTAGATTTACACCAGACCGTGTGGTGTCAGTGATTTGTGTGCTACATACACCACATTGGCGACAAGGAAGCGGACGAACTCCACGCAACCATGGCTACTCTGGGCTCGCTAAAGAATTTTATGATGGGCAATGATTGGGAGGCCTTCACGGAAAGGCTTGAGTACTACTTCACAGCAAACGACCTGACGGAAGACACGGACGCAATGAGAGATAAGCGTAAGGCGATATTGCTCTCCAGTTGTGGAGATGAGGTTTACTGTCTCATCAGGGATTTGCTGGCACCCGGGAGCGCCAGGGACAAGTCATACGAGGAGCTGACTGAACTCATTCATGACCAGTTGAAACCGAAGGAGAGCATCCTCACGGCCAGATACAAATGTTACCATCACTGCAGACCTGAGGGCCAGGATGTCACCAAGGAGAATTGGCTGGCTAACAGAAAGCAGAGAGTCGGGATAAATGGGTCCTTTTCGGGTTGGAAATCGATAGTTAGTGATGTGCCACAGGGATCGGTGCTGGGACCACAACTGTTTACAATATACATAGATGACCTGGAAGAGGGGACAGAGTGTAGTGTAACAAAATTTGCAGATGACACAAAGATTAGTGGGAAAGCGGGTTGTGTAGAGGACACAGAGAGGCTGCAAAGAGATTTAGATAGGTTAAGCGAATGGGCTAAGGTTTGGCAGATGGAATACAATGTCGGAAAGTGTGAGGTCATCCACCTTGGAAAAAAAACAAAAAAAGGGAATACTATTTGAATGGGGAGAAATTACAACATGCTGCGGTGCAGAGGGACCTGGGGGTCCTTGTGCATGAATCTCAAAAAGTTAGTTTGCAGGTGCAGCAGGTAATCAGGAAGGCGAATGGAATGTTGGCCTGCATTGCGAGAGGGATGGAGTTCAAAAGCAGGGAGGTTCTTCTGCAACTGTATAGGGTATTGGTGAGGCCGCACCTGGAGTACTGCAGTTTTGGTCACCTTACTTAAGGAAGGATATACTGGCTTTGGAGGAGGTACAGAGACGATTCACTAGGTTGATTCTGGAGATGAGGGGGTTACCTTATGATGATAGATTGAGTAGACTGGGTCTTTACTCCTTGGAGTTCAGAAGGATGAGGGGTGATCTTATAGAAACATTTAAAATAATGAAAGGGATAGACAAGATAGAGGCAGAGAGGTTGTTTCCACTGATCGTGGAGACTAGAACTAGGGGGCACAGCCTCAAAATACAGGGGAGCCAATTTAAAACCGAGTTGAGAAGGAATTTCTTCTCCCAGAGGGTTGTGAATCTGTGGAATTCTCTGCCCAAGGAAGCAGTTGAGGCTAGCTCATTGAATGTATTCAACTCACAGATAGATAGATGTTTAACTAATAAGGGAATTAAGGGTTATGGGGAGCGGGCGGGTAAGTGGAGCTGAGTCCACGGCCAGATCAGCCATGATCTTGTTAAATGGCGGAGCAGGCTCGAGGGGCCAGATGGCCTACTACTGTTCCTAATTCTTATATTCTTATGTTCTTATGTAGTAAGAGAAGGAAGCGGAAGGAAGCCGACAATGGAGACAGCCTCTTTCTGGCTGGGCCAGCCGGGATAAAATCATCTGCCTGATGTATGAGTGAGTGTAGCCCTAATTCCCCTTTCAATACGTCCCACATTTTACCTTCCCTCTGTTACTGACCATCACAGCATCACCTTGGCCACATTGCTGAAATAAACGCCACCACAAAGCAAACTTTTCAATCAAACTTTATTCACCCATTCATCAAATATTACATCACAAATTCAACTAATCACCCTTAATGACTGTCTTGCATGTGCATTTGCCTATCCGAGTGCTTCTATGCAACGCTACCCCAGTGGCTACAGCATGGCTAGTGAAAGGCTGCTGACTTTCAGTGGGGGAGACTGCAGATGGTGTTGCGGGACGACCTTGAGGAGCTCTGGGCCTTGAAGGCTTGGCTTCAGACTGCACCACCTCAGCATGGACAGCAGCAGTCTGGGCTGCCTAGCTGAGAGACAACAGCAAGGGTACTGGCTGAGTGGCAGTGGTGGGAGACGAATGCTGTCCTCCTGAAAGATTAATCCACTGCCACTGCCCCGGGGCAGCGTCTCAGCAACCCTGGTAATCTGCTGAGCACAGACTGCTGGACTGCTGTGACACTCTGCAAGACCCTTTCAACACTGGTAAACCCAGCCATAATGGCAGTAGTCTGTGTTTCCATTGCAGCACTCATACTTCGGCCATCAGACGCGGCATTATGGTTGTGTCCACAAGTGCATTAATGGTTCTGCCCAGCCCTTCCATACTGGAAAAGACGGGCTCTAATCTCTGCTCAAAGCCCTGTGCAAGGCTGGAGCTGGACTCCTCCATGCTCCTTGACATTGCACTCAAGTTTTCTGGCTGGCCTGCCAAAGCACCAAGCATTTCATTGTGCACCCCCATCAGTGTTCTTCCGTAGGCCGCCCCATCGAGGTCTTCATTCGAGTCCTCGGCAGAAGAGCTCATGTGCGACCTCGCCTTCCAGGGAGCTGGCACCTGAGCTATCCTTTCCCTCTGCCCTGGCTGCAGGCCACTCATGCCTGGTGTCTCACCATGTGCAGATCCCGCATCTAACCTATCCTCTAAAGTATGCAGAGTGTCAGTATCTGAGCTGGTGGCTGGGAGAGTGAAATCAAATGATGGTGTTTCTTCTTTTTCTTCTTCACTTTCCTCTCCCTCCAGTTGTTCGACCACTGGATGGGCAGGCCGGTTTTCTTCGGTGTCTGAAATGAGAAAGGCACAAGGGTAAGTTTTTGGTGAGGTGGTGGGAGAACAAGAGCTGCATGCTTACACCATGTGCAAATTGCAAGTCAGAAAAGATTGTGGGATGAAGGGGAAGTGGGATGTGAGAAGGAGGATTACGTATGAGAACACCGGCAGCCTGTATTCCTACAGCCCCATTGCTGACCTCGGCTCAGCCAAGCCCCTGCCAACAATGGCCAGCACTGTCTCCTCCAAGGTGATGTAGGCAAGCCTGTCTCCCACCGGTTAAGGTCTGCTGGAATCTGATGGATGCACCACCTTTTCCTGCAAGAGAAAGGCAAGTGTGTCAGTGAGTGTGGATTAATGTGTTTAGATGGTGTGTCTGTCATAGTTGAATAGCTAACAATGTGTTCATGCTGTGAGATGTGGGTGTGAGGCTTGCAGCAGTGGTAAGTGTGTGAGGGTGAGGTGACACATGAATGTGAGGAATGAGTCCTGATTGGTAGATTGTTGGAGTGATGGGGCTGTGGTGCATTGAGCAATGTGTGAGGCTAGTGGTGCAGATGGTGAGATATGGCATTTGACGATGAATTCACTGACCTTGACCATACGTATGAGGTCATTAAACTTCTTCCTGCACTGAGTCCAGGTCTTCATGGTTCTACTGCTGGCATTCACCACATTGACTATTTTATCCCACTATAGTCTTTTCAATTGCCTGGAGGGCCTCCTGGCCCCCTGTGGGAAGAGAACCTCTCTCCTGGAGTTGATCTCCTGGACCAACGCCTCCAGTGCTGCATCGGAGAATCTTGGAATCCTTTCTCTGGCCTTTTGAGCCATTACACAGTCGCATTTTTAGTAACAGTCGCCTCCACAATCACTTCCAGTATCTGATGCAGGCAGAAGGCACCTCCCCTTTAAGAGGTGCAGACTGCCTTTAAGTTGTTCAGGCTAGCTTTAATTTGAGCTAGCCTTGCACAAACTTGAGCCCCCTGCTGAGCATTCAGCCATTCAGCAGTACATTCAGCACTGGGCTGAATGCTGCAATCATGCAAAGTAGCAGGCTGCACGAATTTTACATACTACCTGCAGTCCTCCGAACAGATGCGGTTTGCTATTGCATCGCGATCCACGCGCCCGTTTTCAGGGGCTACCGAATTTGTATGCCAAGGAGTGCCTGTTAAAAACTGTTGATTCATATCAATATCTGAGGACTCTGATGGATGCCAACTTTAGTTCAAGACAACATTGGGAAGGCGATAATGCATCCTTGTCGTGTCTTCAATGGCAGCACAGTCGTCAAAGTAGGTTAAGCTTCTGGCAAATAAATGTGTACCTAACCAGTTGTCCTTCATGAGATGGAGTTCTTCTGTAAGCAATGCAAGGGCTTCTTTCATGCCTTGAGATCCAGGACCAAGCTGTGAGGTGGCTTTGTGGTGAAAAAAAAGGGAAATGTTTGCAGGGAAGGAAGGCCTACAACGATCTGTTACTCACCACCCTGAATGAGGAGCCTACCTCATGGTAGGTATGTCTCTTTGCCAAATCCCCTCGAATGAGGAATTGAATTAAGCAGTTGGTGATGCGTAAGCTTGGTGCTGGCATTGGACAAATAAAATGTCAAGTTGCTGGCATGTCTTGAGTCATTGTGTTCAGCTGCTTCCATCATTCTGGAGGCAGATGCCCACCAAATAACTGATGAGTAAATGTTGTGTATTGGGACAGCAGCTGCTGGAAGGTGTTACCTGAGGCTAGGTATGTGAACACGTACCCATTCATCATCATAGGCAGTCCCTCGAAACAAGGATGACTTGCTTCCACGCCAAAAAAGGATGAGTTCACAGGTGTTTCAATAAAGGACCTAATATTCCAGGTCCTGAACTACATGCTGTAGGGTAGAAGATGCCTGTGCGTGGATTTTTTTTAACGTGTGGTGGCCGTTGCACACCAGCCACCACACAGGCTTGACAGAGCTCGGTCTCTGTCCAGTAGCAAGGATTAACCAAGATGACTGGAGACCAGCTCTGCTGCACGGGCCTAGTGCGCACACATATCGCAGTGTGGGCTGGTCTGTGCTGTCCCTGGGCTCTCGCCTCTTCTGGCCCTGAATTAGCCCAAGGTTCGGTGTCCATCCTGCTTGTGCTGCAGAGAGGCAAACAATTGATCCCCATCTTCAATGCTGGAACCATGAATGGGGGTGTGGTGGCGGTCTGTGCTGTAGTCACGACACTGTTGGTAATGTACAGGTTCTGATGAGCTATACCTCGTGATATTCAGGAGGAACCCCTGGTGCCTTCTGCCAACCTAGTGAGAGCTCAAACCCATGCGTGTCCATTGCCTGATGACCTACTAATGATAATCCTCCTTGAACAGGGAGTTAAGCAGACTCTCGCTGTGGTTGAATTGGCTCCAAACTGACACTCCTGGAGACTGGAACCAAGCAATGCTCCAGGGTTGATTTGATCATTCGATTCTTGAGCCAGGCAGGTCTACGGTATTCTAGACCACTGTTGATAAATGACTAGTCGGCCTGACTCACTGATGGGACCTGGAGGGATAGACATGTCACTGGGGGCTAAGAATCTTCCCACTCGGCTTCTGATAGCCTTGAAAATCAGTGTGATGACTAGGTTGCTCCTAGCTAGGCAAGTAGCATGAAGCTTATCAGTGCACAGTGCTGGCTTTAAACTAGTTAGACTCCAGGAGTACTCCCATTCACACCTGTTTGTCACTAAGCCTCGCCTCTTACCAAGCTATGTCTACATTCTCTGAGTTTAGATAAGTGAAGTGCATCCTAACAGGCGGAGAGAAGGTTGTGGGTTCAAGTCCCACTCCAGAGACATGAGCACAAAAATCTAGACTCACACTCCAGTGCAGTACTGAAGTAGTGCTGCACAGTTGAAGGTGCCATTTTTTGGATGAGGCATTAAACCAAGGCCTTGCCTGCCCTCTCAAGTGGACATGAAATATCCCATGGCACTATTTAGAAGAAGAGCAGGGGAGTTGTCCCCGGTGACTAATATTTATCCCTCAATCAACATAACAAAAAGTGATTATCTGGTCACTATCACATTGCTGTTTGTGGGAGCTTGCTGTGTGCAAATTGGCTGCCACGTTTCCTACATTACAACAGTGACTACACTTTAAAAGTACTTCATTTGCTATAAAGCACTTTGGGTCGTCCTGACGTCATGAAAGGTGCGATACAAATGCAAGTCTTATTTTTCTTTCATGGCACACCAAAGAAATGGATACTAAGTATATAGATTTCTCAGTAATTTGGTTTGGAGATTCCTAAGCATAGCGATGGGTTTCTGCACATGTCATGCACCTTACTGACCAGAAAACATATATTTCATGCTCATCCAGTAATGGTATCTACACAGAAATTCAAATATAGACCAGCTTTTAAAAAAAATTCTCAATATTTGTCTTTAATAGATTCAAAATAACTTAGTTATTACAATTAATTCATGTAGTACCAGCAGGTTTCTTTAAATTAAAAACATGCAGAGAACTTCATACATCGAACAATGAACCTGGTCATATCCATACTGTTGTTCCAAACGCAACCGGCCAGGAACAGTGAAACAGGGCACAACTGCTTGAAACTTCTAAAACAGGTGAGCATTATCATCCTCTACTGACATTGCAGCTACAGAAAGAATCTACCAACTTTAAGAAAATGACCCTGGATTGCTCTGAGTTCTAGCGTTGGAGATAACTGAGGACTTCTCTGCTGTACAGTCCCATGCCGTCTCTCTTGCCGTAAGTGTTTGACCCGACATTTGTTGGCGTGTAGAAGGGTCCCAAGCTGTTACTGGAGCGACTCAAAAAGTCTGCCAGGCGCTGTGTCACACAGGTGGCCAGGTTACACTTCCTCTTTCCCACACGGAAGCTGCAAGAGTAAATAGAACATAAGAGCATAAGAAATAGGAACAGAAGTAGGCCATTTGGCCCCTCGAGCTTGCTCCGCCATTCAATAAGATCATGGCTGATCTGATCTTGGCCTCAACTCCACTTCCCTGCCCGCTCCCCATAACCCTTGACTCCCTTATCATTCAAGCATAACCCTTGACTCCCATATCCTTCTAAATAATAGACTCTGTTAGGGTCGCTGCACTTTGTGGTGCAAAGGAATAAGATAAAACCTTTAGCTTATTCTGAAAATCCCATGAGAAAAATGTCATCACAACTCTGATTCTACTGCACAATAGGAACTTTAGGAACAGGAGTAGGCCATTCAGTTCCTCAAGCCTGTTTTGTCATTCAATTAGATCATGGCTGATCTGTACCTCAACTCCAATTACCCATCTTTGCTACATATCCCTTGATACCCTTACCTAACAAAAATCTAATGCTCTCATGGAAAGTTTCAATTGTTCCAGCATCCACAGCATTTTGGGGGGAGAGAGTTCCAGATTTCTAATGCCTTTTGTGTGGTAAAAGTTCCTCTTGATTTCCCTCCAAAATGCAAACAAGTTTGCTGATCCGGTGTGTAGATCTTATGCAAGAGAAAATGTTTGGGAAATGTCAATGGGTAACCAACTACTAACACAAGTATCCCCTATTATTGGAACTGTAAATCAAAGGGCATGTTACACAGCAATATTGCCCAAATAGCATCTCAGTTGCATCAGGGAAATGGTATCATGAATAACACTGCATGAAAGATGCTCGGTAACCAGAATGAATCCTAGAGCTGTTTAAGACAACATTCATTTATTTTTGATCCAGACAGGTCTGCGATATTATGGGCCACTTAATAAATGACTAGCCAGCCTGGCTCACTGATGGGGCCTGAAGGGGTAGACTTGTCACTGTGGGTTGAAATTCTTCCCACTTAGCTTCAGATAGCCCTGTAAATCGATGTCTGATAGCTAGGTTGGTCCGAGCTGATATGCAAGTACCTGTATAGCAACACAAAAGCAATTTTAAAAGGATTCATATAATATAATTTGATATTGTTTTGGATGTTCTAGATTTAATATAGTGATTTAGATGTAAAAGTATTTGCCAGTATTTTAAAATTCACTTTTAAATCATTATGTCTTCCATTCTCACAGATGCCACTTAATATTTCTTCAGCTGAGATGAGAATCTAAACTACAGCTTTTTCTACAAGTCCCATGAACAATGAATACTGATCATTAAACAGGAGATGCCCAAGAATGGATCAAAATGACTAGGGAATCCCCTCACCTGTGACCAGGTGAGACATCCCATCATAACATGCCCCACTTTATCCAACAATGCACCTACTGATTGCCCCTAACAGTGAAATGCAGACTCAAGTCATCAGCAGCCCCGTGACATGAATGCTTATTTTCCAACAAGGTGTGCACAGGATCAAGCCCTAGGAATAATTAGAGAGCCAAAAACATCCAATTCAAAGCCAGTCATTCAAGACCTGTGCTGTCAATCGCCATTTGTCCCATTATACCACACCCAGCCATATATCCCTATAAATATCAAATCACAAGATAATTATGCATTAGAAGGATTTGGGGCCAACTTAGTTCAGTTATTTAGAAAGACACAAGTGCTCCCATTTCAGCATCCAATTTTTTCTTATGCAACTCCAGGGTTTCTGCCTCCACCACTCTATCTGGGAGTGTTCATCACTCTTCGTGCCTTATACTAGTCTGAGTCTGTGTCCCCTTGTCCTACTCTCACAATTTAGTTTGAAGTAATTTTCTGGATTTCATTTACCTTTTCCCAAGTGTTTACTCTCGTAAATCACAATAAAGTCACCCATTAGACGTCTGCTTTCTAGATGAAAATCTTACCTCATAAATCAGACTTCTGACACGATGGGTCAATCTTATGGCTCTTCTGTAAACTGGCTGCAGAGGTTGACCGTGTATCTCTCTGATGTCTCGAGGACTAGAACTGTGGTATGACCAGTGCACCATACAGCGTGAGCACAATTTCCTCTAATTGTATGCTACTGATTTGGTTTCATAGTTCAGCATTCTATTAGCTTTGTTGTTTATGAACCTAACTTCTCAATTTCATGCAGGGCCTACAACCTGGAGGCATAGATTTAAAGTAACTGGAAGTATGTTTAGAGAGGATTTGAGGGGAAATTTATTCACCCAGAGGGTGGTGGGGGTCTGGAATTTACTGCCTGAAAGGGTGGTAGAGGCAGAAACCCTCACCACATTTAAAAAGTACTTGGATGTGCACTTGAATTGCTGTAACCTACAGGGCTATAAAGAGCTGAAAGTGGAATAAGGCTGGATAGCTCTTTGTTGGCCGACATGGACATGATGGGTCGAAATGGCCTCCTTCCGTGCTGTCAATTTCTATGGGCTAGACTTTCCCTAAAGCCCCCCACCGCCGGATTGCCGCCCAAAAAGACCGCTAAGATTCTTCAAATGACGCTGGTGAAAAATTCCGTAAAGAAGAGAAAAAATATCGGCTGGCGAGAAAATGAATTTTACATGTAGATTCTCGGCGGTTAAACGCGATCCTGGGCAAATTGGGCGGTTCTTAACCAGAATGGGTGGTAAGTACTCAAAATTTAGACCGAGGCTGCGGTTGGTCCTTGGGAGGAGGGAAACTCAAAAAATATATTTTCAATGAAACAAAAAAATAAAAATTTAAAAAACATTCTCAAGACCCTTTTTAATCGTCATGAAAGAATTTAAAAATAATTATAAAAAAAACCCTTTAACTTACCTTTCTTTGCAGGGTACTGCCCTGTTTCCGGCAGCTTTTCGTGGGTGGATTTTTCGATCTTACCTGTGGGTCACCGCTGAGCCAAAACTTGGACTGTGGTGGCTTTCTTGGCAGTGCACGCGGATGCACGTGGGCGGTCTGCTCCCCAGCGGTATTTTAAAATGTCGGCGGAACTCTTTAAAAAATGAAGTGAAAACTTTCGCCGGGTGGTTTTTCACCAAAAAAGAGCAACACCGCCGAGAAAACCAGTGAAAAGGAAGAGGGAAGTCTAGCCCATAATATGATTCTATGCACTGAATATCTAGCTCCATCAACAGATTAACAAAATTTCATACAAATCAACCACTTAACAAATGTCATGTTTTCATTTCTCTGATTTTATTGCACTAAAGATGACCTTGGAAAGGAAGTACTATTGCAACATAACTAACAGGGCAATAAAGCAGCTCGATAGTCAACGCGACTGCAGAACATTCCCTTTATTGTTATAGCACACTGCCAGTGCTAAAATTCTACTATTGCTGCTCACATCACTTCCCTGAAACATAAAGCTGAAATCCCACCTTGAATGTGGGTCTGAGAGTCACCAGTCTCGGCCAGGTTACACAGCAATAGGCAGACAAATAAATCATGTTTCCCACCCCAATAGTATAAATCGAAACATTGTAAAAAAAAATCTGGGTTTAGAGCTTGTATTTAAAATGATCTGCCATTCAATAAACTTAACATCTAACATCTAATATTCTTCTTCATCCATCCTATAATCTGCTACTCCCACTGTATCCAATTAGTTTTATTACAGGTGCAAATAAGTGAATCAATATTATAATACAAGTCTCTATTAATATTTTGTTAGTTGTCAGCATTCAGTTCCTTTACATTAAATTTTAATTGTCCTTTGTTTGCATTTTCACAATGTGCACAGACAGGCATTGAATGATCTGAACTGATCTTATAGTTCTAATAAAAAGTCATCGACCTGAGACATTAACTCTGTTTCTCTCTCCGCAGATACTGCCTGACCTGCTGAGTACTTCGGTTTTTATTTCAGATTCCCAGTACTTTGCTTTTGTGTTGCTGTAGTTTTAATATTGTTTTATTGAGGAGAGTTCAAAATTTTAATTGTCGTCTTTGAAAAATAATCAAATTAGCATTAGATTATAAAAATCAGAAAATGGGAAAGCTGACCAATCAGAAGCAGCTGTTCTTCAGGAGGAGGTATATTAATATTCTTGTCGTTCTGTTTTCAAGAATGAAAATCCCATGACTCTCCAATCTTGTCTCATAGGTCAGACTTGTGTCATGAGGAGACAACCTTATGGCTTGTCTGCAAACTGCTTGACCATCTCCCTGGTGTCTCCACGACCAGAACTAGATGTAGTGCTGCAGATGGAGTTAACCAGCGCACCATATGATTTGAACATGACTTCCTCTGACTTGTACTCTATTATTTTGGCTTTATAGTTCAGCATTCTTTACATACATAGAATTGCATAGAATTTACAGCAAGAAACAGGCCATCGGCCAACAGGTCTATCTGGTGGGTTTTATGCTCTACACGAAGCTCCTCCCACCCTATTTCATCTCTCCCTATCAGCATATCCTTCTATTCCTTTCTCCCTCATGTGTTTATCTAGCTTCCCCTTAAATGCATCTATGCTATTCACCTCAACCACTCCCTGTAGTAACAAGTTCCACATTCTCACCACTCTCTGGGTAAAGACGTTTCTTCTGAATCCGCTATTTGATTCCTTGATGTCTAGCTTATATTGATGGCCTCTAGTTATGCTCTTCCCCACAAGTGAAAACACTCTCTTGTGTCAACTCTGCCAAAACCCTTTCATAGGTCACCCCTCAGCCTTCTCGTGAATTCCCTACGGCATTTATTAGTGACTTTCTTATATTTATGAACTCTATTTTTGGACTGCCCCACAAATAGAAACATCTACCCTATCAAACCCCTTCATCATTTTAAAGACCTCTATTAGGTCAGACCTCAGCCTTCTCTTTTCAGCCTCTCAGTTCTGGTGTCAGCCTTGTAAATCTTTTTTGCACCTACTCCAGTATCTCTATACCAGTTTGATAATATGGAGACGAGAACTGTGCACAGTACAGTTCTGTATGCATTAATGTTTTCGCCCCTCTCTTTCTTTTCTCTCTGTTTTTCAATCTTACTACAATGCTTGCTTATCTTCCATGGTTGTCAGTTATGATGATGAAACCGAAATGTTAACCTGTCTTTTCTTTTCTCCGATGCTGACTGATCTGCATGTTATCTCAGACTTCCATCACCTGCAGCTCTTATCACATCTCAGCAAATGGTCAGGATGCTGCCAGCTATTTGAGCTGAAATGTTATTTTTATTTGGGATCATGCAATGTGTGGTGAATAGTACCTCTTTGCTTTGAAAAGCTCTTCCATGGGCAAAGCAGCGGACCAGCCCATTAGGGATCTCTTCCTCAGCACTGGGACCAACCAGGAGTTCCACTCAGCAGGTACAGCATCTTGGTCTCTGGAAAGTACAGAGTATCTGTGGATTTGGTGGGAAACAGTAAACAAAATTAGGGGGAAAAAAGCAGCAAACGTTGGGATATGCTTTGGAGAGCAGAGCTTTGTTCGCGTTTGTTACCTCCAGACTCGACTAATCCAGTGCTCTCCTGGCCGGCCTCCCATCTTCCACCCTCCGTAAACTAAGTTGCAGCAAATCCCGCTTACCCCTGTATTCCTGGTCCACCAATGCCTCGATTTAAAAATTCTTATCCTCATGTACAAATCGCTCTATGGTCTCACCCTCCTTATATCTGTAACCTCACAGCAGGAGCGGCGAGGTTCGGGCGAAGGAGTGGCGAGAGATTGTAGAGGGATGTAATTGGGGCCCAGGAGAGGCACGAGTTCAGGGCCAGAAGAGGCAAGGGCCTAGGAGCAGTACGGGTCAGCCCACACTGCGATACGTGTGTGCACTAGGTCCGTGCAGCAGAGCAGGTCTCCAGTGGTTAATGCTTGCCACTGGACCAAGACCTAGCTCTGTCAAGCCCGTGTGGTGGCTGGTGTGCAACGGCCACCACATGTTAAAAAAATCCACGCACAGGCATCTTCCACCCTTCAAGATATAGTTCAGGACCTAGAATATTAGGTCCTTCATCGAAACACCTGTGATCTCATCCTTTTATGGCGTGGAAGCGTCATCCTCGTTTCGAGGGACTACCTATGATGATGATGAACCTCCTTCAGCCCTACAGCCTTCCAGGAACTCTGTGTTCCTCCACCCCTGGCCTCTTGTGAATCTCCCACTTCCCTCTCCCCACCATCGGTGGCTGTGCCTTCAGCCGTTCAGGCTCTAAGCTCTGGAATTCCCCGGCCCCACCCCCTGCCAACAAACCTCTTTGCAGATCCCCCTCTCACCATTCCTTTAAGATGCTACTTCAAACCTACCTCCTCGCCTTTCCTATTGTTTCTTTCTTTGGTTCTGTGCCAATTTTTGCCTGATTACGCTCCTGTGAAACACCTTAGGACGTTTTACTATATTAAAGGTGCTATATAAATGCAAGATGTTGTTGTTCTTGCACTGTGGCACATCAGTACAATGTCACTTTTTCAGTCACTGGATTGTTGAGCATTACACAAATGTCCCTATTCCGAACACTCTCTGTTGATTAAGGAAACAAATAAAGTTTCTCAATGTAGTTCAAAAGAACTGAAAAATTGCAGTTAAAGCCTGCACTAAAAAGATTTACTCCCTCAACTACGTGAGCACATTGCTCACTCATACATCAGCTCAAATTTTTTAAAGCTATTTTACCTTGGTTTAAAACAACTGCAGGGCGGAGAAATCGACAGATTACAAAGTGATTTCCCATCTTCCCCTATCTAACCCATCCATCCCCAATTCCTATCCCACTCCCCCCATCTTCAACCACATAATCTCCAGGGACAGGCAGACACACTTTTGGCCAATTTAGAAGCGGGGAAATTCCACTTTTACTACCCAGAAGCGATCACGCAAGCTCCGGGAGATCACGGTGATAATCCCACTGTCCTATTGACCTTCTGTCATGGGAGATGTCTTCCACTCCCAGGAACATGTCCTGTTTCCTTTGAATGCTTGCAGAGGACCTGCACCACCGCCAGTGCAGTATTTCACAATGATGTGCATGAACTTAATGCACATCCTGTAGTTTTGTTAATTTTGAGTTATTTAGACAAATGCTTAAAGCTAAAATAAAGCCATCACAACTTGCATATATATATCGTTGTTAACCCAGCAAAATGTCCCAACGTGCTTCACAAGAATGCTATCAATCAACATTTGACACTGAGCCGCGAAATAGCAGGAGAGATGATTTTAAGGAGCATTTTAAAGGTTTAGGGAGCCAAGGCAGCTGAAAGCACGGCTGCCAATTGTGGAGCGATTATAATTGGGGATGCTCAAGATGCCAGAATTGGAGGAGCGCAGAGCTCTCAAAGGCTTGTTGGGCCTTATATGAACAGAATACATGAACCCATTACATGATCAGAATACTCCCATGTGTCCGAGTCACACATTAAGTGCTTGGACCCAACTACACGTTACACATTTGCAACGTTCTTGCTTATATACTATAAGTGGTCAGGCCCATTCACTGTCTAAATTGATATCAGGTGAGGTGGCATAGAAAGAAGAAAGAATTGGCATTTATATAGCGCCTTTCACCCTTTCACAACCTCAGTGATTCACAGCCAATTAAGTACTTTTGAAATGTGGCAGACAATTTATGTACAGCAAAGTCCCACAAACATCAATGAGATTAATGACCAGATAATCTGATTTAATAATGTTGGCCGTGATGTAGGAATAACTCCCCTGCTCTTCTTTGAGTAGTGCCTTGGGATCGACTACCTGAGAGGGCAGACATGGTTGAAAGTCCCACTCAAAAGACAGCACCTCCAAGAGTGCAGCACCCCCTCAGTACTGCACTAAAGTGTCAGCCTGGATTATGTGCTCAAGTCTCTGGAGTGGGACTTGAAACCACAAACTTCTGACACAAAGGGGCAAGTGCTACCCACTGAGCCAAGGCTGACACAGAAGCAACGAGGAGGAAATTGGAGAGTTTTAGACAGTCCTTGTAACTGCAATTTAAAAGAAAGACAAAAAATACCTTATAATCTCTATTTATCAACTGTGGCTCAGTGGGTAGCACTCTTGCCTCTGAGTCAGAAGGTTGTGGGTTCATAGTCCCACTCCAGAGTCTTGAGCAAGTAATCCAGGCTGACACTCCAGTACAGTGCTGAGGGAGTGCTGCACTGTCGGAGGTGCCGTCTTTCGGATGAGACGTTAAACCGAGGTCCGTCTGCTCTCTCAGGTGGGAGATATCCCTTGTGTCCTGTCCCTCAGTCAACATCACTAAATAAGATTATCTGGTCGTTATCACATTGCTGTTTGTGGGAGCTTGCTGTGTGCAAATTGCCTGCCTCCTTTCCTACATTACAACAGTGACTACACTTCAAAAAAGTATCCCATTGGGTGTAAAGCACTTTGGGATGTTCTGAGGTTGTGAAAGGTGCTATATAAATGCAAGTCTTTCTTCTCATACTGTAAAAGCCCTCATTATTGGATTGATACTACATTGCATAAGACCTTTTTGCAGGACTGAGCACCCACAGCTTAAAAAGAGAAAGCAAATACCACAGAAATACAATTGTAGTAGCACTCTGACGATATAACTAGTATACTAGGTATGGCAAGCTTCCCCAAATCTCTGATCTGGAGTATAAGCACAGTTTACTCGCTGCTAAGTTCCTGTATCCGTTTATTTGGTAGTAAACGATCACCTATAAACTTGTACAGTTAACTAGAAAATGAACAATCTGAAGTATATGTTTATTTTTTTAATAGACAAGTATTTATTTAGACAAGTATTTACCAAATTCAAAACATCAATGTTGATAGGCAGCCGTGCCGATTGAATCTCTTGTCAAGTCTCTGCCTATTATTGTTGCTTTCTATCTATAATGTCCATGTAATGCCAACATGTTTAAAGTAGCAATACAGATCTCTATTCATTGGAAACGTGGGCACGGTGTGGCCTGGATTGTATTAATAAAGGATTGTAAACCAAATTTTTTTTAACCCAGTAAGATAAAAGTGCAATGGCATGCAAGTTCGTTTTTTTTTAACATTCCTTTTTACACACAGACCTGCTTGGGGCAGCCTGTAATCCGTGCAAAGAACTCAGGGACACCGAGGCGACAAGGAGGAAGGTGGAGAGTTTCAGACAGTGCATGACTTCTCCTCGTACCTGCGAATAAACACAAAGACACACAGAGAAACGCTTGCACCGACAAACCTCCAGTCTCATTACCGCGACCACTGAATGTGACTAATATTGTGAACCGATTCACCGGGAAGCGGGCGGTTCGAAGCCAGTTTGGTTGGCAGGCAGTGGTCTTGTATTTGTGTACATCCCGATCGCAAAACATCTGGTCAAGCTCCTCCAATTCCACAACCATTGCAAACATTGTTAGTCCTTCAAACTTTTGCAAGTCCAGAACATACAATTAAAAAAAATAACTACTCTCGTTAAAATTCCGTAACACTATCCTGCAAACAAATACAAACTAACTTACAAGTTAACTTTCGAATTATTGGCATGACTACAGTATAAGGCTCGGTGGGGACCTTTTATTGATTTAAAACTCGAATGATTGAGGAGGGAACCCAACTTGATGGTGGGAGATGAAGACAGCGTGCTGATAAAGGAAACAGTTTCAATTTGAGTGAGTTGCTTCCTTGGGTTGTAAGCTCGTCACTTACTTGCAGTCTCGCTAGTAGCTGGGCGCCGTGTCCCTCACCGGGGCTGAGGAGGAATTGAGAGATTCCTGTGGCTGCTTATCGCTCCTCTGGCTCGGCGCTGTGCAGAGTATTCGCAGTCTTGTCTTGTTTCCCATTGCTGGTGAGTAGCTCTGCTCTTATAAAGCCCAACACCTCTCAGTGTTTGTTTTTTGACGTCAGCCTGGCGAGGAGATATCCAGTCAGGAAATTTCACTTGATAAATCCCCACCCCCATCATAGATAAATGCAGGCAAAGCACTGGGTCAGTGACCCGGTCACAACCCAGGCGTCAAATCATCAACACACAGGTATTGCACTACGTCAGCCCAACACAGAGCAATCTGTGAAGTACATCAGGCACTGCAATTCCACAGCTTCATTACCAACACCCATTTTATAGTGCTGGGCTAACCGCAGCTAAGAGGACCACTCTTCTCAATCAACCAAGCAAACCCTTGAGGGGGAACATTTGGATCAGTTGCAGTGCTCCCTATCCACAGCCAGCGTCCACCCCAGTAAGTTGCAGACCCATTGCCTTGCGTTGCCTTGTTACGTGACTGTCCCCAAAAGGTTGATAGATGACTTAAGTTGTTCTCTGCCCTGATGCCAAGGGCACTGTTGAATGCACCCGATGCTTCCTCTGCCCTTTGCGTGTGACTCCTTCCTCCTACCATAAAGGGTTAAGGACAGCAACACAAAGCCATCCAGTGTGAAATTAGTGCAAGTCTCATGGGGTAAACATGGCCCGACTCCGCCCCTGCGTCAGCTTACCTGCTGCTAAAACCCTCACCCATGCCTTTGTTACCTTTAGACTTGATTATTCCAACGCTCTCCTTGTCGGGCTCCCACATTCTACCCTAGGTAAACTTGAGCTCATCCAAAACTCTACCGCCCGTGTCCTAACTCGCACCAAGTCCCACTCACCCATCACCCCTGTGCTCGCTGAACTACATCGGCTCCCGGTTAAGCAACGTCTCAATTTCAAAATTCACTTCCTTAGTTTTAAATCCGTCCATGGCCTCGCCCCTCCCTATCTCTGTAATCACCTCCAGCCCCACAACCCCCCCCGATATCTGTGCTTCTCTAATTCTGGCCGCTTGAGCAAACCCAATTTTAATTGCTCCATCATTGGTGGCCATGCCTTTAGTTGCCAAGGTCCTAAGCTCTGGAATTCCCTCCCTAAACCTCTCTGCCTCTCTACCTCTCCTCCTTTATGGCACTCCTTAAAACCTACCTCATTGTCCAAGCATTTGGTCATCTACCCTAATATTTCTTTATGTGGCTTGGTGTTAAATTCTGTTTTATAATGCTCCTGTGAAGTGCCTTGGGATGTTTTACTATGATAAAGGGGCTATATAAACACAAGTTGTTGTTGTTGTTGAAATACACACAGTAATAAAATTGTTTTGCACCACTTCTGTTGCTTTCAGCTATATAGCAAGAACTTCCTGCCTACAAACTGTACTTCCCCTAATCATGGTGTTTGGTTCACTATCATATTGCTATGTCAACTTTTCCTATTCAATTTTGCTATGTCAACTGTCACAATGTACAGGTGATGGAGCATGTTCTTGAAACCTCTCTCCCAAATCCATCACCATCTTGTACATGAGAAAAAAGGGGTTGGACTACAAAGGGAAGGAAGTTAAGCTCCAGTTATACACAGAATTGCTCAGACTCCATCTGGAGCACTGCACTCAGTTCTGGGCTCCCCACCTCAGGAAACATATATTGGCCTTGGAGGGGCTGCAATGCAAATTCACGAGAACAATACCCGGCATTAAAGGGTTCAATTCTGAGGACAGGTTGCAAAAACTTGATTTATATTCCCTGGAGTTAAGAAGGTTGAGAAGCGATCCTAATTGAGGTCTTTAAAATGACAGAGGGATTCGAAATGGTAGATAAAGATACATTATTTCCTCTGGTGGGGGAATCCAGGACAAGGGGGCATAATCTTAAAATTTAGAAACAAAATCAGGAAGCTCTTTCCGCTTGAGAGGTAGTATAAATCTGGAACTCTCTCCTCCAAAAGGCCTGGATGCTGGGGGTCAATTGAAATTTTGAAGACTGAGATCGATAGATTTTTGTTGGGCAAGGGTATCAAGGAATATTGAGCAAAGACAGTATTTGAAGTTGAGGTACAGGTCAGGCATGATCTAACTGAATGGTGGAACAGGCTCAAGGGGCTGAATGGCCTACTGCTGTTCCTAAGTTTGGGTAAGTGTCAGCTGTGGCTCAGTGGGTAGTACACTCGCCTCTGAGTCAGAAGGTTGTGGGTTGAAGTCCCACTCCAGGGACTTGAGCACAAAAATCTAGGCTGACACTCCAGTGCAGTGCTAAGGGAGTGCTGCACTGTCAGAGGTGCCGTCTTTTGGATAAGACGTTAAACCGAGGCTCCGTCTGCTCTCTCAGATGGACGTAAAAGATCCCATGACACTACTTCGAAGAAGAGCAGGGAAGTTATCTCCGATGTCCTGGCCAATATTTATCCTTCAATCAACATAACAAAAAAACAGATTATCTGGTCATTATCACAGTGCTGTTTGTGGGACTTTGCTGTGTGTAAATTGGTTGTTGCATTTCCCACATTACAACAGTGACTACACTCCAAAAGTACTTCATTGGCTGTAAAGCGCTTTGAGACATCGTGAAAGGCGCTATCTAAATGCAAATCTTTTAAGGTGTAGAATATTGCTTGAAGTAATCTAGCAACCTTCATTTTTAATAACTGAAATTACATGAGGCGGTCTATTGTTCTTGGCACTAGTGGTTAAGGTAATTAATTCAGCAAGGGATAAAGGATGAGTAGCTCATTCAATTGAAATGCTGTTTGTAATGCTGTCTCAGTCTCTCTTGCTGTCCTGATTATTCTGCTCTGCCCAAAGCAAACCATTTCATCTCTGTATCATCCTTTCAGGGCATTCCAGATGCCGAGATGAGCACCCTTCCTGATTCTGCACCAGACGTCACTGTGAAGTGGTCCGTTTCTCTTATTTTGCAGAGCCCCTTCCTAATCTGAATTAAATATAGGCAGCAAAACCGAAATAAACCTTTGAGTCAGCCAACACTTGTCTTAACAAGGTCGTGCCCACAATTATTCACCTGGCCATATCAATTGGTTAACTTGCATTTGAGAGCTGACTAGAGGTCTCAATAGCCAAGGTTTTAATGCATTCCCACAGCTTTTCATTCAATCAACTTGCTCATATAACTGGAGAACACATGACCAGTTTATGATGAAGAAGTCATTTACAGGGAGGAGGATGAGTGCAGTGTCACAGACCAACTTGCATACTGAGGGAACAAATGCTCTTAAAGTTGATATCTGTGACTGATTCGAATGACAACATCCATATCACTACTTTGGCACAGACTATTATATCCAGGGTTCTGGAATAGGAAGAAAAATACGCAGTTTATATAACTGTCTCTTAAGTCTATTTGAAAAATGAATCGACTGAACAACTTTTCAGGACAGTGCATTAAAGTATGTAATGTGGCTCGGTGTCAAATTTTTAATCTCATAATACTCCTGTGAAACACCTTGGGATTTTTCACTACGTTAAAGGCACTATATGAATACAAGTTGTTGTTGTACTCCATCTCATGCCCCCTTGCTGCCTGGAATGGCCAGTTATGATGAGAAACTATCTAGTTATTATTAATTTCAGAGGAATTATCGGGATCACTGAAGATCTCTGACTGTGCCAATTGATATTGTTCAGCCATAAGTTCCATTCTGAATGTAAATCTTCTGAGGACTGCTCCTCTGACACAGACAGTGGGTGGGAGGGGTGCTTGGCACTTTAAATATGATAGTGAGACTGGAAGCCTTGGATTTGACTGTGGCTGGCCAGGGATTCTCGGGACTTCCCAGCAGCTGCAGCGAGGCGAGAACAGCCTTGGGGAGCACTCCTTGTGGCTGGGAGGTGCACGAGAGCTTCCTCCTGGCCCCCCAACCTCCCACACCATCGGCCCAGAGCAGTTCTGGGCACCACACCTTAGGAAGGATTTATTGACCCTGGAGGGAGTGCAACATAGGTTTACCAGAATGATACCCAGACTTCAAGGGTTAAGTTACGAGGAGGGATTACACAAATTCGTTTTTTCCCCCCTAGAATTCTGAAGGATAAGGGGTGATGTGATCGAAAGTTTCAGGATATTAAGGGGAACAGAAAGAGTAGATAGAGAGAAGCCATTTCTGCTGGTTGGGGATTCTGGGATTGGGGCACAGTCTAAAATTAGAGCCAGACCTCTCAGGAGTGAAATTAGGAAACACTTCTACACACAAAGGGTGATAGAAGTTTGGAACTCTCTTCTGCAAACGGCAATTGATGCTTGATCAATTGTTAACTTTAAATCTGAGTTTGTTAACCAAAGGTATTAAGGAATATGGGGCAAAGGTGGGTATATGGAGTTAGGTCGCAGAGCAGCATGATCTCATTGAATGGCAGAACGGGCTCAAGCGGCTGAATGGCCAACTTCTGTTCCTATGTTGCTATTTTTCTATGTTCTTAAAGCCCTCCCCATACAATTCCTCTTCCCTCCTGGGGATTAGACCCCCCTGGGATCAGAGCCCCCACTCCCCAGGGTCAGACATAGGACCACCCCCCCCACGCCCCCCTCCCAGGATCCCTCGGGGTCGGGGATCAGACCTACACAGTCCTGCAGCCTTCTCTAGCGTGCTCCCCGCCTGACTGGAAGCCAAGCCTGTCAATCAAGCTGATGGCTGGGCGGAGAACCTATCAATGATGTCAGACACACGCTGTGGAGTTAAATCACCAAAGCATGTGGGAAAACCCAGACTTCCAGGTTTCCAGTGCACTACTGCGCCTCTGCCCCACCTTCCAATGGCTCTGCAGCTAAAAATTCCAGCCTTAGTGTCTGAAATAAGGGCGCAATGATCTCAAAGCTCCTAGCATTCTTGTGAGGATGATGGTGCAGAAAACTTGCCAGATGCAGTTGTGACAATATCTTGAGAGACATTAAAATGCTCAGCCCAATTTTCCTCATGCACCTTCTCCACCTACCTCTTTCATTTGAAAGCAATCAATCTCCCTTTTATTAGACAGCGGAGGAACAATTGCCTTCCCGAAGAATGAAGAGAAACTTAAAAAAAAAATCAGCCATGTGAAAAAGGTGAACTACTCATTTGGAAGATCAGTAATTTATTCATCAATGAATGATTTATGTTTAAAATCTCAAACATCGATTGAAAGCAGATTTATCCATGCGAGTGGGAATGACTATCAAAACCTGAATGTAGGTAATGGATTCAGTGTAATGAAATCAAAAATAGAAAATTCCAGTGGAATTAAAAGGGCACCCTCTGACCAAGGATGAATTAAGGGTGCCTCGGGCCCCGGGCAGTACCCCCAGTGATGGGCCCCCTACTTCCATTCACATCCTGCAGTAAATTACATTAGTGAGCTAAGTCACAGGGCACTATACTGAGTATGCATCAGGTCAAGGTCAGGTCAGGTCTACATCCCAGGTTTTGTTTCCATTGATACTATGATGACACTCATTTAATATTTTATTATATTTCCAAACAATCAAACCGATACCTTGATGAAACTCTGTATAAACAGTAAACAACAACGCTTTAACAAAAAAACCTTACATTTTGAAACTAAATCGACAATGACAACAATTTCGAACAAGACAGTGCATTTTTTTTTGAAAGACCATAATTTGTCATTTGCATTCCATTTTCTCCACAGAGGCAACTACAAGTATAATGTTACATTGGTCTTTTTCTAGATTTTTATCTGCAAAACTCGTCAATGATTTTTGAGAAGTCAAGTCCTTTCAGTACTTCGCTCTTGATGCTCATGATTGAAAGACCATTAAGTCGATCTTGTCCCATTCGGTTCCTGACCTCATCCTTGATGCGATTTAGTTTCGAGAAGGACCGCTCGCCACTGCAATTTGATATCAGCATCGACAAATATATCCGAAGAGCTACTTCAATGTTAGAAAAGGTTTGGGTGAGGGCGTGTGTATGGAGGAATTGGTACATTCTCAGTTCTACTGACTTAGTTTGTTTGAGACGAATTGTGGTTTGAAGCTCTGTTGAGGATGCCACTAAGGTAGAAAACTGGATGAATTAATTTCAATCATAGTTTTCCAGATCTTTGGTATAGGAGCGGGCAAGATTTGTTGCGGCTTGCTTGGTCTCATGAGTCAAGAGAATGGCTAGCTTAGACAGGAATCCAAACTTACAATTTTTTCCTTGCATGCTTCAAGGCAGTGTTTCAAGGTACTGATTAGTTGATCAATGATGACAAGGAAACTTCAGTTTTGAATTTCTCCTTGGGTGACAGCACAGTGTTTTCAGCATCTCCATCATCATAGCGGCAGTGACATACCCGGACACGCCTCTGAGCTGAATTGTACTCGTTGTGGCCACACAGTTTAATCTTTAGGTCTTCGAAGTCCTCAAACTCTGTCCGCTGAGTCTTAACAAAATCGACAAGGGACTTGAGTAAGGACGCCATGATATTCAGATTTAAGCCGGTCTCTTGAATTGAAAGATTGGTCAGGTGAAAGCGTTTCCAGACCCCTGACTGATAAGGGAGTTAAGGGTTATGGGGAGTGGGCGGGGAAGTAGAGTTGAAGCCAGGATCAGATCAGCCATGGTCTTATTGAATGGCGGAGCAGGCTCGAGGGGCCAAATGGCCGACTCATGCTCCGATTTCGTATGTTCTTATGTGTTCCAAATAACAATGAGAATAGCTGAATCCAGTTCGCCTAGTTTGTCAAGGATCAACTCAGCTTCATTTCGGCATTCAACTTTCTGTTTCACATCAGTTGCCAGGGATTTGAACACTTCGCATATATGGGAGTATAACAATTGAGCAGGGCTGACATTGCTTCTTACCTTGCTGACAATCGAGTAGCAGAAAGCTGTTTGACGACAGATAGCCCTAAAGGCTTTCATTTTTCATAAAGCAGTTGCCAGTGATACGTCGATGCAGACAGAAAAATGTTAAACTTTTGTACAATTTCAAAAAAATCTGACGATCACTGGGCTGCATTTGGCACTGTTTTTCCCCACAAGATTGAGTGAGTGCGCTGCGCATGGTATAAATGGCATATGGGCATTGCTCTTTGATAATAGTTTGGACACCAATGTATTTCCCACTCATATTTGAAGCATTATCATAAGATTGTCCATGACAATTTTGTACGTCGATCCCGTTTTCATCCAGAAAGGCCAGTATTATTTCTGCTATTTCCTGTCCAGTATGACCGATTATCGGTAAGAACTTTAGGAACTTTCCCTCAGGACCAGTCGGTAGAACATAGTGGACGACAAATGTCAGCTGATTTGTGTGTGTGACATCTGGCATTGAATCAACAGATATTGAATAGAACTTCGCTGGTTTCAATTCCTGGATAACCGTCTCAAGTACTTTGCTACCAATCAGACTAATCACACATGGTGGAAGACAAGTATGAAGTATGCCTCTTGCCTTTGTTGGCGAA
This sequence comes from Pristiophorus japonicus, assembly GCF_044704955.1. NCBI lineage: Eukaryota > Metazoa > Chordata > Chondrichthyes > Pristiophoridae > Pristiophorus > Pristiophorus japonicus. The sequence goes on along the minus strand of NC_091989.1, from coordinate 66,111,858 downwards.
CTGCTTAATGTGTTCAGCAAAAAATGCATCGTAGTTTGCGAGAACCTCCAACACACCCAGATAATTACCCTTACTTGGAGACTCAACTGATTAGTCTCTGCCTCACAATGAAAGACCTCATTCACAGAGAAACGTTATCACACAGACAGCCCACTCTAGCACCTTGCGTCAGTACTGCCGTCAATTTTCAAACTGGAAGACAATATGACCATCCACACAACCAGTACCTGCTTGTCTAGCACACATTACTACCAAGGCTTCTCTATGCTGGTGGCTGTTTTCGTGAAATGAAATCCTCTCATCTCCATGCTTCCAGTCATTAATCCCATGAGTAAAGTGGCTACTTGTGACCTTGCAAGCAAAGCAGTATACTCTACCGTTTGAAGGTGAATAACAGAACCACGTTCGCTCCACACGTTCCCCTGTCAGCGGGTGCACACATGTGAAGAAGGACTTCGAGCAGTATCGGCGACATCCTTCCTTGGCATAAATCACGACGGAGTTTTGGAAGTCTTTATCACAGTTTCGGCAGTACTCACTACCTTTTGCAATCCAATGGCTTTGCATGTCTTCTGAGATATTGTCTCCCCATAGGCCAATGTCACTCATAAGTTGCGTCTTTTTCAGCTCAGTATGCAGCAGTTGGTTTTCATCTTCTTCAACCTTTTGGATTTGGAGCTTGAACTCTGCCAACTCCGGGTCCGGTTCCACGAGTGGTTTCGTTGTGGAAGTTGACTGCACAGCGTCGTCTTGGCCTTCACCTTCATGATCTTGAGTTTTTAGTTGGAAAAAATGATCCAGTTTAAGCAGTTTAGTTACTTCTCGTCCCTTTTGCTCCTCACGTACCTGGTGCTCGTTCCTTTTTATCGCCCCCGATTTGTGTGCAGAATGCATCTCTAGGAAAAGGGCATCTAGAGTCTGTTTACATCAAGTGAAGTGTGACATCACCACTGACATCTGGGAGACCCTGGCCGAAGACCGCCCTAGGTGGAGAAAGTGCATCCGGGAGGGCGTTGAGCCCTTCGAATCTCAATGTTGCGAGCGTGAAGAGGTCAGGCACAGGCAGCGGAAGGAGCGTGCGGTAAATCACTGCCACCCCCCCCACCCCCCTTTCCCTGACGAATATCTGTCCCACATGTGACAGGGTCTGTGGCTCTCGTGTTGAACTGTTCAGCCACCAAAGAACTCATTTCAGGAGTGGAAGCAAGTTTTCCTCGATTCCGAGGAACTGCCTATGATGATGACATCAAGTGGAGAATAACATGCGCCTGAGCCCTCGTGGCTTCGCCCCGCTCTTGCTACGTCACTTATGTCAATACTATTTACCCTTAATCCCAACCTGTATGGGCCCCACTCTAGGCTTGGGTCCCGGGCGACTGCCCCATCTGCCCCCCCCCCCTTTAATCTGTCCCTGCCGTGGACAGAGTTGGCAAGCTACTGCTTCAAAAATCTGGACCTCCAGTGCCCAGCGATTGCCACAAATTGTCGGGCATCTGTCTTCTTTATGCTAGTGACCCCATCCCCAAGATTTGGAATGCCATCGGCGCTGGGACAGACTGATACGCGGATTTGCTGCCCTTCCGCACCTTTGGCAACACAGCATTCCATCAGGAATGTCAAGTCCTATATCTTCATGCAATGGCCGATCAACCACTGGGGACATGTAACAGTTGGGTTACTGAAGCTAGAGCATTGGATTCAATTAGCAAACAGCCGAGTGCTCCAATCCTCACACAGTGGCACTGGGACCCTGGATGACTGAAATCAAATGCTCCTAAGAAAAAGAAAGAAAGAGTTGCATTTATAGAGCGCCTTTCATGATCACTGGATGTCTCAAAGCTCCTTACAGCCAATTAATTACTTTTTTGGAGTATAGTCACTGTTGTAATATGGGAAACACGGCAACAAACTTGCGCACAGTAAGCTCCCAGAAACGGCAATGTGATAATGACCAGATAATCTGTTTTTTTTATGTTGATTGAGAGATAATTATTGGCCAGGACACCGGAGATAACTCCCCTGCTCTTCTTCGACATAGCGCCATGGGATCTTTCATGTCCATCTGAGAGGGCAGATGGGGTCTCGGTTTAACGTCTCATCTGAAAGACAACATCTCCGACAGTGCAGCGCTCCCTCAGCACTGGAGTGTCATGTCATAGCTTGACATAGCTTGCATATTACACACATTTGATTAAACATTAAAGTTAATTGGCATTCTATGTTTCTTACAATGTAAACACATTGGTCATCTGGAAAATACTCACAGTTATAAATAGCAACCTGAACAGGAATGTGACAAAAATATTCCACGGCATACAAATGATAGTAATATTAATTATACTTCTTATATTAAACAACTGCATTGAGTTGAACATATAAGTATTCATAATCCTATCATTACTTTGGCTATCTTAATCAAAGCAATTGGAATTATGCTGCAGCTAATACATGACTTAAACCAAGATCTCACACTGGCTGCATTCTGTCCCTTCTTTATGTGACTGACTAGGAGTTTCAGTGCTTATAAAAATACATCTTTTAATTCAGCATTTTCATTTCTTTTTGCAACTTCCTTCGTTATAGAGTTAACATTTCAGATCAATGACCCTTCGTCAGAATCCTTCATCCTGTTTTGACGAAGGGTCATTGACCTGAAACGTTAACTCTGTTTCTCTCTTCACAGACCTGCTGAGTATTTCCAGCATTTTCTGTTTTTATTTCAGATTCCAACATCCGCAGTATTTTGCTTTTCTTCCCTTGTTATAATTTTGTTCTGAAAATGGTCTGACATCAGTAAAATGACAAGTCAATAGAGTTTGGGGCTGCATTCACAAAAATGCAGCTTCTCTATATACACAGATTAGAGTATCACCATTACTGTTGCTTCTGCTTGTGTTGAAATCAAAAAAATATATGTAGTCCATGCCACTTATAGCAGGTGCAATTTGCCCACTATATCAGTTGGACGGTAAATCCTTAATTGGTTGCTTCATACTGCGGGTTGATTCACAGACTCAAAGATAAGTAGCCAAGATGATCGCATCATAATGAGAGGCGGTGAGCTTATCGGCAGGTGTGAAGGCATGAGTTTGCCTGAAATCAGTGGAGCTTTTAAATTGGTAAATACAGTTCAGAGAAGGTTCACGAGGTTGATTCGTGAGATGAAGAGGTTGTTATATGAATAAAGGTTGAGTAGGTTGGGTATCTACTTATTGGCGTTTAGAAGAATGAGAGGTGATCTTATTGAAATGTATAAGATTATGAGGGGACTTGACAGAGTAGAGGCAGAGAGGATGTTTCTCCTCGTGTGGGAGACTAGAACTAGGGGACATAGTTTCAGAATAAGAGGTCGCCCATTTAACACAGAGATGAAGAGGAATTTCTTCTCTCAGAGGGTCGTCAATCTGTGGATATCTGTACCCCAGAGAACAGTGGAGGCTGGGTCATTGAATATATTTATGGTAGAGATAGACAGACTTTTAAATGATAAGGGAGTCAAGGGTTATGGGGAGCGGGCAGGGAAGTGGAGTTGAGGCCATGATCAGATCAGCCATGATCCTATTGAATGGCAGAGCAGGCTCGAGGGACTAAATGGCCGACTCCTGCTCCTATTTCTTATGTTCTTATGTAATGTTTAGTTTCTAGTCCTGATTTTTTCTGTAACCACATCTCAGTAATCCCTACTATGTCTGGTTCCTCACAACAAATTATTGCCCCAGCTCTCCTGTTTTATTATGGACACTGTGCACTGCTGTACAGTTTAACTCACTTTTAAAAGCAGTTCCTTTCACTTTATTTTTAACCATCTTTTTACTCTCCTGTTCTATTACTCTATTTATTCCCTGGCCATCAATGTCCTCCCTTACTTTATAGTTTCTTATGCTCTCCTTTCCTGTTTTGTTTATATTTAGGCTGGTTTCATATCTTGTAGATCCCTCCCCCCATCTTACTAGTTTAAAGCCTTTGCCACCTCCCTATTTATCTTTTCCGCTGGGACACGAGTTCCATCCCAGTCCCACTGGTACAGCTCCTACCTGTCCCAGTGCTGGAACCAGTGTCCCATGAAAAGGAACCCCTCTTTCCCATACCAGTCCTTTAGCCACATGTTAATTCTCCTGATCTGACTGTTTCTATGCCAATTTGCATATGGCTCAGAGATTATTACCCTCAAGGTCCTACTTTTTAATTTATCTCCTATCACCTGATATTCCTTCAGCAGGACCTTCTCCCTGTTCCTACCCTATGTCGTTTGTTCCGACATGCCCTATGACAACTGGATTTACCCCCTTCCTTTCCAAATTCCTCTCCAGCCGCCTCGCGGACTCATTTACCCTGGAAACAGGTGGGCAGTACAGCCTTTGGGATTCTCATTCGTTACTGCAGAAGATGCTATCTATCCCCTATCACTATCATATAATCCCCTATCACTACCATAGAGTTCTCTATCACTACCATATTTCTATTCTGCTCTTCCCCTTCCTTGGACAGCCTTCTGAGCCACGGTGCCTTGGTCTGCATTGTGGCTGTCTTCCTCACAGTCTTTCTCCTTGTCCTCACAGGTAGCGAGTATATCGTACCTGTTGGACAGGACCAGTGTCTGTGGGACCTCCTCCTCAACCTCTCCTAAATCCCCGCTACCCAGCTCCCTAACAGTCACACCCTCCCCTTCCTGAACCTGTGCTTTATTCTCGGGTGCGACTGTTTTCTGGATAAAAGTATCCAGAAATTCCTCTCCCTCCCTTATGTTTCTGAGTGCCTGTAACTCGCACTCCAGCTCAAAGATTCTGAGCCGAAGCGATTGCAGAGACATTTCCTGCAGATGTGGGAATCCAAGACAGTCTCGCTGTCCACAAACTCCCACATACTGCAGTTCTGACACAGAATGTAATCCCTACTAAAGGAGAAAATGGAAGAACATCTAGAAACCAAAAATATAATAATGAATAGTCAGCATGGATTTCAAAAGGGAAAGTCTTGCTTGACAAACATTGAATTTTTTGAAGAGATAACAGAGAGTAGACAAGGGTAATGAGGTAGATGTAATTTATCTAGATTTTCAAAAAGCCTTTAATAAGTGCCACATAATAGAGTGAGGGATTATGGAGCGTCCTCCTCAGATTCGGCTGCCCTGAAAAGTTTGTCACCATCCTCTGCCTGCTCCACGATGACATGCAAGCCATGATCCTGACCAACAGATCCATCACAGACCCATTCCATGTTCAGACCAGGATCAAGCAAGGCTGTGTCATCGCACCAACGCTGTTCTCGATCTTCCTTGCTACAATGCTCCATCTCACCCTTAGCAAACTCCCCGCTGGAGTAGAGCTAAATTACACGTAAACGGGAATCTGTTCAACCTCCGCCGCCTCCAGGCCAGATCCAAGGTCTGCGCACACTCGAGGCCGAACTCCAAGCCATCGTCAACACCTTCACCAAGGCGTACGAGAGCATGGGCCTTACACTAAACATCTACCAACCTGCTCCCACCAGTCAGCATTGACCCCTGGTTATCAAAATCCATGGCGAGGTCTTGGACAATGTGGACCATTTTCCATACCTTGAGAGACTACTATCAACAAGGGCAGACAGTGACAACGAGGTCCAATACTGCCTTCAGTGTGCCAGCGCAGCCTTCAGTTGTCTGAGGAAGAGAGTGTTTGAAGACCAGGACCTAAAACCTGGCACCAAGCTCATGGTCTACAGAGCAGTGACGATACCCGCCCTCCTATATGGCTCAGAGACATAGACTATGGACAGCAGGCACCTCAAAGCATTGGAGAAGTACCACCAACACTGCCTCTGCAAGATTCTGCAAATCCACTGGCAGGATAGGCGCACTGTCAGTGTTCTCGCTCAGGCCAGCCTCCCCAGCATCGAAGCATTGCCCATGCTCGATCAGCTCCACTGGACAGGCCACATCGTCCGCATGGCCGACACGAGACTCTGAAAACAAGCGCTCTACTTGGAGCTCTGACACGACAAACAAGCCCCAGGTGTGCAGAAGAAATGTTTCAAGGACACCCTCAAAGCCTCTTTAAAAAAATGTAACATCCCCACCGACACCTGGGAATTCCTGGCCCAAGACCACCCAAAGTGGAGAAAAAGCATCCGGGAAGGCGCTGAACACCTCGAGTCTCTTCGCCGAGAGCAAGCTGAAGCCAAGCGTCGAAGGAGCGCACGGCAACCCAGGCACCCCAACGTCCCGTTCATCCAACCACCATTTGCCCCACCTGTGACAGAGACTAGGTCCCGCATTAGAATCTTCAGTCACCCAAGAACTCATATTGGAAGCAAGTCATCCTCGACCCCGAGGGACTGCCTATGATGACGATGACATAAAAGAGTAATGAATAAGATCAGAGAATGTGGAGTCAGGGGACAAAGTAGCAGATTGGATAGCTAGCTGGCTTCAAGAAAGAAAGCAGAGTGCAAGGGTAAAGGGTAGCTATTCAAAATGGCAGAAGGTGGTGTAAAAATAAAAATGTTTATTAATGATTAAAATTGATTATGTGTATGTATAAATGTTAAAAGTGTAGATTAACGGAAAGGCCTGTTTGGGTTGAGATAAAATGGAAGCCCACAGATTGCCAGCATGGGCTAAGTTTTGTAAGAAACAAAATGAAAGCCCCCAGAGCTGCCACATAGGTTTTGGGTACTGGAAAGCCATTTAAACTAATCAGAGATGGCTAAGCCAGACCAGACAGCCACATGTGTGAGGAGAGCCAATAAGAAGCTGCCTTGGAACCAAAGTTCAATCGGGAGGCTTTCTGAGGACAATGGCCTTGAGGAATATAAAAAATGCAAGCCAGGAACTTTTCTCTCTCTTCTCTCCCTGCTGAACACATGGCAAAAGACCTCCTGTTGAAGACCAGCCAAATCAGCATGCCGTGTGTTCAAACCAGCCAGCAAAAGGGGCGTAACGTATATCGCTTTTTATTATAACCTCATTGTATCTCTGTTGTAACTAAGGTAGATCTATAGGATATTTGATGACTGCTGTTAAATGTATGTGTGTGTTTTTAATAAACTGTGCCAATTGTTCTGAAAGAATCGTCTCACTGTCAAATGTAAGCCCAGAGAGATTCAGGAATCCTACATTGGGTAGAAGTAAGTGTAACTGATTATACGCAAGGCTTTTAGGACATTAAAATGCAAAAGAAATTATAACAAAGAAAAGTGACCCAGCTCAAATAGTGACCAGAGATATGCTGACACTCAATCACATTAAGTTAGTGTAGTTAATATCAAGTGTCGAGCTGATGCAAACAAGTACAGGTTTTAATGACATTATTCACTTCAAACAAATTATTTTTCTTGGAAAGACATATATAAATAAAACACACACACATGCATCTTTATGTTGACTGATTTGTGTGTATGTAAGTTCTGTGCAGAGCATGCATTTCCTGTAAATGTCATGCCTACTTGTATTCCATGGGATTACATAGGATATTTGGCCATTGTGCTCAACCAGCCCTTGCCGGCGTTTATGCTCCACTCGAGCCTTCTCCCATCTGTCCTCATCTAAGTCTAACCCTTAAGGATCAGTGCCGGGACCACTGTTGTTCACAATTTATATTAATGATTTAGGCTTTGGAATCCAAAACACAATTTCTCAATTTGCAGATGACACCCAATTGGGGAGACGGTGATAGTCAATACTGAGGAGGACTACAACAAATTACAGGAGGACATCAATAAGCTGGTAGGAAGAATAGGGAGGAGGTCACTTATTACTTGGAGGGTGTGAGTTTGGGTGGGATAGAGGAGCAAAGGGATCTGGGAGTACAAATACTCAAATCGTTAAAAGTAGCGACACAGGCCATAAATAAGCAATCCAGGCACTAGAGTTTATTACTAGTGGGATAGAATTGAAAAATAGTGAAGTTATGTTAAACTTGTATTGAACCTTGGTTAGACCACACTTGGAGTACTGCGTACCGTTCTGGTCGCTATATTGTAGAAAGGATACAGAAGCACTGGAGAGGGTGCAAAAAAGATTTACAAGGATGATACCAGAAACGTTAAGGGTATACCTCTCAGGAAAGGTTGAACAGGCTGGGTCTCTTTTCGCTTGAAAAAAGAAAGCTGAGGGGTGACCTAATAGAGGTCTTTAAAATTATGAAAGACTTTGATAGAGCGGATACAGAGAGCATGTTTCCACTTGTGGGAAAGAGCATAACTAGAGGTCATCAATATAAGATAGTCACCAAGAAATCCAATAGGGAATTCAGAAGAAACTTCTTTACTCAGAGAGTGGTGAGAATATGGAACTCGCTATCAGTGGGAGTGGTTGAAGCGAATTGTATCGATGCATTTAAGGGGAAGCTAGACAAGCATATGAGGGAGAAGGGAATGGAGGATTATGCTGATAGAGTTAGATAAGGAAAGACGAAGGAGGCTCGAGTAGAGCATAAATGCCGGCATGAACTGGTTGAGCCCAATGGCCATATATCCTTTGTAATACAAGAAGTAGACATGACACTTACAGGAAGTGCAAGCTCTGCACAGAACTTACATACACACAAATCAGTCAGACAACATCAAGATTCGTGTGTGTGTTTTATTTATATACATCTATCCAAGAAAAATAATTTATTTGAAGTGAATAATGTAATTGAAACCTGTACTTGATTGCAGCAGTTCAACAATTGACATTAACTACACTAATTTACTGTGATTGAGTGTCAGCATATTTCTGTTTACTATTTGAGCTGGGACATTTTTCTTTCTGTTAGAATTTTTTTTTGCATTTTAATGCCCTAAAAGCCTTGCGTATAATCGTTTTCACTTACAGGCCCTGAAATTCTGTGGGGTTTCTCCTGGTCTTCTGGTTTAAGCTCCCTCCCCTGAGAAACAGATGACACTCCGGATCTCTGCCATTCTGTTTTGGGTTCCCGCGGGTTATAGTGAGAGACCAGGAAAACACCCATCGAATTTCAGGACCATATCGTTTATTAATAAGTTTCTTTGAATTCTAATGTTTTTGAAATTGAATATTTGCTATTCTTCTGTTTTTTGGCTTGTATTCAAGCTTCTGATGTAATTTAGTCAACTCTGAAGCAGATTACTGTTTTTGGGGATTATTGAACATATGTTTCTTATACAATGCCGCTTAAATAAATTTGACTAACTTTTTTTCGCTACCTTTGGGTCAGTTACTAATTCTGATGAAGACCATTCTGATTCTTTAGACGTAATTGTAACAAAAATTATAACTGACCCATCTCTAGATTAACATTTACAAACGATTCAACACTTGGGACCCTCTGAGGAAGCAATCAGGTGCTATACATAGGTTCTTTCCTTCATTGCATTGCTCTACATGAAAGCCTTCACATTTGGATATTGGATAACACAGGAGATTAAGGTAGAGTTCCTCTGTCAGTGCATTAGCCTAGTTATGGTTATGTACTGGACTAGCAACCCTAGGGATTGTGTGTTTAAGATCCTCTATGGTAAGTTGTAAAATTGAAATTCATAAATTTGTGGGCTAGAATCAGAAAAGCACCATGAAAACTGGTTTGCTAATGTCCTTCAAGGGACATTTACTGTGTATTTACTGTGTCTAAAGATATCACAGATTGGCAATGAGGATGTGATTTTTGGATTCCCTAGCTGAAATTTTTGTTGGAGGATAATCCTGCCAACCGATGGAGAGACTGTTAAAGCTTCTTTGTTTGGCAGAAAAGCTTAAAAATCCGAGGAAAATTTCGAGCACACGTGGCTCAACTGTCCATGTTGCCAGAGTCCAGATAGTCATGCCTATGGGAGTAATAGGGCATTTGGGTGAGTTCCATCATGACCGAGAGACTTTTGTAGTGTATGTGGAGCGGCTGGAAATATTTTTCACTGCGAATAGTATCATCGAAGTTCCCAATGATGTAAACCATAACCAGGCGGTTTTAGAATTGAAACAGGCTATTTGCTTGACTGAAGCAGGCCCCGAAGTGTATGAAACCCTGAAAAATGTGCTTGTTCCCGCCAAGCCAAAGGACACACCACTGAAGGAGATTCTATCCAAGTTAGAACAGCACTACAGTCCCGAGCCTCTGGAAATTGCTGAAAGTTATCGTTTTGAAACACATGATCGATTAAATGATGAGTGTATCAGTGAGTACATTGTAGTTTTAAAAAAGCTATCCATTCAGTCATTTTGGAAACTTTCAGGACTGAGCTTTGCGTGACCGCTTTGTTTGTGGGATGAAAAATGAACGTATCAGAAGTAAATTGTTGACAAACCCTAACTTGATTTTTGATTTAGCATGGCAGACAGCTATAACAATGGATATGGCCGATCAATAGTCCCGAGAATTTTGCGTCATTTCCAGTCATCAGACAACTGAGGTGAATCGGCTGCAGGTTAAAAGCAAAAGGCAGTTGGGCCCCAAGGCCTCAGCAACTGGCCAAAGTAACTGCATTGAAGTTGTGCTATCGGTGCCTGGGACAATAATTTGCTGAAAGTTGTCCATATGTGAAGGCAACGTTTTTCTTCTGCAAGAAAAATGGATATCTTGTGAAGGCATGCTGACTGAAGAGCAAACCGACTGGCAATGCTAGAAGTAGATAATGGCAGACACTACATAGCATTGAAGAGAAGCAGTAGAATGAGGAGTTTCTGGAGATTCTGTCATCAGAAGCACGAAGGTATCTAACAGCAATTCGCAAAGTATCGTCATCTAAGTATACGTCGCAGGAACCAGGATACCCATGGAAATCGACATTGGTGCATCCGTGAGCGTAGTACTGGAATCGCTATATCGCAACAAGTTGCGTGATTATCAACTAGAGAAATCGCTAGTAGAGCTGCAAGGCTACTCAGGAGAGCAAATCCCTGTAGTAGGAACTGTCACCATACCAGTGAATTACAAAGATCAGTATCAGAGCTTGCCTCTCATTGTAGAGGCAGGAGACAAGTCTGCCTTGATAGGTTGAAATTGGTTGGGATGACTGAAGCTGGATTAGAATGAGAATTTTCATGTGAAAGTGAAATTTGCATCGAAAGATGATATCAACAAGCAATATCCGAGGTGGTCCACAAAACAGGCAGTCTGATTCTAGACTTCAAGGCGAATGTCAAAGTGCAGAAAGATGCAAGGTCTTTTGAATTACTATGGAAAGTTCCTCCCAAGCTTGGCTGCATTGTTTCCAATGAATGAGCTGTTGAGAAAACAGATACCTTAGAAGTGGTCAAAAGAATGCGACACAGCATTCAAAGAGTGTAAAAGCAATTAGTAGAGTACCATGTTAGTTCACTATGATGCATCTAAGGAGATCAAGCTAGCGTGTGATGCCTCTCCGTACAGAGTTGGGACAATGATCACTCATGTACTGGATAGTGGGGAGGAAAGACCAATTGCTTTTGCTTCACGCACTCTCAGTGCCAGTGAGCGGAATTATGCGCCAATCAAAAGGGAAGCTTTGGCATTGATTTTTGGGGTCAAGAAGTTTCACAACTATTTGATTGGTCATAAGTTTACCATAGTTACTGACTATAAGCCCCTGACAGCAATCCTCCATCCAAAGTCCCCAGTTCCAAACTTAGCTGCAGCCCGAATGCAGAGAGGAGCTTTGATTTTGTCAGCATATACATATGACGATCAGCTGATCACAGTAATACTTATGCTATGTCTAGGTTGCCATCCGCATCACAAGTTACACCCAATAGGGAAGACGTGTTCTATTTTTCATATATTGATGATCTGCCTGTCACAGCTGAACAGATTGGTAGGGCAACCAAACATGACCCAGTTATGGCAAAGGTGTATGATTCATCATCATTATCATCATTACATAGCAAATAGATGGCCATACCAGGTATCAGAGGAAGTTATTAATCCATACTTTGTTCGTAGGAATGAATTGTCAGTGGCTAAAGATTGTATCATGTGGGGAGCAAGAGTGGTTATCCCAAATAGGTTCAGGTCTAAATTATTTGGAGATCTTCATGACCAGCACCTGGGAATGTGCTTGACCAAGAATATTGCATGCAGTAGAGCTACAGTACGCGGACGATGCATGCGTCCGTGCACATTCAGAGACTGAACTCCAAGTCATAGTCAACATCTTCACCGAGGTGTACGAAAGCATGGGCCTTACACTAAACATCCGTAAAACAAAGGTCTTCCACCAACCTGACTCCACCACACAGCACTGCCCCCGAGTCATCAAGATCCAAGGCATGGTCCTGGACAACGTGGACCACTCTCCATATCTCAGGAGCCTATTATCAACAAGAGCAGACACCGACGATGAGATTCAACATCACCTCCAGTGCGCCAGCGCAGCCTTTGGCTGCTGAGGAAAGAGTGATCGAAGATCAGGCCCTCAAATCTGCCACCAAGCTCATGGTCTACAGGGCGGTAGTGATATCCGCCCTCCTGTATGACTCAGAGACGTGGACCATATACAGTGAACACCTCAAATCGCTGAAGAAATACCACCAATGATGTCTCCGTAAGATCCTGCAAATCCCCTGGGAGGATAGATGCACCAACGTTAGCATCCTCGATCAAGCCAACATCCCCAGCATTGAAGCACTGACCACATTTGATCAGCTCCGCTAGGCGGGCCACATCATCCACATGCCTGACACAAGACTCCCAAAGCAAGGGCTCTACTTGGTCTCCTACACGGCAAGCGAGCCCAAGGTGGGCAGAGGAAATGTTTCAAGGACATCCTCAAAGCCTCCTCGATAAAATACAACATCTCCAACAACACCTGGGAGTCCCTGGTCAAAGACCGCCCTAAGTGGCGTAAGTGCATTCGAGAGGGCGTTGAGCACCTTGAGTCTCATCGTCGAGAGCATGCAGAAATCAAGCGCGCGGCAAACCAGTCCCACCCACCCTTTCCTTCAACGACTGTCTGTCCCACCTGTGACAGAGACTGTAATTCCCATATTGGACTGTTCAGTCACCCAAGAACTCACTTTTAGAGTGGAAGCAAGTCTTCCTCGATTTCGAGGGACTGCCTATGATGATGATGATGATGATGCATGCAGTTAGTTATGGTGGCCAGGTTTAGATAAGAGATAGAGTACATCGTCAGTCAGTGTACAACATGTCAATCAGTGAGCAAGAAACCACCATCAGTACCATAACAGCCATGGGAATGGCCTCCCAGGGTGCGCCAAAGGTTACATGTAGATTTTGCTGAATTAGAAGGATAGCAATTGTTCATAGTGATAGACAGTCATTCGAAGTGAGTAGAGGTGTTTCCGATGTGGAAAATAACAAGTAAAACAATAGACAATTTGTGAAGATTGTTTTCTTCATATGGACTCCCAGATGAAATTGTCTCTGATAATGGGCCCCAATTTTGTTCAGCAGAGTTTTCACAGCTCATGAGCAGAAAAGGTGTGAAACATATGAATGTTCCATTGTATCACCCTGGTTCCAATGATATAGCAGAGTGCACAGTACAAATAGTCAAACATGCCCTCATCAAGCAAATGTTGGATCCAAATCCAAAGAAACATCAGTTGTCATTGGACCACAAACTGACACATTTTCTGATTACCTATCGAAATATTCCTCATACCACTACTGGTAGAAAACCAGCAAAATTGTTTCTCAAATGACAGCCACGAACCAGGTTCTCGTTGTTAATGCCAAACTTGGCACAGTCAGTATAAGAGAAACAATCAAGACAGAAAGAGAATCATGATAAAGGTAGAGTAAGAGAGAGAAATGTGAAGTTGAAGCAGAAGTTTAGAGTGAAGAACCATCACCATAAATGATTAAAGGGGTTACCAGGGAAAGTAGTGAAGATACATGGCCCTTGCGCATAGTTGGTCAAGATGTTTGATCATGGAAAGGTTAGGTTTGTTCATGTTGATCATACCTTACCTACAGATGTGGAAGGAGTTGAAAGTTGGGATGATTCAATTTATTCTGATGAGTCAGATAGTCTTATTACAAGTAAAGTACCAGTAGAAAATCCTACAGCAGATGTACCAGAAACAAGTCCAAGAGAAAGTCAGAATTTAAGTCCGAGTCCATGTCAGGCAGACAAACAGCTTGAACATGTAGAGAGTCCAAATGTAGATCAAGGTCAGTCCTTGGAGAAAAACTCTCCTCAGGCTCAGCCTAGAATGAGTCCAAGTCCTACAACAAGATCGTAAACTTCTGTTCAAGAAACATGGGGGCTGAAATTGCCCCTTGCCTAAAGGCCTGTTAATACTGCAAATTGGCGGCCTTGCTGCGGAGTGGAGTGGCCGCCGACTTTTCATGGAATGCCCGCTGATAGCCCAATTGCCCTCCCAAGATTTCCCAGTGGTGCCCCAATCCCCCCCTACCGCTCCATTGCTGCCAAGTCATGTTAAATGTATCATCACTGTGTGCACCGCTGATCTATCCCCCCGATGGCGACATTCCCCTCTGAAAATCTTCGGCCCGCCTGGCGGTGCCAAAACGTGATTTTTCCCAGTGGTCCAGTGAGGCTGTGGCCTTCTGCAACGGTGGTGCGGCTTCCCTTAAAGGGGAGGGCGCACTGCCGCTGCCGCCATGTTCTTTTTTATCAGCCGACTGTCTTGTTGGTCCGACAATTATACCCCCGGGTTCGGTTGGCGGCCTGGCACCCCCTCTTGGGTGCCAGGCCACTGGCCCGGCTGAAACCCTCCCTGGTGGCCCAGTGGGCCGAAGCTTTAAAATCGCAGAGGATCTCCCCTTTAAGTGAAGGGGAGAACCGTGGTGACGCGGCGCCGTGATGATGTCATCACGCTGGTCGCTCCACACCGCCCCCAACATCTGCCCCTTAGGTGTTGCCACCACCGTGTCTCCGCCCCTCTCGTGTAGTCACCGTCTCCATTAAGAGCAACTTTTGGATGCAAATAAAAAAAACAAACAACAAAGAGTGGAATTTCGCTCGAGAGGTGACCTCAAACACAACTGGTGGTAAAAACCATTGAAACTAGATGCGTGCGACCCATTTCGGGTGGGGCGCAATTTCTACCCCAAGGTGTCCTCTTTGAAACAGAAATCCAGTGGTTAAGTTTAATCTGTAAATATGGAAAATAAGTTCATATCTTTTGTTTGTGTTACAGAATTCTCTAGTAGAATTTAGAAATATAAAATGGGTTCCATGTGAGAAATGAATATCAAGAGTTGTGTATACTGTTGTGTATAGAAGAACTCCACGAGGCTGAGTACTGTGAGCTAAACTTAGCGTGGCCTTAGTCTTCTTTACTACAACTCCTGAGTGCCTAAACAACATGGCAGCCAACCTTTTATACTGGCCCTGCACGTGTGTGCAGGTGACCATTAGGACTCCAACAGTCGTGCCCTCTGGTGGCAAGTATTACATAGTTACATACATAACATATACCATACAAGTCATGTACAATGATTATTTGTTCTGATTAATTTCTTCAATGAGGAGGTAGAAATGTTGTTCAAGATATCACAGGAAGGAAGGAAGAGTGGAAAGAAGCGTCTGTGGAAAGAAAGAAGGGAGGGTCGGCAGACGAAGGGAAGGAAGGATGTGTCTGCGGAAGAAAGGGTGGAAGGAAGGAAGGAAACCAACAAACCAGAAACGAGCTTTAACATATCTGTTCTCTCCACAGATCTTGTCTGATCGGAGTGCCTCCAGAATAGAAACATAGAAACATAGAAAATAGGTGCAGGAGTAGGCCATTCGGCCCTTCGAGCCTGTACCACCATTCAATAAGATGGCTGATCATTCCCTCAGTACCCCTTTCCTGCTTTCTCTCCATACCCCTTGATCTCTTTATCTGTAAGGGCCATATCTAACTCCCTCTTGAATATATCCAATGAACTGGCCTCAACAACTCTCTGCGGCAGGGATTTCCACAGGTTAACAACTCTCTGAGTGAAGAAGTTTCTCCTCATCTCAGTCCTAAATGGCCTACCCCTTATCCTAAGACTGTGTCCCCTGGTTCTAGACTTCCCCAACATCAGGAACATTCTTCCCGCATCTAACCTGTCCAGTCCTGTCAGAATCTTATTTGTTTCTATGAGATCCCCTCTCATCCTTCTAAACTCCAGTGTATAAAGGCCCAGTTGATCCAGTCTCTCCTCATATGTCAGCCCAGCCATCCCGGGAATCAGTCTGGTGAATCTTCGCTGCACTCCCTCAATAGCAAGAACGTCCTTCCTCAGATTAGGAGACCAAAACTGAACACAATATTCCAGGTGAGACCTCACCAAGGCCCTGTACAACTGCAGTAAGGCCTCCCTGCTCCTATACTCAAATCCCCTAGCTATGAAGGCCAACATACCATTTGCCTTCTTCACCGCCTGCTGTTCTTGCATGCCAATTATCTGCCTTTGCTTCAGATTTTCACAATTTGCAGTTTTTTGCTTTTTATTTCCATCACCAAACCATGCAAAACTCCAGTTATGAACAGTGTTAAATCTGACTGTCTTGAGCCAGTTCAATCCTTCATTTTCAAAACTAATGCACTGCACAGGAACAAGCTTCTTTTGTTCAGAAAGAACAGTACAAATGCAGCTTCCAGTTCTAAAGTAAGACTCTATGATGTGGCTCAACATCAACATTTAAAAAAAATGTATACATTCTCAGGATGTGGGTGTTGCTGGTAAAGCTTGCATTTATTGTCTATTCCTAATTGCCCTTATAATGCTCCTGTGAAGCGCCTTGGGACAGTTTACTAAATTAATGGTGTTATATAAATAAACGTTGTTATTGTTGCTGTTGAAAAGGTGGTGGTGAGCCGCCTTCTTGAACCACTGCAGTCCGTGTGGTGAAGGTACTCCCACAGTGCTGTTTGGAAGGGAGTTCCAGGAATTTGTCATAGCGACGCTGTAGGAACAGCGATATATTTTCAAATCAGGATGGTGTGTAATTTGGAAGGGAACTTGGAGGCACCTGCTGCCCTTGTCCTACTAGGTGGTAGAGGTCGTGGGTTTGGGAGGTACCGTCGATGAAGCCTTGGCGAGTTGCTGCAGTGCATCTTGTAGATGGTACACACTGTAGCCATGGTGCGTTGGTGATGGAGGGAGTGAATGCTCAAGGCGGTGGATGACATGCCAATCAAGCAGGCTGCTTTGTCCTGGATGGTGTTGAGCTTCTTGAGTGTTGTTGGAGCTGCACTCATCCAGGCAAGTGGAGAGTATTCCGTCACACTCCTGACTTGTGCCTTGTAGATGGTGGAATGGCTTTGGGGAGTCAGGAGGTGAGACATTCAATTCAGAATACCCAGCCTTTGACCTACTCTTGTAGCCACAGTATTTATGTGGTTGGTCCAGTTAAGTTTCTGGTCAATGGTGATCCCCAGGACGTTGATGGTGGGGGATCCGTTGATGGTAATGCCAGTGAATATCAAGGGGCGGTGTTTAGACTCACTTTTTCGAGATGATCATTGCCTGGCACTTGTGTGGCACGAATGTTACTTGCCACTTATCAGTTCAACCCTGAATGTTGTCCAAGTCTTGCTGCATGAGGTCATGGGCTGCTTCATTATCTGAGGAGTTGTGAATGGAACTGAACATCATCATCATAGGCAGTCCCTCGGAATCGAGGAAGACTTGCTTCCACTCTTAACATGAGTTCTTTGGTGGCTGAACAGTCTAATACATGAACCACAGTCTCGATCACAGGTGGGACAGATAGTCGTTAAGGGAAAGAGTGGGTGGGACAAGTTTGCCGCATGCTCTTCCTGCTACCTGCACTTGATTTCTGCATGCACTCAGTACGAGACTCGAGGTGCTCAGCACCTTCCCGGATGCACTTCCTCCACTTAGGCCGGTCTTTGGCCAGGGACTCCCAGGTGTCAGTGGGGATGTTGCACTTTATCAGGGAGTCTTTGAGGGTGTTCTTGTAACATTTCCGCTGCCCACCTTTGGCTCGTTTGCCGTGAAGGAGTTCCAAGTAGAGCGCTTGCTTTGGGAGTCTCATGTCTGGCATGCAAACTATGTGGCCTGCCCAGGAGCTGATTAAGTGTGGTCAGTGCTTCGAAGCTGGGGATGTTGGCCTGGTCGAGGATACTAACATTGGTGCGTCTGTCCTCCCAGGTGATTTGTAGGATCTTGTGGCGACATCGTTGGTGGTATTTCTCCAGCGACTTGAGGTATCTACTGTACATAGTCCATGTTTCTGAGCCATACAGGTGGGAGGGTATTACTACAGCCCTGTAGACCATGAGCTTGGTGACAGTTTGGAGGGCCTGGTCTTCAAACACTCTTTTCCTCAGGTGGCCGAAGGCTGCACTGGCGCACTGGAGGTGGTGTTGGATCTCGTCATCAATGCCTGCTCTTGTTGATAAGAGGCTCCTGAGATAAGGGAAGTGGTCCACGTTGTCCAGGGCCATACGCCGTGGATCTTGATGACTGGGGGGCAGTGCTGTGCGGCGAGGGCAAGCTGGTGGAGGATCTTTGTCATACTGATGTTTCGCGTAAGGCCCACGTTTTTGTACACCTCAGTAAATACGTCGACTATGTCCTGGAGTTCAGCCTCTGTGTGTGCACAGACACAGGTGTCATCCGCGTACTGTAGCTTGACGACAGAGGTTGGGGTGGTTTTGGATTTGGCCTGGCGACGGCATAGGTTGAACAGGTTCCCACTGGTTCTGTAGTTTAGTTCCACTCCAGCGGGGAGCTTGTCGACTGTGAGGTGGAGCATGGCAGCGAGGAAGATTGAGAAGAGGGTTGGGGGCGATGACGCAGCCCTGCTTGACCCCGGTCCGGATGTGGATTGGGTCTGTGATGGATCCATTGGTAAGGATCATGGCCTGCATGTCGTCGTGGAGCAGGCGGAGGATGGTGACGAACTTTTGGGGACATCCGAAACGGAGGAGAATGCTCCATAGTCCCTCGCGGTTGACAATGTCAAAGGCCTTTGTAAGGTCGAAGGCGGCTATGTATAAGGGCTGGCGCTATTCCCTGCATTTTTCCTGCAGCTGTTGCACTGCAGAAATCATGTCCGTTGTACTCCGTAGGGGACGTATTCCGCACTGCGACTCCCGGAATGGAACTGAACACTGTGCAGTTATCAGCAAACATCCACACTTCTGACCTTATGATGGAGGGAAGGTCATTGATGAAGCAGATGAAGATGATTGGGTCTAGGACACTGCCCTGAGGAACTCCTGCAGTGGTGTCCTGGGGCTGAAATGAGCAGTCTTGATCTACCTTTGTTCTAGGTATGATTCCAGCCAGTGGAGAGTTTTCCCCTGATCCCCATTGACTTCAGTTTTACTAGGACTTCTTGGTGCTACACTTGGTCAAATGCTGCCTTGATGTCAAGGGCAGTCACTCTCACATCACCTCTGGAATTCAGATCTTTTGTTAATATTTGGACCAAGGCTGTAATGAGGTCTGGAGCCAAGTGGTCCTAGCAGAACCTAAACTGAGCATTGGTGAGCAGGTTATTAGTGAATAAGTGCTGCTTAATAGCACTGTCGACAACACCTTCCATCACTTTGCTAATGATTGAGGAGCGTACCACTGCAAGGTACAGCATGAGCCGGTCCAGGAGGCCGACGGCTATGAAGAGGGCAACTGGATTGGATGTCACCATAACCCAGTTCAGTGATTGGAGCGTGGGCAGGTGCAGCAGGAGCGGCGAGGTTGGGGCGAAGGAGTGGCGAGAGATTGCAGAGTGACGTGATCGGGGCCCAGAAGAGGTGTGGGCCCAGTGGCAGCACGGGCCAGCCCACACTGCGATATGTGTGTGCACTAGGTCCGTGCAACAGAGCTGGTCTCCAGTCGTCTTGGTTAATCCTTGCCACTGGACCAAGACCTAGCTCTTTCAAGCCCATGTGGTGGCTAATGTGCAACGGCCACCACCCGTTAAACAAATCCTCCCACGGGCATCTTCCACCCTTCAATATGCAGTTTGGGACTTGGAATATTAGGTCCTTCATTGAAACACTTGTGAACTCATCCCTTTTTGGCGTGGAAGCAAGTCATCCTCGATATGAGGGACCGCCGAAGAAGAAGAATGATTGAGAGTAGACTGATGGGACGTTAATAGGCTGGATTGGATTTGTCCTGCTTTTTGTGGACAGGACATACCTGGGCAGTTTTCCACTTTGTCAGGTGAATGCCAGTTTTCTAGCTGAAAACACTAGAAAAATATAAAACAATAAACAGACACATATAAAATCTATATCCCATGAACCCAGAAAGCTATATCATACAACGTGCTTCCCTCTTCCTTCATTCTAATCATCCAGCAGTCATCCGTTATTTATACCTCTGAGGTTTTGAATGACGAGTTGATTTTCCTCTGCTTTATTCAGGAGAAATCTTTGTTTCCTGGGTGCAGAGTGTCATGTATGTACTTTTGGGATCACTAGTCACTAGATGGCGTCACTGTTGGAGGCCATTGGGCTGCACACGTATGAAAGGCCAGCTATTTTGTATATTAGTCACTTTTTGGGCCTTAATAAAGCAAAGCCAAGGTCATACCTCTTGGAGTTAAACAATACTCTGTCTAACAGTTATAGCATGCACAACATTTGGCGACGAAGCAACAAGAACCTTTGCATGCAAAAATTAGCACAATTGTATTGTTGGAGCAATTTGTGTAAGGAGAAAATTGGGCAGACGTTGTGAGCAGTTTGAGCTAGTTCTTTTTGGCCAACAAAATGGAG
The DNA here is from genome assembly GCF_044704955.1 of Pristiophorus japonicus. Taxonomy (NCBI): domain Eukaryota; kingdom Metazoa; phylum Chordata; class Chondrichthyes; family Pristiophoridae; genus Pristiophorus; species Pristiophorus japonicus. The sequence continues at coordinate 66,091,283 of NC_091989.1, read as the reverse complement.
GAGGTCGGCGACGCAGATCGGCGCCGGGCGATGTTCCTCACAGTTTGCAGTCCAAAAATGTATGGTCTGATAAAGAATCTACTCCTGCCTGTGAGTCCAACAGAGAAGACGTATGAAGAATTGTTTACACTGGTACAGGACCACCTTAAGCCAGACAAAGGCATCACCATCTCGAGATACAGATTTTACACGCACGTTCGCTCAGAGGGCCAGAATGTGGCGGAATTCGTTGCCGCCCTGAGACGTCTAACAGGACCGTGTAAGTTCGGGGCTGTGTTGGCAGACATGCTGCGGGACTTCTTTGTAATCGGCATCAACCATGATGTGATCCTGCGTAAACTACTGCCGATGGAGACATTGGACTTGAACAGGGCCATCACGATCGCTCAGTCATGCATGACGACGGATAGAAGTCTAAAGCAGATATCAGTGAAAAATCAAAACGCGGCAAGTACTGTAAATATGATTGATTCGGCATTCGGCAGAGCGGCACATGGCAGGGCCTACCCGACTACATACGTGAAATCTGTGGCTGCCCAAAGTCCGCCAGCAGGCATGCATCCGATTTCTCCGTGTTGGCGTTGTGAGGGCAATCACTGGCATCAGCAGTGCCAATTTAAGCAATTTAGTTGCAAAGGCTGTCTGGGAGTGGGGCATCTCCAGCGCAAGTGTCCGCAGATGAGCAAGCGTGCTGTGACACACTACGTGGAGGATGATGGTCAGACTAGCGTGGATCCGGATATGCAATCCAAGATACCAGAGGTGGAAGTGTATGAACTGTACTCGTTCCTAACTAAGAGCCAACCGATAATGATCAACGTGAAATTTAATGGGGTGCCAGTATCGATGGAACTGGACACGGGGGCAAGTCAATCGATAATGAGCCAGAGGGCATTCGACAAGCTGTGGGATACTAAGGCTGTGAGGCCCATGCTGAGTCCAGTCAATGCCAAGTTGCACACATACACCAAAGAACTCAGAACAGTGCTTGGCAGTGCTACAATTAAAGTGTCGTGTGATGGTGCGGCTCACGAGTTACTGCTATGGATTGTCCCAGGCCATGGTCCAATGCTGTTCGGCAGGAACTGGCTTGAAAAAATCAGATGCGATTGGAACGACATCAAGGCGTCATCGTCGGAGAAAGATACATGTGCCCAAGTACTGAGCAAGTTCCCCTCACTGTTCGAATCAGACATTGGCAACTTCACGGAAGCCAAGTTGCAGATGCACGTGGACTTGGATGCAAGACCTGTCCATCATAAAGCTCGGCCAGTTCCGTATATGATGAGGGAGAAGGTCGAAATCGAACTGGACAGACTCCAACATGAAGGGATCATATCACCGGTTGAATTTAATGAATGGGCCAGCCCCATTGTTCCTGTGCTGAAAAGTGATGGCACAGTCAGAATCTGTGGAGACTACAAGGCTACACTCAACAGGGTTTCGAAACAGGACCAGTACCCATTACCGAAGGCTGATGACTTGTTTGCAACACTAGCCGGGGGGGAAGTCGTTCACAAAACTGGACTTGACATCGGTCTACATGACACAGGAGCTGGTCGAGATGTTGAAGAGACTTACGTGCATTAACATGCATAAAAGACTGCTTATTTATCACAGGTGCACTTTTGGAATTCGCTCGGCTGCAGCAATATTTCAGAGGAACATGGACAGTCTACTGAAGTCCGTTCCCAGAACAGTCATGTTCCAAGATGACATCCTGATCACAGGTCATGACTCTGGGGAACATCTGAACAACCTGGAAGAGGTTCTACATCGTCTGGACAAAGTGGGACTCAGACTGAAACGCTCGAAGTGCATTTTCATGGCACCAGAGGTCGAATTCCTGGAGAGGAAAATTGCTGCTGATGGCATCAGGCCCAGGCCCACGGACGCGAAAACCAAGGCCATCAAGAATGCACCCAAGCCGCAGAATGTGACGGAGCTGTGTTCGTTCCTGGGTCTACTCAACTACTTCGGTAATTTTCTACCCAAATTGAGCACCTTATTAGAACCACTTCACTGCTGCTCAGAAAAGGTGACAAGTGGGTGTGGGGTGCATCTCAAGACAGAGCTTTTGAGAAAGCCACTAATCTGCTTTGCTCTAACAAACTGTTGGTACATTATGACCCATGTAAACGTTTAGTATTGGCCTGAGATGCTTCGTCATATGGAATTGGTTGCGTACTCCAACAAGCTAATGAGTCAGGAAAACTTCAACCAATCGCGTATGCTTCAAAACATTTGTCTAAAGCAGAAAGAGCCTACAGCATGGTAGAGAAAGAAGCACTAGCCTGTGTGTATGGGGTTACAAAGATGCACCAGAACCTGTTTGGTCTTCGGTTTGAACTGGAGACAGATCACAAGCCGCTCATTTCACTGTTCTCTGAAAACAAAGGTATCAATACCAATGTTTCATCCCTCATCCAGAGGTGGGAGCTGTCATTATCCGCTTATGATTATGTGATTCACCATAGACCTGGCACCGAGAATTGTGCCGATGCTTTGAGCTGTCTGCCATTGCCCACACCGGAGGTGGAAATGCCACAACCGGCGGACCTATTGTTAGTTATGGATGCTTTTGAGAGTGAAGGAACCCCTGTCACGGCTCAACAAGTTAAGACCTGGGCCAGCCAGAACCCGATTTTATCGGTGGTGAAGAGTTGCATCCTCAAAGGTGATTGGTCTGCCATACCCAAGCAAATGTGCGAGGAGACCAAACCTTACATTCGTCGCAAAGACAAACTGTCTATTCAGTCGGATTGTATACTGTGGGGCAATCGTGTTGTTATGCCCAAGAAAGGGAGAGAGAAATTTTTACGTGAGCTACATAGCACACATCCTGGCATTGTTATGATGAAAGCCATCGACAGGTCTCATGTATGGTGGCCGGGAATTGACTCTGAGCTGGAATCATGTGTGCATCAGTGCAACACTTGAATGCAGCTCAGCAAAGCACCAGCGGAATCGCCGCTGAGTCTGTGGTCGTGGCCATCCAAACCCTGGTCCAGGATCTACATAGACTTTGCAGGTCCCTTCCTGGGAAAGATGTTTTTAGTTGTGGTGGATGAATATTCAAAGTGAATAAAGTGTATAATCATGTCATCCAGCACCTCCACAGCCACCATTGAGAATCTCAGTTTCATGTTTGTGACACATGGTCTGCCTGACATCATTGTTAGCGACAACGGATCGTGCTTCACCAATCAGGAGTTTCAAGTGTTCATGAAACTCAATGGTATCAAACATGTAAGGTCAGCACCATTCAAACCTGCATCCAATGGGCAAGCAGAATGTGTTGTCCATATCATAAAGTAGAGTATGAAGCGAGTAATCCAAGAATCACTGCAGACCCGCCTGTCATGCATACTGCTTAGTTACAGGACAAGACCACACATGCTTACTGCTGAACTAATGATGAAGAGAGTTCTTAAGACCAAGCTATCTCTTGTACACCCTGACTTCAATAATTATGTTGAATATAGAAGACAAAGTCAGCAAGGGTATCACGATCGTGCAGCTGTGTCACGCGATATTTCTGTAAATGATCCTGTATCTGTTCTGAATTATCGTCAGGGTCCCAAGTGGATCACTGGTACTGTCATGGCCAAGGAGGGCAACAGAGTATTTATTGTCAAGCTCAAAAATGGGCAAACATGCAGGAAACATATGGATCAGACAAAGCTGCGGCACATAGACGAACTGGAACAGTCGGAGAAAGAGACAATCGACGGCCAACCAACCTACCCCCAGTCATCAGAGGACTCAGTGGTCGTCAGTGAATCGGGACTTTCAATAACTGACATATTCAATGAAAATGGACTTTCAATCCCTGACATGGCCATTGCCACTCCCATCAGGTCAGCCACCCAGCCACCAGTCACAACAGACTCTGAACACTCACCCAAAGCTGGAGTTGAACTGAGACGGTCAACCTGGGAGCGTAAAACACCGGACCATCTCAATTTGTAAAAGACTGTGTTAATATCTCAGAGAAACATAGAAACATAGAAAATAGGTGCAGGAGCAGGCCATTCAGCCCTTCTAGCCTGCACCACCATTCAATGAGTTCATGGCTGAACATGAAACTTCAGTACCCCCTTCCTGCTTTCTCGCCATACCCCTTGATCCCCCGAGTAGTAAGGACTTCATCTAACTCCCTTTTGAATATATTTAGTGAATTGGCCTCAACTACTTTCTGTGGTAGAGAATTCCACAGGTTCACCACTCTCTGGGTGAAGAAGTTTCTCCTCATCTCGGTCCTAAATGGCTTACCCCTTATCCTTAGACTGTGACCCCTGGTTCTGGACTTCCCCAACATTGGGAACATTCTTCCTGCATCCAACCTGTCCAAACCCGTCAGAATTTTAAATGTTTCTATGAGGTCCCCTCTCACTCTTCTGAACTCCAGTGAATACAAGCCCAGTTGATCCAGTCTTTCTTGATAGGTCAGTCCCACCATCCCGGGAATCAGTCTAGTGAATCTTCGCTGCACTCCCTCAATAGCAAGAACGTCCTTCCTCAAGTTAAGAGACCAAAACTGTACACAATACTCCAGGTGTGGCCTCACCAAGGCCCTACACAACTGTAGCAACACCTCCCTGCCCCTGTACTCAAATCCCCTCGCTATGAAGGCCAACATGCCATTTGCTTTCTTAACCGCCTGCTGTACCTGCATGCCAACCTTCAATGACTGATGTACCATGACACCCAGGTCTCGCTGCACCTTCCCCCTTCCTAATCTGTCACCATTCAGATAATAGTCTGTCTCTCTGTTTTTACCACCAAAGTGGATAACCTCACATTTATCCACATTATACTTCAGCTGCCACGCATTTGCCCACTCACCTAACCTATCCAAGTCACTCTGCAGCCTCATAGCATCCTCCTCGCAGCTCACACTGCCACCCAACTTAGTGTCATCCGCAAATTTGGAGATACTACATTTAATCCCCTCATCTAAATCATTAATGTACAATGTAAACAGCTGGGGCCCCAGCACAGAACCTTGCAGTACCCCACTAGTCACTGCCTGCCATTCTGAAAAGTACCCATTTACTCCTACTCTTTGCTTCCTGTCTGACAACCAGTTCTCAATCCACGTCAGCACACTACCCCCAATCCCATGTGCTTTAACTTTGCACATTAATCTCCTGTGTGGGACCTTGTCGAAAGCCTTCTGAAAGTCCAAATATATCACATCAACTGGTTCTCCTTTGTCCAGTTTACTGGAAACATCCTCAAAAAATTCCAGAAGATTTGTCAAGCATGATTTCCCTTTCACAAATCCATGATGACTTGGACCTATCATGTCACCATTTTCCAAATGCGCTGCTATGACATCCTTAATAATTGATTCCATCATTTTACCCACTACTGAGGTCAGGCTAACCGGTCTATAATTCCCTGCTTTCTCTCTCCCTCCTTTTTTAAAAAGTGGGGTTACATTGGCTACCCTCCACTCGATAGAAACTGATCCAGAGTCAATGGAATGTTGGAAAATGACTGTCAATGCATCCGCTATTTCCAAGGCCATCTCCTTAAGTACTCTGGGATGCAGTCCATCAGGCCCTGGGGATTTATCGGCCTTCAATCCCATCAATTTCCCCAACACAATTTCCCGACTAATAAAGATTTCCCTCAGTTCCTCCTCCTTACTAAACCTTCTGACCCCTTTTATATCCGGAAGGTTGTTTGTGTCCTCCTTAGTGAATACCGAACCAAAGTACTTGTTCAATTGGTCTGCCATTTCTTTGTTCCCCGTTATGACTTCCCCTGATTCTGATTGCAGGGGACCTACGTTTGTCTTTACTAACCTTTTTCTCTTTACATACCTATAGAAACTTTTGCAATCCGCCTTAATGTTCCCTGCAAGCTTGTTCTCGTACTCCATTTTCCCTGCCCTAATCAAACCCTTTGTCCTCCTCTGCTGAGTTCTAAATTTCTCCCAGTCCCCAGGTTCACTGCTATTTCTGGCCAATTTGTATGCCACTTCCTTGGCTTTAATACTATCCCTGATTTCCCTTGATAACCACGGTTGAGCCACCTTCCCTTTTTTATTTTTACGCCAGACAGGAATGTACAATTGTTGTAATTCATCCATGCGGTCTCTAAATGTCTGCCATTGCCCATCCACAGTCAACCCCTTAAGTATCATTCACCAATCTATCTTAGCCAATTCACGCCTCATACCTTCAAAGTTACCCTTCTTTAAGTTCTGGACCATGGTCTCTGAATTAACTGTTTCATTCTCCATCCTAATGCAGAATTCCACCATATTATGGTCACTCTTCCCCAAGGAGCCTCGCACAATGAGATTGTTAATTAATCCTCTCTCATTACACAACACCCAGTCTAAGATGGCCTCCCCCCTAGTTGGTTCCTCGACATATTGGTCTAGAAAACCATCCCTTATGCATTCCAGGAAATCCTCCTCCACCGTATTGCTTCCAGTTTGGCTAGCCCAATCTATGTGCATATTAAAGTCACCCATTATAACTGCTGCACCTTTATTGCATGCACTCCTAATTTCCTGTTTGATGCCCTCCCCAACATCACTACTACTGTTTGGAGGTATTGCCATGTATGTACTTTTGGGATCACTAGCCACTAGATGGCGTCACTGTTGGAGGCCATTGGGCTTCACGCATGTGTGTGCAGCCCAAGTATAAAAGGCCTACCATTTTGTATATTATTCACTTTGGACCTTAATAAAGCAGAGCCAAGGTCATACCTCTTGGAGTTAAACAATACTCAGTCTAAAAGTTATTGCATACACAACACAGAGCAGAGCAGAAAAGAGGTGATGACAGGTCTCCATCTCTGCTCATGGCTAACCTGGGATTTCCAAAGTTTCTGCCGAGGAATGAGGAGCACTTATGTATTCAAATCACAAGTATAGTCAGGTGGGCATGACCTTGCGAATCATTTCCTCTCAGCATGTTGGGCGGATGCCCATTTCAGGCAGTACCAAGGATAACTGGGCCTTGGGCCCTATTCCCAGCCCTGGTCAGATCAGAGAATCTAAGAAGATGTGGCTGGAAATAAGGCGAGTTCCTGTTTTTTTTTGCAAGGCCCAGCAACATTTTTGAGGCTGGAGGCTTTCTGGTTGTTGTTTTGGAGAGCAGCCAAGGGTCCCCACAACTGGCGGGTATGACCAACTGGAACCTGCCCGGGCCTGCCGTAACATCAATCGGGAATAACGTACGTTTGCCGCACGATGCCCGATTTGGTCCCAGATGTGAGGGATAGGAGGAAAATTGGTTTGTGATCTTTTATTTTTGAGTGAAATACATTCATTTCCATGAGGACCATTTGTCAGCTTGAAGCAGAAGGTTATGGGATCAAGCCCCAACAGGACCAGCACATCAGTTAACCCTTCGTTGCAGTGCTGGGATTGGGATACTGTATTGTCAGAGGTGCCATCTTTTGGATGAGACATTAAATGAAAGTCCCATCTGCCTATTAATGTGCGTCACACTTTTTAGGGTTTTGTGCTAGATATTCTCTTGGGTTCAGGGCCTTCAAATCCCCTAGAATGGGTGAGCAGTACACAGGATTCACACACAGTACAATTAATCTTCCTATACTCCTCAGTTTTGGAAAATAATGGCTCTGCATTTGCGGTCGGAGGCTTCCCGTGGGGAAATGCCTCCCACCCGCAAATAAAGTGCCCGCGTACCTGGTGGTCTGGGAGGTACGGAGACTCGCGGTCCTGGAATGCACCGGGTACGCATGGGAAGAGGCTCACATATCCCATGGGCACAGGAGGTTAGTAAGGGCCCCTGGGATCACATGGGCCGGCCCAACCAATGACAGACGGGAATCCCCATTCATACTTATGGGTATTTTGTATGTACAGAATCCCCAGAAGCATGAATGGGAACACCCACAGAAATACATTTACTCTTCAAATAAATAAATAAATATATATTTAAAATTAATTTAAATGGCATTTAATTAAGTATTTAAAACAAAAATGTAATTTTTTTGAAAAATAAATTTACATACTTTAAAGGGGCTAAAAATAAACTTACCTTATTTCACAGGTTTTTAAACACATAAATTATTGATAAAATGTTATTTTTCTGTTTTATTAAAACTCTTATGCTGGTAAAAGCAGGCCGTAGAATTTCACGGGCATTCGCTGGGCAGAAGTTGGGCAAATAGCCAAACTCTGCGCACGCAAATGTACTTTTCCCAGGGCTGCGTGCGATCTGTCAAGACGTTGACAGATCGCAAGTTTCGGGTCTGGGCACACGTGCAGCACATGCCTAAACCCGGAACCTGCGCGGCTCCTATGCACCTCGTACTTGTCCGTAAGGGCCGCAAATTATGGCCCAATAAAAATGCAACTTACTAACTACAGAAATGTAGGCTAACTTCTCTAGCTAAGCTATTTAAAGCAAGCTGGTCCAGTGTAAGTTATTTCCTGTTGCTGCTTTCTAGGCCACAGCTCACCCACCGTGTCTGAGAGAGAAGAAGAAGAGAAAGAGAGAGAGAGAGACTTAATAAAAACATTGGATCATATGCACAGGAGTACGTCATTCAGCCCCTCGAGCTTATTCTCCATTCAAATAGATTATGGCTGATCTGTACCTCAACACTATTTATCCACCTTTGTTCCATATCCCTTGATGCCCTTACCAAACAAAAATCTATTGATGCGTCTTGAAAATTTCAATTGACCCCCAGCATCCACAGACTTTTTTGGTGGGGAGGAAAGAGTTCCAGGTTTGCATTACTTATTGTGTGAAAAAGTGTTTCCTGATTTCACTCCTAGCTCCAAGCTCTAATTTTAAGATTATGACCACTTGTTTTTGAGCAGTCAGTCGAGGAGGCGGGAGATCGGAGCAGCGCGAGTCCGGGGTCGGCGAGAGGCCTATAAAGGCCAGCGGGAGTCAGGCAGTTCGAGCAGTCAGTCGAGGAGGCGGGAGCTCGGAGCAGCGCGAGTCCGGGGTCGGCGAGAGGCCTATAAAGGCCAGCGGGAGTCAGGCAGTTCGAGCAGTCAGTCGAGGAGGCGGGAGCTCGGAGCAGCGCGAGTCCGGGGTCGGCGAGAGGCCTATAAAGGCCAGCGGGAGTCAGGCAGTTCGAGCAGTCAGTCGAGGAGGTGGGAGCTCGGAGTAGCACGAGTCCGGGGTCGGCGAGAGGCCTATAAAGGCCAGCGGGAGTCAGGCAGTTCGAGCAGTCAGTCGAGGAGGCGGGAGCTCGGAGTAGCACGAGTCCGGGGTCGGCGAGAGGCCTATAAAGGCCCAGATTGTGTAGCTACAGGGAGAAGGCAAAAAAGAAGTAGAAAGAAACAGAAAGGTGATGTCACAGCCAAGGGGGTAAGTGATTGGCTGATGATTGGTGAGTAGTTTTTCTTTTTTCTCTTCTATAACAGTGAGTAAACTTTAGCATTGTTGTTGCCAATTTAAGTGTATCTAAGGGTTAAGTCATGGCAGGAGAGCTCGGTCACGTGTTATGCTCCTCCTGTACCATGTGGGAACTCAGGGACACTTCTGGTGTCCCTGACGACTACGTGTGCAGGAAGTGTATCCGCCTCCAGCTCCTGATAGACCTCGTTGCGGAATTGGAGCTGAGGGTGGATTCACTCTGGAGCATCCACGATGCTGAGAATGACGTGAATAGCACGTTTAGTGAGTTGGTCTTACCACAGTTGAAGGGTCCACAGCCAGCTAGGGAATGGAAGACCAGCAGGAAGAGCAGTGCAAGGAAGGTAGTGCAGGGGTCCCCTGCGGTCATCCCCCTGCAAAACAGATACACCGTTTTGAGTACTGTTGAGGGGGATGACTCACCAGGGGAGGGCAGCAGCAGCTAAGTTCATGGCACCGTGGCTGGCTCTGCTGCACAGGAGGGCAGGAAAAAGAGTGGGAGAGTGATAGTGATAGGGGATTCGATTGGAAAGGGAATAGATAGGCGTTTCTGCGGCCGCAACCGAGACTCCAGGATGGTATGTTGCCTCCCTGGTGCAAGGGTCAAGGATGTCTCGTAGCGGGTGCAGGACATTCTGAAAAGGGAGGGTGAACAGCCAATTGTCGTGGTACACATTGGTACCAACGATATAGGTAAAAAAAGGGATGAGGTCCTACGAGACGAATTTAAGGAGCTAGGAGCTAAATTAAAACGTAGGACCACAAAAGTAGTAATCTCAGGATTGCTATCAGTGCCACGTGCTAGTCAGAGTAGGAATCGCAGGATAGCTCAGATGAATACGTGGCTTGAGCAGTGGTGCAGCAGGGAGGGATTCAAATTCCTGGGGCATTGGAACCGGTTCTGGGGGAGGTGGGACCAGTACAAACCGGATGGTCTGCACCTTGGCAGGACTGGAACCAATGTCCTTGGGGGAGTCTTTGGTAGTGCTGTTGGGGAGGAGTTAAACTAATATGGCAGGGGGATGGGAACCAATGCAGGGAGACAGAGGGAAACAAAAAGGAAACAAAAGCAAAAGACAGGAAGGAGATGAGTAAAAGTGGAGGGCAGAGAAACCCAAGGCAAAAAACAAAAAGGGCCACTGAATGTAAAGGGGCTGCAGGATGGGTCAAAACTAAAAATCATGGTTTAAAAACTAGTATTAAAACACTCTACCTAAACGCACGCAGCATTCAAAATAAAATAAATGAGTTGACGGCACAAATCATTACAAATGGGTATGATTTGGTGGCCATTACAGAAACGTGGTTGCAAGGGGGCCAAGACTGGGAATTAAACATACAGGGGTATCTAACGATTCAGATAGACAAGAAGGGAAAGGAGGTGGGATAGCTCTGTTAATAAAGGATGATATCAGGGCAGTTGTGAGAGACAATATTGGCTCTAATGAACAAAATGTTAAATCATTGTGGGTGGAGATTAGAGATAGTAAGGGGAAAAAGTCACTGGTGGGCGTAGTTTATAGACACCCAAATAATAACTTCACGGTGGGGCGGGCAATAATCAAGGGAATAATGGAGGCATGTGAAAAAGGAACGGCAGTAATCATGGGGGATTTTAACCTACATATCGATTGGTCAAATCAAATCGCACGGGGTAGCCTGGAGGAGGAATTCACAGAATGCATACGGGATTGTTTCTTAGAACGGTATGTTATAGAACCTACAAGGGAGCAAGCTATCTTAGATCTGGTCCTGTGTAATTAGACAGGAATAATAAACGATCTCCGAGTAAAAGATCCTCTCGGAATGAGTGATCACAGTATGGTTGAATTTGTAATACAGATTGAGGGTGAGGAAGTAGTGTCTCAAACGAGCGTACTATGCTTAAACAAAGGGGACTACAGTGGGATGAGGGCAGAGTTGGCTAAAGTAGACTGGAAACACAGACTAAACGGTGGCACAATTGAGGAACAGTGGAGGACTTTTAAGGAGTTCTTTCATAGTGCTCATCAAAAATATATTCCAGTGAAAAAGAAGGGCGGTAAGAGAAGGGATAACCAGCCGTGGATAACCAAGGAAATAAAGGAGAGTATCAAATTAAAAACCAATGCGTATAAGGTGGCCAAGGTTAGTGGGAAAATAGAAGATTTGGGAAAATTTTAAACGACAGCAAAGAATGACTAAGAAGTCAATAAAGAAAGGAAAGCTAGATTACGAAGGTAAACTTGCGCAAAACATAAAAACGGATAGTAAAAGCTTTTACAGATATATAAAACGGAAAAGAGTGATTAAAGTAAATGTTGGTCCCTTAGAAGATGAGAAGGGGGATTTAATAATGGGAAATGTGGAAATGGCTGAGACCTTAAACAATTATTTTGCTTCGGTCTTCACAGTGGAAGACACAGAAACCATGCCAGAAATTGCTGGTCACGGGAATGTGGGAAGGGAGGACCTTGAGACAATCACTATCACTAGGGGGGTAGTGCTGGACAGGCTAATGGGACTCAAGGTAGACAAGTCCCCTGGTCCTGATGAAATGCATCCCAGGGTATTAAAAGAGATGGCGGAAGTTATAGCAGATGCATTCGTTATAATCTACGCAACATGGATTCATGAAGGGGAAATCATGTTTAACTAATTTACTGGAATTCTTTGAGGATATAACGAGCATGGTGGATAGAGGTGTACCGATGGATGTGGTGTATTTAGATTTTCAAAAGGCATTCGATAAGGTGCCACACAAAAGGTTACTGCAGAAGATAAAGGTACGCGGAGTCAGTGGAAATGTTTTAGCATGGATCGAGAATTGGCTGGCTAACAGAAAGCAGAGAGTCGGGATAAATGGGTACTTTTCGGGTTGGAAATCGGTGGTTAGTGGTGTGCCACAGGGATCGGTGCTGGGACCACAACTGTTTACAATATACATAGATGACCTGGAAGAGGGGACAGAGTGTAGTGTCACAAAATTTGCAGATGACATAAAGATTAGTGGGAAAGCGAGTTGTGTCGAGGACACAGAGAGGCTGCAAAGAGATTTAGATAGGTTAAGCGAATGGGCTAAGGTTTGGCAGATGGAATACAATGTTGGAAAGTGTGAGGTCATCCACCTTGGGAAAAAACACAGTAAAAGGGAATATTATTTAAATGGGGAGAAATTACAACATGCTGTGGTGCAGAGGGACCTGAGGGTCCTTGTGCATGAATCCCAAAAAGTTAGTTTGCAGGTGCAGCAGGTAATCAGGAAGGCGAATGGAATGTTGGCCTTCATTGCGAGAGAGATGGAGTACAAAAGCAGGGAGGTCCTTCTGCAACTGTATCGGGTATTGGTGAGGCCGCATCTGGAGTACTGCGTGCAGTTTTGGTCATCTTACTTAAGGAAGGATATACTAGCTTTGGAGGGGGTACAGAGACAATTCACTAGGCTGATTCCGGAGATGAGGGGGTTACCTTATGATGATAGATTGAGTAGACTGGGTCTTTACTCGTTGGAGTTCAGAAGGATGAGGGGTGATCTTATAGAAACATTTAAAATAATGAAAGGGATAGACAAGATAGAGGCAGAGAGGTTGTTTCCACTGGTTGGGGAGACTAGAAATAGGGGGCACAGCCTCAAAATACGGGGGAGCCAATTTAAAACCGAGTTAAGAAGGAATTTCTTCTCCCAGATGGTTGTGAATCTGTGGAATTCTCTGCCCAAGAAAGCAGTTGAGGCTAGCCCATTGAATGTATTCAAGTCACAGATAGATAGAGATTTTTAGCCAATAAGGGAATTAAGGGTTATGGGGAGTGGGTGGATAAGTGGAGCTGAGTCCACGGCCAGATCAGCCATGATCTTGTTGAATGGCGGAGCAGGCTCGAGGGGCTAGATGGCCTACTCCTGTTCCTAATTCTTATGTTCTTATTCCACACCCCAGGAAACAGTTTCTCTGTATCTACCCTATTGCATCCAGAACCAGGGGTCACAGTCTAAGGATAAGGGGTAAGCCATATAGGACCAAGATGAGGAGAAACTTTTTCACCCATAGAATTTTGAACCAATGGAAGTTCTCTACCACAGAAAGTTGTTGAGTCCAGTTCATTGGATATATTCAAAAACGAGTTAGATGTGGCCCTTATGGCTAAAGGGATCAGGGGGTATGGAGAGAAGGCAGGAACGGAGTACTGAAGTTGCATTATCAGCCATGATCATATTGAGTGGTGGCGCAGACTCGAAGGGCCGAATGGCCTGCTCCTGTACCTATTTTCTATGTTTCTATGTTTCTATCCCTTAATCATTTTAAATACATTGATTAGACCATTGCTCAATCTTTTAAACTCAAGGGAATACAGGCCAAGCTTATGCAACCTGTGCATAATTTTGATATTTGAGGCCCGGTACAATTTTGGTAAATCTATGCTGTAACTCCTCCAAAGCCAATGTATCTTTCTTCAAATTCAGTCCCCAAAACAAAACACAGTACTCCAGATGGGGTCTCACTGAGGCTTTGTACAGCCGAAGCATTACTTCCTCACTTTTTAATTCAAATCTCCTTGAAATAAGGGCCAACAGTTCATTAGCCATTTTTTGATTAATTTTTGCTACCCACCTTAAGAGTGCGAGATGGCAACTTCACCCCACTGAGCTGTCAGTCAAAGTTACTACACTTTAGTGTGTGAGTCCAAGACTCTTCAGTGGTCATCTTTGTGATATATTCTTACGACATCACTAACAAACACACTCTACACAAGATGGTATGGTACTTAACAGAAAACTATCAAGTGACCTTGCCACATTATCCTTTATTATTTACATCAGTAATTGCAGTACATCAGTAGTCCACTAGGTGGAGCAGTAGTTCACTAGGGAAAGCTCTATTGCAATCACTAAATCCCTAATTTGCAAATGCAAAAGCGTGATGCCTGGTCTCAGGTGTAAAAATCAAGTCATTTTATCACAATGGCACGAATGGTACAGGATGACCTTATCTTAGTTTACTAATTAACATACCAAATCACTCTGGTTTCAGACAGGTGGCTTATTGTTGAGAAAAATGCTGCACTTAATAAATCATAAATAAATAAGTTAAAATAACACATCAACTCAGGCAACACGGGCAAAATCCAAATTTGTTACAAGGCGGACAAAATAAAATCACTTGGCACGATGGAAAGAATCCCCTTAGTGGCCTGACCCTACCTTCTCCCTCAACCAAAACCATCAAAATAAACTGGGCAATCTTTCATTTGCTGTTTGTAAGATTTTGCTGCGCACAAATTAGCAGCCACGCCTGCACAAAGCAAAGTGATTGGTCGTTGAAATTGAGGTATGAAACTTCTAAAGGCAAAAGGATTCAGTAAACATTTCACATACAACCCTTTGACAAGAGTGATGAAATGTCTTGAAATGATCGTCTAATGTTCTCCCTCTCGTATGGTATAAAGATGGTTCTGGTTATGGCATGTGCTGTCAACTGTGGCTCAGTGGGTAGCACACTCCCCTCTGAGTCAGAACGTTGTGGGTGCAAGTCCCACTTTAGGACAAAAATCTAGGCTAACACTCCAGTGGAATGCTGCACTGTTGGAGGTGCTGTCTTTCAGATGAAATGTTAAACCAAAGCCCTGTCTACTCTCTTGGTAAAAGATCCCGTGGAACTATTTCAAAGAAGAGCTGGGGAGTTATCTCTGGTATCCAGGCCAATATTTATCCCTCAATCAACATAAGGAAAAATAGACTGTCTGGTCATTATTGTTGTCTGTGGAAGCTTGCTTGTACGCAAGTTGGCTGCCGTATTTCCCACATTGCAGCAGTGACTACACTCCAAATATACTACATTGGCTGTGAAGCACTTTGAGACATCCGGTGGTCATGAAAGGCACGATATAAATGCAAGTAATTCTTTTTCATACTCAACTGTCTCCTTATCTCCCAGTCCTGAAGATGAGTTACACGCTGAAACATCATAACTTGTCTTTTTTTTTAAACAGTTGCTGACTGACCAGCGATGAATTTCCAATGCTTTCTGTTTTTATCTCAG